>NW_028263375.1:29223059-30423059 GCF_051168715.1 Poecilia mexicana
TCAAATAGATAAATGCATTTGCAACTTAAGTGAATCTGATGATCAAGACCAGGGTCTGACAGCGGACTTTGAGGAAGCCGACACGCAAAGCGGAGAGGAAAGCGTGATGGAGGGGGAAGTGGAAGAGAATGAGCAGGTGGAGGGAGGCGAGGAAGAGCTGAGCGAGTGCATGCCAAGTGTCCGGTGCGCTGGCCATGGGCGAAGCATCCAAAGACGGCAAAAACACGGTCGAGGAGGAGCAGGGAGAAGTCGCTGCGCCTCTTCCCCCTGTGGCCGAAGAAAACTCGCAGCTTCTATCGCCGGCTCATCTGCCGTCTTTCCAAACCCCGCTGAGAGCTTGGCCGCGGACGCTCAAAATAGTGGACAATATAGAGTCGGACCCTGATCTTGATCTCACAAAAATAATACAAACGAGGAAAAGACTGGCAAGCCTAGCAACAAAACCCAAAAGAAAAAACAAAAAATAACTATGGCAACATTTTTCCACTTAACACTAATGCTCCTTCTCTCGCTTCATGCCCGTGGGCTCCGCAGGGAAGAAAAGGTGAACGCAGTCATTTTTCAATCGCATTTCGATATACTCTGTCTACAAGAAACAAAGTGGGATATTTCAAAAGAAAAGGAGATGTCTCATAAATGGAAAGGGAAAATGTTTTCATCTACATCAAGTACTCAAGCGGGTGGGGTGGCTATTTTTATGAGGGAGGGTCTGTTTAACAATTGTCATTTAATTCATAAAGATCAGCAGGGCAAATTTATCATAATAGATTTCTTTTACAATAATATATCATGGAGGTTAATTAATATTCACGCACCAAACATAGACTCACATAGGAAAAGGTTCTTTATTGGTTTAAGACAATGGATAGTCACAAATTGTATCATAATAGGAGACTTTAATATAACACTCACAAAATCTGACATTTCAAATAACTGCACATTTTCTGAGGATTATAGTAGGAACACACTTTTTGACATTACACAAAATAGTTTGGTAGATATTTGGAGATTTTTTCACCCAGGTAAAAAACAATTTACCAGAAAACAGGTCATTTTAGGAAAACTGAAACAACCACGACTCGACTTGTGCCTGATCTCGTTTTCTCTTGTCCCCGAGGTGTCATCCTGTCTCAACCGGGACAACGCCTGGAGCGACCACTCCTTCCTGCAGGTTGAGATGGGAAGAGGCATCAGAAATGGGGGTCTCCGGTGTCTGAATGCTGCTCTTCTTCGGGATGAGGCTTACAGAGGTGAGATCGGCGTCCTGCTGCAAACTCTGAGTGGGGAGATGGATCACGCTGACAACCTGTTAGAGTGGTGGGATTAGGTTAAACAGAGAATAAAAATTTTTTCAATAAAATATAGTAGGCAGAAAAAACGGAGGGAACTCAATAATGAATCCATTTTAAGAAGATAATTAAATAGTGAATTAGACAATTTAGAAAATGACCAAAGCAGGGACATAACAGATTTAATTATAAAAAAACAACTAGATCAAATAGAAATAAATAAATGTAAAGGAGCCATTATTCGCAGCAAAGCAAAATATCCAACAGAAGGAGAAAATCCACTGCTTTTTTTCTGGTTCAGGAGAAACGTAAACAAGCTAACGCAACAATAAATGAACTACTAAATGAGAGAAGGTGTCACAGGCATTTTAGAAACCGTTCAGAATTTTTATTCACAACTTTTCACAAGCGAAAACATTTCAACCAATAAAATAAATCAGGTTGTCGGTGTGATCGATTCCTCACTCTCTCAGGAAGACAGTCTCTGCTGTGATGCTCCATTGACAGAGAAAGAAATTCACCACGCCATCAACTCATTGAACAATAATAAAAGCCCTGGACATGATGGCATCTTCTGAATTTTATAAACAGTTCAAAGAGCCAATAAGTAAAATATTATTGAAGGTTTTCTCTGTCATGGAGCAAACAGGGTGCACGCCCAAGACCTTCGCCCAAGGAATCATAACCATTCTTTACAAAAACAAAGGAGAAAGGAATAACTTAGAAAACTACAGACCCATCAGTTTATTGAATACAGACTACAAAATATATTCCAAAATATTAGCACATAGGTTAAAATCAGTAATAGGCACTTTAATCAGTCCATCGCAAACTTACGGTATTCCTCAAAGAAACATTTCAGATACAGTGCGATCAATAAATCATACTATCCAGTCCATGGTCAGTTCTCAGGACATATTTCTTAATGTAGATTTCAGTAAAGCATTTGATAGGGTAGAACACAACTTTTTATGGGCAGTTTTAAATAAATTTGGATTTGGTCAATCATTCACCAGTAAGCTACAGTTATTATATTCAAAAGCAGAAAGTAAAGTCAAATGCAATGTTTCATTTCACAGATTTTTTCCAATTACGTAGACCAATCAGACATGGGTGTCCTTTGTCCTCCCTGCTCTACAGTCTGGTGGCCGAGCCCCTCGCCATCCTGATCAAACAGGACAAAAATATTCAAGGAATAAACTCACCACAGGGCAATGACAGTAAAATATTTCAGTTTGCAGACGACACTTCAATAACAGTAAAAGATTAAAACAGTTTAGAATTGGTTATCAAACATCTACATACTTACGGTTCAGCCTCAGGAGCAAAAATTAACACAACCAAATCTGAGATCATGTATTGTGGCAGGGCGGCTCAGACGCAGGGAAGGTGGGGGTTTAGGGAGGTGGAGGACACAGTCAAGGTCCTGGGCGTGTACCTTGGTAAGCAGTGGAGAGCAGCGAGAGACGAGACCTGGAAAAACATCTCAATCTCTGGAATCAAAGAAAATTAACCATCAAAGGAAAAGTAGTTATAGTAAACAGTTTAATCATTTATCCACTCAGTATTTACAATCTCCCAAAACAAGTACTCAACAGATTCAATAGTCAAATCTCTTTATTCATCTGGAAAAGCAGAAACAATCTAGTCAGCCATAAAACAATGATCGCTCCGTCTAAAGAGGGAGGACTCAAACTAGTTGACAATCAATCAAAAAAACAAGCAATAAGAATAAAGCTACTTACTAGGTTCTTGACTTCTCCTATCAAACACATCTGGCATGACTATTTTCTATCCTGTTTTAATTAATTTGGTACAAAAAACATATTTAATTTGTATTCAATTTCTGATCTAAAGCAAATACAAACTGATTAATTATTCACAGAATGTCTCGAAGCCTGGAACAAAATTAGGTTTAAACTAGTCACGCATGTCAAGTACAGGTCTTGTCTCTCGCTGCCGATTTTCAATAACCCTGAGGTGGTCTGCGAGGGCAGGATGCTAGATCTCCCATCCTGGAGGAGAGTCGGTATTCACACCTTTGGGCAGATTCTGACTGATCGAGGATCAGTGGATATTAATAAAATATTAAATCATTTCAGATCCTCTAGAACACCCTATAAAAGAAATGTCATAGTTAAACATGCTAAAAAGATCCAAGCCGCTTTGTCTTTCCACTGCTCCTCGATCATTGGCAGGAGAGGACGACATCAGGAGGTGCAGGATGACGCCCCGACTTTCCTTCTATCAATCGGTAATCAGAAAATAAATATCATTTCAGTTACAACAAAAAAATAGTACTGCATATTTGTTTCACACATCTGCAAAGAACCGCAGCTCACAAGCAATGGGCTAAAATGTTTTCCAATATACCGGTTTATAACATTTGGTCAAACATACATTTCAAATTCGATCATCAACAAGCCAATAACACAGATTTTCTGTTAAGGCACAGAAGGATTTTTACGGGCGTCATCCTGCACCAGATAAACAAGGAGAAGTATGGCAGAGACTGTACAGTTTGTCTTTCAGACCCCGAGACATTATAGCACCTGTTCCTTCGCTGTGCCGGCTGCACCCTCTTCTGGAACAGGATCCATCACATCATCACCAACATCTCTTCAATAGACGACAACAACTGGGACTCAGACTCTTTGGTTTTACATCTTTTTCTGGACATTTAACAAGGACACAATTCAACCTCTGCAACATCATTTTTTCCCTGGCCAGGCACACCATCTACACTTCAAGAAATCATCAACTGTACGAAAATAAGAAGGTGGATCGTTGGAAGCTTTTCTCAGGACTATTACACAATCATTTCAAAACAATCAATAGCATCAATAAGGGACTTTGTGAAGACATGTTAGGACCTCTTCTAAAAAGTGCGCTTTCTCAAGAATGGACTTTTTGAACTTTTGTTACTTAGCATATTGTGATTTGGAATTAACGATTGTATTCTTTTATTTTATTTGCGCATAAATTTGAGTATATTTTGTTTGTAAAGGAACTTTTTTTATTTTGCATTTTAATTAAGCTTATTGTGTTAATTTGAATGAATTAAGTTCTCTTTAATGTGTGTGATTGATTTTTCTTTTTTCACATTATTTATAATCTGTTTTGTTTTTAGTAATTGATAATTTGGTTTTTCATATTCATTTTGTTCACTGTAAATAATTCCACTTAATTTTTAATTTGTCATAAATAAAATATTTAAAAAAAGAACGCCTGATCTTGGAAGCTAAGCAGGGTCGGGCCTAGTTAGTACTTGGATGGAAGACCGCCTGGGAATACCAGGTGCTGTAAGCCTTTTTGTGCAGCAGAGGGTGCTGCTGCTCCCTTTCGGCTACGCGTCCCTCAATGTTTTGCCCCCACATAGAAGCACTGCGAAGCCGACATGCATTTAGTTTGTCAGGCCAAACAGAAAGCAAGCGCCAGCTGGCTGCTCTAATGTACAAAATGCTGGAGCTGACGCTGCTTTGCGGCTTACGGCCACACTACCTTAAGTTTGCAGGAAGGCACAGCGGTGGGAGCACCGTCTTTTGGATTTTTGTTTTTCTTTGTTTCCATTTTTGACTCCAATTCCCCCATTTTTGCTCTTTTTCTCGTGTGGATTTCCCTCCCCACAGGGTTCTACTCTTGGGGAGGGGTTTTTCGTTTTTCTTTTTTTGTCATGGAGTTTTCAAAAGACAAATGGACGGATCCCTCAGTTATGGATAATTTGGAAAGGAACAGGAATACGAGCATGGAACAAGTGAAGACAATACGGTTCAGCTTGAAGTTGTCGGGGAGGAGAAGATTTCGGTGATGGTTTAATGAAAAACACGGTTTTTGTGTGGAAGTCTGCTGGCATGTCGATTGCTAACGGACAGGAAATTTGAAATCACGTTAATCAAGCAAAAAAGAGACTTTTGGACGGATCATCTACACGCCAAAGAACTTATAAATGATGAACTGGTGGTTTCCTTCTTGACTTTACCTGCCTACATCACAGACGAGGAAATTCTAAGCAAGCTACATACTTGGGGAGTTAAAGCAGTGTCAAGCGCCGGGTGTGGCCGGTCTTTCGAACCAAGATCGCCGATGGAACATGGTTTGTAAAAGTTAAATTTACTGAAACTGTACAGTCTCTGCCTTATTCTGTTAGATTTAACACAGCTCTTGGTCCGGAATATTTCAGAGTAATCCATGATAGACAGGTTAGAGTATGTAGGATTTGTTTACAACCAGGCCACATCGTCAGGGACTGTCCTGATTTTTGCTGCCACTCCTGCGGAGTCCAGGGGCATTATGCAAGAGAATGCTCCGAAAAAAAAAAAAAAAAAAAAAAAAAAAGTCAGATCTGTCATAATCAATTAAATAACTATTGCAATCTAAGTGATTCAGATGATTAAGATCAGGGTCTGACAATGAATCGGGAAGAAGCTGATACGCAAAGCGCAGAGAGTGAAATGGCGGGGGAAGAGAATGAGCAAGGGGAGGGAGGTGAGGAGGAGCAAAGCGAAGGCATTTTAGGCGCTGAGCAACCTGTTGGTGTGCCGTGCACGGAGGTGACCGGTGCGCTAGCGAATTGGACGCAGAGTGTGCCGGGCGCAGAGGTGTCTGGTGCGCTGACCGTGGGCGAAGCAACTGAAACCAGTAAAAGTACGGCCGAGGAGGAGCGGGGAGAAGTCGCTGCTGCTCTTCCCCGTGATGGAAGGGAATTCGCAATTTCTGTCACCAAATCACCTGCCATCCTTTCAAACCCCGTTAAGCGCTTTGCTGCAGAGGCTCAGAATAGTGGAAGATCCGGAGTCAGACCCTGATCTTGATCTAACAAAAATTATAAACACAAGGAAAAGATTAGCAACATTGGCAACAAAACCCAAACGAAAAACTAAAATGATTATGACAACACTTCTCCATTTAACAACATTCATGCTGCTTCTCTCGCTTAATGCCCGTGGGCTCTGCAGGGAGGAAAAGGTAAACGCTGTCATTTTTCAGTCGCACTTTGATATTCTCTGTTTACAAGAAACAAAGTGGGATATTTTAAAAGAAAAAGAGATGTCATGTAAATGGAAGGGGAAAATGTCTTCATCTGTATCAAGTACTCAAGCGGGTGAGGTTGCTATTTTCATAAGGGAGGGTCCGTTTAATAATTGTCATTTAGTTCACAAGGATCAGCAGGGCAAATTCATAATAGATCTTTTACAATAACATATCATGCAGGTTAATTAACATTCATGCACCAAACAGACACACAGGAAAAGGTTTTTTCTAGGTTTAAGATGATGGTTAGTCAATAATTGTATCATATTAGGAGACTTCAATATAACACTCACAAAATCTGACATTTCAAACAACTTGTTAGTTTGCGACCGAAGAAAAACCAGACTGGAGCCAGCAGTTTTAGAGCTCTCAATACTTTTCTTTTATCTTCAGTTTCAATTCAGTTCAGTTCACAGCATATCAGTCATAACAAGAAGAGGGAGAATCTCCCCCTCATCTGGACCACCTGGCTTTTAAAGGATTGGCTTCCACAAAGATTAGAGGGGTGGAGACATTCACATTTCCAGAAAGAAACAAACATTTGTACTAAACTATATTCCTAAAAAAATGTCTACACAATTACAATTAACCCAAACAAAATCCAAAATACACCTCTCCTCCCTCTCTGAAAATGGATTTTCCCAATGAGGCTGATTGGAAACACCAGGTCCTTGTCAGCACTGCTCATGGGTGCGCTTCCATGGCAACACATGACCGGGTGACCTCAAAGAGATGACATGATTAAAACAAGCAAACAAATCAAGTTACTTCCCCAAACACAATACATTTACCCAAATAACTTAGAATATATAAAGTACACAAAAAACAGCACCTGTTAGGGAGGGGGCAAATCGCTCACACTTCCCTCCCCCTCAGGAGACTCGCTGTGTCCACAGTGAGACAAAAAGTCTGCAACTGTGTTCTCTTTTCCTGGAATGTAACCCATCTTGAAACGGTAAGGTTGAAGAGACAGGAATCATCGTGTGATGCAACTGTGTCTTTCATGGCCTCCAACCATTTCAGTGCACGATGGTTAGTCTCAAGGGTGAATTCTCGCCCCAACAAATAATATCTGAGAGAGTCTATCGTACATTTGATAGCCAGACACTCCAGTTCCACCGCCAAATATCTGGTCTCTCGTGGAAACAACTTCCTACTAATATAGGCGACTGGTTTCTTCCCTGCTTCTTCTCCCTCCAAAAGAACCCCACCAATCCCCCTGGCAGATACATCAGTCTGTACTGTGAAGGGTAAAGAGAAGTTTGGGCTCTGAAGTACAGGTTCTTGGCACAGTGCCTGCTTCAAATCCTGGAAGGCCCTCTCCTGTGCTTCTCCCCACACAATTTTTTGTCTTTGATGTCCCAATGAACATCAACATTTCTGTTAGGTCAGAAAGAGGGGCTGCTCTAGCAGAAAAGTTCCTGATAAATCGACAATTTAGTCAGGCCCAAAAAGGACCTGACTTGTCTTCTGGTTGTTGGTCTCTCTGTCGCTTTAATTGCCTCCATCTTGTCTTGCACTGGCTTTATGACTCCTCCACCCAGGATGTGACCTAAATATTGGACTTCCTTCTTTGCCAATGCACATTTCTTGGGATGAATAGTCAGGCCAGCTTGCTTGATGGTCTGTAGCACCCATCTCAGATGAATTAGGTGTTCTTGCCATGAGTTGCTGTAAATGACAATATCGTCAAGGTAAGCTGCAGTAAATGATTCCATACCTGACAGTACCTTATTCATCAGTCTTTGAAACGTGGCGGGTGCGCCATGAAGTCCAAAAGGCATCTTTGTAAACTGCCATAATCCCTGCGGGGTCCTGAAGGCAGTGAAAGGCTTAGAAGCATCCGTTAAAGGGACCTGCCAATATCCCTTGCAAAGATCTAAGGTACTTATATATTTAGCCTGGCCAACACATTCAATGAGGTCATCCAACCTTGGTAATGGGTAAGCATCAAAGTCTGATTGAGCATTTACCTTTCTAAAGTCAATGCAAAAACGGATGCTCCCATCCTTTTTGATTACCAAAACCACCGGGTTGCTCCATTCACTGGTGGATGGTTCCATCGCGCCCAGCTTCAACATGACCTCAATTTCTTCCTTTAACACAGGAGACATCTTCTCCGGGATACGATACATTCGTTGTCTTCAGACGAATATCGTGTTCCACCAAGTTTGTTGAACCTTGTTTTTCTTTGAAAAGATCTGAATGAATAATGGCCTCCAACTCCTGTTGCTGGGTGAGTGTAAGATGAGAGAGGTCAAGTGAAATAACAGTCTTTTACAGATGGCAACTCGCCCTCATCATCATCTTCCTCTTGCACAGCACGCACAAAGCACTGCTGACTAAGGGGCGGAGCCCAGATTTCCACTCCTTAAGCAGATTGATATGAAATGTTTTCTTTTAATTCCTTCTCTCAGGCATCTCAATCTCATAGGTGGTAGCACTTAGCTTCTTCACAACAGTATATGGCCCCTGCCATTTTGCTAAAAGTTTATTGTCAGATGTTGGAAGTAGTAAAAGAACCTTCTGACCTGGTTTGAAGGATCTGCATCTGGCCGTTTTGTCATACCAGGTCTGTTGCTGCTGTTGGACCTTCTCCAGGTGCTTTCTGGCGAGGTTGGTTGTCTCCTCCATCTTCTGTCTCATATTTAGAACGTAGTTGATGACATTGGTTGACTGATCCTTCTTGCCAACCCAGGACTCTTGAACATCCAGAGGGCCCCTCAGCTGCCTGCCATAAAGAAGTTCAAATGGCAAAAAGCCAGTGGACGCCTGCGGAACTTCCCGATAAGCAAACAGAAGATAGGGTAACCACTTATCCCAGTCTTTGCTATTGACAGAGATAAACTTCTTCAGCATACTCTTTAATGTCCCGTCTACCAGCCCATCAGTCTGTGAGTGGTAGGGGGTGGTCCGAATACCCTTTATGCCCAACAATCTGTAGACCTGCTTAAGATTGTTTGACAAAAAGTTAGTACCCTGGTCAGTAAGTACTTCTGATGGAATCCCCACCCTAGAACAACTGGAGTAAAGCATAGGCTATCTGTTTAGCTGTTATGTCCATAAGGGGGAAAGTCTCTGGATAGCGAGTGCTATAGTCACATACAACCAGAATAAACCGATTTCCTGCTTGAGTTCGTTCCAGTGGTCCCACAATGTCCATACCTATTCTGCTGAAAGGAACATCAATAATAGGTAATGACTGCAGTGGGTACTTTGGGACATTCTTTCCCCCTGACAGCTGACACACTGCACATGATTGGCAGTACTCTTTTACGTGATTATAAAGACCTGGCCAATAAAACCTGGCATAAATCCTGTCATAGGTCTTTTTAAAACCCAAATGTCCTGCCCAGGGTGCCCCATGACCCAAATTTAGCACCTGTTCCTTTAGACTTTGTGGAACCACAAGTTTCTCAGATCCTGTTTTTCCCTCATGGAGGTAAAGCAACCCATTTCTAAGGATATAATATCCCCCATCAGGCTGTTTACCAATTTCTCCCACAGTGATAGGAGTTGCTTGATCAATAAGACCCTTCAGCGATTCATCAGACTGTTGTAATCTCAACTTGTGAGCCCACAATGTCCCCATCAAGATCTGGCAATCCCAAAGATGTTTGTCTAACTGTGCCTGCCATTTTCTGAAGCCGCCTTTGTTGTTTGCTTTTCCTCACTTTAACCACACACTCAAAAGGAAAATCAAAATTAAAGAAGGGCAGTTCTTGCAGAGAATTCAGTTTGACAGTAGTTTCAGGGTTTATTTGCTGGCCTGTCTCCACAGCCTCAGGTAGAGGTTCAGAATCATCACCCCCAGCTAATTGTTTAGCTTATGTTTGTGATCGGGTTACAACATACACCGGCTTACAGGCCTGGATCAGTTCTGGCAAGACTGGAATATCCTGACCCAAAATAACTTTATGGGCAAGACCTTCAACTACACCTACACTTAAGAGATAAGTTTGGTTTGCCACTTCTAGATAGATTGCAGCAGTGGAGTAAGTTTTATGATCACCATGCACACAGGAAATATCAAAGCCTGGGCCCTGTAGATAGCATTGATTTTTCAAAATAGAAGGATGGACTAAGGTCTGTGCGCTTCCTGTATCTAAAAGAGCAATGGCTGGTTTTCCATTTACTCTAACCTCCATAACTTGTTTCTTACCCTGAAATTGGTCTTCTGCGGACAATGACCTTGGTACAGTGCAAAAATATGCTGATTTGGCTTTTCTCAATGGACATTCTGGTTTTATATGACCCTCTTGACCACAGAAATAGCAGACAACAGATTTTGTTTCCGACTTAAGCTTGGATGAGAACATTTTCCCCCTTTGCTTCTCTACCCCCGTCATCTGACCTGGACCACCACCCAAACCAAACCCCACAGACTTACACTGCATTAAGCTGGACTTCTGTTGCAGGCTGTATCGGAAGGTTTTTGGTCCCCGTCTTGCAGCCAGGAAGTTTTCAACAAGTTCTGCTGCTTCTTGTGCCGATGCTGGGCTCCTCTCTTTGACCCACACTCTCAGCTCTGGTGACAGAGAACTGTAGAACTGTTCCAGGATGAGAATTTCCCCAATCTCATCCTTTCTTCTCCTCTGAGGCTGTATCCACTTCAGGTAAAGGTCTTTCAGACGGTTGTAGAACTCTCGAGGGGTTTCATTCACACGGACCTCTGGATCTCTAAATCGTTGTCGGTATACTTCTTCATTAATTTCATACTTTGTCAAGATGGCTGCTTTTACTTCACCATAGTCACAGGAATCCTCTGCAGCCATGGCCACATACGCTGCTCGGGCTCTGCCGGTGAGATGAGGTACCAACCTTACTCCCCAGTCCCTCTCGGGCCACTGGTGTGCCGTTGCTAACCTTTCAAAGGTTGTCAGGTACTGTTCAAAGTCCTCTCCCTCCTCAAACTTTAGAATATCAGATTGAGTCCAGGCTCTTTGTTTTGGCTCACCTCTCGATTGATGCCGAGAAGCTGTCTTTACATCATCTTCTGAAGAGGGGCTAGAATGAGAACAAGCTTCAGTTTTCTGCTTCTTTTCCAAATCATCTCTCAGATTGTTAACTTCAGCCTGTATCTGGTGCCATCTTCTTTCTTGCTTACATCCTTCTTTGTCCCATCCGTCAACAAAATCACTCTGGAACTGAAGACATTTTTCCAGCATGGCAGCAATGTTCTTCATGTCCACGGATGCCGTTTCATCACTGAACTGCAAAGTCGGCAGTCCTGTAGCTCCATCCTGCTTTGCTTCCTCCACTGGAGCCGATTCTGCAGCTTTAAGGCCATTTGTCTGCTGCTTTGGACCCATAATTAGCACTTATCTGGACATCAGCGTCGCATCCCACTTCTGACACCAAGTGTTAGTTTGCGACCAAAGAAAAACCAGACTGGAGCCAGCAGTTTTAGAGCTCTCAATATTTTTCTTTTATCTTCAGTTTCAATTCAGTTCAGTTCACAGCATATCAGTCACAACAAGAAGAGGGAGAATCTCCCTCTCATCTGGATCACCTGGCTTTTAAAGGATTGACTTCCACAAAGATTAGAGGGGTGGAGACATTCACATTTCCAGAAAGAAAGAACAAACATTTGTACTAAACTATATTCCTAAAAAAATGTCTACACAATTACAATTAACCCAAACAAAACTAGAAACAAAAAACAATCTAGGCCCAAACAAAGTCCAAAATACATCTCTCCTCCCTCTCAGAAAATTGATTTTCCCAATGAGGCTGATTGGAAACACCAGGTCCTTGTTAGCACTGCTCATGGGCACGCTTCCATGGCAACACATGACCGGGTGACCTCAAAGAGATGACAGGATGATTAAAACAAGCAAACAAATCAAGTTACTTCCCCAAACACAATACATTTACCCAAATAAATTAGAATATATAAAGTACACAAAAAACAGCACCTGTTAGGGAGGGAGTAAATACCTCACACAACTGCACATTTTCTGAAGATTATAGTAGGAACACACTCTGACATCATTACACAAAATAGTTTGGTAGATATTTGGAGACTTTTTCACCCAGGTAAAAAACAATTAACCAGAAAACAGGTTATTTTAGGAAAACTGAAACAACCACGACTCGACTTGTGCTTGATCTCGTTTTCTCTTGTTCCCGAGGTGTCATCCTGTCTCAACCGGGACAACGCCTGGAGCGACCACTCCTTCCTGCAGGTTGAGATGGGAAGAGGCATCAGAAATGGGGGTCTCTGGTGTCTGAATGCTGCTCTTCTTCGGGATGAGGCTTACAGAGGTGAGATCGGCATCCTGCTGCAGACCCTGAGTGGGAAAATGGATCATACCGACAACCTACTAGAGTGGTGGGATCAGGCCAAACAAAGAATAAAAAATGTTTCAATAAAATACAGTAAACAGAAAAAACGGAGGGAACGTTATCATTAATACATTTTAAGAAGAAAGTTAAATAGTGAATTAGATCATTTAGAAAATTACCAAAGCAGAGACATAACAGATTATTTGATTATAAAATAACAACTATATCAAATAGAAATAAATAAATGTAAAGGAGCCATTATTCGCAGCAAAGCAAAATATCTAACAGAAGGAGAAAAATCTACGGCTTTCTTTCTAGCTCAGGAGAAATGCAAACAAACTAACGCAGCAATAAGTGAATTACTAAATGAGAAAGGAGAGAAGGTGTCAGACATAGCAAGCATTTTAGAAATAGTTCAGAATTTTTATTCACAACTTTTTACAAGCGAAAACATTTCAACTAATAAAATAAATCAGGTTGTCGGTGTGATCGATTCCTCACTCTCTCAGGAAGACAGTCTCTGCTGTGATGCTCTATTGATGGAGAAAGAAATTCAACATGCCATCAACTCATTGAATAATAACAAAAGCCCTGGACATGATGGCATCTTCTGAATTTTATAAACAGTTTAAAGATCCAATAAGTAAAATATTATTGCGTGTTTTCTCTGTCATGGAGCAAATAGGGTGCATGCCCAGGACCTTTGCTCAAGGAGTCATAACCATTCTTTACAAAAACAAAGGAGAAAGGAATAACTTAGAAAACTACAGACCCATTAGTTCAGTGGTTTCCAAACATTTTCTGCGCCCCCCCTATGGATTACAAATGGCTGTCTGGTTGAAACGACGCGTGTGTGTGTGGGGGGGGACATCGAATTTTTGGGGGGCAAAATGAATGTACTAGCTGAAAATAGACACCAACATCGGTAGCCTACAAGGTACTTGTTAAGCTTAAGGTTCTGTACTGATATTAGCTAGTCATCTTTTAGCTAACATTACCTGCATCCAACAGCTTTACTCAACTCAGTCGGTTAGTTTGGAGGGAAAAACTGAAAAGTTCTTTGCGTTTTGCTGGTTTGCTGCCGTGATTCTAACACAAACCTACGTAGCTCCGCACAGCAGCAGCAGGTCTCCTTCACAGGTGTAAACCCAGCGCGAGCATCTTAGCGCTCATGTTGGGTTTAAAGGCGGCTCGGAAAAACAGGTTACAACATGTTAACAACAGATTAAACAGTTTTAACTGCTGATAAAAGTGACAGAGGACACAAATATGGGAAGTGTGGAAGCCTCTACTGTATCAAATTTACATAGGAATAACAGAGAGTTGGCCATTCTAAGGTAAAAACCCAGTGTTCATGCTTTGTTTTTTGTTTTTCATCCAGACGGGGGCGCGCCCCACAGTTTTGGAACCTCTGCATTAGTTTATTAAATACAGATTACAAAATATATTCTAAAATACTAGCAAATAGGTTAAAATCAGTAATAGGCACTTTAATCAGTCCATCGCAAGCTTACGGTATTCCTCGAAACATTTCAGATACAGTGCTATCAATAAATCATACTATCCAATCTATGGTCAGTTCACAAGGCATATTTCTCAATATAGATTTCAGCAAAGCATTTGATAGGGTAGAACACGATTTCTTATGGGCAGTTTTAAATAAATTTGGATTTTGTCTATCATTCATCAGTAAGCTACAGTTATTATATTCAAAAGCGGAAAGTAAAGTCAAATGCAATGGTCATTTCACAGATTTTTTCCAATTACGTAGATCAATCAGACATGGGTGTCCTCTGTCCTCCCTGCTCTACAGTCTGGTGGCCGAGCCCCTCGCCATCCTGATCAAACAGGACAAAAATATTCAAGGAATAAACTCACCACAGGGCAATGACAGTAAAATATTTCAGTTTGCAGACGACACTTCAATAACAGTAAAAGATTAAAACAGAATTGGTTATCAAACATCTACATACTTACGGTTCAGCCTCAGGAGCAAAAATTAACACAACCAAATCTGAGATCATGTATTGTGGCGGGGCGGCTCAGACGCAGGGAAGGTGGGGGTTTAGAGAGGTGGAGGACACAGTTAAGGTCCTGGGCGTGTACCTTGGTAAGCAGTGGAGAGCAGCGAGAGACGAGACCTGGAAAAACATCTCAATCTCTGGAATCAAAGAAAATTAACCATCAAAGGAAAAGTAGTTATAGTAAACAGTTTAATCATTTATCCACTCAGTATTTACGATATCTCCCAAAACAAGTACTCAACAGATTCAATAGTCAAATCTCTTTATTCATCTGGAAAAGCAGAAACAATCTAGTCAGCCATAAAACAATGATCGCTCCGTCTAAAGAGGGAGGACTCAAACTAGTTGACAATCAATCAAAAAAACAAGCAATAAGAATAAAGCTACTTACTAGGTTCTTGACTTCTCCTATCAAACACATCTGGCATGACTATTTTCTATCCTGTTTTAATTCATTTGGCACAAAAAACATTTTTAATTTGTATTCAATTTCTGATCTAAAGCAAATACAAACTGATTAATTATTCACAGAATGTCTCGAAGCCTGGAACAAAATTAGGTTTAAACTAGTCACGCATGTCAAGTACAGGTCTTGTCTCTTGCTGCCGATTTTCAATAACCCTGAGGTGGTCTGCGAGGGCAGGATGCTACATCTCCCATCCTGGAGGAGAGTCGGTATTCACACCTTTGGGCAGATTCTGACTGATCGAGGATCAGTGGATATTAATAAAATATTAAATCATTTCAGATCCTCTAGAACACCCTATAAAAGAAATGTCATAGTTAAACATGCTAAAAAGATCCAAGCCGCTTTGTCTTTCCACTGCTCCTCGATCATTGGCAGGAGAGGACGACATCAGGAGGTGCAGGATGACGCCCCGACTTTCCTTCTATCAATCGGTAATCAGAAAATAAATATCATTTCAGTTACAACAAAAAAATGGTACTGCATATTTGTTTCACACATCTGCAAAGAACCGCAGCTCACAAGCAATGGGCTAAAATGTTTTCCAATATACCGGTTTATAACATTTGGTCAAACATACAGTTCAAATTCGATCATCAACAAGCCAATAACACAGATTTTCTGTTAAGGCACAGAAGGATTTTTACGGGCGTCATCCTGCACCAGATAAACAAGGAGAAGTATGGCAGAGACTGTACAGTTTGTCTTTCAGACCCCGAGACATTATAGCACCTGTTCCTTCGCTGTCCCGGCTGCACCCTCTTCTGGAACAGGATCCATCACATCATCACCAACATCTCTTCAATAGACGACAACAACTGGGACTCAGACTCTTTGGTTTTACATCTTTTTCTGGACATTTAACAAGGACACAATTCAACCTCTGCAACATCATTTTTTCCCTGGCCAGGCACACCATCTACACTTCAAGAAATCATCAACTGTACGAAAATAAGAAGGTGGATCGTTGGAAGCTTTTCTCAGGACTATTACACAATCATTTCAAAACAATCAATAGCATCAATAAGGGACTTTGTGAAGACATGTTAGGACCTCTTCTAAAATGTGCGCTTTTTCAAGAATGGACTTTTTGAACTTTTGTTACTTAGCATATTGTGATTTGGAATTACCGATTGTATTCTTTTATTTTATTTGCGCATAAATTTGAGTATATTTTGTTTGTAAAGGAACTTTTTTTTATTTTGCATTTTAATTAAGCTTATTGTGTTAATTTGAATGAATTAAGTTCTCTTTAATGTGTGTGATTTATCTTTTTTCACATTATTATTTATAATCTGTTTTGATTTTAGTAATTTAGTCATCATTGGATGCTCCTCAGTAAGCATCCCAGGCTGCTCCTGACCTATGTTCTCTGTCTGTTCAAAGATCAGGTTCTCAGCTCTTTACTTCTCTTCATCTGGCTTGCAACAGCAATAAATAACATAGACAGGAGGAAAGAAATTTGCCTCTACTGATGCAAGTTCGTTTTTAATTAAAGTAAATGACCTAGCTGCAATCAGTGTATTCAGACAGGGTTCATAAACAAAACTTTAAAGATCATCACAGTCTATGGGCACTGATGTTTTTAGGAACCCTCCAATTGTACAAAGTGGCAACAACAAGCATGACTATAAATACTATTATGTGACTTTATCACGGCTAATTAAACATATTAAGCACAGGTACAATTAGCCTCCAAGAGGCTAATTTAGCTAGCTTCCACCGTATATTCTCCGGCAAAGAAAATGTTACAAACGTGTCTTCAACCATTCGCATCACAGTCCTACTGCCATTAAGTCCTAAAACTACAATCAGTAACTTTATAACGTGACACTTTGGAGTTATTTTTGGTTTTAGAGTACAAAAACATTTTGACAGGTGCAGGTTTCTACTCACCGGAGTGTAAGGCTGTGTCCGAATTCAGGGTCTGAATCCTTCGAAGGACTGGTCTACGTTGGACGGAAGAAAAATATCTGTGGATTCGGACAGGTCTAGCCTTCACCAACTGTCCCCGCCCCCACCTCAGCGTAACTCATGTTGCCAAGCAACCGTGACAGCGTGAAGCAGATAGCGGAGAAGAAAAAAAAACAACTGAGCCGAAGTTTGTTTTTCAGTCATGTATTACTGATTTCTATATTATTCTTCACCTTTTATAGTAAAGGATGTTCCATAGTAAAAGGGAAATCTCTTAGTTTGATTCTAAAATGTTCAAATGTGTATTGCACTTTTCTACAAGGAATACAAATTATTCATTTACAAATATAATACTCTCCACATCACAGATAGGACATTACGGTTAAATAAACCTATTATGTTTGAAGGCTTAACTTTAATTAATCAATCAAACCGATGTGCTCTGCTTTGAAATACTTTATAAGCCAAACATTTTTCAACCAGACCTGTCTGAATAATATCGGTGTTTAACTCCCACTCATTTGGGAAAGCAAGCGGGAGTTTTTATAACAGTGTGCCAGGAGTTAGGCATTTTCTCTCGGTGTACGGAACCTGGAGCGCCCGGCCAGCTGACAGCTGGAGGGGAGCTGGCTGTTAACGCAGCGGTAGCAGACGGGTCCGAAAATGTCAGAGCAATATTGCAATTAGATGATGTATTGATGAACCGAGCAGATATTTGAGATTTACACACTTACATTCTCGCCTAAAAACGTTGTACCAAATCACGTTGTGTCATTTAAAGTGTTATAAAGCTAAATAATTTGTTGCTATTCACCGCCATTGACGCTCTGCCTGAACGCCCAGTTGGAACCCGCAATGAATTATGGGATATCGTGGGCCGTGAAGGATACACCGGACCCATCCTTCAAATCTGGGGAAAAGAAGGACGCATTTGAAGGAGTCTTTGAATTCGGACAGGCCTTGTCATAGATATAAGGATAGACGCCTCATGGACCGCTCTCGCCTATTGTCGCTGACGAGATTTAGGGCGGCCATCTTGGAGCGGTACACCCCTCCACTCAGCGTTATGTGTTTAGCAGGCACAATGACGTATCAGCGCATTTAATCGATCATAACACACTTTTTGTTACTGGAAACCATATTCAAACATCTATCAAAGCAACATTTATAAACAATTGTATTTTTTAAGTATGTTTTTACTTAAAAAACATACTTAAAAAAGTGTACTTTATTATACTTAAAAAAAGTATAGCCACTAACTATTCTATTGTTAGTGGCTATAACAATAGAATAGGAATGGAATATTCTGATATCATGTATGAAGAGCATATTACAAAACACAGCCGTTCATCATTTATTTAATAAATTATTTAGTAATATCAATATATATTTATATAACTATACAAACACTAATAAATAAAGATTAATAATGGCACAAATAAATAATGATTAATAGTGAATTATATATATATATATATATATATATATATATTTTTTTTTTTTTTTTTTTTTTTTTCAAGAGGCGTGAAAACGTTTGGAAGGTATTGTTGATTTTATTGAAGATACAGGATGAAGTGGTTTTGTGTCGCTTTAAACTCGTTTCCAGCCTGTAAAGAAGCATGGTATTTGTGCAGATTTCGTGCTGCCTTGCCAGAGGTCGAATGTTGAGCTGCTGCCGCTGTCCAGCAGGGGTGGTGCTGCAAAGCCGAGGCCTGATCACACATCCCCTCTGACGGCCTCCAGCATCCCTCCTCGGTAAAACTTAACACTGAATCAAACCAACGCCGAGTTCTTTGTTTTAGAAGCAGACAAGCGAGGGGACAAAGATTCAAAGGAAACTCGCCACTGTTAGGAAAATAAAATTAAAATATGCTAGTTTTTAAACTTAACCATATGTAAAATATTATATAAAATCATCAGTGTTTTAAAATTAGAACATTGGGTTCCAAATTGCCTATGTTACTTTAGGTTTAATGCAGGAATCTGTTTTTCAATAAATCGCTCAGAAAAGGAAACAGATGCTTGGCAGCCCAGATAAAAAACAGGATGGAAAAGACAAGTTCTGTTTGTTCGCAGTCAAATTCTTTGGTGATTTTCGACACTTAAAACCTGGAGAAAAACAAAACGAGGTCTAGGTAAAAAATAAATCTCTTTCTGACAACTAGGGTCTTTGTTCAAATGTTTAGAAAGGGAGAAACAGGAGAGATTCCAGATGTAACCAACATGAGAAAATCCTGTTTGAGAATGACCTTTGCTCTCTCTGACTTTTACTCACTCTGGACCTTTGCTCTTTCTCTCTCTTCATCTTTGGTTTTGAATAGATCTCAAAGAAGTTGACAAAATCATTTAGACCATCCCATCTAGGTAATTTGAAACTGCTTAGAGGTTTAGAAGGAGAGGACATACCTTCAATGCATACATTAAAATTAGGACTACACCTCTTAATAAAAACCTCCACTTCACAGAAACAAGTTGAATTGCTTTGTTCCCAAAGGCCCCTTTGCTTTTTCTCTTATTTTTGTATTTTGTTCATTTTTCTACTTTTCTCAGGTAATTAATCTCTGTTTTATGGTTTGGACTTCTTGATGGTTTGAGTGTGATGCTGATCTGTTTTTCTATGCATTTAATTGTCTGAATAAAACTCTATGTCTGAAGTTGAATGGCGACTGGTTGTTCTCTGTGTGATTTCCACTTTGTACATGAGGAACCCTGAATTCGGGACACAAGAGGAAAACAAATATTTTATTCCTCTAATTTTACACCACCAAAACCGTCCGAACGGCTCAAATCACCGTCACATTCAGCGGCAGGAGCCGCAGAAGCCGCTCGCTCCTACACGGGCCTCTGGGTTACAAAACTTCCGCCTGCTATTTCTTTTTCCCTCCTTTTTTTTTACTTTAAAGCTCATGTTCTCAAACTACACATGTACTTTCTGTCTGTGCACCCCCCGTGGCTTAAGCTGAAAGCCCGACAGCCGCTCCGGTAACCCGCCTCAAGCCGAGGAGGTCCGAGGAGAAGATCCCACCACTCGCCGGATCGTGGCCATATTCGTTGGAGGAGCCCCCCTTCTCTTCGTTGAACGCCGAGCTGGATGACATCTCCGTGGCTTTTCTGCTGATAATGTCCCGGTCAGCCTCACGGAGCGGCGATGGAGAATCAGAGCGCAGAGGGGAAGCAGGATATGCGGCTCTTAAAGGCGCACAGACACCGCTGCTGTCTCCATGCTGTAGAAGAGGATGATGGGAGGCGGAGGAGGGAGCGGAGGGGAGGGGGTGATGAGACAATGGTCACGTGGTTTTCACAGATCGTTCCTCTGGATGTAAACATCGTGTGCCCTCTGCCGTCATGGCCACTCGGTGGAGCAAATAGGCGCCATGATGATGCGCGGTCCTCGATACAGTTCAAGAAATAATATTATAAATTTGTACAAGACAGCGTGTCAGGGCCATTGAAGAAAAGAAGGAAGGATAAATTTCTGCCAAAAACCTCAGAAATTTTTAGATTAATTTTCAGAAAAAGCAAGGTCATTTCTGAGTTTGGACAGTTCGAAATGTTTTAGAAGAAACTCAGCAATTTTGAGATCTCAGAAATGTTCAAGAAAAAAACAAGTTTGAAAAGGGGAAGGTTTTCTGGAAAAACCTTAAAAAATTTTTAGATTAATTTTTGGATATTTTGTCCTAATGTTCTAGAAGAAAACAACTCAGAAATGTTGAGGTTAATCTCAGAAGTTTTCCATTTGAAAAAATGACATTCCTGAGCTTGAACAGTCAACAATTGGCTTGAAAAAGTTCAGACATTTTGAGATTAAGTTGAGGAGTTGGAGGAAAAAACAATTTTTGAAATTTATTTTTTTTAATTTCCAAGTTTTTTCTAGCAAATTTGAGCTGGATGATTTTGTGCCTTGAGATTACGTTTGTTGTGAATTGATGTGACATAAATCCACTGAATTAAGCTGATTTAAAGGTTTGCCTGGTGTTCACAAATAAACCATTTTAGGCTAAAACTAATCCAACAAATTATTAAATTCTCTCGAGTTGCAAGTTTTCCCACTAGTTTGCTGGTTTGCAAATGAAGACATGAAACACTTTGTGAAACTGTTAAATGATCTGTTTATTTTGTGCCTTTTTATCTTCAATTTAACATTTGACAACACAAACCTCTGTAAGTTTTAATAAGAAAAGCCTGTCTTTCAATGACAACAAACTCCACATATTTGAAGTAATAACTAGATTCCGTTTGTACTTGGCGGTTCTTCAGTCAACGTACCCGCCGACAGATGCCATGACCTCATACAGATCGCTCACCTGAAAGAGAGACATCATCTGTTCCCTGTCTTATCTTAAATGTCTTTTTGGGGGGGGGCAGTCTAAACAAAGAGAACGTTTGGCAATGAAAGCACTTTACCTTTTTTGGTTTCCCGACTCTGAAGTTTTTGAGTTTGTACACAGTCACCTCACCCCGACTGTCCCCAACCAAAATGCTGTCTGAGCCTTTGGCAAACAGCAAGGACGACAGCGTCACGCCGGGCTCGGCGTGGTGTACCAAAGTGGGCCGCATGCTAGACGAAAAGGGTTTGCTTTGTCACTGTCTGGCTGCAAATCGGCTTGAAACAGAACCGAACACGCAGCCCAGGGGAACGCCGGAGTGACTCACATGCTTTGGCAGAGGTCCCAGACCTCCACACGGTGCCTGTAGATGGCTGCAAACACCGTGCCGCAGTTTGGGGACCACTTGACGCTGTCCACTATGCTCTGCACCGACGTGAAGCTCATTTTGGGGTTCAGCGTGTCCACCTTCCACAGCTGAATCGTCCCGTCTGAAGAGCTGCTCAGGAACACGTCTGAATAAATAGGCGACCACTCGATATGCGTCACTGGGGACTGCAGGAGAGGAATAAGTAAGTAACACTGTTTTTATATATATATATATATATATATATATATATATATATATATATATATACACACATACACATTTACACATCCACAAGCCTGGAATTTTTTTTTTTTTTGCTGTTTAGCTACACAGACTCAAAATGGAGCTAAATCTTTTTAAAAGAGAAAAAGTCACATATTTATGGAAAAGGATTCGGGCAGCTGAAAAAAAGAAGAAAATGAATTCTTACGCTGAACTAAAAATTTTGGATTTAAAGGCTGAATTTTGAGACCAAAGTCAAAAATTTTGAAATTAAAGTCAGAATTTCTGAGATTAAAAACATAATTTTGAGACTGAAGTTAGAAATTTTGAAACAAAAGTCAACATTTTGAGGTTAAATCTGAATTTTCGAGATTAAAGTCAGAATATTTTACATTAAACTAGTGAAAATTCTAAGATTAAAGTAAGAATTTTTGAGATTAAATCAGAATGTTTTTAGATTAAACTCAGAAACTTTTCGATTAAAGTCAGAATTCTGAGTTTAGTCTCAAAATTCTGATTGTAATCTGAGAATTCTGACTCATTGCTATACAGCAAAACTACTAACACAAGCAGCCACTGTAGCTAGTTTTCTGCTTGTAAATAAATGGAATAAAAAACAAACAAACATAAACCCTCAAGAGGAAATCCTGGACTAACCGCATGTACAAAAGTCACAGAACAGAAAATGAAGATATTACGACGTTTACCTTTGAAATAGAGGTCAGTATAAACTTACAGGGTGTTTACAATATGTGTCCAGAAAATGATCGCTGTTGGACAGAGAGCACTTGTGCATGCTGCCGTCCCACGTTCCGATCACATAGATCCCAGTGTCCTGCAGCGCCATGTGGAAAAGAGTTTAAGATTTTTATTAACATAAAAGTAGGAGACAGATAAATGAACACTGAGTTTAAGCTGTAATATTAGTTCTGATGATTAAAGAGAGATGGAGTTTGATAAAGAAAGGAAAGTCTGTATTGTTTGCACAAAAAAACAGGTGTGGATGAATTGTGACAGTTCAATAAATGAATTTATTTATTATTTGTAAAATGTGTGATAAAAGCTTTAAATAAATATACACTACTTAGTATAATGTGCTAAGCATGTAATCAACATGCATTAAATGAAAAGATTTATTTATTTAAGCAAATTCTGTTGTTTAGTGCAGCAGTGGTCCTGTTTTAATGAAGTAAGTAACGTGTACTGATGCTAATTTCAGACAAATGGATTAGCTTATTTTCTGAATTAAATAAAACTTTCTCTCGCTTATTCATCAGATTGTAGCACTTTGGCCCCTCGATAATACTACAGCAGCACAGTAAATAAATGATTTTTGCTCATTTTCTTGAGTCAACTTACGTCTGGATGGAAGTCAATGCAAAGAACAGTGGTCAGTGGAAGCAGCACATTTTCAGTCTTCGACTGGCCTCCTCCGATGCTCTGTTTACGACCTCCTCCGATGCTCTGTTTACGACCTCCTCCGATGCTCTGTTTACGACCTTGACCTGATGATCTTTTCAAGATCATCAAGTCTGGGAAAACATGCATTTTTTTATTTTTTTAAAGAAAACAAAAATATCGATGTTATGATCATTAAAACAGAGCTGGGCTTTATCAGTAAATCTGCATTCCATGAGGTTTTGGTGTTTTTTTTAATATATTTTCTCAGGTATTCATGTAAAAGTAGATGATTGTGTCTTACACAGTTTGCATTTTTACTGTATTTAGCCTCTTTTAAAAAACATACCCATCAAAAATCTGCAAAGATGAGGCGCTTCTGAGCTCGTTCATAACCAATAGCTGAGTTTCCATCGGAAATGTTCGCAAAACGTTTTCTACATTCCGCTAACGTTGGAAGAAACACAATTTCAAAATTGCTGGGTTTCAATTAAATGGAAAACACAGTTAAAGTCTCATGTGAGTACGTTTGCTCATGTCATTAACAAACATGCCGTGCCATCATCCTCCTACCACTTCCTGTTGTCCTCCTCTTCTTCTTTTCTCCCAGTATTAACATCCGGTTGTTAATCACGTGATGCAAAAAAACTGCTTTCATCGCAGGTTTGTGCTACATGAACATTTCAATACTGCCAACGGAAAAATGTATCAAAAAATTGGAATGTTTCCGTTCTGATGTGCGCGATGCTGTGGTCAATGGAAACGCGGTCAGGCACAGCAGGGGCAGTTCCTCTCCATAACACTTAGGGGCAGCGGTGATATTCTCACACAGCAGAAACAAGACACTTCCTGCTTGATAGACTTGATTTCCATTCAATGCACTGATTTTTCATAGAAATGAAAGTGTAAATTTGGATAATAGAACATTGTCAATGCTGTATTATGTGGCTACTTTACATAACAAAAAGATTGCACTGACAAAACAAAGCTTAGATAGTAAAGATTACACTCCCGTGCTTTGAGCCTGTAGTCTGTGTGGGGTTTATTACCTACGCAGTTGAAATCATTGTGCAGGATGAGCCACTTGGTAATCCTGCCATCTCCGGATACCGACACTAGGACTTCTTCTCGTTCTTCCCCCGATAGCTGCAGCTGTTGTTTGGTCCAGGTGACCTGCCATACCGGTTGTGTGTGCCTCTTAGCACAGTCACTACGAAAGAAAACAAACAGTCAAAAAAAATTAAGTCATAAATAAGCAGTTCTTGACTTTTCACAGCTGATAGTCTGTTAGATTTGGTGCCAAATGATCCAAGCGAATTGAAAAACATCTTCACCTCTTTGCCTGTGGTGGCGCTGCACCAAGAGCCACTGAAGAAAATGACACGAAGAAGACACTGAGCACAACTTCCTTCTATTTCTCCCACTAGCGATAGACTCTTGCGTTTGTTTTGATTGTATTTACCCAGAATGCCCAGTGTCACTCCCTTTGGAGGGGTCTTTAATCCGTTTGGCACCAAAGTTCACATCAACCAAACTGAGACCGAGGTTTTAAGGTGGACCAGAGTTTGATTTTTTTGGTCAGCATGAGAGTTATTAACACCTCACTAGACGAACCGGACTTCCTAGGCAAACAAACTCTTGTATTTGCGCCGCTCACATACAGGGGCTCTCTGCTACGCTACAGCTGCTTCACCACAGCACAGTCTGCTGCGAACGCTAAGGCTAGTTAGCGTTTCCACCAATGTCGGCGGATCAATAGTTTTCCTGTAACGGTAAGTTGTTTCTCTGACATTAACACATTTTCCAGTGCATACATAAGCGTGATTGACAGCAATGAGACACTCCCCCCAGCTCTGATTGGTTGTTTTTGATGGATATCTATGCATTTTTGCAGACCCCAGAAGTAGCACTGTGAGGTTAATCTTTTCTCAGACTATCTGTTTCACGTCACACTGTCACGACATGGTGACAGTTTGAACAAATCTGGAAAAAAGCATATGTTTGTAAAAGCTGCATACCGCAGCTTTAACGTTCTCATGTTTTAACACCTGTTGCAGCGTTGCTCTCACCGGCTGTTGGCGATGCACGCCGTGTCGTCTCCGACCTGAACGTTGTAGATTGCGACGGAGCCATCGTACATCCCTATGGCCAGATGACTGGGGTTGCTGGAAGAGAACTCCAGGCACGTCACACTGCTATGGCAGGAAAACACTCGCTCCGACCACTGTGGGTGAAACACAAATTTAAGTAATGAGAGTTTTTCTTTTTTCCTATTACAGAAAAAAAAATGAATTTATTGCTACACAAACAGAACAACATACCACAAGGTTTTTTAGAGACCAGCAGCAAATGAGGCCTGGTTGTGGGTTGCCTGAAGACCCGCCTACATAGCCTACGGCCAGGATGTCCTTACAGAGAAGTCAGGGCACATAAGAGTTGTCAACAATGTGTGGTTTTATCTCTTTAAACCATTTTCTTCTTCACTTATTTGGGAATTGGTGGAATAAAGACAAGAATCTACACCATGAAATTAAGACAATAACTGTTGGCGATCAGATTTTCTGTTTTCAAAGTGTGGCTGTGTTACTGGGTTCTTCTTGTTCCATGTCATGCAGGTGATGTTGTGTCCTCTGGTCAGGGGGCTGACGAAGGTCCAGAGAGGCTCCAAGGTTGGCGTTAAATAGTGGCCTTTCTCCTCTGTAATCCGTCCCTCTGAGCCAGGCCTGACCTCGCTGTCCGGGTCTTAAACAGCCAACATAATTACTCTGCATACGGCTTCATGCAACACTACACCACACTAATTACATGCTTAGATGTTCTGTGCAACGCGAGTCAAGACAAACCAATTGTCGAACATTTGACAAACAAGCAAAGTTTTAATTTTAACCGTATTCCTAACAGGGAAGTCGCTAACAGGTCACACAACATGCTCTAAGGAAGACCAAGGAGAGCACCAATTGAGTTTCCATTACAAAATGTGCGTAAAACTTTGTTGATGTTCCGCTATCGTCGAAACAACAAAATTTCCCAACTGGGGTGTCTCTACTAAACAAGAAGTACAGTTAAAATCACGTGAATAAGTTTGCTCACGTGATAAGTCATTCAAAAACATGTGGCGCCATCATTCGCCTAACACTTCCTGCCGTCTTCTGTGGTGCAAAAAAAGTATTTCTAATGAAACACACAACTTTCGATACGGCCGAAAAGCCACTTCATCCTAAAACCTTTTGTCGAAAAAGGGGAGTTTTTTTCCCCCCAAAATTGCTGTGTTTCCATTAAATAAATTTATCTTGGAAATTCCAATTTGCGCAGTTTTAAGGTCAATTGAAACACATCTGCATACAGGCTGACTGAGCTTACCTTTCAGGACATGCAGCCCTCTGAAGGCAGCCAGCTTAGGCTGAAAAATGTTCAGCACTATCACTCTCTCCATTATCGACACGCTTTTCATGAAAGCTTCCGACGACAGGATCTTTTCCAAGTTTGACTCAGTTTTTAGCATGAACAGATCAGCGTCCGTCTCTGCTGCCGAGCTGATGCCACTGCCTGTGGAAATGACACATAAAAAGAAAATTAAAAATCATTTTTATACATAAGGCAAAAACGTGACTCAAACCGGAACCCAAAGAAATGTCAAATGAACAAGTGGCATGAATGTTCTTTATTAATATTGTTATAACAGAACAGACTTTCATCTAATTTATTTGGATTTTATGTGGTAGATCAACACGGTTCATTTCTTGTGAAGGTGGAATAAAAGGAAACATTCATGTTTTTGTTTTCAAAAGTACAAGTCTGAAAGATATGGTTTATGTTTGCATAGACACAAAGAAAAAAAAGAGAACAATTTTTGACTTTTGAAACTCTGAAATATCCTTGTTTTTTCTTGAAAATTTCTGAGAATAATCCCAAAACTTCTGCGTTTTTGTCTTACAAATGTTTGACTTTTGGAGCTCAATAATTTCCCTGTTTATTCTAGAATAATTTGAAGTTTAATCTGAAATGTTTTGGAAGTTTGTTGTTGTACAACTACACATTTTTTTCTTTCTTTCTGTAATGACAAAAATCTGCTTCATATGAGACCTATAAACTGTGGAATGGCCACCAGGGGGTGCTAGAAGGACTTCAGAAAGTTAGAAGAATGATGAGGAAAAACATGCAAAAAAAATGTATAAATATATTTTTAATTATGAGTTTTTAATTATACAACTTTATCATAATGTTGAATCTGTTTTCAATCCAATCAGAATAAGTTAAAATTGTAAAATAATAATAAAAAACCTAACATGCAACACAGTACTATCTTTCTATATCTGATAACTGCACAGTATTTTCATGCTATAATCTTGTACAGGGTATTATTATCAGTATGATTAATCTTGTTTTTTATAGAGAAGAGATGATTTTGTTCCTTTTGCTGAAATACATAATCGTCGAAATGAAGAGAAATATTAGCTCGAGCTACATCCCTGTTTTGGTGCTGAGTGTATTCTCAAGTTTGACCTTTTGCATTGAAACAAGTGAATTTCTTCATTACATTTGGCATATTTCAGAAAAGCAAATGCCTAGGATTGGGAGCAGAGCAAGAAGTAAGCCTGATTTTCACTGAAACTGTTACCTGTTTCCCTGCTCATAGTTACTTCTGAAATGTCTTGCTTATTCCTGGTGCTCGTGAGGTAATCCACCCGCTCAGATTCCCGGGTTTCCCTATTTTCATTCGACATAGAGAACGAATCATATATGTCCCAGGTAGTAGCGATTGTGCCTGTAAGCATGAACACAACGCATCTTTTTTTTTTTTGTTGACCTTCCAAGTCAAACAAATCCGAAATCAGACATAAACAACACAAAACACTTTTGCGGTGTTTTGTGTCAACTCTCACCCTTGTTGACACTCTTGTTCGTGTCGGTCTGGGTGTATTTGCATTTATGCTCCCCGACAAGTGTCTGAGATGATCGCTCGAAAAAATTATCACTGCCCATTTTACTACTGCAAAACTCGGTGTAGTCGCGGTTTCTCTGTCTGCAACAGAAGAGCAAAAAGGAAAAAAAAAGGAAATTTTAGCCTCATAAGTTCCACTTCAAGTTCAAGATCTCGCTTCAGATGCACTCACTTCACCGCGTCTGCGTCCTCAACATCTTCTGAGACGAGGGTGGGGGGCAGGTCCAGCAGCGAGATGGTGTCCGTCTCGCTGAGGATGATGTCGAATCCCTTATCCACAGGCTTCCGTGGGAATTCTGAAAGCAACAGGAGCACAAAACGGATTATTTCCAGAAAACTGCACGACTGCAGAAACACCAAGTTCCGTCAAATCGAGGCTAAAAACCCCACCTGTTTAGAGCTGCCTTTAATTAGTAACTAAGTGAAACACTGATTTGCATATTTCATGTTCATTTGTTTGATTATTTTGATGTTGGCGTTTGACAAAATGGCATGTCTGTCTGTTTGTTTGGACGAGCGACAGTAATACATTGTTACTGATGCATCGCTATAGACACACGATCAATATCAATAGATGATACGTCTGATACAATTTTCAGTAATTCCACTGATATCCAAATTTAAAACAGAAACACCAAATCCGACCTCATCTACTTGTCTTGAGGGGAACAACTCAAGTCAAAGAATTTACACTGGGCATTCGTTCAATATGTACAGCAAAAAAATAAAAATAAAATAAAAATTATAGCCACCACCATAAGCAGCATCAGTGCAGGGTAGAGAAAAACTATCGTCGGTTATGCTGCTTCTTGAGAGAGCACCAGATTCCGTGGGCTTGCTGGTAAATGAGCTGCCAAACCTGCAATTCACACAAACAGAAAGAGTTTAAGTATTGGAATATTTACTCTGTTAAAAAAATTAAGACCCACACTACTGGAAAGCATGGCGTACTGAACTCAATATGCCATACATCATTTTACATAGAAACATTAGGGCATATTCAAAACCTGGGACCAAATTTGCAAAGTTAAAGTTGATCGGTCAAAAAGTCAAAAATCAATCTTTTTCAAAAGCCTCTCAGCGACCACAGCTTGATTCGAAAGAAAACCTGTGGGGTGGGATGAATAGGACACAAGACTTTCAGTTTTTGGAGAAATGCAGAGAAAGTATCCAAAAAAATGAATGTCCATAAATTTCTCTCCATGCACTCTTTGGCCGTGTGGAATGCTCTAGTAGACTTACTGGCAAAAGATGGTTGTGAAAAGTGTCAAATTATTTCATTTCACTATGGTGGACTGTTTCCCTACTGAATATTTGTATATTCCAATAAAAGACAGTGACATTGATACGATTAAACATTTTTTTTGAAGGCTTTTAAAACATTTTTATCAGGTGTCCCAATAAACATGGAGGGACACAACACGTACGGCTTGTGTGTTTGAATGTCGCCGTACCTGGACGAAACCACATCAGTGGGTGTAGAGGACTTGAAAATCGATGATCCTTTTTTGAAGAGGACTTCCTCCAGAGATGATTTTTCATGTGTTTTGGAGTCCGGGTCGTCAGCGACGGCAACCAGGGGCAGAGGAGTGACATCTCTCCCTTGAGAATCAAACACCTGGAGCGACAGAATGCAAAGCCACACACATTTGTAAATATGTAGTTGAGTTTTGGAGCAAGATTTTTGGGTTAATTTCAGGGGGGCTTTTTTGTAATAATTTGAGATTTTTTTTAAAGGTCATGAAAACTTTTATTCAAATAATTTGTTTTTTGTTTTCAAGGTTTTTTGGTCTCCAATAGCCTTTATAACTACTTCTGTTTTTCAACAAGGTGCAAAAACAACCCTTAAAAAAATCTGGACCAGATTGAAATGATAGTTTCACAAAAGCGGCAATTCCTTTAGCATATAACTGCGCAATTTTCTAAGTTGAAATCATCACTCATTGGAATATGCGCCAGTTTTTCTGGCTGTTATTATTATCATCCAATTTTGGTGGCGTTTTGGGAAAAGTAGTATGCTGTTCTCCTGTAACTGGAGCCCATCTGTTTATTTTAACATCCAACATGTCAACCAATTTAGCAGTGACGTGCGGTGAGGTTCATTGCTGGTGAGGCACTGACTTACCACTTTTATAGACACCATGCATGTTATTGGACGTACGGAAATTTCGCGCAGGTATACAACGCAAAAAGACTAATCATTTACATGTCATCCATAGCCGCGTTAACTCGGTGAAACATTGAAATGTAGGCAATTTCGTCCTATGATCCACAGCAAAGGGAAAGAAGTATTCTCCACGCTGAGTCGTTGCCATAGCAACTGACAACAATCCCACTTCATGTTTTAGGATTTAACACCAAAAAAAACATTCAAGAATTTTGCACACAGAACAGAACATTTAGTATGTTGTTGTAGTATGTTTTAGGCTTAATGTTTAATTAATAAATAATTGCTGTGGTAGATTAGCTACCGCTTCTACTTTACTGAATTATTTAGACATACAAACTGTAGCTCAAAAAAACGCACATTTCATTAAAAAACGAAACAAAAACATCTTATTGCTGTCTTACCTTTACTTATCAATGAAATCCATGCACCGCTAATTCTGCACAAAAATATCCGTTCATCCAAAGCCAAGTCTATCCTCGGCATGTCTTTTCTACTCCGTTTAAGAATCATCAAACTGTCTCGAAGCAAAACTTTCAGCTCCGGTGTTGGTCTTCCTTTAGTTATTATCTCCTGCTTCAATTGAAAATCCACTTTAGAAAACTGTTTGACTGCAGAAATGTAGTCTTTCATGTTGACGTTGGAAGAGAGGAGAAAACAAATCGCTGTACTTTACTTATTTACTGTATGGCTAGCTCCATGGCTAGCTCACTGTGGAGTCACAATATCTGGGATCATGAGCGCCCCCTGCCATGAGGCAAGAGAACTGCCTGCCTCTCCTCGAGTCTGCTCTCTGTCGTTTCTGATCGCTCCTCCGCACACAAAACACGATACACACACAGTTGTTGACAAAAAAAACTGTACATTATATACATAAGCTAAATTATGGAAAATCAGTCCATATATTAAATGTTTTTTAGCCATTTCATTGCCGGCGTACAAACAGGACGAACTTGCTCCCATAGAATCAAGGGCGTAGGTTCGGTCTAAGTTTTGGTGGGGACCTTGACACCCCCCCCCCCCCCGGCAGCACAGTGAAATGCCCAAGAGCACCGAACATTTTTGAGAAGGAGGGGGAAACCACATTGGCTTAATATCCCCCTCCCCCCAACCATAACCATATCATACATCTTGTGTATACAACCAGATACAGTCATACTCAGCAGATCAGTTCAAGAACACTTTACTTTTTCCTTTACAAAATTCAGCAAACGTTACAAGTAAGATCAAAAGAAATATCCTCTGGATACAGCAAACACAATTGCAGATAAGAAGAAATCAATAATAAAATAAAAAAGAAAAAATATTACATAATTAACAGACCTATTCTACCTCACATTCAGTGCTGACCTTACTAAACACCGGACTTTACAACAAATGCGTTGCGTGATAGATATCTAACTTATGGGTCCACTCACTGTACTTATAGCCGACGTAGCGAAATAACTTCTAATGTCTGTCCTTTTCTTTTTTGGTGGCGACATGGTCTCGGAGACTCAGAAGGAGACGCGTGTGCCCAGCTAGCCGCCGCCTTTTGCAGCTAATCAAAGAACGTCCGACGATTCAACTGACTCCCCCTCCCCCCACCCCCCCGACAGCACCGTTCCGACACGGTCTCGGAGGCTCATAATAAATGTCAAACTAAGAAGCTTCCGTTCCGCGCACCGCCTGTTGCTGCTAATCAAAGATCGTAGATCCACGTTCTTTGAGCCAATATGGCAAAAATTGGTCGGGACTTTTTCATATCCCGTGAATATTGGTCGGGACATGTCCCTACCGTCCCTACCCAAACCTACGCCCATGCATAGAATGGCAGCCAGAGGTTGCTCAATCCCAGGTGAGGCTCAGCTCGCTGCTGCTTCACCGGCTTCGCTTCTGAGCATTTGAATGGGAAATCCAGCGATTTTGAAGAAAAAATAATTATAATTGGTTAAGCTAAGTAAAAAAATATGTACTTTATAGTACAAATCACAGGGTGAAAATATTATTACTATTCTCTGCCTCACCTGCCTACCCTGACCGCACGTCACTGCAATTTAGAAATGCTATTTATCATCATTCATCATCTCAAACCAGTTACTATTCTCCTTCAACCTCTGACACCGACAACACATTTTGCACACAACTCTTTGGATATTCTCTTTCTTGAATCAGTCTCTGATGTAGCATGACTGAACAGCCACGAGAGAAAACATTTGTATTGGCATAACTGTCTTGACAGAAAACAGTGACATTTACTAGATTGAATAATAAAAATGTAAAGAGAAAAGTTAGGTTTGTGTACCCGAATTCCTTTGGTGCTAGTTTGAGGACTGGGATATTTCTGCTGGAATAGAAAACCTGAAGATCTCCTTCGTCGCCTTAGCTGCTCTTTGGATCTATTTATTCCAGATGAGCTAAAGAAAGCCAAAGGAACACAATTTACTTTAAGACAGGACTTGGTTAGCCAATCTAATTAGCTCATGGCTCTTTCATTAGCTAACCTAATTAGCAACCCTTAGTTTTGGGTATCTTCAGCGAGAACAATACTACTTACAGTTATGCAAAAAAAGCAGTATAGTAATGTGTTTTTCAAACTTACGAACTAGGCAGTAGAGATTGCCTTCTCTCTCCTTCCTTCATTGTTGGTTTATTACTGCCAGCAACATCTTTCCCAAACGTTGAAGCCCTCCTCATATTCCAGCTTTTTCTCTGGACTACGTTTGGCCGACTTTCGTTCAAAGTTTTAAACACTTCTAAAAATGTTTAAATGTGGGGTGAATCAGTTTGAACTGAATCAAATCTTGTATAATCTTCAGACTCCATAGCAACTGCAGAATTCTCGTTAATGACAGTTAATGTCAGTTAATGACAATTAGCTGTCATTAACTGAAAATTAATTGTCTTTTACTTGTTAATTAAAAGGAAAAGGAAAAGAAAAAAACTATGAATACTAGACCAACCACAAATAACAACAATAACGTGCTCTAACATTCATTTGTATTTCTAAAAGCCCACTTTCCAGACGCAGTCTGGTCCCATCACACAGCCTGTATTCATGTTTACGGTGTCCATGACTGACTAAATCTTCTCTCTTCTCACCCTTTACTGGGCAAGACGATAGAGCTGCTGTTTACAGTCTTCATGGTATTTCTTTTGATGGTAAATTCCCGCACGTTTTGGACTGGTTTTGACTCAAACATAATATGTGGTGTAGCTGTCCTGTTTTGGGTGCTCAAATTTCCCACAGAAGCAAATGCACCTCTTTGAAGAGGTCTACAACTGCGTTAGGGTGATGAGTTTCACCTGAGGACGTGATGTTCAAAAGAAGGACACCGTGGAAACTGGAGAGCACTTGGGCAAATGATAAAGGACATAAGGAAAATTATTCTCTAAATGTTATGTTACAACCTTGTCAAGAAAAAGTTAAAAAAAAGAAAATTGATAGTTTTGGATGGATTATTAATATTGAGATAAGTGAAATAGGAATAAATCATTATTTAATTAGTCCTGTGGTGAGTATTCCTGATACTCCACCTTGGTTAAGTGGAAAAGCTGATGTTGATTTAAGCTTATTGGAAAAAGGCAGACAAATAGAAAAAAAGAGGTGGAAAGGTATATAAAGAAAGAATATGCTGAGTATTTACAAGTATATACAGAAGCTTCTGAATTGTTAAATGATAAAATTGGAATAGCATTTATAATTCTGGACTTAAATATTATGAAAAATAAAAGAGTAACAGATAAATTGACAGTTTACATGGGTGAGCTAATGGCTATATTAATGGCTCTAGAATGGCGTGAGGAAATGAGAAAGAAGGAAATATTGATTTGTTCAGATTCAAAACAGAATTCAGAAACAAGACAAGATATCATATTGGATATTAATCAATCAATTTTTAGAATCAAAAAATATGGATCCCGGGTTAAGTTAATGTGGATTTCTGCTCATATTGGAATACTAGGAAATGAGTTAGCAGATAAATTTGCTAAGAGTGCAGCAAATTTGAGGTTAATATCAAAATAAGCAAAAATGAGGTCAAAAGTAGTAAAATATATATTAAAAAGAAATGGAAGGAACTATGGGACAGAGAAGAAAAGGCACGATTTTATTATAGCACTCAAAAAAAGTAGGGGAATGTAGGGAAAGTAATAGGAATAAAAAAGAAGAGGTTGTTATATCCAGATTAAGGTTTGGGCATACAGGGCTAAATAGTACTTTGAAAATAATTAATAAACATAGTACAGGTTTGTGTAGTTATTGTCGAGAGTCAGAAACAGTACAGCATATTTTTCTAGAGTGTAATAAGTATAGTCGGGAAATAGAGGTGTTAATCAGAGAGTTAAATAGAAATAAAAATAAATTAGATATTAAAAATTCTTTCTGCACAACTCACACACACTCTTCTTAAGACTCTGAAGCTGTGTGTGCCGAGTCAGGTTTGATTGCAGAGAAACTGCTATTCTTCTTTTCTAACTTCAAATCGATACTAAACTCTAGAGGAGGTGCAAAACATCTACACCGAATAATACTTTGAAAATTATTTTGGTGGACGCATCAAGACTGCGAAAAATTGACGTATTTTAAGGTCGATGCAAAAATCGCAAAAGAAACGGCTCAACGGCGCCACCTAGCGACATTCAAAAGACCCTTTCCTATTACCTTACTTCATCATAGAGACATGAAATTTGGTACACTTGTAGAGCTCCCCAAGACGCTCAGATTTTACAATTAATGTCAGTGCAAATATGACAGGAAGTTGGCCATTTTGGATTGAAAGTCCGATTTTTGCCTTTTTTTTTTTTTGCCATTTACAGCCTCCTAGGGATTTACATTGATTGGCTTCAAACTTGGTCAGTTGGTTCATAAGGCATGCCCGATTAAAAGTTATCAAAACGGTGAGTTTTCGTGTATGCTGAAGGGGTGAGATCAGGGCTCAAAGTTCACATAGTTGCCATGAAATTCAAAACTGTTTGACTTTTGGTGCCTCTCTGACACAAAAAGACAGAGAGGCACCAAACTTTCAGTGATTGATCATCTTTGGGTCCTCTACAAGACTTAATGGTCAGATTTTGACATCACTTAAGCCACGCCCCCTCAGAACAGGAAGTGTCATGTTTTACAGAGAATGGTCGCTATCTGAACCTGTTGACCTAATCAACATGAAACTGTGTCCACAGACAGAAGAAATGTTGGTGTGTAGTGGATTCCAACCCCATTTGGTTTGGTTGCAGCAGGTGGGCGTGGCGGCGTGACAAAGTGACCTGTAATGCCTATGCCATTCGTTTGGCTCTGAATTCCACAATTTTGAGTCCAACTGCACCAAACTCACTAGGATGGATCCTTATCCAACCCCGAACAGGAATCCAGTGCAATAGTTGGTGGGCATGGCCTGGTGTCTCAACAGCACCCCCTAGCATATTTTAAATGATCAGCCCCAAGTCATGTTTTAACCTTTAATTATGAAACTTGGTACACATGTGTATCTTGTCAGGATGTACAAAAAAGTCTATTGGAGCCATGGTTCTAACCCAACAGGAAGTCGGCCATTTTGGATCAAAGCCGCCATTTCCTCCGTTTTATAGACGTCGCATCTGATCGAACTCCTCCTACAGCTTTTGAGATACAGACTTCAAACTCAGTCAGCAGAGAGTTGAGACATTAAAGGTCAAAATTTATCACAGGAATTTTTGTATGTCAAAGCATGTGGGCGTGGCTAAGTGCCAAACTTCGACTATTCGCCATGAAACAAAGATGCGATAACTTCCACATAGAAGGTCAGAGCTGAATAAGACTTCTTATGTCTAACTACTGACCAACCCTCATCACATTGTCATGGTCAGATGATGACATCACATTAGCCCCGCCCACTTCCGACAGGAACTCACCTGTTTTTTCTACTGTATGTCTTTTACTGTGTTATTCATATGGAATTAATACTCTCCCAACTGACATAAAATGACCTGATGATGAACTCTGTCAATGCTGGCTGAGCTGTGGGAGCGTGGCCAAATGGCAGTACCATATGCACATGATTGTCTCTAAATAAAACACGCACCTTCCGATTGGTAAAAAACTGGATACCTTTGTTACAGCATTGAATTGTAATTTGACTCCCCTGTGCCCCCTAGGTCATTCTATCAGCTATATCTCCTCGTGACATTGGCCGATCTGCACCAGATTTTTGGTGAGGCGTCAGGGAGCGATGCCAAACTCATCAGTGCATATGGCCTGGCGGACGCATGCTTCAACTGCGCAAGAGCGTATGCGGTGGCGGGCGGGCGGCGGTGCTGGTTCCTCCGCAGTGGCCATAGGCCGGAGCGGCACTTGGCTGCGAGGGCCACTCGAGGCTGCTTGCAGCTTTAATTCATATTATTATGAGTTGGGCCAGGTGTCAGAAGATGTAAGTAAGTCTCTGTGAGAGGGGGTACTTGAGAAAAAAAGCAAAGACTCACTGATTGAATTGTTGGTTGATAGCGAGCATATATTTGAATTTGTGCAACAAACATTGAAAGAAAAAAACTATATAAAACCTGAATGATCATTCAGTTAGAGTATCATTCAATAAATCGATAGAAATCCAAGTGCTCACATCAAAACATCAAATCTAAATAAATTGTACTAAATATTTTAATACAGACTGATGGTTGACATTGATCATTTATAAGTTTTAGTAATGGAACCTTCAACAACTACAGGTGTACTCTATTTTGTTAGTGAACACACTTCAGCATGTAAGATAATGGATGGAGTAAAATAATCATTAGGGCCAAGAAACATACAGCGTATAAGTCAGAGACAAAAGCTGTAGATAATTTTAAAGGTAACAAAACAATTTGCCACGTTGGAGTGTGGTTGTGCAGTGTAAAAAAAACTTCCAACTTTGGGGAAAACTGAAAGATAAATATGAGCAGTATGCTCACCTAGGCCTGTTTAGTCCCTGTCACATATTCTTAAGAAATAAATGTACAGATGAGGAACTTTTACTGAAATGTATCACATTAGCAAGTGTTACAGAAAAAAAATCTACAAGTTTCAAATGTACTTAAACCAGTACATTTTAAACTGTACTGGTTTCATGCTTTTTGGAGAAAGCATGAAAGCATGAAGCACTGTGTTGATTCAACAACAGGAAAAAGACTGAACCAAAGTTGCATTCACAATGATGCGAGGACAAATTCTAGAAAGGCAGTGATGTTAGAGTTTGTCTCTCACTTTAACTACAGAAAGCTAAAAGTTAAATTAGCTAAACAGACCTAGTAGCCTCACCTAGGTCTGTTTACTACCTGTCACATATTCTTAAGAAATACATGTACAAATGAGGAACATTTACTGAAATGTATCACACCAGCAAGTGTTCCAGAAAAGTATCTATAAGTTTAAAATTTAAGTGACTGTTAGCCAATAGAAACAAAATCATTCACTTACAAGTAAATGATTTTGTTTCTATTGGCTAATTCAAAGAGTGATAGGGGGGTGGGAGGTCATCCGGTCACGAGATGGGGAGAATTTCCGGTTGCCAGATGCAGGGAATTTCCGGTTGCCGGATGTGGGGTGGGGGGGAATTTAATTTCCTTTAATCCATCAAACTCCGATTAAAATTTGACAGAAGGGTATATAAGGGATGAGATATGAATACGAATACGTCAAGGCTTTGTCCTTGACGTATTCATGGATCTTGGATGTTTCATCCTGGACAGTGGCTCTCACACTCACTAGTCCTCTGCCTCCTTCCTTACGGCTCGTGTACAGTCTCAGGGTGCTGGATTTGGGGTGGAACCCTCCATGCATGGTTAGTAGCTTCCGAGTCTTAACATCCGTGGTTTTCATGTCCTCCATTGGCCAGCTAATTATTCCGGCAGGGTATCTGATTACTGGTAAGGCATAGCTGTTTATTGCACGGATCTTGTTCTTGCCATTGAGCTGGCTTCTCAGGACTTGCCTTATTCGTTGGAGGTATTTGGCTGTGGCTCCTTTCCTTGTGACCTCATCGAGGTTGCCATTTGCTTGTGGTATTCCCAGGTACTTCTAACTGTGCTCTATGTCTGCTATTGTTCCTTCTGTGAGTGAGACCCCTTCTGTGTGGACGACCTTCCCTCTCCTTGTAACCATCCGACCACACTTCTCTAGTCCGAATGATATCCCAATGTCAGTGCTGTAGATCCTGGTGGTGTGGATCAGTGAATCGATGTCTCGCTCGCTCTTGGTGTACAGCTTGATGTCATCCATGTAGAGGAGGTCACTGATGGTGGCCCCATTCTTGAGTCGGTATCTGTAGCCAGTCTTGTTGATGATTTGGCTGAGGGGGTTCAGGCCTATGCAGAACAGCAGTGGGGACAGAGCATCTCCTTGGTATATGCCATATTTGATGGACACTTGTGCAAGTGGTTTGCAGTTGGCTTCAAGGGTGGTTTTCCACAGCCCCATCGAGTTTGCAATAAAGGCTCTTAGAGTCCTATTGATGTTGTATATCTCTCAGCATTAAATGATCCAGGTATGTGGCATTGAGTCATAGGCTTTCTTGTAATCAATCCAAACCGTGCACAGGTTGGCGTGTTGGGTTTTGCAGTCTCGGGCGACTGTGTGGTCTACAAGGAGTTGGTGTTTGGCTCCTCTGCTATTTATGCCGATGCCCTTCTGTGGCGTGCTCATGTATTTATCCATGTGCCCACTTATCTTAGCCACTATGATGCCTGACATGAGCTTCCCTATTGTAGAGAGACAGGTTATTGGCCGATAGTTGGATGGGACTGAACCCTTTGATGGATCCTTCTGGATCAGGATTGTGCGCCCTTCAGTTAACCATTCAGGGTGAGTCCCATTCTGTAGCAGCTGGTTCAGTTGAGTTGCCAGTCGCTCATGGAGGGCAGTGAGTTTCTTCAGCCCATATGCCTTTCCAGTATTGTTCAGTCTCCAGCCTTGGTGGGTCTGCTCTGTTGTTAGTAAACTGCCATTGAGAGTACACTTTAGCTGGTTGGGTGGAGAAGAGCCGGTTAATCCCCCTGGCTTCATTCTCTCTTGTGTATCTCTTTAGGTGGCTGGCCAAGGCTTGGAGCCTTTGTTAGGCAGTTTCGAGTGCTTCAGGTATGGTACTGATCTTAAGTACTGATCTTTTCATTGCATCCCTTTGGACCTCTGACAGTTGGCTCACTTCCCTCCTTGTTACCTTGATTTTAGCCTCTAGCCATCTCTTCCATGGTGGGTATTGGGTCTCATGGTTGCTCTTAAAGCCAAGCATCTCAAGGATCACTGATGCTGAGCTGTATATCAGCTCATTGGTTTCTGTTATGGTGTTGGTAGGGATAGATCTTAATGCTGCATTCACATCTTCAATGAGACTTTCTGATGGTACTTCACTCAACCGTTGTAATTGAGTGTAATTGCTTGGTGTTCATTCGGGCCACGATTCTATCTTTCAGGTCAGTTGCTGCCTTGTTCAGCTTTGGTGGTTCATTCATTACTGTGGCTACATACGCAGTTTCTGGGCGGGTAGTTGTAGTTAACTCCCCTCTGAATCCCCTCTCTAAATCGGATCAACCTTGAGCTGAACGTCCCTTACTCCGTGGAGGGCGAATATTCAGTATTCAATTTGCAAAACAACTTTGCTGTGGTCAGTAATACAATGAAAACACTGGTGTTCTGACTAGTTTGTTTTGGTCTGTGGGCTGCAAGCATGGCGCCGAGCGACGTAAACGTCATATGCTGTGACATCAGCTCCAAAGCTCTATTAAGAAGTCCAAAACAGGGATCGAATTGATGAGAGACTTATCCAGATCATGAGGGTGTTGAAATGAAGTGTACAACAATTGCCTAAAATTTTGCCCACTGTTCAGTTTTTATTTCATTTATTTATTTATTTTTAAAGGAATCTTAAGTCACTAGAAGTAACTTTTATGTCTCAGTTTATTTTTTGTAGTTTCCCCACATGTGACTACAGAGATTACCTGGTCGAAGCTGTAGAGCTCAATCTGGATTGTAAAATTTTGACAGAATGAAATGGATATGATTTTATAAACCATTCAGTAAAAGTGCAGGTTTTTCCACTCACTACATTTGTATTGTTTTGTTTTCAACTGTCATGCACATTATTTAACATGGTTGAACATGACAAAATGATCAGATTCGTGGATTAGTGATGTCTTGTTGAGCTTCTTTTGACTTGTTTTTATGTCTCAACCCTTGTGCATGCGAGGACTGAGGCAAACGTAGAGGTCCATGGAAAATGATACAGGTTTTACGTGTGTGGGGTCGGTTGGACCCCATTTCGACATACAAGGGTTAATAGGACAAACAGAGGACAGACATAACATTTTTCCCCTATTTGTGCAGGCTAAGCAGATGTAATTATAATAGCGGCAAGGCCAATGCTAACGTCAAACGTGCTAGCAAGTTTAGCTTCTTAACTTTGAAATAACAAACGGTTTACACACCACCTTGTTGTAATCTTAAATCATTTCTTGTTTTCTTTTACTATTTCAGATATTTGTGATGCTTTAATCATAAACAAATTATTAGTTTAGCTTCTTTTTAACATGGGTTGACGAATTAGGTAAGCTAAATGAGCTCAGCACTTGAAATTTCACAAATTCACTTTAGTGCGTTCATTTGAGCTGTCAAGCTTAATAAGTACATTTTCTGCCGCATGTATACTGATTAAAATCAGTATATCGCATGCAAAGTAACTGTTGAAGATGTGATGTTTTATCCCTGCACGACTAAAACCTGGCGAAAGGTGGCGCCAGAGTAAATCTAATAGATAAGGAGCAGCTGGCGCTCGTGCCGCTGACAGGACGCTCAAACTTCATTTCAGCAGCTCGAGAAGTTAATCTGAGCTTTGTTCCAGCGCTTAAAACGTATTTCTGGTCGATTTTCATGTCACCAACCTATCTTCAATATATGCTTCTTCTTTTTTTGAGACAGACTGAAAAACAACAAGTGTCCAAACATAATCGGGATGATGAGTTTTTATTACTTATGTTATTTTTTGTGGACTAAACTGAATCCCGATTTGGATTTTTAAAACTGTTCTGTTCTTATTGTAAGTGATCACTGATGAGCCAGTTTACGACATCAATTACTCCGTAAATTTCACAGGCGGAATATAATGGCGTATTTTTAAAAAAAATATTTTTTATTCTTGAGAAAATAATAATGATAATAATAATAAAATATATTATTTTGTGAGCTTTAAGGCAAAATGATGGACATACATAGGGCTTGTTACACGGAGCCACACGCTGAATCTCTAAAAGAAGAAGAAATGTAAAGAAATAATAATAGAGCGGTCTAGGCGGGAGAAAACCACCGACTCCCACTGTTGTCTGCAGTTGCAGGTAAATGTCTTGGAAGACCGTGAAACTAACGGGCAGGTCTGGATGAAGTGAGAGAAAGGGTGTGAGAAAGGGAGCGAGAAAGTGGGAGGGAGAGGAGGGGTTATCCTGCCGCTGCCTCTTTGCCCGACAGTGCCCTGCACTCTCACTGAAGCCGCCACATAGTGCCGGACGGGAAATAACCCGATGAATACTCTTCTTTATTTTTTATTATTTTTTAAAATTACTATTATTATTATTATTATTATTATTATTGACACTGTGTAATTTAAAAACCTGGCAGCTCCCGGGGCGGGGCGTCACTCCTGACAGCGACGCAGAAACTCTCCTTGACACCGCACTCTTCTTCTCTTCTCTCCTCCTCGGCGCAGCGCAAACGGAGGGAGTTTACACCAAAAGTCCAGAGATGGTGACTTTACTCCCGGGATCAGAAGGCAGCCCGAACTGAACTCCCCGCTACTTGCTTCTTCTCCTGCCCGCCGGTTCGTCATCATCATCATCATCTTCAACCCAAGCTGACGAGTCCTCCGAAGTTTTGTTTTGTTTCTTCTCTCTCTTTCGCGAGAGTGTCCGCGGCGCATGTGGAAGAAGAAGTGAGTCCAGGTAAGAGAGGCGTCCTGTCCGGTCCTGTCCCTTTGCTCAGAACCGCCGCTGCTCGGTTTTGTTTTCGAAAAGAAAAGAATAATAAGAAAAAATAAATAAATACAGCGATGACAGCTGCAAATTCAGGGCGCATCGCGCTGCTTAAAATCCGCAGAGGTTGTTTTCAACAATTCCCTGCACAAAAATAAGAAAAAAAAATGTGGGGGAGAAAAAAAGCAAAGCGACTCAGAAGTTTCACTTTAGACACGAGACCGCAGTTTTTATCAGCTTACTTCAACTCCTAAAACTTTTCTGCCAGGAATTCGTCGTAAAAGAAAAGGTCTCATGATTAACAGTTTTAAAACGCGTTCTCCTTCTTTAAATAATAACATTAGTATTAAAAACAGAAGGCTGTTCATTTGCGTGACTTTTCATTCCAGTCTGCGAACTGTTAAACAGAAACAATCGTATAATAAAAGCAGGATCCAAACCGCACAGATATGAGCAGAAACCAACCGAACAGCAGCCCGAATTAAAGGTTGGCAGCTGGAGAGTTCATTTTCAACCTTAACTACGACTGCAAACACCAACAAACCCTTTAGTTTTCTTTTATTTTATTGTATGTATTTTAATTTTTTATTTTTGCTTGTTATTTATTAGGAGCAGAAATAAATGCGCTGCAGTGCTGTCTAAATTCCATCACATTTGTTGCAGGGGGGGGAAAAGATTTCATCTGCTGTGACTTATTGTCATTATTATTATTATTATTATTATTATTATTATTACAAAAATAACTAAAGATCAGATTGCATTAATTTAGTTTTTAGGACTTCTTCTGTAGGCACAAGCTCAGACTGATTCTAGTGACTTTGGGCACAAACCTCTCAAGATACATTAAAAATCAGACGTCACACCCTATATAACAGCGGCTTATTTGAATATTTTAGAAACTAATTAAATTTCTAAAAAAATGTTTATAGCTTGTTTGGGGAAAAAGCACACAAAAAGAACGGTTTATGAAGAAATAAAATCTGACATCTGTGAAACTGACAGTGAAATTCAGCTTGTATGAATTTAAGCAAGAGTGTGTGTTTGTACTTATTTATTGCAGTATGTCATGTATACGTATTCTTATCCTTGCTTTATAAAAACTTTCTAAATCATCTGGAATACACAGAGAAACAAAACGAAGGCTTCCATCTTGCGGGAGGTCACGCAGGTTTGACCCTTCGCGGTTTTATCGTCTCGGTTAAATTTTTTTTTCAGTTTTAACTCTTGAGGTGATAAGAAAGAAAAACAAACAAAAACAAAACACACACACACACACACACACACACAAAAAAAAAACCCACAATGGGTGTTCACGGCTGAAATCCGACAGTTTGAACTTGAGCTTCTAATCCCATGATCGTCCGGCTTTCAGCCCGGTTCCCGTGAGGAGGACAAAGAGGAGGAGGAGGAGGAAGAGGCTTTGGCCCCTGGAGTTCACTGTAAGGATGACGGGACAGGACGGTGTGGGGGTGAGGGGGGTGCGGGAGGACAAGGCGCACGGCGTGGTGGTGGAAAATGCTCGATAAAGGCACTTGGAGGGTGTTCCCCGTGTTCGGAGGCGCTACACCTCCGAGATAAGCCTCTGGCCGCCCGCAGATAAGAAGCTTTCAGAGTAACAGAGCGAAAGAGAGAGAAGGAGCAAGAGAGAGGGAGCTCACGCATGAAAGACAACAATGAGTTTTTAAAAAAACAAAAAACCCAAAACGCAGGTCTGGACAGCCGTGTCACTGACTCCTCATCCCGGCGGTTTTAATCACTTGTGGAAGTTGGGTGAGAATGCTCCATTTCCCAGGATTTACCCGCTGAATGCTTCAAGCTCATCCTTTCTTTTCTTTTCATTTCGTGCGCATCAAACCGCCCTCTACCCCCCCCTTTTTTTTCTCTTCTTCTTTTCAGACTTGTAATTGCCCCCCCCACTCCTCACCACCTCCTCCTCCCTACTGCTGCCCTGTTCAGGCCTGCCCCCCTCGCTGTCGCAGTAAATCACCATTCCCAACAAGTTGTTTAATTGTTTGGACTCTGGTAGAACAATTTATAGACACCCACCCTCCTCCACCCTCCCACTGAGTCCACCCTCCTGCCCCCTCCACCCTCCAGCATGCACACCTCTGTTGTAAGTGAGAGTGTCTGTGAAAAACAATCTGGCCCGCTCTCCTATGGCATTTTGTTTGCAGCAGGTGCTGCAGGCTGAACTTCCCTCATAAGGTAAAGTGGCATTAGAGCGTCCAAATGGCAGACTTATATATAGGCTGCCGATTCAGCACATTGTTCCGAGGGGGGAGACCTGCTGTCCCCCCCCCCCCCCCATCTGCCCCTTTACTGCCTCCAGTGCCACCGTCACTCTTCTTCCTCTTCTGTGGGAAGCAACAAGTGATCAGGCCTGTGTGGTCCATTGAAAGGCTGTTGAACATACGTCAGGGGCCTCCAGCTGGGGGGCCTCTGCAGCTCCTCCAGAGCGCCTTTGCAGGAGTTCAACACGAAACGATCCAGAACTGAGTCGTGAGCTGAGCCTGACTTTAGAAAAGGATTATGAGGGGCGGTTGTCCAGGGCAGCCAGTATTTGGGGGGCAACCCAAAATAATTTGTGTGTGTGTTTACAAACATTGAACCTCATGTTAAAGTCATGGGATCTTTTTTTAATTTCTTTCAATAATTTTTTAAAATTAATTTAAAATGCCATTTTATTAATAAGCTATACTCAAATATTTGAAAATTATCTTTTTTTAACTAATATATAGGCATTTTAAACTAACCGTCCACTAATTTGTACCTACAGTTGTCTAAGGCCGACCTAATCATCTGTACTCTGCATGAGTAAAAGATTTTTTTTTTTCTGAGATAGGGCAGAAAAACTGGCTCCTGCCGGAGGCCCTTATTTTCCTGAATCCAGTGCTGTTTGGGACCTTGTACATAACTGCGTATTAAGATATTTTGTGGTATTCTTGTGATGGCGATAATGATAACTATTTTTTTACTTCTTCTTAAGGAGAACAGCAATCATAGACACTCAAATACTAATAATATGTTTCTTTAGGATAGGGGTGTCACCCAAAGAAGTGATTTGTGTCACTATTAAACTGCACACAGTCACTGAATTTAATCATATTTTTTAAATTTAATGATATGTATTGATGCTTTCACTGAGCAAACAGTTGAGAAAATTGTAAAAATAACAATGCAGACAGTTTTGGGGGGATTTGAAGATTATTCATTTGAATTTATTGCGAAAGCAGTCCATGAAAATTATCTTCTAAGAAATTTATCATGATAAATAATGACCGATATGATAAACGTGATGATAAAAGGTGATGACCAGATCCGTCCTCCAAGCAGGATTTCTTTATCTATAAATAGATTTTTAAATATGATTTACACAAAAGTTCACTGATGTACAAATTTATTTATTTATTATGACATAATAATAAGAATCTCGTTCAATTGTGTCAATTGATAAATAACAACTGATTGTATCAATCAAATATTACTCAAAAGTTCATTTATTCCAGAAACGTTTATCACTAATTGAAGCACATTATATAGATTAACTCAAGATAGATGGATGTCTGAAAGATTCTATCATTATTAATTATGACGATTTTCTATTTACAGTCAATGAAAACATGACTTTTAAAATCAGAATATTACATCAACCAATTAAAAGAAACAATTTTTATACACAGAAGTATGATCTTAATAAAAAGTATGTTTAATACCTGCTGAAGGGCCGGTTTTAAAGGGAACGTCTAACTAATTGAATGTGACTGCAGATATATTTCATATTGAAGAACCAAAATCAACTTTATTTCTTTTTTTAAGGTTTCAGGGTTAAAACTTTTGAGTTTATACAACTCAATATGAGTCTAAATAACTTATTTTCTATATTTGCAAATGATATCTCATTTTCAAAGATACGTCACTTTCAGTCTAAACATAAATGAATTATAAAAAAATGTCTTCCTGCGTCACCAGAGGGATGCATCCAGAAAGTTTCCACAAGGGGATTTGAATGGGACTTGTGAAGCTCAATAAGTTATCAAATGCCCAAATGCGGATTAAAAAAACAAAACAAAACATTTTGAAGAGATTTTAAATGACTGATTTGTTATTTTCAAATGTTTCTAAGATCTTAAAGATTTACTTAGTGTCCGTTTGGTATTAAAATCCTTTCAAACTGTGCGTCTCAGTTGAAGATAACATCTCAGTCTGTGGGCCTTCATTTCACCACCAAGTCATTTCAAAAAACAACTGTCTGATTTCACACTGCATTTTCAGATTCATGATCTCCCTTTGTGACAGCCTTGAGCCATCTTTAAATCGGCCAGAAATGTTCAGGAACGGGATTCATTTGCTCTGGCGTGAAAAAACAAAACCTACAAAAAAGTGTTGTTTTTTTTTCTGAACGGATTTCATCTGGCCGGAATGATTCGTTGGAACGCAGAGCGGCTCTCAGGTTGCGGTCAGGGAGAAAGAGCAAGAGACCGCCCTCCATCCCTCCTCCGCCCCCCGTATCAACCCGATGGAGACGGTACCTGACTCGATGAGTCGTTTTTGTCGTTTTATTTCTCCTCCCTCCATCCAGACGCACCGTGTTGCAGGTTTAAGCGTTTCCAGATGTTTTTTTCTTCCTTTTTTTTTTTTTTTTTTTTTTTTTTGCCGAAGATGTCATTCAGCTTCATCGCTTTAAGCCTGTGGCCCCGATCCGGAGAGCCTTAATTATTTGTTGTCGGGGCTCTTTGAGAGAGACACCGGGTTCCTCACTCCCCGTGACAAACACCCCACCCCTCTCTGAAATTGGACATGTGTTGTACAAACACAAATTAAACATTTAGCCCTAAGTATTTCTTCCCCGGGATCCTAAGTGCATATTAGTCAGCCTATACTTATCTCCGGCCCCAACGGCACACCCAAATTGCAGTGCTGCTGCTGAAGAAGAAGAAGAGAAAGAAGAAGAAGAAGGCTTGGGGGGCCCCCGGAGAACGAGCGCTCGGAGCGCGCTGGCGGATACCCCATCAGTTTTTTTTTTTTTTTTTTCCAACCACAAAAGCCGTTGTAGGTGTGTGTGAGGACTTTCACGTCTTTTGTGTTTTCTTCGTTGACGGAGGAACGCGTGACATCCCTCTGCGCGGACACACTGCGCCGTGTCCCGCAGCTGCACTCACAGCTCTGAGAAAGGGTTCCTTATTTTCCTTCCAGGGTGGAGGGAAAAAAAGAGACACATTTAGGCCCCAAAACCCCTCTCTTCCTCCACACTTCTTCTCTTATTTTAGTGTGTTTATTTCTGCAGCACCTGCCTCCTTCCCAAAGAATGAAATGCTTTGGAGTTCCTCGCTCGTCTCACACTTGTTCGTTCGTCTTTCACCTTTGACCTTCCTCACTCTCTTCCTTAGGTAAAGGAGTGTTTGTGTGTGTGCAGTAAATGCATTGTTGACATCGGCTAACAGCAAAATTTGAGAACCGCGAGTAAAATCGGCAGGCTTTCACGCCATCCATGCAAAATTTAAAGCGAACAGGATTTCCTGAAACATTTTGATTAATCTTATAAAAAACAACAAAAAAAACAAACAACCAAAACAGAGATATATTATATATCTGATATTAATATCTATATTGGTCCAGATATTGAAAAAAAAAATTCTATATCAGACATCGTTGATGACGATGTGGTCGATCTAGTCAGTTCTAATTCTATGCTTTGTGCTCTGAGTGACGTCATGCTTTATTATTTATGACTTTTATGTTTAGAATTCCTAATTGCACTTTCTGAACCATTTGAAAGAAGCTTTGTTGCAGTTTATTTTTGACATGTTTGACCAAACTTTTTTTTAAGTTTCAGTTTCTTTTAATATTTATTTTTCATTGGCTGTTCTACTCCTAACTGCACTGACTGAACAAATGAAAGTTGTTTCTACATGTTTGACTGAGCTTGTGAAGCTCTTAGTGTACTTAAGTCTGTTGAACTTAAATACAGCACACAGTGCAGAGTTATCAAATAAATGTGCCGTTCAGTGCATTTATGTCCATGTTTTAAAAAAAAAAAAAAATGTTTTGTCAGTTCAGCTGTTTTTCTGTATCAGATCAATATCGGCCGATACTGAACCTCAAATATCTGTATCAATATAGGAATTTAAAAAAAAATTGATCAGTGCATTCCTACTGTATATAGAATTTACTATTATTTTGCTGTCGCGACATTTGCAGAAATGTAGAATTAACAATTTAGTTGGACTTTTTAAGAGGAGAATATTGAGTAAGACAAAAATAACAGGCAGGGGCGTACACAGACATTTTGGGGGCCAGGTGCTCATGTGGAATGAAAGGGCACCTTGTTTGGCACATGGCTGATGTAGTTGTGTGAAATATAACAATGTAACAGCACAGAATTTAAATAATTGTCTAGACTTCTGCTTGTAGATGATGTAATATGACGGACATTATTCTTTGAGAGTTAAGATTATTGAGATTAACTACAAACCCTTGAGAAATGAGAAAAACAATGTTGAGGAAAATTACAACTTGTAAAAAAAATGTTTCCATTGCAGTTTTGCTAAATAAACCAATTTTGATACAACTAAAACAAACACCTCATCCAATTTCAAAATTGCTTTGTTCCCGTTAATCAAATATATTTTTGAAATGTTAAATTGTGCCATCATTTGGTCAATGGAAACACAGCTACTGTGGAAAAAAAAAATAAAAAAAGATTTCAGAAGGGCACAGCTTTTGTCCACAGGAAAAAGGAGCGGGTGATCTAGTAGCTCCTCGTGTCTGTGTCCATCCCTGCTAACAGGCTAATATTAGCAGCTTGATTAGTCAGGCTATCATGCTGTTCTCTGCTTGCTATCTGCAGTTTCAAAACACAGTTGCCGTCACAGAAACGATAACAGGAGCCCTTTTACTTTTCACACCATGATCGGTCGCGTTTTTCAGAAGCTGGAATGTTTCTAAACTGCCAAATTTGTTTTTCTTCTAACGAAGGGGAAGATGAGTGAAATAGAAGAGGCTGACCACCTGTGGAATCAAAGATAATATAGGTGTCTGCAGTGTTACCATTTGGCTGAAGGTGGAAAAAAGATAACACAACATTCTCTAGTATTCCATGAAATTGGGCTTGATTTTGTTTCCAGATTCAGCTTCAGAAGTAAAATAATCTCCACATAAATAGTCGGTTTGTTTCATATCTGCTAAATTTTCTGCTGAAAATGGCTAAAGGTGTTTAAGAACCAGAGCGCCACAGCATTGGACTGTTCATACGGACTCCATCTGTGCATTTTAAGATAAGAGGAAAATGAAAAGTAGTTCAAATCTGCATTTATCACAAACCCATTCGTTTTATTTTCTAATTTTGAAATAATCTGGAATCATTTGTTTGCAATGCCAGTTTTGTGCTCCATTAGATTTTCACTTGGCACAAAAAAGATCCTGCAGCTCGGAGCGGAAAAACTCCTCTTGCTCTGCACCGACGCAACCAGAGATCCAGGTTGGTTTCTTCTGTTTGGTGCCGGAGAAACTAACCCAATAACTGAAGTAGCAGGACAAAAAAGTTACGTAAGCTTAAGGCAGTTCTGAGAGATAAATTTCTCTAATTTGCTTTAAGCGTCTTTAGACAAAGATACAATTTTTTGCAAAAAACAAAGAAGGGATCTATGTTTGTGCTAAATATTTTAAATAATTTCTTTCTGTAATGGAAGTGAAAATGCAATGGAGAAACAATGGATGACATTTCTAAACGTTGATAAGTTTCTCATATAGCACTTAAAACAGTGGAAATATATTTTAGCTCATTTTCTCTATTATTTTGTTATTTTTGAAGAAAAAAAGCCATTTATGGCAGACATAAATGTATTAAAAATATATTTACTCAACAGATTTTAAAAATGGAATCAGTTTCTCTCAATGATAACGAATAATGAGATTTATATCTGTGTGAATAGTTAATTTTATCATAATTTCACCTCTTTTTTTTTTTCACCAAACGCTCATGAAATGGTTTGGAAAAAAAGAATCAGATTCTTCTTTAATTCCCAAATGTTGTATTCAGAAGCGATTACCTTGATAAGTTCCTACTCATCACTGCTTATACATGCAAATCTGATTTATTACTTCTTTGCTTTATTTAATCTAAAAGAGCAGAATTCTGGCTCTGGTGTGTGTCCTTTACTCCCATGCAGGGCCGGATCTGGAAGAATAAGGGCCCCTGGGCTGAAGCCAGTTTTGGTGCCCTATCACAGAGGACATTTCTTTTTTTATTATTTTTTCCAAATTATCACATTAGCAGGTATGAACTGATGGATGGTTGGTGTAAGGTTTATTCCACTTTAGTAAAATTCCACTTTGATTGCCTAGCAGGTCTGGTTCGTTTGGGGAGGTGTGAACTCGTAATCAAACGCTGGTCCACCTACAAACCTAACTCTTGATTCTGTTGTAGTGAACTCTGGCACGATTCAAATGCATATTTCAGTGCCAAGCAAACCGGAGACCGCTCCAAAAGCAGAAAGCTAACTATAGTGCAGTGAATTCTGGGTAAATACAACCAAAACAAACACGCATGTTTACTGCTAGCGGGAGAAATTGCTTTTGGCCTTTTGCCAAAGAAAAAAAATCAACAATATTTAAAATTGATTCCATGACTTCAATATAAAGTGCAGTGTTTGTAAAACATGCACAAATATTAAAACAGTTTTTTAGGGTCCCCCAAAACTTGGCGCCCTAAGTTACAGCCCATTTTTTGGTTATTTTTGTTACATAAAATCCTAGAACTGATGAAGTGTTTGATTCTATCATTGAAAAAGATTGTATCTAATGTATACAAGAATTATAATCTTCAGCAGAGGCAAATACCAGGACTAAACATGAACAATGGAGTCCTGGAAAAAAAAAAAAAAAAGTCTGTCACTTCCCGAATATTAACGTAATAAATTGCAGGCCTAAAGTGCTGTGGTCAGCCTGTTTGACTCGAGTCAATCACGGGGCTGACTCTTTAATTTATTTCTTTATTTTAATTTCTACCAAGAGTAGAAAGTGACCAGGTGACTGACACAACTGGTCCAGGGAACCTTTCGTTGTCAATCAGCAGTCGTGGACTGCAAACGCAGCAGCGGCGGTGACGAATTCTTAAGCGACTGCGCTCCTCCTGGTGATTTTAAAGAAATACAAGGACATTTTTAAAAAGAAAAATCCACTTTCTTCTTGTACTTGCAGAATCACCTTAAAATCATTCAGACGGTTGTAATTTAAGCTCTAAACTCAATTAGGTATTGCTGTTTCACGACCAATCAGCAGCTAAACAGACATTAGCATGAAAGCTAACAGCATTAGCGTTAAAGATGGACAAAACCACTGCTTGTTTTTGTCTGAAATATCATGTGACTCGTGTGTGTATTGTCTAATTCACTCAGTGAACGTAACTTTGTGCTTACAAGGAACATTGTTTGGGATGGGAAAAAAAACAAGATTATCCCCAATTACCCGGAGAAAAATTATGATTTTTGTTGATATTTTTCAAAATGTATCGGAAATAATTTCAACTGTTAGAAATGACTCCACAGCCACAACAACAGCTCTTAAATTACATAATGTGTCTTGTCAATATTGAAAAGTGGGCGTCGTTAGCAAACATCTCGCGGATAATGTGGCGTTGTTAAAAAAACAAACGGGTGGGGTTCGATAGAGAAGAGAATATGGATACCTGAAAGTTTTCACAATTGACAAAGTGTTGAAGATACACCAGCTCTCTTTTCTTAGTCTGCCAGGCTGCTTTCATCTGTATTGTCACGACATATCAGCCCCACCCTTGTGGCACGCCCTGAAGGTTAAAACAAACAATAGAAATTATTTGCTCTAGCTCTCAATGAGCACTTTATAAGTTGATCTGAAGTGATGATATCTGTGATACTGCAGCAGTTGTTGAGTTTAAAGTCTGAAGGGAAACTTGATGCTTAAGGTCATTTGTCCAAAGATGGAAATCTCAAGATGTAGTGAAACCATTCTTTTGAACAGAAAGAATTTCTGTCCTGCTGAGCTTTTCTGGAATCATTTGGATGGAGCAAACGCTGTGCTTTAGCTGGGTCAATACAGGAAAACATTGTGGATTGGGAAAAAGCCCCACTCCTTGAGGCAATCTTCCACTTATTTAGTTTACTTAAAAATTTTAAGCATAAAGCCTCAGTCAATTTAAACTTTAAGATTTCAACATTTAATGTTTAAGTTTTAGTAACGTTTTTTTTAATCAGTTTTCATTTTTATTTAAAACAAAATTAGGGCTATCAGAGTCAACGGGGCTAAGTAGAAATATATATACCATATTTCAGATTTGCATTTGTAAAAAAAAACAAAAACCTGATAATTTTTACTTAAAATTGCAATAAAATAAATTTTTTGGTTGTAATATGAAAAAATGTAAAAAAATAAATAAATTAATAAAAATCCAAGAACACCTTTTAAAAGCATCCAGAGACATTTGGTATAAAATCACATAGTAGGATGATAGAAAGCAGAAATTACGAAAACTTTAAAGTGTCCTGAGCTAGAACAAAGCCTCAATATAAGTTTTTATTTATTTATTTTTTGCAAAGCCACATTGCTCCAAAACTCAATATGTCATTTCCTGTTGTCTAAAAAACTCTGCATGCTGAAAACCTTCAACCTTCTGCTCACCCTCACTGCATCAGAACAGGGATTTCTTTCTTTCTTTTTTTTTTTTTTTTCCATTGAAGCAGTTCCATAGCGAGATCAGAACTGGCTCCATGATGCTGTTTACTGATTGCTGGAATGAACTTAAAAAAACATACTTATTTAAAGAAGATAAAATTTATTGTAAATAGTTTTTATAAACAATATTTACTTTCTCCTCCCAGAAATCAACAATAATACAGCAAGTATTTAGCTCTGCACAAAAGTCTTAGGTCATCCCTCATTTATTTTTTCTGTTTAGTTTCCCGGAAGCTAATTGTTCTTATATCCTTGTAAACGTCTGATCTGACTAAAAGGATGAGCCGGTGTCATGTCTTTCTATTAAACCACTTAGCAAAAAGCATTTCAAAATGTAATCTATAGATGTTTTGGTACGAGCAGTTTACCACACGTCAACAAACTGCTTCCTCTTCTTCTTTAGGCTGTTTGATTAATTAAATAGTACTCTATCAACAGCAAGGCAATTTGTAATTGTTCTGTAACTTTGCTTGAAACGCATCTTGCAGGTTTAAAGTTTAAATGCAAACCAGCCGTAAATGACCCAGATGGGTCACAGGGGTGTCAGAAGAAGTCTGGCTAAGTAAGTCTTGACAGTGGTTCGGCGTAGTAGGGCGTGGTCGCTCCGAAACGATCCTGTGGTGAAGTGGAGACGGCCAGGGATGATACGGCCCCGGCCTGCCGAGCAGAAGCCCGGATACAATTGGTCGACGGCCAGCTTGTCCTGCGCGGGGCGTCGCCATGGCTTCTTGGCTGTAAAGCGGCATCTAATCGATGTCATCGTCGTGATCGGTGGTGAGGGAGAAGAGACAGATGTGGAGGAAATAAAAGCAAAGTGGGCCCAGAATAGAAACGTAGCATTAGTGTGATGCTAGGAGAGCCGCACATCCGATTTGTGCCGTGTGTCCTGAGATGCTGCTAACAGAACACACACCTCACACCCCCCACCATCCCGGTCTCTGCTTACTTTGCATGTGGCAGAGCGGCCATGTTTGTCAATCCGTGATGAGAGGCGGGCCACTGGCTCAAGTGTCCATCTGACTGGATTCGGACCTTAGGTTTCGGCCTTCTGACATTTACCCTGCAGCGTCTCGCTGACAAGAATACACTTGGGTGGGAGCGTTTCACATAGTCTCACGTGAGTCGTGAACTGTAGTTATTGTGATTTTTGCTGCTTTGGTCTAAAACTTTATTGATCCCAAAGGGAAATTAAATGTAATTCATATTATTCAAGAATCCCCTGCAGTGGTCTCTGTTTCAGCCTCTGACTGAAGACTCTGTTGTATGAAAGTCTCATGAAGACGATGTTCAAAACTTCTTAAAATAAATAGCGCATCATTGTGAAATAAGAGAAAATATTCATCACAGGTAAATACATTTGAATTCAGCTTGCCGTTACTCTGACGCCCCTAAATTAAATCCTGGACAACCTAATTAATAAACAGTGTCCACCTGTGTGCAGTTTAGGCATTGTCCACACATAACTGGATACCTGGGACAAAGGAAACATTTTTGGTTTTATATACATTTTGGCTAAAAACGATTATGAAAACTCCAACCAAAGATGTTTGCGTGTACATGGGAAAAGGGAGATTTATGACCCTATCCATTACAGTCTGTGACAAATAATGAGCCAATGTATCCATCGTCTTACTCGAGATTTTATCAACTTTATTTTCGAACGCTGTATTTTAAAGGATCTCAGTTAAACAGGAAGTTAAACGGTTGTTTTGAAGCAATCAGATTGGCTGGCAGAGGTTTTAGCTTTGCGCAACACTGCCCCCTACGTGTTTGGAATGTTTAAAACAACGCTCAGGGGCGTATTTGTTCTGGTTCATGTGAATGAAAACTTTTCTGAAACTGATCTTGTGTGTATTATATCTATCTATCTATCTATCTATCTATCTATATATATATATATATATATATATATATATATATATATATATATATATATATATATACTTTTTTTTTTCTTCAAAACAGCATTGGGGAACTTAATAGTTTTTGTAAAGTTCTGGCTATGTGAAATCCAGCTGTTTTGAGAAAATCCCAGAGGAAACAAGAACAGTGTGGAAAAAATACTCTATTACTGTCCTCACCTTAAAACATAACGGTGGCAACATATGATGAGGGGATGTTTGTCTTCAGCAGGTCAGAGTTGACGGAAGATGAAAGGAGATAAAAGCAGAACAATCCTGGAGGAAAATCTGCTGCAGCCGTAGGTGTGATGGAACCATTTAGAAGCTTTTACTGTATGTTTTAAAATGACCTAGTCAAAGTCAAGAACCATATATTCAGTTAACTAGGAGCTAGACTGCAGAGTTAATCCTGCTTATCTGAGGATGCTAAATATAAAAGCACGACATACCTTCTCAGCTTTTTATTTGTAAAAATATAATTTTGGAGTTTACAGTCACCTGGTGTTGGTCTGTGACACAGAACCTCGATAAAATCCCTCCGGGTCTGCGGCCATGACGCGACAAAAAGTGTGAGTGCTTTTGCGAGGCTCCGAATTAAGCAGAAAAACAGTTACGTTGTTGAGTCTACAATGGTTTAACGTTGGAAACGAGCAGTCGGGTCGGTCCCTCGACGGTTCTTTAAGAGGTAATTCATCCGTCTCAGCTTACAGCTGGTGCGTAGCCAAATAAAATGGCCCTCTGCCACCGTGTTCGAAGTCGGTTCCTGCCGATGCAGGAAAGGGGGAAGAAAAAAAAACTGCCGCCTCAGCACACCGCTCGGTCTCGATCTCAAGAAGCTCATACCGGGTCTCCCCTGTTCAGTAAGGGGAACATATTTAGACCGGTCTGTGATGTCAATTGTTATTCCTGGAGGCCCGCTATAGGAAAAAAAATCTCACTTACCTTTGTAAAGCACTTTGGTGAAAAGGAGCTTATTCCATAAAGACGCTATTGTGATTGCTGCTAAGTGTGTGTGTGTGTATGCATACATGTGTGTACGTGTACCTGTGTGTTTAGGTGTCGCTGCTCCAACCTCCCTCCCTTGAGGACTTCGCATGTGCTTTCTTTACATCTCAAGTCACAATGGTTTCCGTACTGTTTGTTCTCTCGGCGTTTTGAAGAGGTGGCTTTTTGTGGCTGGAATTCATGAATGACGGCCGCGATTGTAGTCGCAATGAACGATTACACATTTTTGTGGCGTGCCACTCTGTTTTTTTTAAATTTTTTTTTTTTTACATATTTTCTTTGGAGCAGTGAAACTCCACAACTTGCTGGAGGACAAGGCGAGACGTTAACCGGCGAAGAGAGAGGGATTCGTGTTTTCTTAATGTTTTTTTTATTTGTAGCGAGGGAAAGGGAAAAATCATGTCAATTTTAATCATTTGAAAATTCTAGAAACATATTAAAGACTTTTCTCACATGCCTACCTGCAGTTTGTTGTCTTCTAACCAGCATAATTTTAAAGGGAATGTCTTATTTGCTTAGTGAATGAATTCTTCTTTGAATATCTATTAAAATCTCTGGAAACATAGTCACAAAATAATAATAGAAAAAGGTCACTGCCAGCCAAACATGCTGAGGGACTCAATTTTGATTTCAAATCGGTACATTTTTCTCGGATTTTCATTTTATTTAGTTGTGAATTTTCTGGCTTCACTATAAAGGATTGCATCAAACTCAACGTCGCAGCGTACTGAAATATGAACGTCAAAAAATACATCACTGTGGACGCAGAGTGACGAGGAGGAATTAGAAATGGCAGCAGAAATATCTGTTGGATTTAACATAGAAAAAGTCATGTTTAGACATTGGGGCTGAAAGACAAGTAAAAAAAAATCTTAAATAAAACAAGTGATATATATCAGCGGTGTACATGTTTTTTTTTCTTTTCCAGTTGTCCTTTTTAAATCATTCGTGCTGACCACCTTCTTCATCTCAACAAGTCTCCCCTCGTGTTCGGCCTCTCCGTGTTTCACCGAGCAGCAGATTTGTGCCCCGTCCTCTAAATCATTTCCCTCTCTCGCAAATTGCTCCCCGCTGGAATATTGGCCTGACAGCCGTTTTTTTTTTTTCCTCCTTCCCTCGGCTTCCCCCAGTGGACTCATTTACATTTATGCACGCAGCAATTAATTACAGGCTGGTGCTGGCCTTGTAAATTAAAGAATGGGACGTGGAGGGGAGCGAGGTCGCCCCTTATTAATTTCCCCCCCGACAGTTCAAGCCTTGTTGGGGTTGCGACCAGGTTGACTTTAGACCCCGGAAAAGCCAAGCAAGAGAGTTTGTGCTTCTTCCTTGCATCTGATTTCAATTTGCCGTAACTGAGCGAAGACATTCGTTTGTACCTGTTGTCTTATTTTTCTTTGCACTCTTTTTATTTATTTATTTGTTTTATCGCAGACTGGCCCCAACGCCGTTTTGCAACCTTTTACGTTCTTGGCAGCTGTAGGTCATCGTTCCGTCGTTCCTCGTGTTTGTCTGGAACGAAATACCCCGTCCCCCCCCATGTTCCTGGAGGTCTTTCATTTAAATACTTATGGAGGGGTTTTTTTCTTCTTCTTTTTTTCTATAGACCCAAGAGTCAGGCAGGCAACTTCTCACGGTATTGGCCTTTTCATCGCAAAGACGCTCCAACTTTTTTCCAGCGCCTTCCTTCACAAGGCCTTCCTTTCTTCTCTGTCACGCAGTGATGTGTTTGTGCATACCTCACTCGTTCGACAAAAGAAGGGAGAGATCCTATTCACTTTTTTTGCCTTTGACATTCACCTCTTGTTTTTACAATCTTTTCCAAGGCGTGCTGTTTGCACAGTAGAACAGGCTTTGTCTTGAAGGAGTCGGACAATGGCGAGCAGCAGAATGTAATCTCTTGAGGGTAGCGAGCGGAGCCGTGAGGTTTAGATGTATGTGCCGCCACTTGCCCCTTTCGTCCCTCTCACCCCCCACCCCGTTTCTACCCTTCGCTTTAGCAATATTTTATGTTCACAGCAACTTGGGAGAGAATACATATTGTCACTTAAGCTTCCGCAGTGTTTCCCCCCCCCCCCTTGCGCCCTGGTTGTTTGCGAAGGGAACGTAAAAGTGCTTCATTCATTCAAACTCCCTCTTGTCTGATCCGTCTGTTTAAAAGCCCACTATAGCAGTTTGAACAAGCCTCTTTCATACCTTCAACAAGGTCCTTTTTTTATTTTATATAATCAGGAGACATTATTGTCTGAGTCATTTCTTGACCATTAAACAATTGGCAAGCTTAAAGTCAATTTAAATGAAAACTTACGGTGGTAAGCTTTTTTTTTTTACTATTGTATTTTGAAGATCCCTCTGATTGGACGTTAAACACACTTTCTGTTAACGCATATGTCAACTGATGTAGCTTGCTTTATCCTTTATCTGACCAGAAAGGAACTCACTGAAATCAAAAACTTTAAGTTGTCAGTAGTGCCATGGAGCTGGAGTGACGTTCAGATTGTTTGCCAAACCAAGATTTAGATGCGGAGCAATTTCAAAGTTTTCATTTTTAACTTATGCTAAGACAAGTTGGCAGCAGAGCCACTATTTCACCGTCTATGTGATCGGACGTTATGATGAGTTCTTTGTTCTGGTAAAGCTGGAATTATGACGTGGAAAGTTGGAGAGCAGCGAGTTGGGTCACTAATATGGCTGCTGTGCTCATACAACATAGTGACAGTTGTAGGTTTAAATTTGTTTTTTTTTTGTGTTTTATAATTAGCACATCTCGTCATGTAATGTCTTGGACAAAAAAAGTTTTATAAACGCAGAAGCTGACATTTGTTGTAGGCCTGTCTTTCTTGCTGCAATATGTTTAGCATTGAGGTGCTATTTTAGGCTTCTCCTTTTCACAGCAACAGTCTTTTCCAGTCTGCCATGAGATTGTGTTTTGAAGCAAGATCGAAACTCTAGTTCCATCGCTGTTTCTGGACGTTTCTTGTGTGTCAGATTTGAGTGTGCCAGAAATATGCAAACACAAAAATTTCAGCCCAAGACTTTTGTATGCAAAAAAAAGGAAAGGGGACCGGTAATGTTATAATTGGCACTTTAAAATACGTTCAGCAGTGACACCACTAGCTTTTAGCTACACTAGTTAGCATGTCCAGCTAGTTAACAGAACTGACCAAGAGGAAGTAAACAAAACAAAAAAAAACACAGCTTTGTGTGGCTCCTATTTGTACTTGCTCCTGTAATTAATCCATCTCTTTGTCCAATGAGCTAGCATAAGCAAGAAAAGGACAGCAGTGACGTAGCTTCTAACATAGCCAAGCTAGGTACGGCTTTCGTTTTCAGGCTTCATTCTTGTCTAACCTTCGTTGTCACACGACGTTATGAGTGTCCCTTCTCAGTTAGATGACTGCCACATCAGCAGTTGACATATATAATCTTCCAGGTTTGAAAGTGAGTGTGTATTTTATGGTACATAAGCATGTGTCTTTAAAAATATAGTAACCAACTACTAAAGTGGCCAGTGCGAATTTGTGACGTTTATAAAAAAAAAAAGAAACTTACTTTAAAAGCATTTATTTTACCGCTTATTAAATTTCTGAAAAAAATGACGTGGAAAGTTGGAGAGCAGCGAGTTGGGTCACCAGTATGGCTGCTGTGCTCATACAACATAGTGACAGTTGTAGGTTTAAATTAGTTTTTTTTTTTTTTTGGTGTTTTATAATAACACCAAAAAAAAACTTAGTGACTTACTTTTATATGTAAGTCACTAAAACTGCAAAAAACAAGATGCAATATATGAGTCTCAGTTGGCATCTGGATGGCCTCTCTGCAGTTATTGGCATATCAGCAGGTGGGTCATCTTCCCGTTTCCGTGACTCTCACGTGAATGGCTGCACAGCCTCTCGTGTCCTGAGAACTGTATTAACATTTACTCATTCATACTTGTTAAATCTGCATATAACTCCTTGATAGCTTTCCCAGGAAGCAATTTTGCTGTTACATTTCTGCGCTCTTTGGTTTGTGTTCAGATTTTTTTAATCAGCAACAGTAAACAAAGTCTTCAACAGGTGTCAGAATCACATTTTATGCCCTAATGTGTCCTATAATGGTGTGTAGTTATTGTATCTGGGCTTTTAGCCCCCTAGCAGCAGCAAAAGTTGACCAACAGTACCAACACCCAATCAAAAAAAAAAAAAAAGCCTCTGATAGCGTTAAAAATCCTTGCGGTCGCCACTCCCAGTTTGAATTTCTGGTGAATTGACAGAAGTATAAAGTTTATTGGCGGAAAGATTGGGTTTGATTTGTTGGTACAGAACTGCAGTAAATGTTTTTTTTTTTTTCCTCCAGGCTCTCTTAAAACAAGTTTATGAGCTATTTCTTTACCAATATGTCCTTGGCATTTTACTCTTCAAGAACTGAAACAAACAAGAAATCAAATAAGCAACTGATGGATGTCCAGCGCAAATTGTCTCCGAAATGTCTCTGTTGGAAAATAATACATTTTAGAAACTCATTTTTGCGAAACGCTAATGTCTTGAAAGTTGGCGGGGCATGAGGTTTGGTTAAAAAAAAAGAGAAAAAAAAATCAGAAGCCTGTGCAATAAAAGACAGTTTCATGGTGTGAAATGTGTAACCGTTTATTGGAAGTGTGTTGCTTGCTTACGGGCCCCCTCAGAGAGAGAGAGAAAGAAAGAGAAAAAGAAAAAAACTGAGCTAAATAATAATATTCGATGTTCGACGTTACCAGAGGCCATCTGAGAGATGGCACGTGCTATAAGCTCATCATTTATGGGTCAAGTGAAGCTCATTTTGGTTTAATTGGCCATATGATTATTTGGAAACGTTGAACGTGGGAGCACCGAGCCGCATGCTGCGCCGCGCTTATTGAGATAGCCTCTGTCTGATAGAGTTCCATTGTTCTTACCCCAGAGTGTCTCCATCTGCACAAGTGGCACTGACAGCTGCAGCAGGATGACATTTGGGGCCATGCATATTTGGTTGTTTCAGTGTGTGCATTCATTGTTCGGGTGCAGACCCCGCTGTGAACAAAAAACAGTTTATCATCACCTCACCTGTACCATCTGTAATCCCACCACGTCACATCGAGGTCTTTCTAAAAGATGATTCTCTGTTCTGCATTGTTACCAGTTTTTACCCACCCTTAGCAAAAAGCAGTTCGTTCTAGTGTTACTACAAGTGTACTTATTTGATGCTTAAAATGAGGCAGTTTACTTGAAGTTAAATGTTTATAAACTATACTTGATAAGTTTAGGAATAGTATATCTTGATCCAAGTACAGACTGAGGTTAAGTCATCGACTCATGCTACATTTAATATGGCAGAGTAAGTTTTTCACTTCACGCGTTTGTCTTGATAACTGTTATAAACTTTCACGCTCTACAGTTTAAAAGTATACAGTAAATAGCGTGTGCTGAGTTTCATTACCTCTACACACCTTAAAAAACAGAAACAGGTAAACATTTGACTTGACTTTATTAATCGAGTTCTAATCCATTTCATAAGCATACTTTAAATTAGGGCTGTGTAATAATATTGATTTTACAATAGATATCGATATTTTCTTTCCTAGAAAAAAATTGATATTCATCCACAAGTATCGTAACATCCAACTGTCACCTTGCTCACTCACTGCTTGCTTCACCGGGAGAGTGATTAGGTCATCAGGCTTAGAGTGATTCTTTCAGATGTTAAGTGTCAAGGTTAAAAAGGTATCAAACTATTCAGAGCAGGGTACTTGGTGCACTTTATTTACTTTACAAATGCATGTAAGCTACAGTTTTACTGTTTCAATTAAAAGAAACATGTTTTCTCACCACTTCTTTGATTCATTTTGTCCAGCTGTCAACCAGAGCCAAGTATTGTGTAGTTGGTGCTTTTAATCAGTTTTCAGTTAAATTAATTCAATCCAACTCTATAACAGTCACAAAATGTCACCAAAATCACTCTGTCCCTCTAAAATCTTTCAGAAAATCGCAAAAGTGTATTGAATTGTATCATTTGCTGAATATTGCAATATATATCGTATTGTGAGATTAGTGTGTCACTACAGCCCTACTTTAAATATACTTCAATAAACTAAAATGTAAACCACAAGTGTATACCTAGTACACTATTATTGTACATAGATGAATGTACTTGTTGTATCCTTGAATGCATAATTTGGTAAACTTAAAATGACCTCACAATAGGATGCTTAAAGTAAACTTTTTATAGTCTGGTTTGGGGAGGTGTACATGCACAAATAAACTCTGAGGCGGACCAAAAAAGCGAACTCTGGTCCGCCTATAAACCTATGTCTCTGTTAGGTCGAAGTGAACTCTCAAATGCACATGTGAAAGCCAAGCTCCAAAACCAGGAAGTGGACTATAGCACAGGGAATTCTGAGTAAACACAACCAAAACAAACCCGGGAGTGTAGTGTTTAGCTTTTGTGAAGAAGGAAGTTGCGTTCAGTGTTTTCTGCTGAGGTTTTTTGTGTCGTTTCCTTCAGCGGTTCTTGGTGCAGCGCCACCACAGGTGTGGAGAGGAACAGGTTCCTCAAAGGTTTTGGGTTCGATTGAAACAATGCAGTGTGAAAGCGAACCGCACCAATAGAAAATATAACAAATGTTGCAACTTTGGTTTTCATGCTAACCAAATCTACCAGACTATCGGGTGTGAAAACACCATTCGTCCATTTTTCATGCACATCCCAAAAATTGACAAAGAACCATAACTCACAAACCCTCCAACTGGAACCCCCTCTGATTCTTCTCCTTACCTGCAGCTCATATCCAAGTACTGACAGTTTTTATGGATCCAAGTTTATACTGAAAATTCTCATAAAGTTTTGCTCTTACACAAGAATTCCATTGAATTTGCATATTAAACAGGTATGTATGTTTTGAGGCACCTCTTCACAATAAGGCAGCCAGTTGTCTCTCTGATTACCCAGCATTCCCCAGGTGTTGGACCTGCTATCTGCAGACGAGCGGGTGCGAAATGGAGGGGAAAGAGAAGAACTGGTTCAGCAGTCGTGTGAAACGTGTTCAGACGGGTCAGCGGGAGCTGCAGAGTGTGAACTGGGATCTGGCAAATCCGTCCCAAAATCAGCCGACTGCAAGAGACTTTCGAATCCTTGAATTCAGTCGGACATAAACGAAAAGGAGCTCCGTCTTAAACTTGTGTGTTGTAGATTCGTATATATTAAAGTGCGTGGGTTTTTTTTTTGCAGATGATTTATCATTATTATCTGCACTTCTTTGTGCACATTTAATAGTGCCCTGAGAGAAAAAAAATGCAAGAGAAAATCATTTGGTTGACTATGGACATGAATAAAAGATCATACATGCCCAGAGTTTGCTTTTTCCTTCATTGTTCTCAATTAGCCTCAAATTTTGGAATCAAAGGCATGTTTGTATTGCCCTTTTTGCACAACTTAGATGCCGCATTTAGGAGCTGTCATGATGCCAAGTTCTGTTGGAGCAAGTATTGCGTTCTCTTTTCCACTCCATGAAGTTCCTCTTTATCTTGTTCACCTCTGTATTTCTTAAATTACTGACCTCCCACTATCAATTAAGGCCATCTTCCATCCTTCCTCAATTTGGGGCCACTCTGCTCTGCCGCAACCGCCCGTTACGTGTCGCGGTGCTTTCAAAGAACCTTGTTGGCTGTTTTGACCTCTTTGATGTTATTTGTTTTCTGTGACCTCCTGCTTAAGCTTGCGACGTGAGCGCGCGGGGCGTGCGAGACCAAATTGAGGCCGACCCCAGGTCAGCCCTCGTAATCAAAGTGGTTTGTTCAGGCCGGGCCGCTGAAGAACAGAGAGCTGTCCGAACGACCAGAAACCTTTTCTAACTTGCTTTCACTGGAATTGGTTCTTAAAGGTAAACATTAGGCATCGCTTACTACGTTAAGGATTGGGGCCAATTTTTTCCAACTTCAAAGTGGCGTACAAAAATCACGTTGTTTGTTAGACCTTGCGTGGTATGAGAGTATGTGATGCTGTTTGTTCAGTGAAAGCACTGTGAAGGAAACACACTGATCCTCTGTTTGCTCCACTGTGAACTTCACACTGGTCCTCTGTTCGGTCTCGATCATCGGCCGCAAAGGCCTCTCAGGTGGGCTGAAAGTTTTTCCCCTTTGAGTTTGTAGACTTTATCGGAGCTCAGTTCGTAGGTCTCCGGTGTGAAATAATGGCTAGTGTGTAGAATCTCATGGCTTTCCTTCATCATCATTTGGGTGAATGCATACCCTTCGAGGGAACTCTGTGATGACAAAGAACAAGCATTTTGATGTGTGATGCTTGAGTCACTTTGGTAAAATGCAGTTTTCTCTGTTTTTCAGGCAACGTTCATGCGTTTTAAAGTCGACCACAAGTGAGACGAGGGTGTTGGAGCTGAAAGTCTCTTATCTCTGTAAGTTCCCTTTATCCTCCCCGAACTGTTTCCTCTGTCCATCTTCCTTCCCAGCTTTTCCATGCCACTGTTGGGACTTTGGATAAGCTGTTAATTTACAAATGATTATTTGAAGTCAGATTTTTTAGTGCAGCTTTTGTGTCTCTGTGTGCATGTTTATGATATTTTCTGGCATAGTCACTAACTTTCTCACGACTTATGTTCCTTGTGAAGAGCACAGCCTAGTCTTAATGTAATGGAAGATATATTTTATGAATGGAGTAGCGGAAATTAATGATAATCGATACAATGTCTACTGTCTTGACTCTTGACTTCTTTTGGACCTTTTCTCACTTATTGTCTTAAAGGGGATGCATTTGTTTTTGTGCTAGATAAGTGTTTTTTTTGTTATCTTTCAGAAACCACTTACTGTATTTTTGTTTGTTGTTCATGAGGCTCCACTTCTGCTTTTCGAAGATGTACAGATGTACAGTTTTGACGTGCGAGTGTAAACGTCAAGAAGTTGAAGCCCTGAATGAAACCTGAAACTTCATTCGGAAAAGAGCTCAAAGTAGAACTGAGCAGACTAAAACTTCATTATCCAAGAATCATTTTGTGCAAAAAATGTAATGAACATGTTTTGTTTAGCCCTTGGGCCTATCCTAACACAAACAGAGAAACTACACTAAATGGAAGTCAATAAAGTCTCCTGCTACAGTGAACAATTTGTAGTCCATTTAACAAAACTTTATCACACCCTGTGTATCTCCTCTGCAGTTTTTTCCCCTCCCACCACTACCACCACCACTGTCTCATACTAAACGCTTTTGATTTGTCTCACAGCGAATGTAGAGCGCCACTTTGAGCAGTGTTCTCCTCTGAGCGCCCTCAATAGCTGCTTTCACTTTAGCGAAGAAAGGGATCCTTTTTTTTTTTTTTTTTTAAGGCTCTCGCAGGCATCACTCCAGGAACCTTTCAGCACTGGGACCCTACAGTTTGCCTTTTAATGGACTTTCTCTCTGTAAGCAATAAAGATTATATCTGGAGTCAAATAGTGCTGTCGGTAACACTAGCCTAAATGAAGCCAATCCCGATGGTTTCAGCAGGGTCGGGAAACACTGGAAATCTAGTGATGGGGAGAGGTTGGAGAAAAGAGTGATCTGGCCATCTGGCTAATCCCCCTCCGTGTTTAAGAATACTTATTAAGGCACTCTCTGGTGGCCCTGGAGTCGTGTCACAGCTAGGTCAACAAGTGTTCTGTTTGATTCTTCCTGGCATCTCAGAATCTGAGGTCAGGAAAAATCCGGGTGACAATACTTTGAATTCTGCTGCTTTAGTGCGAGGCTCGTCTTCAAAGAGAATTTGCCATCTATCTAGTCTCATAATCTGGAGTTGTGAGATCTGGAGATTGGATCAGACTATTGAGGCGTAAAATCTTTTACACCCTAAAACTACAACTAACTGACTGACTAGATGAACAGTTCATGCCTGTGCAAAAGGACGTGACTTATTTGGTGTGTCACATTTGTTCTTGTTTGTTTCTATGAGCTGAACGTCAAAAATGAGAAGATGTTGTCTATGAAATGCTGGTATAGCTTTCATCTACAGTCATTAGGCAGTGTTCAGTGTCTTCAGTGGAGTATTTGAGCGCTCCTTTAGAGATGGGGTGAGGAGTTGCAGCTCTGAAAAGGAGTCAGTTTGGTTGGGTTGGGTGTTTGAGTAGGATACCTTGCCCTGAAGGTTTCTCTCCCAGGAGGAGACTCAGAAATGTTTTAGGGAAAAGTGTATTTCTTCTGGTTTAGGACATCGTGGGATGAATCAGAGTAACTGGGTAGAGAGATGTCTTAGTTTCCCTTCTAAATCTCACCCCCAACACCCAATCTCTGTTCAAAACATGGGCGTTAATGTAAAAGCTTCAAGAGATTAGAACTTAAAGCTGCAGTATGTAACTTTTATAAAAAAAATTATGTTTTTCCGTATTTGTTCAAACTGTCACCATGTTGTGACAGTATGTTTTGAGATATATTAACCTCCTCTCTGAGCTACTGTTGCCATCTGAAAAAATGCACCACTCCTGGCGGGTCTTAGCGCTGTCAATCACCCTCATGAACTTGCTGCTAAATGTGCTAATGGTGGAGCATCAACTCTGCTAGCTGCAGCAGAGCAGAGAGCAAGGGAGGAGAGGTGGATGAACAGCAACACACAGAGAGGGATTCACAGCGTTAATCCCTCTCCGCCCCCTGACTCTGATTGGTTGTTTCTAGTTAGTGCCAGGCAAAGGCAGAGAAGCTCAATTTTTTTCACAGATTATCTGTCTCATACCATACTGTCACAACATAGTGACAGTTTCAACAAATATGTCAAAAAAAATATTTGCAATGTGTAGTGTCGCTACAGCTACACACTGTGGCTTTAAGAACTTGAACTTGAAGAAAACCTGTGCTTAAAATTCTGGGAAAACCTGAAAAACTGTGGAACAAAGTAACTTAATTCTATCAATTTCACTTAACTGCATCAATTCTTCTAGCAAACTTGAAATTGTACTAACATGCCTTTTTAAAAAAAATGTGATTACTGTTCAAACAGTAATCACATTTTCATACCATGAAAAAAGAGGTTAGAGGAGGGAGTGGATTCTCCTAACAAAATTACAGTCTTGATGTTGACACAATTTATGGTGTCTTTGTTTTGGGGGCATTTGAATTGGAAAAAGCGGTGCCACGCGGTGGAGAATTAGCACAATTAGAGACCGCACTTACTGCGGTTTTCGTCACTTCATAAAATCTGAAGCAAGTTCACAATGTGCTTATCTTCAGACGGTGGAGAGCCAGAACTTAATTTGTGTCTCAAAAGGAGGTCTAATGATGAAACAGAAAAATAAGATCAAATCCTGATCTAAGGCTAAATGCTTCTAAAATGGATCAGTAGCTTTGTATTTACTGACCTGGATTTCAATACGAGAACCATCCTAATTCCGAAAATCTTCAGAAACCAGCTGATGCTTGTAAAATCAAAGCCCTTCTTCTTTAACCAACTGAACTAATGGCACATGTGTGAGGAGTTAAGAACATAAACGCGGTTGTTGATAGCTTGAAAGCTAATTAGTTAATAAGCTAATGAACTCACTGAGGTTGCCTGTTTGACTTCCCCAAAACAATTTCCTTTTTTTTTTCCTTTCTGCTTCATCTTTGTATGTGAACTTCACTTTGCTCCAATTAGTAATGTAACACAATTTAGTGTTGTTTCTCTACAGTTAGCTGTGTTTCCTCTCATTTTCAGGCTAGCTAGGTTTCACATGGCTTGTCAGTTTACATACACTCATCATGAATGATGAATGTTATCATTTTAGTAATTTTGTTAAATAATCTTCCAGTTTATAATAATTAAATTCAAAAATACTTTGTTAATCCCAGAACAAAATTAAATGTTGTAACTCATATCGCATAATTTTCTTCAAAGGAGTTAGTGTTGATTCTAATGGCTGTGTACAGAAATGATCTCCTATAGCAGGCTGTATTACAGGTGTTTTGATGAAGCCTCTGACTGAGGACACTCTGTTGTTGTATGACAGTCTCATGAAGAGGATGCTAGTGGTTATCCGTAATGTTCTTCATTTTTACATAAAATCCTTTGCTTCGTCATCTCCAGAGGTTCCACAGTCGTCCCTGGAACGGAACCAAAACAGAACCAGCCTTCTTTATCAGGTTGTTGAGTTAAGTCTCTGGCTCTGATGCTGCTGCCCAAACAGATGATGGCAAAAGCGATGACACTCACCAACACACTTATAGAAGATATCCTGCATCTTGCTGCAAACACTGAAGGACCTAAGCTTCCTTAAGAAGTACAGCCTGTTCTGTTACTTCTTTTAGATGACGTCACTGTTGAGTCTCCAGTCCAGTCTGTTGTCCCTATGAACACCAAGGTATTTATATTATTCATCCACCTCCTCTTCTTCTCCCATGATGGAAATGGTGTTTGATTTAACTATTTCTTCTGAAATCTACAGTCTTTGTGTTTACATTCACGATGAGGTGATAGTTCCCACACCATGACACAAAGCAGTCCACCAGCTTTCTGTACTCAGCCTCTTGTCCATCTCTGATACAGCCGACAACTGCAGAGTCATCTGAGTATTTCTGTAGATGACAGAGGTCAGACATGTGCTGGAAGTCTGAAGTGTAGAGAGAGAAAATGAATGGTGAGAGTACAGAGCCCTGTGGTGCTCCTTTGTTGCTGACCACCTGGTTAGACACTCAGTCCTTCAGTCTCACAAACTGTGGTCTGTTTGTGAGGCAGTCATAGATCCAGGTGATTGGTGAGGCCTCCACCTGTGTCTCCTGGAGTTTTCTCATAAAGCAGATCAGGCTGAATTGTGTAGAATGCACTGGAGAAATCAAAGAACATGATCCTCGCAGTGCTGCCAGATGACAGTGAGTTTGTTGAAGCAGGAGTATAATGGCATCTTCATCTCTAACTTCAGGACCTTCATAATGTGGGATGTCAGGGCAACAGGTCTGCAGTCATTAATCAGTGATGGGTGAGTTTCCTTTGGTAACGGAACCAGGCAGGAAGTCTTCCATAATAAAAACCTTCTTTTGGGTCAAACTAAGGTTGAAGAGATGTTGCATAGGACTTTGGCGCTGACATGCTGCCTTGTTCCGGTTCAGTCTCTCCAACGACCTCTTCATCTGATCTCTAGATACAGAAAGATGTCAGGCGGAGGCAAAGGGAGCAGCAGCAGTATCTCCTGATTTGGTGGAAGACAAACTTGTAGAAGCAGAAGAGTCCATGACTGAAGTGGAAAATAAAACATCTGAGGTTTGACAGGAAAGTTGTGAGTCAGAGGAGGGCAGGATGTCTGTTTGGCTGGGTACAGGAGAGGAGGATGTTGAGCTTGTTCCTGAACTAAATCTGTTGAAGAATGACAGAGAAGAATTTGCTCTGTCCAGAGTTTCATCTGTCCAAATGTTCTTGTGCTTGAAGCTTGTGATCTTCTTCATCCCTTGTGTAATTCCTCCTTATTTTGATCTTTCTGTAGGCCTCCTTGCTGTCTCAATTTTTGACTTTGAAGTACTTCTTAAAATGTCCTGACTTTAGTCTTCATGGTCCCTGGGTGAATTTCATGGTTCCTGGGTGAACATCCTAATAAATTTATTTTTGTCATAAGTGATAGTTTGGGTCAGATGAGTAAAATCTTTGTAGAAATGGGTGAACCAAACATGAACCAGAACCATGTTTATGTGTCTTTGAAAGTTCAGGCCTGAGTCCATCACTATACCCAGATTCAAGCCTGATAAGTAGTTGTAGCTGTAATAAAGATAATAACTTCAGTGTGTAGTTTTTTTGCAACTTGCTGAGGAACATTTGTCCAAACCTTCTTGAGGTTGGATTTATACATTTGAGCTGCTAAGTGTCATTTTAAACCTGTGTGGATTATACAAAATCCACAATTAACTCAAATTTGTGAATCCAACTCTTGCTTTTAAAAGCCATTAAAGTTGTAAGTTGTGTAATTGTTCCACCCTAAGAAAGTTGAAGAGTTAAAATTATTTAAAACCCCAAACCCACACAGATATTGAGTGTGTATAAATGGTACAAATCTAAAAAAATAAACCATGTTTGAGAGTTATATTTTTAGGTCTACAGCAGATACCATTATGTTTTCTTTTTTTTTTTATTTAGTAAGTTTGGGGATGCGGGGAGCTGGGGGGTGGTTCTGAAGTTCGGTGACGTGCTGTGGCGAAGCAGCAGATTATATGTTTTGTGTTATGGATTTGGTGGTTTGTCAGGCTGTGTCGGTACCAGCTTATTTGTGTGTATCCTTACATGCATGCTGGTGTTTTGCTCACTCATGCCACATCAGTATCTCATCTGAGACCCATCTGGTTCACTTAAGAGGCCAGCGGAGCTGCAGCGGCGGAGGAGGCCGGGTCCAATCGGGGCTGGGCCGGGCCGGGCCGGGCCCGGCGGCAGTTCCTCTTCGCTCACACAGGAGCCCGTGGTGTGAGGCCCTCTGCCAGTAATAGTATAGATCAACCCTCACGGCTTCCAAACCACCCAAGCTCATACCCACTTTCTCTCTCTATTGCCCTTGAAACGAGGTCTGCTCTAAATATTATCTCCCCCTGCGCTCTCTTACCTCCATTTATCCCGGAGTCGGCAGAGACGAGAAAAGAAGCCGTGGGGCTGAGTCACTTTTTCCCCCCTTCTTTGCTTCTCTCCCTCTGCTCTCTTCGCCAAAACCGCAGGCGGCGGCAGCAGCTTCCTGGAGATGAGCGCCTTTTGTCTGTTCTGAGGCTGCTGTGGCTTTAGGCAGATCCTCCTCTGGTGAGGTAATGCGAGGTTCGGGTGAGCGGGACAAGTCAGAAAATAAAAGGTGCAAGGCGAGTGGAGCTTCAGATCGATTTTTTAACCTTTTGAGCGTTTTCTCTCAAAAGGATACTTGCTTTCCATCTTTCCGTCTAATGTTTGCGCACATTCACAGTTCTGTCTAGGTGGTCCGATCTGCTGAGTAGCTCCACTTCAGGCCCTATGTGAGTCAGGTCCTTTCACACAGCAGAATCTAGTTTGTGGTCCAATTTTCCATTATCACGAGGTAATTGGAAGCATTTCTACAAATTGAGGCTGAGAATAAAACAGAGAAGTCACTTTTTCGATGATACCTGCTTCAATTGCAATTAAATCTCAAAGTGAGGATCCTGTTTTGGTCATTAAACAGTCAGTCCAGGCGGGATGTTGCAATGCTTTATTGTGATTGTTGTGGCCTGAGGTTACTGTTTTGTTTTTGTTTTTTTGGCGCTTTTTTCAAAAAGTTGCAGTCAAACTTTAAATGTTTAAAGCTTTATTCCTTTTTGATGAAAAGGGTTTAAACTGCTGTACATAATAAAGATTTCTTTTAAATACGTGGAAAGTAACAGTAGCTGCGTTTCCGTTACAAATGTGCACAAAACGTTGTCAAAATTCTGCTAACATCGGAAACACAATTTTGCAATTGCTGTGTTTCCATTGAATGAGAAATCTAAATAAAATCATATGTGCATAATTTTGTTCATGCAATAAGTCATTAAAAACATGCCACAGAATCATCCGCCTATTACTTCCTGTTGTCGTTGTCTTTGTGGTTTTTGCCAGCAGCAACATCCAGGTGTTGATCATGTGTCTCGTGTGATCTGGAAAAATGTTTCTGTTGCAATTTTGCGAATAAACCGATTTTAACGTGGCCAAGAAAAACCTTTTTTTTAATGAAAAAACGAGTTCTTTTCAAAAAATTTCAGTGTTTTCATTGAACAAATTTATTTCCAAAATGTCAAATTGCGTAATTATATTATCCATGGAAATGCAACTTCTGTATAGAAATTTAAGAGGATTGAGTTTGTTCCTGGCATCAGCTAATGAGCAAGCGATGTAAAATGGGTAACAATAACATTAGTATTCTATATTAACAAGCTTAATATGATATACTGGAGATGGAGTAACTAGTCAGCATTCAGCTGACGTTATCTGGGTTGTTTGGAAGAAAACTCTGCAGTGATTGGTCAAAAAAGAAGAAAATATGGAAAACGTTAAAGTGATCAGTCAGATTTGTGGCAAAGTCGCAGCTTCCTGGAGGGTCTGATTAACTTATTGCTTTTCATCTGCTGTTTCCTCGTAAATGCATAGCAAGTTTTAAAGGTTTTATGTGAATTTTTTTCTTTTTTCATGTCAGCGCGGGCTATAAAAACGAAAAACAGTTCGACCCAGCTTGTGAATATGTGTGTGAACATGATGAATTTATAAGCTCTTGTTTTATTTTCTGCACATCACTGATGACAACTGTTATCTGCTCAGACCTCAGGCCTCCCGTGGAGGAATGCCACCGCACTCGCTGACATTCCGGATAATTGCTTCCTGTCACGGTTCAGGGAGGTCAGAGGGCAGGGTCAGTCTCAGCTGTTCCACCAGGGGCTTCAGAGAATGCCACCTGGCCCTTGGGCCGCAGTGATCCAGCATATAATGGAGTGCAAACAATATGCCTCTTCACCTTTCCTACATTCTTCAACATGCTGTAGCTGGAAGAGGCGTCCTCACCAGCTGCTAGGCTCATCTTAACGCTTCGTTTAAGCCTCTTCTCCCCTCCTCCGCCTCTCTAATTTGTTCATTTATATGTCAGATTTTAACATGTTCATATAAGATGTATCAAGCTGAAACACGATCACCAGCATCGTTTTAATGTGTAGCCCGACCCTGAGAAAAACTGGAGCGTTCTACACGATGGTTCAGGTGGACTGCAGTCTGTTGTTGACGGCTGAAATATGTTAGCTGAAGATGATTTAGTAGATCAAAGACCCACTGAAAAGACACATTTTTAGTTTTTTTCTCCCAATAAATAAAGCTATTTATTAAAGCACTTTTAATGAATGCGATTTTGAACACCTCATATAGGTCCGAATGATGGGATGTTTGACTTGGAAAGATTTTAGTTTATTGATAATAATTTTTGTGTATTTTAAGATATGATTTTTAAAGTACATATAATTATTGTCTTTCTTTTTAGTCTTTAAACCACAGTCAGTGAAATGTTTTGATATCATTAGACGAAGCATCCAGATACTACTATGTTGTTCTTGTCATGTTGAATTTCCAGCCACTCACTTCAAATGAAGCGCGTCCTGCTAATATAAAAAAACACACAAATTCGCCATTATGTTTCCACTAAGAAACAATTAAAATCACACATGACTAAGTAAGTTCTAGTCATTCAAAAACATGCTGCACCATCAGAAGAGGACAGTCTCTTCCTTGTCGTCTTCTTGGTGATTTGACCAGTGGCAACATATGTTTGTTGTCTCATGTGACGCGAAAACAGTGTTTCCATTGCAGTTTTGCAAAATAAATCCATTTCCATACGACCAAAAGTAATAATAAACACCTCTTCCCGGTGCCAAAATGTTTTATCAAAAAAAACAAGTTTTTTCGAAATTGCATTTCCCGTAAGCAAATTTATTTTCTAAATGTCAAATTGCACATTTATATGGTCAATAGAAAGGTAACTAGTGTTTGCAGTAGTATAATGTCAATGATGTCGCTGCAGTTTGTGTTAGCGGATGTATCCACTGTTAGTCTCTGAATCACCCAGACAGCATCTGATGTCAGGAATGGTAAAGTACTGATCCAGATCTTTAAAAATCACATGAAACATCCTATTTTGTGAACAATATTTACCTGATCATGCAAGAAAAAGGTACTTGCTACCTCCTCTTCTCTCATCATTACAGCCTCCTCATTACTGTAAAAATCCTGGATCTCGTTTTAAAGCTGCCATCAGCCAGAATGAACCGGCCTTTAACGGCCGCTGATTACATTCCAACACCAACCAATCCCCCTCCTCCGTTTTTAGTGATCTGATCATTTAAGTACATGCTAGCATAATTGAGGTCTCTTCCTTGATTAGATTTGCGCCAGCTTTTAACAAAGCCTGCTCGAACTTAATCCAATGAGGCCCATTGTGGCGATTGCAGAGGGATGACATCGCTCCTGGTTAGCTTCAGAATCAAACTGAGCAATTAGACGGCGCGCCGATAAAGAAGCCGAACGCCTAAAACCAAGAGCACACTGGTTTTCTTTTCTCTGGAGGGAAAAAAAAATGACCAGCTGAGAGGGGAGTTTTTATATTCTCTTTAAACGCACAAACATCTACAGACACGCTTAGATTGTTCCTGAAAAGTAATCTTGAAACGCTGCCTTTCAAAGTTTCATAAATGCACTTTATGTCTGTGGTTTTCATCAAAGTTTTACTTATTTACTCATACTGGTCAGACTGTTGCTTACTCTCACCGAAGAGCTCTTTTTTTTCTTCTTTTTTTGCATGACCTGCCAATCTCGGCTGCTGATCGAGCTCCGTGTTGAAGTCTTTAGAGTTTTACGTAGAACCACGAACGCCGTGCCGACCTACAGGGCCTGGAATAGGCTGCTCAGCATGGCGTAGAGGAGTCGGCTCTGGTTGTGTCCCTTGGTGACTCCTGCCCGTCCATAATCACAGAGACTAAACCCGCTCCTGACCTGTGGTGGTGTGTCACAGGCTCAGTCTCCTAATCTTCTCCTTTGTTCTCTGTCACCCCCAATTAGTCATTCACCAGGAGCCGCAGGAAAGTGGATGTGGGAAAACACGTGTGCGTGAACAATTACCTGTAATTACAGTGTGCACTTTTGTTGTCTGACAAAACAAGTGCACAAACTTGTTTTTGATCTTATGACTTAGCTCTTTCATAGAAAATAATTTGTGAATCACTTTTGATAATTGTTTCTTTTTATTTTTAATTTTAGTTTCCTTAACAAATGTGCATGAATCTTTGTCTATATTCTACGAATGTTCTATGCATTGTTGGCCCAAGGGGACTGACAAGGGGAGGGCTATGTATGCGCCGTTTTGGGGAAATTGTAGTCTCCCACTTCAAGAGCTATGGATTCAATGACACACAACATTTTCTGAACTGTGTGATGCTGTGAGAACTCTGGAGGAGCCAGCTGGACATTGTCCGGAAAAAAAAACAAAAAAAAACTGTCATCTCCTTCGGCGTTTTTGCCAGTAGTAACATCTAGCTATTGATCAAGTGACTCGAAAATTGTGGAAAAAATGTTTCGATATGGCTGAAAAACCGCCTCATTGTCGTAGCTTCTATTAAGCTAATTCATTTTCATAATTTCAATTTGCGCAGTTTTACGGTTAAAGCAAACCGCGGCTACAGTAAACGGGTGTAAACATGCTAAAGCTCACCTGTTCAAAAGTTGACTAATCCTGAATTCCTCCTGTAGTCCAGTGATCCGGACCATAAGGTGCCATGGGATAAGCAGCAGGCTTTGCCAGTTTGTCAGGCAGATAGAGGCTAAGCAAAGGAGAGGAGGAAAAAGACAAACAAGTGATTTTTGGAGTCAGGCCCAGTGGTTGGGGAGGGTTTGGGGGCCAATTTGGAGTTAAAAAGCTGTTAATTGCTGTTCCAGGGTAGGCTGAACAAGAGAGAGAGAGAGAGAAAAAAAAAGAAAATACGGTGTATGTGTACCACCTTATCTCAGTTGTCTGTTTGCTGGCAGTGTCTGATATGAAGTGCGATAAATAGGCTGTGATTTATGAGGGAAAACCGTGTTATACTCTGCAGACATGGAGGGACTGAAGGAACTCTGATATGAGCGCAGGCCTAATTTATGTGCTTGTGTTGAAGAGGACAAGCACCTCCGGAGTATGTTTGCTCAAATCCCTTGGATGGGACTCCAAAATGACTGGCTCCCTTCCAAACGTTGCATCACGTGCTGATAATAGAGACAGATTTAACACGCTGTTGCCAATTTATCGTTATTAGAAGGTACACATTTAGATACACGCTCAAAATACACAAAGGGAGAAGATTTATCATCTGGATACAATTACTTTAACCTATGGAGCCTTACTCAATAATTAATATCTATTGGCTTATGACCTCTTTATGCCATACAGTAAACAACACGCCTCATAACTATGTATGAGCTCTTGTAGTCGGCTAAAATATGGCCGAAAGGCCCTGAGATAAGCTCTGGGTCTTAATAAATCAGCCATAACTAATGAAACCCTTAATTGTGATTTATAGCCGACAAGCCCGGTGTTGAGACGGAGAGAGAAACGGATAAAAGGAGTGGATGAGAGCTCGCAGATGACAGAGAATCCCCGCGAAGTGATACAAGGCAGCAGGAGAAATGGATAGAAATAGTTTCTCTGCACAGATTTCTCTGCACAGATTTTGGGTGAGGTGTTTGGTTTATTTTTTATTTATTCTGTTAAGTCCAACGTTAAGCTCGTTCTAATTAATTACTGACTCTCCACACATTGGAAAAGCATGGACATATTTTCAAATGGTTTTTTCAGGTCAAACTTTGTTCTGTTTCAGCACAGAGAAATATGTTGAAACTTTTTTTTCTTTCACCCCATTAGTACTGTTCAATTTTAATTTAAACAAAAATGCTGAATGTTAGACTGGTAATAACCATTTGATCAACTCTAACTTGCTGATCTAGTTGTTGTTGGACTTTGAAACAAAACTTTGAGGTCATTGAAAGTTGTTTTCACAAAACCTGACGTGGTAAACCAGCAAGGGAATTTTGTCTCACTTGATTCTGTGTTTTTTATTAGCCTCTCTTGTTGCTACGTGTGTACAATGCATCCAGCTCCTGACATGTTCACGTGAGAAGATGGACTTTCGGCGGTATTTTTAGAATACAAGGAATCCAAATTTTTCCATTTCACAAATAAAGTAAAGTTTTTCTCAAAAGTCACATAAATAATGTAAAATAATGTGCTGCATGTTTAACTGATATTTATATGGGATTATGCCGGTCTCGTGTTTTAAAGAATTGTTGCTCGGCTCACGTTTGCTGTCTTTCAGTATTTAAAATTTGCAATGAGAAAAGATCAAATGCAGATTAGATAAAAAAAAATAAAAATAAATCCACCAGAATAGTTCTTTAGTTTTGTCTTTTTAGCGTTAGCAGCTAATGTCACAGTATTTTCACAGTGCTTACAAATTAATTGTATGTTGTCCGTCAACCTATCATGGATTCTTTTTGCTAAGTTCCTGAAATGTATCTACAGAATTGATTTCAAGTTAGCTAGGGCTTCTTGAAGTCTTTTGTAACTGAGTGCTGTTAGCTAGCCACAAAGCAGTTTTTATTAGCCAACTCTTAACACAACAAGGCAACTGGACAACTACATTCTTGTGTGTCTAATAAAGTGTTACACATAGTTACAGAAGGATTATGCTTAAATCAGTAACTTTTATATATGGGGCACATAACAATATCACTTTGTTTACCAGAAAAACTAACATGCTAACAGCAGCTAGATGGTACAGAAACATTTACCTGTCAGAGTCAGGAAATAAATTCAGGAGCAGCACCTTGTTACAATGAGAAATTTTCTCATTGTAATGAGATATAAAACACGTCATAACGAGAAACATTGCCATTTCAACAACTCATAAAACTTGTGAAGACGAGTTTTATTTCTTGCTAAAACCAAAGTAGGTTCACATTTAAACAAGGAACCCCATGACAATAAAACGCTCATGGGACGTTTGAGTGTCATCTAGTAGAAACGGAGTGAGAATTTTGAGAAGTTGTAACTTGTCAGAAGAACGTATTTTTATGTGTCGTTATAACTATGATCTTTCTTATTATAACAAGGTATGAAACTCATCTTATAAAAACCAGAAAGTTTCTAAACAAGATACTGATCCTGAATTTATTTTCGAGCTCTAGCAGTTAAAGACGAATTTTGATGAAAATGTTGTTGCACAAGGTCTTGTTACACCCCTCCTTACTACGTTTCTTTTTTCTTTTTCCTATTTCCCCGAAATTTACTGAAAACATACACTGAGTCACTTCAAGTTCAGGATCAAGTAAACCCCATCAAGTAAATGACCTAGTAAAAAAAATTTTATTTAAGGCTCAACGTTATTCATTCACTATAGAGACACCCACAAAATTAACACTTGTGCAGCCAGAATAATTCTTTCCTACATTTTATTAACTGAAGGTTTCTTACTTCTCTAAACATTTTCCAATAAATATAATATTTTTCCTGTATGCCAAAGTCACTTTATAGGATACCAGATTAATCTTCTCTAAGCTGGCTGTAGTTTGTTGTTCCTGGCTGCATGAACTTCTGGCCGGTTGGTTGGTTTTTGGGAGGTGTCCTTAATTAACATACCTTAGCATGGTCAGAGGAAGAATTTAAGGTCTGCGTCTTTAATAAATCAAAGGTATGAATCCCAGACTTTCAGGAATTACCAATTTATTTGGGTCCCGGTTAAAATCCGAATGTGGAGAATTCGCTTTGATTTAAGTTTTTTCTGTAATACATTTAGCTATTAGCTTTAGTTATTGGCTAGCTTGTGAAAACAGGTTGAAGTTGGAGCTTGTGCATCATGAACAATACATATCATCCTCAAAAACAATGGATACCTTGTGCTGAGTGGAGAGTCTCAGCACAAGACTGGGAGAGAATTGAACTGATTTACTTACTTTATTCATCTGTTATTTTCTCAGCAAGTATGAACCAATAATAAATCTCTTCAGGATTTTACCCTTCTTCTGTCCTCATGACTTAACTCATGATAAACTATTTAGATTGTACCAAACGCTTTCTAAAGACTGAAACAGAGCCTTTGAGTGTGAGTTCCAATGATATCAGTATTTGCAATATCAATCTGAAAATGGGCTGCTAGGAATGCAATAATTATTTACTGTTGTATTCCAATTGTCACACTTTGCATCTCAATAAGATATTCAGCATGTTGGGTGTGTGTTGTTCGGAAAATTGGAAAAGAGAGGAGTGGGAATTGGGATTGATGGTAGATGACATTGCCATTATTACAGTAATAATATTGCCAGCACTTTATTTATTTTTTGTTACATACATTGAAAGCAGAAATGTATAAAGTTTTAGTTTTTAGCCATGGAAGTGACAACACTGTTGAACTGAACGGAAGTGTCGTCGCTTCTGTTCAGTTGATTGCTTGATTATATGTTGGTCTTAAAAGGAAAAGCAGAAAAGCAACAACCATTCCATCATAATCACTAGACGAATGTTAAACTGCATCAGTCTAAGGTTGCATTCACTTTGATGGGGACCAAAACAGAAAATGCTGGTACACCTAAAGGTCTTGTCCTCATTTTGGTTGGAGTAAACTCTGGTGTGGTTTGAACGCATATGTCAGGGGTCCCCAAACTACGACCCGCGGGCCGGATCCGGCCCGCCACGTCATTTGGTCCGGCCCCCTGAACAATGCCGGATCCGGCCCGCCTCCTCATACCAGAGAGCATTCAGTTTTTTTTTTCATATATTGTATTTTCCGGTTTATATGTGGATTTTTCTTCAACCACCAGGGGGGTTCTTGAGCAGATGTGAAACTAACTTTCCCTCAATGGAATATATACTCGTCAGTCCCAGTCACCGTTTCACTCACGGTTTTTTCCATTTGCATTCTGGGTAAAAATCTATCTAAAAGCGCAAATGTGTCGTCGACCCCCCCCCCCCACCGTCGACAAGAATTTTCTAAGGTTTCTTTCTCCAAAAACTAAGACCGGCCCCCGACCAGAGAAAGGAACAGCTATGTGGCCCTCGCAGGAAAAAGTTTGGGGACCCCTGGCATATGTGAACACCAAGTGGACTGGAGTCCGCTCCAAAAGTACGAAATGGACTATCGCACAGGGCATTCTGGGTAAATACAACCAAAACAAATGTGACAGTTGAGTGCTACATTTACATTTTGTGAAGAAGCAAGTTGTGCTCATGTCTTCTTCGGAGGTTTTTCTTTCCTGCAGTGGTTCTCCACAGGCAAAGGGGAGAAGAGGTTTTTCAAATTCTTTTGTTCATTTCACACACAAATGTTTGAACCTTGGTCCCCAATTGAATCGAGTCTACTGGACGATCAGGTGACGATCCAACCACCAAACAGGAAGCTGAACAGCTCACCTTAAATCTCAGGTTTTCTTTAAGTGAAGACAATGTTCTCAGTTAAATCTCAAAAATACTAGACTTGTACCATGTTGACGCTTTGCTCAGAAATCTTTTGGGTAAAAGTGTCAAAATGCTGAAGTAATCACATTTCCACCGTCTCCATTCCTCCTCCTGGCAGACGGAGATGTCCGCCGCCAACGAGACACAAACGGAAGTCTCGGCTATTCTTCCGTGGGACCGCTCGTTACGACCATCTGTACGCTTTACGCATTCACGAACGTCAATAATTGTGCGAAAACATGTTGTTTCGGTGGCTGGCCCACGAAAGTGGCCGGCCTTTGAATAATGCAGTCACTTCACGCTAACAAAGCCGAGGAAATCCTCTTTCTCAGATAGGGGAACAAAGCTCATTGTCAGAGGATAGAGAGGCAACAGGGATTACAACGAGGCCACGCAGTGAAACGCCTTGTCAGTCTTAATCTGGGATTAAGCGGGCATTCACGCCTCCTGGGTGCTCTAAAAGCCACCTGTTTGGACGCCACGGCAGACGATGATACGATCCAGAGCTTCTTGCTTGATTCTCTTTTGCTTGCATTAAACTTTAAAATGGCTTTCTCCTGCAGTCTGTCGTGGAATTTCCAAAGCCATTATTTTAAAAAATTCAGTTAAAAAGAAATGACACTGCAAATGAAAAGTTAATTATTTTGCTGTTTGAATGTGCGCAGAATCAAACTAATAAATAAAACCGCTAATTTACATGCAGCTTTACCGTCCTCAGCACCGGTCTTAATCAGAGTTTTGGCTCCTCCGTGCCAAAACGTCGTCTCAAGTGAGCATCTAGTACATTATAAATATCAGGGATGGACGAACGCGGCAAATTACCTCGTAAGAATGTCAAACACGATTGTCTGATGATTGTCCTCGGCTTTCGGGGAGACCCCTGGAGTCCTGTAATGACTTACTAAAGCTCACTTTCCCTCTGCTGCCAGCCTCGGGGCAAATGGGATCAGTCATGTGTGAGCGCAGCTGTCGCAGGGCCGCCAGCTTCTTTTGATAACTTTCTAACACTGAAGTCACCTCAAAATAGACGTCACTGTCGGCGATACGCTGGAAACCTGAACCCCCTTTAAAATCCACCTCCTGTTTGATTGTTTAATCTTCTAGATTCATTCCAACCCGAATGCAGCTGGATTTGCTGACAAGTGTACCATTCGGCCTCTTGAAGCTGTTAGTTTTGCCATGGAGATGTAGGGAAATTCATGCTTAAAACAATTAGCATCTTCCTCTCTTGAAAAGTAGGTAATGCATGAATTAAGGTGTTGTCCAAATGTTTTACCATTTGAGCCAAGACTGTCTTAGACTATTTTTATTCATTTTTAATTAGAGATTGTAAAAAAAAAAAAAAAATTATATATATATACGTATATATATATATATATATATATATATATATATATATATATATATATATATATATATATATATATATATATATATATACGTATATATATAACATTATAAAAAGCCTGGTTTCCATATAAAAGGGAGGTGTAAATCATTGTAGATTTGAAAGATAAAATCTATCAGAATTACCTGGTTTAAAAAATAAGCAAGCAAAAATCTACAAACAATATCCTAATCTTTGTCTTGTACTTTCCATATTTAGAAGACTTTATTTGGAAGACAGCAAAAATTTGTTTGTATATTTGTATATATTTTTAACCACATCGACCTCCAACTTTGTGCCATGTTTATATGTCACATAACAGGATTTTTATTTGCTTCTAACAAATATAAAGAACCCTCAGCAGAAACCGACTCCTTTCATAAAGATGTCAGGGGAAAAAACGCTGAAAAGAAATTCAGGTCTGTTTGTAGTAGATTGCTGCTTTTTCTTACATGAATAAAAGGTAAGGTATGAAAAAAGGCAATTTTCTGAAACAACACACTCAGGGTTGTAAATAAGCTAAAATTGTGCCAAAATATATACACATTTTGCATTTAAGAAAAAAAGCCCTTATCTCTAAATATGTACTCCCAAAAACTCCTCAGCTGACAGTTTTAGCTTCAGATTATATAAAAAAAACGACAAAAAACAACTCATATTAAACATCTTTTGCTATCACATTTTTAATTGTTAAATCAAAAATAATAATTGGATTATCATCCCTACACTGTATTGATAGGTCAAGCGGAAAGGGAGGAGCTGTTCACATGCTTTTTCACAGGTGCTTTTTATCTGCAGATGCGTCCTTTGGTACCAATGAGGAATCGTTCACTAAAGGAACTTCATAATCTAACGTTATTTGATTTAATGCAATAAAATGTGTATTTTTTTATTTTAAAATGGAACTGAATTATTTGTTTATTTGCATCTGAGAAATTCTTTAATCTCCCGTAGCAACAATTCAGCTGCGCAAAACACCTGAGTGAACCTAGTTCCGCCTTCAAGATGCAGCTCCTCCTCTGAGCTTCAGTTTCCAAGCTCCTGCTTCACAGAGCTCTCCTTCAGCTCCCCCACTCAGCTCCTTAAGACTAGCCAGCACCAATTAGCACTTGGTGGAACTGCGCATCTGCTGAGCTCATTATAGGAGCTACTTCTCAGGACAGCGCTGGTAAAAACGTTGTTAAAGGGTTAATAGAGGAGCTGTGTTATGATGGCTTTTTGAAGGTGTAGTTTCAGATATAGCAGGAGTTTTTAAAGAGACAGAGGCCCAATTTCAAGGTGTTGGATTATGAAGTCAATAATCTATTCCTTTAAGTCATATTTGATATATGTAGCATCTTTATAACAAATGAACATAATTACTTGATTGCACATAAAGCTGCTCCCTTAAAGCCTTTACTCACCAATAACTTTGGAAGGAGCCTGGTGTGGTTCCAGCACAGCAAGGCTTAAAAGTTGTGTAATTGGCTTATTGGTACTTCACGTCCGTCCCTATAGAGGTCAAGAGGTCCTTCAAGTTGGGTGTAAGACTCCATGAGATCCTTATGGTACACACCTCTACAAGGTGTTCAGTGTGTCTGAGAGAGGAATGGAGGTAGGAATAAAACAGATGGAAATAAAAAGATTGCAGAGAAGTGAACAGGTTACAGTCTAGTTTTCACTTCTGCTTGTTAAAATGGAGAATTTGTTGTTTTTCAGGTCTATTTCTAATGTGATGCTTCGTTCAGATGTTGACGTTCTCTCACAATAAAGCTAGCTGTTTCTGGTACACTGAGGAAGCCTATGATTCAGAAACAAAATGTTCATAATTTCTACCTAATGTGAGGTTTGAGGGGAGGAGGAAACAAACGGTCCCTTTCTGAGCCGCTGCTTGTGTTGACTTTGGTCCTCAATGGCTTCTTCAGTGGCTGGCTCTGTATGGTTGCCACGGAGCAGATAAATGTATATGTGTACTGTATTTGTGTAAGCTACGGGTGTGTTCGCGGGCCAGGAAAAATAACAAGCACAAGAGAGGGTGTCGGTCGCCACAACCACTTCTGGATTTCTGGGGGTCTGCGGGTTTTTTTTTTTTTCTTTGCTTAGCATCACGGTACGGACCCTGAACACAGAGGCCCAAATGCACAGCAGCTACGGGTCTGTGGCCGCTGTACAAACGACACATTCATCACTTTATGAGGGTCCTATCGTTGGCTTTGATTGATATTTCCATTAACAAGCCTAATGGAGACGGATTCTGTGTTTGCAGCAGTTGTCCGCCTGATGAGGGATGATGATCCGGTTTATTTTGGAACGCTAAAATATTCGGTAAACTCTTGCGAGAGAAGGAGTGTTCTTGTGAAGATTTAGATTATTAACACATCATAGGAATACAGCGTTTCGACACAAAAATGCGAAAGATATAATACATTTGTTCTTATTATTCTCGACTCAACTTGGTGCTTTGATATTTTGTTCATACTCGCTTATTTTTTAGCTTTTACTTTTATTCATGACTGCCTTCCAGTAGTACATTGGTAAAATATAAAAACTATGGTAGAAAAGTCATACTTGTTTTGAAATATATCCACTGTCATATTGTCATGACAATGGTAATTTTAACAAATTTGTTAAAAACATTTTGTCACAAAAGTTACATACTACAGCTTTAAAGAATGGGGAAGACTTGCCAAGCATCTTGCTAAAGTCCCTCAGCACTGATGCTGTTGATTAAAAACATATAATACAAAACTAGTAAAAGTCATATCATCATGTCAAGTGTTTTAAAACAACAAAGAAAAAATAACACTGAAATCTTAAAAAAATAAACAAATCAGTTGTTCTCCGCACCTTGCCTTGACCGTTACCCTTTGGTTGTAAGAATCTTCTAACAAGGTAAATCCATGAATTATTTCCAGAGTCTCACAGTGACTTGTGTTTACCTGAGAGCAGCGGAAGGATTTGACTCTGACAGCTGATTGATGTAGCTAGTTATGTGAGCCGACAATTGCGCGCAGCATCTGCCCCTCTGTTTACCTCTCCTCATTGTTTCACCTGAGTCACGGGAAGGTCAAGCGAATACCTGCGGTCATTGGCGATAAGCGGCAGAAGCTTTAAAACGGGGGAGAGGCTATTTGTAGGTACCACAGAACCGCAGATGGCAAAGTCAGAAAACTGCTTTTCTTGCGAAAACGGCAGCGACGAAAATGGGCCGGTTTCGGGGGTGACTGGCGCTGCAATTGGGTTTATCTATTTTTAGCAGAAAAGAGCAGGGACAAGGGAATCTCTTGGAGAAAACAGGGCGGCATGTGTGTGCTCACATTCCACATGTCTGACCTTTGACTGTGGTCTGTGTTTGCAGCACTATGCAACCATCTAATGAGAGTACAGAAAAAAAAAAAAAAAAAACGGGGTTTAAAAGCAGGACCAACGGCTCTTTTTTTTTTTTTAACCCCATATTTAATTAAACTACAAATATACATGTTAGCATCTTATTCACTTTTGCCTATAGTTGCACTGGTGATGACATAAGAAACTCAGTAGTTTTTCTGTTTTCAAAAAATTGGAAAGCTGACTTTAAACTCTCATGAAATTTACCAATAAATTACTGGAGTATATCCTAATTAGGTTTCCTGCTTGTTAGCCAAGTACCTTATTGTGTTAGCCTGTTGTTTTTAGTTATAATTTGAATAAAATGTTGGCAGGGAGTTGGTGATCAAACGTTTATAGAGATCTTTGAAACAACTTTCCCCAGTGTTTGTGCATGGTTTCCCCCTGTGTACTATAAGCTTTTTGGGCCACCAGACTTCACCTGCCCTCCCATCAGACTGAGTGTTGTTTATGTTATTTATGATTTTTTTATGCACCCATAACAGTGACAGTAAAGACAAATTAATCTGGGTCTATAGTTGACACATTGTGATGTGCGCACTGATTGCGCCAACCCTGCAGCTATCCGTTTGCCTCATGCACTATTATTACCAAATTATGTCATATGCATCTCGAAATTTTTATAAGTTCATCACGGTGGAGCTGCTGGTGGACTGCCCTGCCATCTCTACCACTGGGCTTAGTAGGTCTTCTTGGAAATACTTATTGTGGTTCTAAAATCGTACCTTTTAAATTTTTCCTAGAACTTGGGTTTTGCCTGTCCCTTTGTTCTCTTCCACTTTTAATTGAAACGATTTGATCTGATCTTACTTGACTTAACTTGTGGCTCTGTCACTCTGCCTATGTTGTCATGGACAGCTGAGAAAACCTCAGAGTTTCTCAAGACTCTGGAGTCTTGTAAATATGTCTTTTCTTTGAATATGGACAACTGATAAATGTTTTACTTTCTGCATTTCTTAAAGTTTTATAAGCATGCACTCATGATTTTGTCTTTCTCAGGGGGTTGAGATTGCGTTGCCATAGAGTGTCTTTGTTTCCAGTGAAACCGTCAGAATGCTCTCTTTTCCTTTATTTTCTTGCTTGGACTGTCCAAAAGACAAACAATCTCCCAAGTCCTCCTGCTTTTTTTTCCTGCCCTCCTCTTATTCTCTGTCTCTTTTTCCCACTTCCTCCGTTGTATCCAGCTGGGACGGCCGGAGATTTTACACCCAATGGGTCCGGTGGAGGCCTTTGTCGGAGCCCTTCTCTCGCTCCACAAGTGGCAGAAGGACCTGGCCTGTGAATGGTGCTTTGTGCGCTGTTTTTCTTAGAGGAGGCCCTCTCTCTCCCACTCTCATCTGTCACAGGTCCCTCTCCGTCCACACACTCCACAATGCCTGATTGTTCCTGCCCAAGTCGCCAGGTTCCAGGCCAGATCTGAACAAACGCTCTCCTGCCAAATTCCGACCCTGGTTTTCGTTTCTCTTCCACTCACAAAGGGATTCTGAGTTACTGCTAGCTGTCCGCTATCGCCACTTTGTTTAGTCAAGTTTTCCTCCAAGCTAAAGGCTGTAAAATCTTCTAAGGCAGCCGGCAAAGGGGCAGACGTTGAATCATCATACTCTAAAACAACAATGAGTGGGAGCAGTAGAAGAGTAGTCACATCAGCATCACCAAGAACTTGTTTTTTGTGACTAGTTACCCAAAGTCATTCTGCCATTAATGTCTTTGGGAGATTCTTGTTCTGCTTCTTTAACTGCTTGTTTTATTTATTTATTTTTAAAAAACACACCCTGTCCACAAAGATGACATTGATCCGTTCAACCCATTTGAGGTCAGGAAAGATGTTCAACACCTTTTTTTTTCTAAACATAAGGTTTAGTGTTAACCTTTAGTTCTTGGTTGATGATAAGACACAACTTGATGAAGACATACCACGTAGTGTTTGATACTTTTCAATTCAACAGTAGTACATATCATTGCCCTGTGTTCAGTCTGTACTTAACAGGTGCTTATGCTCACAGTGTACCTATAATGTATCTACAGGATATTTACATGGTACCTACAGTATTTATTCAGTGCTGTACCCTTGAGTGCTCTTACAAGCTTACATACAATATATGTAAGGGGGTATTTTTGGGGTACACTCAGTTCACTCTTGGGGAAACCTATGAATGTACCTACATGGTACTTGTACATAGCTCAAAGGTTATCTAAAGGGTACCAAAAGTGTGCTTACCCCTGTATTTACCCCAGTAAAGTGCTTTTAAAAGTTCACCTTCAGGTAACCTTATTGTAACATTGTAGGTAGAAGGTAGAAATCTACTTCAGAGTAAACTCATACTCCATAGGTACTCTGTAAATTCCACGTAGGAAAACTGCTTTGGGTCAAGGCACTTTTTCCTTTACTTTTTCCTGTTGAGCTTCTCAAACTTGCAATATAATTCTGAGTATCTAGGCCTGTCGCCATAACACATTTTGTTGGACTATCAATTGTCCCAGAAGTTATTGCAATAGACGACAACATTGTTGTTTAGATACTATTTTTTTCAAGTAATATAATGGTAATGGCATATTAATACAAGAGCACATTCTCAAAGATAAATAAACTTTGAATTAATTTAACAGTGGAACTGGAAGACGCTTTAAATAACCAGAATAAATAAATAAAGCAACAGAAGCAATGAATAAAATGAATTATGAAGTCTCTATAAATAAAATTGTTATTAAAAAAACATTAAATCACGCAAATTGAAATAAACAAACTTGTTTTGTTTTATTATGCGATTAATTTATTTTTTGCTTATTGGAATAGGTCTACAAATAAAATAAAGGACCTATTACATCTCATTTCATTTAACATCTTGCAAAGCCAAAAATGTCGACATTAAGTACATGTAAAAACATAAAGAGTTTAAGGTTGCTTTATGTTTCTTATTCTGTAAGAAATACTGTTATTATTGTTAGAAATATTATTATTCTGTGTTTTTTTTATCCCTGTAGTTATTTTTTAACATCAAAGCAGAGACACAGGACAAATGGCCACGCATGCCAGAGGATCCTCACGCCAAAAAAATAAATAAATTGTTTCAGATTAAATATTTTTTGAATCTTAAACTGTTTCATAAAAAATTGTTTAAGACATGAACTAGATATAAATAAAAATAGAAACATGCAGTCCAGAGTTCTTAAAAACAATAAGCATTTCAGCTTTGATTAAAAAATTAAAAAGTCATTCTGACTTGGCTTTTTCTTGTGCTGCACCCCGATAAAGGGCACCCCGTGCAGAGAGCCAGTCACACATACAGTATCAAAAACATCCACTGTGAGTTCTCCATATGTAACATTTTGTTGCAATCTATGTGAACATTTAATAAGCCATATTTAATTGAAAAAGTCTAACTAAACAGTACGAAACATCCAGACCACAAAAAAATCCATCACTGATGGTGTTGGGTAAACAAAGAAGTTAGCAGGTAATTTACTTGATGGTCAGTTAAGAAGAAGAACATCTTCCTGCTCCAGGCACTCACAACAGGACTTACGGCGTGCTTACCAACAAACTAATGGTCCCTGCCTGGTGAAACTCTATCAGTGGCAGCGGGTTGAGAGCCTGGGCATTCCTGGCCATATGAGACTCCGGTTCCAAGAAACCAAAACTGAAGCTCCCTCATAAACACAGCAGCAGCAGCAATATTGTCAGCTAAATATAGGCTGTCTTCTGTCTTCTCCTTCCTCGGTTCCCCAGTGCTCTCTCATCGCTGCAGCACCAACTCTGTGAGTTGATCAGGGATTAGTGTTAGTTGTTGCTGGTTTACTGTCTTAATAGCTCAAGTCATATCGGCATGTGGAGACTAAGATTGCTTGTGAACAAGCCTTCAAATGCCCTCTGTGTGCAAGGAAGATGACGCTTGTGGCAAGTTTGAAATAAAACTTTGCAAGTACAAAAAAAAGCAAGTACAGTACAAGTGAATTAAATTTCAATTTCTGTTCTTAAACTAGATTTTTTTTTTAACTAGCTTCATATTTGGTAGTCTGGCCATAAGGACAGCAAATTAAAAAATTCTACATTTATTTACATTTTTAGGCTGCACAATGGTGCAGTAGGTAACACTGTTGCCTTGGAGCAAGAAGGTTCTGGATTTGATTCCCGGCCGGGGGAGTTTGCATTTTCTCCCTGTGCATGGTGGGTTTTCTCCGGGTACTCCAGTTTCCTCCCACAGTCAATAAATATGACCGTCAGGTTAATTGGCCTCTCTAAATTCTCCCTAGGTGTGAGCGTGTGTGTGCATGGTTGTTTGTCCTGTCTGTCTCTGTGTTGCCCTGCGACAGACTGGCGACCTGTCCAGGGTGACCCCGCCTCTTGCCTGAAATGTTTGCTGGAGATGGGCACCAGCACCCCTCCCGACCCTACTAGGGACAAGGGTGTATAGAAAATGGATGGATGGATTTACATTTTCAGCTGGTACACACTTTAACCGTCTTAGCGTGATCCTCAGGAGGAGTTCAGCGAATGTCATGAGCAGGGAAGCAGAGGGTTGTCCCATCAGACAGTCAGTTACCGAAACTACATACACAAAAAAATCTCATAATTGCGCACGCGGGGTCAATTCACAGAGTAAAAAAACTCATGGAGTCTAATGGGACCCACCTCTTAAGACTGTGAGACGGTTAAGCAACATATTCTCCTTCTCGCCTGCGGTAGCACTGCACCAAGAACCCCTGAAGGAAACAACACAAAAAACTATGAAGAAAATATAAGTACTACCTCCTTCTTCATGAAATGTAAACAAAATGGTATGGAATTATATTTTAGTGGTTGTAGGATTTCTCTTTTACCTTTGGCAGTAGGCCAGGAGTCATTTGTCCTGCTAGCACTAGACTTATTTATTTTGGTTGCATTTACCCAGAATGCCCTGCACTATAGACTGCTTCCCACGTTTAGGGTGTTTGGTGTTCACATTTGTGTTTGACCTGCACCAAATTTCACTTCAACCGAAACAAAATCTAGGTCTGTAGGCGAACCAGAGTTGGCTTTTTTTTGGTCCACTTCAGAATGCAGTTGTGTATTCACACCTGACCAAGTGAACCGGACTTTCGCTAAAGATTTCACTAAAAACAAACTAAACCGGGAGAAGAACAATATGCGTCATATTTTCCATATTGTTGGAGCACAAGATTGGAACTTCTCTACATAATCCTTTGACTGTTTTCCTTTATAATCTTTGATACATTTTTACCAAGAGAATTTGTGGAGACAATATAAAACGCTCAGGAGAAGATGTGGCCCTGACTGAAGCATATTTACCCAAAGTCTAACACAGGGGTGTCAAAGTCAAATGGACGGAGGGCCAAATAAAAAATTTAGCTACAAGCCGAGGGCCGGACTGATCGAATGTTCATTGAAATTTTTTTAAATGACGCATATAGTCTAGTGAACCTAATTGAACCTACTGAAAACCTAACAAATATATTCCAATATGATCAGATAAATAAAGCAATATTTTCTTATGGCTCTGTCAGTAACCTTTAATTTTCAACAGACACAACTGAAATATTTTTAAAATATAATTGGATTGAAATACAATAAAATAAAGTGCAAAAATCTATTAATCCACATATGTCAGAGTCAAGGCATTTAGATGTGTCGCCGGCGAATTACGGTACTGCAAATTTAGATGTGTCGCCGGCGACACATCTAAATTTGCAGTACCGTAATTCCGCCACACGTAGCGCTAAGTGGAAAAATTCCAACGGTTTCTGAAAGAGGAGACGTTGCACTTTCCAGCAAGTATCGGGTTAATACGGTAACTTCGCAGCTGCAGCTGCAGAGAGTGTAATTAATCCGGGGGGCACTCGTTTAATAGACGGTATATTTCGGCAATAACTTGGTGGATATTGAAAGTTCCGGTTGTTATGGATACATGGGTAAGTACATCATCTCACAGAACATTTAAAGAACTACTTACAGTTCAAATAAGGAAGATATTTTTTTTTCAGACGGGGTGCCGGCTTGCTGCGGTCTGCGGGCCGGTTCTAATAATAAATCAAGATCATCCCAGGGGCCGTAAAAAACCTTCTCGCGGGCCGGATGTGGCCCGCGGGCCTTGACTCTGACATATGTGGTCTAACAGATGCATTTACAGACCCATGCTTGACTCATAACTTGCTAGACAATGTTTTTACCTGAATGTGGATTCAGGTGTTCACTCTAGAAATGAGACCTTTATAGATGCTGGCAACCAGGAAGTACCCACTGAAGAAAGTCATACGAATTCCTGTTTGCAGTTCGCCTCCACCCATGTAGCCAACTCTGCAACATGTTGGTTGAAACATAAACAAATTTTTTTCTTTTGGTACACGCAAACCTTTAACTTGAACACGATGAATTTGAAGGACAAACGACATAAAGGGTTACTGAAGCAACGGGTTAGAAGCAGTACAGTTTGTTCTTAGGCTACAACACAGATGTACATTATGTCATTGCCTTGGTACTCTGCTAAGGGTTCTCAAACTTCTTCAGGTCAGAGTTGAGCAAGTTTCACTTTCCATGGCATAACACCCATGGCCCTCCTCTAATTTAATCTGTGTTGCAGTCATTGCATGGCGCGCTCTAAAAGAGGCAGTAAAAAGCGACACGGACAGAACATTAAGGTCCAAAAAGTCCCTGAACAACGAGTCGTGCCCAGATACAGCAACCCTGTACAGTTCACCTTCACTCTCCAACCTCTCTTTGATTTGTTGCGGGAACTTTTACTCCCTCAACCATTTGTCCCTTTTCTCTCACAATCAGGTTTATTCTATTATGAAAGTCTTTAGTCACGCTGTAAATTGAATATTGTTCACTATCCCTTACACCCCCACTCACACAGAGTTCAAACCTGCTCATACCTCTTTAACACAAGGTCATACTCACGTTTAAGGGCACCCACGGGGTTCCGTATTTCAGACTCTGATTTACGGAGCACTGATGTTGACAACTAGCCTGTGCGTTTTGCCGTTTTTAGTCGGAAGAGCAAAATTGGACCCAACCAGACTGCTTTAGTGTGTGTGCATGCATTGTCAGTTGTCGTTTTGATTAATTAAAATGAGGCCTGCAACTAACGATTATTTTAGTAATTGATAAATCTATCAATTATTCTGGAAATTAATTGATTAATTGCATAAAAACGTACACATTCGGCAGCCTTTTCATTGAACAACTTATACCTTTCCTATACAATACATAAAAAATGCAAAAAAAAGAAACCTAATAAAACCTAATAACTCAGTTGCTTTTTTAAATTAGAAAAATAAACATTTTATTTCCTAAATTGCAATAACACAGCATTCCTTTAATGAATTGGAATCAGGGGAATATAAAATAGATCCCACTTGAGGAATTTTGGGTAAATATGGACAGAGAAAGGTGTTTTTATCTTAAATTCAAAATGTATATATATTTTGTACAGTTTTGGCTGAATTACTGCTCTGAATATATTGATTTTGTTTCAGTAAATGACATTTTTTTCAGTCTGTGTACTCCAGGTAACGATTTATCGATTACTAAATTAGTTGCCTATTATTTCAGTATTAATCACAATTAATCTTTACAGCCTTATTTACTGATTACTGAGCTGAATTACTGCTATGAATATGTTTTTTTTTATCACAAGGCCTTTTTTGTGTCTGTGTACTGGAGTGAATGATTTATCAATTACTAAATTAGTGGCCGATTAATTATTCGTTTCAATCCTATTTACTGCCTACTCCACTTAATTACTGCTCTGAATATTTTTTTGGGTTTTTTTCAGCAAATGCTGTCCCTGAGCAGGAAGATAAATTGTGTTTTACGTGGAGCTTTTAAGTTCTCACATTCACTGTAGGAATCAACCTCTTTCATTTCCTTCATCTGTGTTTTCAACAGAATGATGTCTTCCATGCGAGCTACGCCTCCTTTCCACCTGCCGCCATCCGAGGAGGCGGACGCCACGGATCAGGACAACAACGCGGCCTGGGCCGGAGATGAGCGGGATGGCCCGACAGAGACGGTCCCCGGCACGACCTCTCCGCGCGACCGGCCCTGCCCGGACGAGCCCCCGCCCGTCGGGAAGAAAATGGCGGCCGACATTGTCGAGTGGGAGACGGTCGCCCCGGCCGTGATGGTGAGCCGTGGATCACGCTCGGCTGCTGAGAACCGGACCATTACCTTACGCCAGAGATGCGTCGCTATAGCTCAGCTCTGTGAAATATTATGCGGTTGCCGTGTGTGTGTGTGTGTGTGTGTGTGTGTACACAGTGAACACACTCGGGGCCACGCAGCTCATAAAACACTCATGGAGTACATGCTGGAGCGCACTGGGTCTGCAAATTCTCATGCATAATGATGATTGTGCACTCTTGCGTGCGCCTTTTTAAATCCATATATATACACTGACCCGGAGTGAACACACACTTTCACACAGCAGCAGTTGTTTCTGGTCTGTTTGCTGCAGGCAGTGCTGCAGGCTGCCCTGTGAGGGTCCTCCTCTGGAGGGTTATACCCCCAGAATTTTCTCATCTCCGCAGTGTGTTCTCAGGTGGAGGATGTGTGTGTGTGTGTGTGTGTGTGTGTGTGTACGTGTTGCTCGGCTTTAGGTTCTCTCGGTTCCCAGCAGATGAAGCAGGATTCGCTTGAGCTTCTTAGTTTAGGAAAGTTCTTGGAAAGAGATTTCTTTCAGTCCGTCCTTATAGTCAAACACACTTCGCTATTCCAATGCAGAACTTTACAGCCGTAATGTAGATTGTCCTCCATTAAAACATCATCTTTAATGATGAGGATATTTAAGATTTAATTTCATATTCGGCCATTTTTAGCAATCTTATCCGAACTTTAAGCATTGCGGATTTATGCTGAAACTTTGATTTTTTTTTTTTTTTTTTTTTTTTTTTTGCTTTAGCATCAAGGTTCAAAGCTGCCTCAAGGCAAACATGTTCCTGAATACTGGGAAGTTTTAAACAAGTCAGTTCAAAAGGGGAATTTTGTCCCATAAATATAACAAAGTTGTAGCAAAAAGGAAATTTTGACTCCATAAAGTCAGTGATTCAGTTACAAAATCCAGCACCACTTTTTGCAACTTTACAGTCGCTAACTTTAAGCGTGTTTGATGATGTGACAGACCAACAAAAAGTAATGCATTGTTGTAATGGGATGAACAATAAAACATTTTGGTTTTTGTGCAAAAATACATTTCAAGAGTAGCATGTAATATTTTTGCATCTAGAGACCAATTATTTTTTCAAAACAGTTCAAACTCAGTCAGACTAGATGTAGTAGAGCAGAAGTGTTTTTTGTCACATGAGCCAAAATAAGATATGATTTTAACTTTTTTTTACTTTTTTAACCTACTCAACAATAAATGAAGCTGAAATACATTGTGTACAGTAGCCGTATTGTTTGTTGGAAAGAGAATTGTTATTTTTTGTAGATCCAAAACATAAAACTGGTTTTGCAGGTTTATTGTGTATAATTTATTTTTTGGAGTTTTTCATCATGTTATAAAAACATACCTGGAGTGTTACTTTGATTCTTCCAATCATGTTTGAGAAATCCTTTAATCCTCATGGCAACCATTCAACTCTCTCCTCCTTGGAGCTGCAGTTTCCTCCAACCTTCCCCACTCAACTCCTTCAGACTAGCTAGGAGTAATTAGCAAACACCAGTGGGAATTGCGCATCAGCTGAGCTCATTATTCGAGCTACTTCTCAGTGAAACACTGGTAAAAACATTGTTAAAGGGTTAATAGAGGAGCCATGTTGTGATGACTTCCTGAAGGTGGAGTTTCAGAAAGAGCAGGAGTTTCTTAAAGAGACAGAGGCCTAATTTCAAGTTATTAAATTATCAAAGTCAAATTTCTTTTAAGTCATATTTGATTTCTACAGCATACCATACCAACTTTATTTATAAAGCACTTTAAAACAACCACAACTGATACAAAGTGCTGTACATTAAAACACAACATAACAATAAAAAAAAAAAAAACTCTTACAGTTTAAAAAACAAACATACAATTTAAAACTGGATCCCGCTGGAGTTGAAAGCCAAGTAAAATAGATGGGTTTTAAGACGAGCTTTAAAAGTGGACAGTGAAGGGGCCTCTCTGACCTGCAAAGGCAAGTCGTTCCATTACTTAGGACCCATGACAGAGAAAGCCCTGTCCCCTCTGAGATTCCTTCTTTTTCCTACATTCCTTCCTGCATTTTTATAACAACTGAAAACTACCTTTCTTTCCCATTTAAACAGAGCACCTGTTACCTGTTATATGTTTACTGATGTGTTTCTTACATGGCCTTCAAAGGGTGACAAAGTCTTCATCCTGTAACCATTTGACTCCAAAGTTGTGGTTACATAAAAAAAAAGAAAAAGCTCAAAGGGTTGAAACCGTTTTGCAAGACCCTGTAAAACCTTCATCTTGTCATTGACTTGCGTCAGATCATTTAGATCTTCCCCACTGTTCCTTTGCACGCAGAAAATAATCGCTCTTGAACAGTCTATAAGTGACACACTACCCCTCACTCCCAAGCCCCGGCTCCCTACATTTGCCCCAATCTTCATTACAGAGGTATCTCCTGCTTAAAGACAAAGTGCACAACAGGGGCCCCTTGTTGGAGCCATTTCAAGGGCGTCTTAAGATCCTGGTGTTCAGCAAAGCCTGTTGTCTTTGAAACATAAGCCTCCAAAAGTTCTCGGAGATCCCCTCACTCTCTAAGGGGGCGGAGAAAGCATCCTGAAATAGCTCCGGTGTTGGGACACCTGTGCTCAAGTGTCTGTTGTGTGGGACAATGTGCTCATGTTGAGGGGATTATCTTCTTGATAATTATAGACGCTTTATACCGACGGAGGAAAACACTAAAAGTGCTTAATAGGCAGCGGAAAGGTAGCTTTTGCACTTTAGACAAGAATTAATCAACTTTCTGAAGAAAAAGAAAAAGTTTCACGCTGAACCGTTGAGGTCTAATAACAACCAAATCTTAAGTATCCACTTGAGGTAACCATAAAATCAGAATCACTTCAGACGTCTTTATATGACTGAACCTGTCATCTCTCTGCATGTAATAAAAGCAATCCGCCCTTTCGTTCTCAAAATAAAGGTCTTGCAAATATATTTCAAACAAGTTAACGACTAGAGAGTTCATCCTTTACAAAAATTTCAGACAGCTGGCATTGTTCTCTGAGAGTCTGACATATTCTCATGTCTTGGTGCTTTCACACTCCTCAGGCTGAAAAGGCATTATCCTTGGCTTTGACATCTTATTTTCAGTCACATTATGACTCACAGCGCGCTAAAAGCAGGTGGTATAAAATATAGAACTGGGTTGGACCACAGTGTTCCTGGTGGCAGGTAGATCAATATCAGGTTCCACCAGAAATAAAATGCAGTCCTAAACATAAATGTACCGATCCAGTAAGGCCATTCCAACGTCACATAAAGCTAAAAAAAATACTTTATGCCCATACTGCATAATGAAGTGGCTGTGGTAAAAATGAACAAGATGTATGCATAGAAAGTTTTCAGATACATAAACGTTACTCATTCATTTGTGGAAATGTAAAATGTAAAACTTTGATCTGCTGAGACCAATTTTAGCTGAAAGAACTGTTAAACAATAAACTAATTTTGTGTTCGACTAACTCTGCTAGCATGATTAGCTAATGCTACCTAACTATACTAGCATTACTAAGTTAGCCATCATTAGTTAATTAGCTAACAATGCTGGCATAATTCTGCTAGTATAGTTAGCTAGAATTAGCTAATTATTCTAGGATAGTTAGCTAGCATTTGCTAACTATGCTAGCATAGCAGTGCAGTCTATGTGTGAATTCCCTGGGAAATGTATAGACCTGCACTGTTCAAACTTTTACCACACAAACCAACATTGTCAAGTTCTGGTGAGCATTAAATTTTCAGATTGCTCTGGAGTTGGACACCCTTTGTGTGGACACTTATGTCTGAGACGGCCAAGCTTGTTTGACAAATCCGGTATGTTTCATGACAGACATGCCCAAGGGATAAAATAGGAACTGTTCTGTGGTTTGTTCAGTCTTCTTGTTTTCTACTGAAGTCTTGCCCTTTTAGTCACCAGTCAAGCTTAATTCTGCAGATCTTTGTAATTCATTTGTGGTGTTGAAATTTAAACGCTCGTTGTCTATCTCTTCTCAGGACAATGAAGGCAGCAAAGGCTGCTCTGGCTACCCTTACCGGACTAACTCTACCTCTCCTACCAAGCCGGAGGAGTGTTCCAGGGATCGAGGGGAGTCGGTGATCGGCCTGGCCTTCGGGACTCCCGAGCGACGTAAAGGAAGTCTGGCAGACGTGGTTGACACACTGAAACAGAAGAAGCTCGTGGAGCTGACCAAGTCGGAACAAGACGGTGAGAGAAAGTCCTCAGCTTGTTGAAAATGTGTGTGCATGGTTTTTCATCTCTGTCTTCAGGGAACACAGGAGACAGCTCCCTCTTTTTAGTGTTGCATTTCTTTCTGCTCAGGCCTGGATGCTACACACTGTAACAAGTCTTTCACTCGAAAACCTCACTTGTTGTCTTGCTTTGAACGATGGGTTTTTGAAGTCTGAGAAAAACACTTCTGCTCGGCTTAGGCTGTGTGTGAAAATGTATTGGCCTAAATGTTTTACAATCTATACCTATCAATAAATAGATCCAGTTAGACTAAAAGGAAGTACAATTTTAATCCCAAGATTTTCTGTACCAAGATGTTGCCAAATTTTTTTCTTTCCCAGATTGTGAAATAATTAAAAGCAGACCTAAAAAAGTGTCAAAAACACAAAGCAGATTTCACTCTTTCTCCACAAGACTTCTGGAATCTTTGGACTAAAGTAGAAATGTTTGTCCACAGTTCACTCAGAAGATCATCCTAAATATCTGCTCACATATCAGTTCTATAGTCTACAGACTCATCATGACTATTGTGAACAAACTGACGGCTATCAAAATGATCAGATTTGTTAAAATGCATAAAAATTCTAAAAGGATTATTAAAGATTTATGTTGATTCACTGATAATTACGCAATCAGCATACATGTAGATATCATTAGTAGTTGTGCTAATAGTAATACTGACAGATTTGACAACTTTTGTTCTTTATTAAAAAATGAAGTCACAGAGGAATGCACAATAAGCATCAAGTCTCACGTGTTTTAACTTGAGAGGGAAGAATATTTGCAGGAAGGTTTGTAGGAAGTTCTTTCTCAGGAAGTTCTGACAAAGTAGAAACTTGCCAAAAAGCTTCAGGCAAAATGCCTTGTGTTATTTTGACAGTCTTGTCAAGTGGAAGGCTCTGGCTCAAAATATTATACAAAAACAACTGAGAAATTAGAAAAAATAAAAAAATAAACAGATAGAGCAGGTCATTTTGAAAATCACAAATGCCTTGACAAAGTTAGCTTACTTAGCGTTAGCCGACAGGAAGCTAGAGGCAGAGTACTACTTCTGTTGTTTCCTTCTGCGTGTAGTAAAACTAAAACTTCATAAATCTATTACTTTTGCCATGGTGTGAATTTTTCAAAGAAATTAGAAAACAAACAAACAACTAGAGCAGGTCTTTTTTTTTTAAATCACAAACGTTTGAGTAAAAGTTAGCTTACTCAGCGTTAGCTTACAGGAAGCTAGAGGCAGAGAAGTACTTCTGCTGTGTCCTTCTGCGTGTAGTAAAAACTAAAACTTCTTCAAAACTCTTTACTTGTGACAACGTCATAAGTAAAACTTTGAATTTCCATGATGTGGCTGACATTCATTTTTTAAATGATTATTATTAAAACCGTTTATTGTTGTATCTGTACACATTTAGTTTTGGCTTATTTTTTATTCACCAAATAATGATTCTGTACAATAATGATTTTATTATAATTATTGCTTGATACATAAAACAGCAGCTGAATATGCGTATTTTCAGTTTATCATGACTGAGACCATCACAAAGTCAAATTGTCTTTATGGATTAAAACTCCTCTCACATAGTTGCATCGTAGTTTGAATTTATATAGGCTAAGTCCTTTTATTCAATTATCTCCATTTATGGGTTTCCTTTACAGTAAATGTCGGGTCAGTGAAAGGTCAGAGTAAGAAAATAGTCTGCACTTATCAGTCATCTTTGTTGATCATTTTTATTTGGACAATCACTAAGCAAATGGAAATACACAAATAAAGTTTAAATGTTTAATTATGACCCTAAGTCTTAAGTATTTTGCCTGCAAAATATTGTCACTTGTATATTACTGGGGGTAATTAGTGATAGTTACAGTAGGATTTTTTCCACAATAACAACAACTAAAACTGTCTGAGCAAACCCTTCGATTAAATTACTTTAATGCCTCATATTTCATAGACAAGATGTTTTCTGTCTTCTCCCCCCTGTTGCTTACAGACTGAGACCAACCATGTCGGCCATGCTTATTTTGTTTTCCCTTTCCTCTTCAGAAGATCTTTGAACATCTTAAATTACAAGTGGCTTATCCCCCGACTGTCAGATCACAGTTTCAGTCAGTGAAAACACAGGTTTCCCTTTCTCTCCGAGGCCTGCCGGCGTGCCTCGGCTCGCCCTTTCCCTCCCCAAAGCGAGCCAGATCTAAACCCGTCAAACACCCCTCTTTACTGTTATGTGCAGATAGTAATCGTGATGATATCACAGGAGCTCTTGATCTCCCTCATTTAGAGGTTTTACTGTGTTATTGATACAGTAAAGTTGGCTAGAATGGGACAGCCAGAGGCGTATTACAGTGAATGGTGTCTTGAGTTGAAAGGCAGGTAGCTGTGTTTCTTATCTACCTCACAGGAACCGGCTTTAAAGGAAATGGTGTGTGTCTGTTGGGGGGTTCAAAAGGTGTTTTGACATTTCCCTCCTCTAATCTAAAGTGAAATAAGTTAAAAGATGAGACTGCTTTGTTTCAATAAGCGCCAAGACAAACATTTCTTCACGTCTTCTCCTTAATAATTTACTTAGTAATTAACTAGCATGAGTCAGCTTTTAGCCCAACAATTAATGTAATTAAAACAGGATAGAGAATGGAAGAACGCAGTGCTGTGCCTTCCTCAGTTGTTGCTTCTCAATGCCTGCCAGCAAGCTTAAAGTAGGCCACTGCTACAGTTTTACCTCATTAGAAATAAAAATTTGAAAAATTGTTTCCAGTCATGAAGGACAAGGGTGGTCATTGTGAGGAAACTAAAAGAGCACTCTTAGAATCGTCACTAAGGTAACACTGTGTTAAAACAACAGCTGGCGAACTGTTAGCAGAAGGACTGCTAGCCAAGTACTGGCTAGCTAGCTGAACAGTTAGCCCGATTTACTGCCCCGCTAATATCAGCTTGTAATAGTTTTGTTGTTTTTATTAAAGGGATAGTTGAGTAGGTAAGTTACCTGCAGCAGATAAATCTCTTGGTGTTTTCATTTAGTAATAATTAAAATTCATTATAACTCGAGGCTGAAGCTAGCAGCTATCCGGAGGCTAAAAACAAACCGGAAAGCTTTATATGACTCCCTTTTTGACACTGGAAGTTCTTTGGTGGCACACCACCTCCACTTCCTGTGTAAATGATCATTCACTTCTTTGTTCATCAGCTATCAAATAAAGGTGATGATAGTTTAAATGTTAATAAGCTAGCACTGCCATAAATCACTCTGACCTTTTTGAGATTGAAGTTGTTTTAAGATGGAGGAAGTCCACTTTGATCTCAGCTCTGCTTTGACTATTAGTTTCAGCCTCCAGGACCAACAAATCTGGATTTACACTACATACAGACCTCAAGAGAGTTATTTACTGCTGTTCCTATCCCTTTAAGAGAAATATAGAATAAAAGCACTTGAAGCTACGACTGAATTTAGAAGATGTGCTACAGCATTTTTATCTGAACTTATGTATTAAAAAGAGTATGTTAATCTTAAGGATATCATTATACAGGCAATAATAAATATATTAGTGTTTGAGCAGTAGTAGTAATAATTTCCTTAGTATGTTTAGATTATGTACATTTTTGTTTTACTGTTTTTAACTCCAGTTTAATATTCCATGAGTTTCCTACTGGTCCATTTCACTGGAATCAGCAAATCAGATCAAGTTTGAATTTCAAGGACTCTGATTGATGATCAGCAGGTTAAATTCCAAAAAATTGTCATTTTCCCCTTCAATCCAGTATTTTCCTTAAACGAATCACAGAACTTCCAAGACTTTTACTTGACGAATAACTTGACCAACTACCAGCTCGCAATTTGATGGACATAAATTGTGTGTAAATGGGGAAAATCTTGTGATGTACAATCTTTGTCAAAGATCAATTAGCAATTTTGTTTTAATTTTTTTATGTCATTAGTCCTACTTGCACGGCAGCATTGTGTTAGTCTTTCCTTTGCTAATCAGCAAATCTGCTGTCGCAGAGTAAAAGATCTTGAACACTTTGGTGGAATCAAACAGGAGAAGCGCGTGCGATGGCGGCGCCACTTGGCCCACCTCACCGTACGGTGTCAGTGTGTGTGAATGGGGCCTCCTAAAAGTGTTCCTATAAATTGCTGAGATCCTTGAAGGCACATTGTTCAGCTGTTCGCCGTGGAAATGCTTTCCACTCTAGGTTCGCTGTGTACGGATTGACGGGCACCTCTGCTTCTTCTTTTTTTTTTTTTTCCTCACCTAATGAGCTTCGCTCAAATGAAACGAGTCGATCCATAGATGTCTGAGGCTGAATGCTTCATTAAGTGAGCTCTCCTTCTGTGGCTTTCACAACTGATGAGGATTAAAGCCTCAAACCTTTTTTTTTTAATTTTCTCAGTTTCTGATTTTTTTTCTCTCTTTTTTTTGAATGTTTGAATAGATTACTGCTTCTTCATTTAATTGCACCTTTCTCTGTCTGTCATGTTTTTTTTTCTTCCCATTTACACCTGATGAGAGACTTCCTTCTCTTGTCTTCAACCCTTCAATCTTCAGCAGCCTTTTTACTTTATGGAATTTCTCTCCCACACGCCGACCTTGCTCCCATCCTAAATCAAAGCGTTTGTTGTGCCGGCAACAAACAGGGGTGTCGCAAATTTGTGATCTGTCGGATTTATTTTTAATTTATTTAAAACGTACAGGACCGCAAGGTCACCCCGGTGAATGGGGACCATCCTGTTAAGGAAGATGATTTTTCTTAAATGATCTTCCTCTGACGCCTCAGAAGTTAGAAATGCGTTTAGCATCAGAACAGTGACGCCTCCACACTCCCAACGAAGCTGTTGTGACTCTTTCCTCGGCCCGGACTCGCTCTGATTCTGTTTACCGTACGATCAGACAGAACGGACTCTATTAGGGAGCATGGCTGATCTCAATGCGCAGCAAAAGCAGCAGAACATGTCGCTTAACCCCATGTCGGCACGTTGTTAGCAGCCCCGCTGCTCAGAGGAACCCTAAATGCCCGTGACAGTTCTAATGAATAGAAATGGCCTCACTGTAAGATATAAAAGATATTTTTTTCCCTCTCTCTCTTTTTCTTAGTACATGTGCAGCCTCAGCCTTTAAAAGCTTTATCAAGAACTCTTTAAGACAGTGTCAGGTAGTTGTGTTACCGCACAGTTGGTTGCTGAAAATGCCTCTCTTTTCACCTGGACTTTCACAACATGTGAGCCAAAAGAGGAGCTTTCTCGACAATTCTGTATTTATGTCGAGTTGCGACTGCGTTGCCCCGAAGGTTTGGACACAAAGGCGCGCCGAGCACAAAAGCCTTTCTCTGTGCTGCTAAAGCACTTAGCACATATTAGACTGTTAGGCTGTTTTTTTCTTCTTTTTTTTTTTCGAATGAAGAATGATCAAGGCCGGGATGAGGGAACGTCAGCAGAGAAAAGGGGGAAAAGTAAAACAGAAAGGCGTACGGATGGAACAGAAACGCAATTTTCCTTTAGGCATGAAATTGTGCAATAATTGAAATTCCGGAAAAAAAAAAATTGCTTCATGGAAACAATCAGATTTTGAACAAACTCACTTTTCTTGGTGAGAAGTTTTTGCACTAGGATGAGGTGTTTTTTTCGGCCGTATTGAGATTGATGTCATTTTGCCAAACTGCAGTGCAAACACGTTTTTTCACAGCACACGAGTCACTAGATCAACAGACAGATGTTGCTACTGGGAAAAATGATGAAGAAAACGACAGGAAGCAGTAGGAGGATGATGGTTTGTTTTGGACAAAGTTCAGCTGGTTCCACCAGAGCTCCCACAGCTTCACACAGGTCATAAAAAGATGTGTGAATCCATAACTCTTCTTAAAATCTCCAGTTTCAGTTACCGTACAATCAGACAGAACAAACATCATATCTGCTCTCAAGTAGGCGGAGCTTGTTGATCCAATGCACGTCTCCTCTGATTGGCTGATAGATGATGAACGGTAGCACAGAACAGACTGTGGTGAAATATCCCTGTCTATCACTGCCATTTATTTTTATGACTTATCGTGTGAACAAGTTTATTCATGTGTGATTTCAATTTAATTTCTTATTTAATGGAAATACCACAATTGTATTTTTTTTTACTTTATTAGAACACTGGCAAACATTTGTAATGGAAACGCAGCTACTAATATAAGAGAGTGGGAAACACAATGAAGAAAAAGAAGCAAAACAATAACCTGTCGTCATAAGTTTTCTGTTAGTTCTGTTTCCTGTAAAAGCAGAACGCCGAGTCGAAGCACTCTGGGATTCCAGCCGACTAACTTCAAACCCGCTGAAGTGTGCAATCAGGCTCCCCTTCTCGCGTTTGATGAGCGGATTCTGATTATCTGCATTGTTGCTCCTCAATAGAGCCGACCTGCTGCTAACGGGGGCCTGGCACGGGTAGCGTGCCCCTATGCCAACTTAGTCAGCCATCTAATGGGCCTAACGCGGCTCCGGCGCCTGGCAGACACTTAAAATCACACTAATCCCTGCTTAAAACCAGAGCGGGACTGAATCACTGCTCAGTTTGTTTCATTTGCAAACGAGACGGGGCTCAACTGCAGCTGCGCTGAGGTAACCAGGAGACTTATTTCTGAGCTCAGCCAAATATCTGCAGAAGTATTCCTGCCCATTGAATTTCTTTTACATTTGATCCTGTTACCACCAGAAACTTCAGCAAATTTTATTGTGATTTTATGTGAGAGACATTTTTATTTAACCAGATTAAGTCCAGGACAACCAATTACATTCAGAAGCCACCTAATCAGTAAGTAGAGTCTGCTTGTATGTGATTTAAACTCTGCCAGGTCTTCAAAGACTTCAGAGGTTTGTTAGAGCAGTGGTCCCCAACCCCCGGTCCGTGGACCGGTACCGGTCCATGGACCAATTGGTACCGGGCCGCGCAAGAAATAATTAAATATTTCCGTTTTATGTATTATTTGAGTCTGGTGGATCTTTTATTTTGAAAATCCTTCAACCGGATTCTCTCAGTTACTTGCGCGCCAACGCTGAGCCCACAAGCAGCAAAATGAGTAAGAAACTGATCAGATGTCTCTAGAAAGTTTCTTTGCAAAGGGGAAAAGGCCCAGAGAAGTGACAGGAGGATGGATTTATCCCGGACCGGTAGGTGAGTCAAACATTACAAGCCACTCTGTGTAACATGTGGCGACCAGCTGCTAATGAGGCAATGAAGCTTCAAACTGCTTCGCCACGTAGAGACCAAGTAAGCTGTGGATATAAGAAACACTTTGGGTGTCATTGTCTCTCATCACTCCCAGATGGGACCGTCTCGAAACAAACTCAGGGCTCCCGTTAGTCATTATCGTGAGTTAAAATTTTCACAAAAGTAAAATGCTCGTTTTGGTGGCGCATCTGTTATTTTGAAGGGATATGTAAACGTTACCATAGCGACCAGAGTCAGAGAGCTTTTGGGCAGTGGTCGAGAGGAGATGAGTAGAGCTTGTGAGTATTAAGTCTGGTTTAGACGGCAAGATTTAAGGATTATTGGCCGATTCTCCAAACCTCTGTGATCACAGAGCTGATAAAAGAACAACAGGTTGTTCAGCCACAAGGCAGGAGCAACAAACCACACGAACCGATTCCAGTCACGAACATCGCGATTCCAGAAGAAAATCCACAAAACCCCCAACATAGCACATGGGAATTTAGAATAACCAAACACGGATGACGATGTAGAAGCAATAGTGATAGTTTGTGGACTCATTTTAAGAGATAAAAGACGTAGCAAAAAGAAAAGGTGGTGGATAAAAGACAGCGGGAGCAGCCGCTCTGTTTGCTGCACTATGATTTAGAGGCGACTATGTTTTTTCATAGTTAACATTTTGAACTGAATAAATAATAATGACCTTTACACATAATAATAAACATTTTCACATATCTCCGATATCCACTGGACTCAAAGTTGCGCAATATGCCAGCTGTTTGGGATTCCCCTCTGTTCTTACGTCACTGCGCTTTCTGATTGGCTGCCTGTCACATTCAGCAGGTTGTATTCTCGTTCCCAGTTAGGGAAAACCCCACAGGCTGCGATAAAAGGGCCAAGACAACCCAAATTGGGTATTTTCAGGATTTAGCGGGAACACCAACATGCAGAAGCCTTATCTGACGGGTCACGTCCCCTCCATCATCATTCCCCACCCCCAAATTTTCCAAGTCTTGACCGGTCCGTGGTAATGAAAAGGTTGGGGACCACTGTGTTAGAGAACATTAGTGAACAAAACTAAGACCAAGGAAACCAGCCGACAGGTCAGGGAGAAAGTTATTAGGCAGTGGTGGGCACCGCTAGCTAAAAAGTTAGCTGCTCTAACCCTAAAGCACAAATCATAAACATTAGTTGATGTTGAAATGCTATACATACATGGTACTTAGTGGAAGCTAATGGTAAAACGCTAATGTTAGACATGTTGACACACAATATCGGCAAAAAGAAAAAAAATGCTGAGACGCTATAGCATCAGGAAGCCTAGTTGAAACTAAAGCTAAAGCGCTAATTTCAGACACATTGAAACGCACCGTATCCTTTAATCATTGTTTGCTGTGTACTTGACATTTCAGAAGTTTCTTGTAAAAATGTCAGGAGAGGAAACAGGAGCATAAGTCTGGATGTCAAGCTACTTGAAGAAATCTTCAAAGCTCCAACACGGACGTCGAACTTTGTTCAACTGAAAGTTTTACAAAGCAGCCAAATAAGTTAGCGCTTTCGAATTAATAATTGTGCTGTCTTCAAAGTTAGCAAAAACAGTAAGATGAAAAATTAGCTCAGCTATTAGCAGATTAGCAGAACTGTGTCCACTGTTATGAAATTATTAAACAACATCCCAAGCTTCCTTTCTGAATATGTAAAGTAGGGCTGTTGTAAACGAATATTTTAGTAATCGAGTAATCTATCGATTATTCTTACGATTAATCGAGTAATCGGATAAAAAAAATTATAAAATGAAATATTGGTAAATCTGGCATAATACTATCAGATATCAATATCAGTCCAATTTTTCATATTTGAGCATCCCTAACAGTTGCTTTTTTGTAGTTTAGAAAACTAACCTGTAACAATAATAGCTCACTTTCTAAGTTAACCAGAAGAAAAGTTATAGAAAAATCTGAAATTATATTGAATTTAATAACAAAGAGGCAGGCTCACAAATGTGCTAATAAAAAATGTCTACAATCCAGCTTTTAGTTTATGTATTCATCTTCAGTGAGTTTAATAGATTAATTAAACTCACCTTGCCACCTAACCTGTCACGCTTTGGGTTTGAAAATACGGGAAATGCCGCCTGGAGTGGGAGGAGAGGGCGAATGAACGAACGTAAGATGGGGTGGAGGGGAGGAAATAGACCAGCGGACTGACGAACCGTTAGACCGGGGGACGAACACGGGGGGAAGCAATACGGGATATTTAAGACACCTTCACTGGTCACACTCAGAAACTCATCTACTAGCCATGTACGATGCGCTCCGCCATCCGTTTCTTCAGACCGGGATATGAAATGTATTGTGCGGTTCGTCGGTAAAGCTACATTTACACAGTAAGCATCAGCTACTCAGCCGCCCGCCCTGTTCAGGCTATCCGCTCACCTCAGCGCTCTTCCCGCCGTTCGCTTTCAACCAGCAGCCCCGGAGGAGAAATGCTGCCGTACTCCAGGCATTCCCCCAGTCATTTTAAGGTCGGGCATTATCATCAATCAATAAAATCCCCACGGGCCAATCTTGAAGATTGGACTTTATGCCGCTGAGACTTAGCTTTTGTCAACAACTCAGAGGCGGAAGTGAGAGCTCCGCGCAACGCAAATGAAGTCCCGGCCGGAACACGGTGCGCTAACTAATAAAACATAAATTAACGAAGCTTCGAGGCAGGTAAATTTTCCTCGAGGAATTTTAGTAATCGAGGTACTCGAATCATTCGAGGAATCGTTTCAGCCCTAATGTAAAGAGTAAAACACAACTGCAAATCAACCAAGACTTATAAACTGTTAGACCTTTGAGGAAGAGTTTGAATGAAACAAAGAAACAGCCAAGAGGCTCAGATACCTGTGAAGGATGTGCAGAGAACAGCTCAGGTGGATAAAAAAAAAAAACAAGATTCGTGTTGTCAGCTGTGCACTCCACTAGTCTGGCTTGTATGGAAATGAAACAAAACAAATACAAAACAAAACAAAAAAATGAAACAAAGGTTGAAACGTGGCTCTGTCTAATGAGACAAACATTGATCTTTTTTGACCCTATGTTTCACAGAAAACACTGGGAAATAGGAGCATGAGTAGACTTGTACTCTAAACGTACTATCTCTATGGTGTGACACGGTGTTGACAGGATCATGCTATGGGGATATTTTTCTTTTATGTCTGATAGGAAAATGGACGGAGTAAATTCTGAAAGAGAAACAGACTGAAAAGGACTTAAAACCACATTATATAACTTTTATTAAAAAAAATCTTTCATAAAACCCAGTTAAAAATGTGGTGACAGTTCCTTTAAAAGATCAGGCTCCTCCTTTAAGTGCTAATTAGAAACAGCCAATGAGAGCTGGGAGGTGGGTCTTAGTGTGTTAGTTATCCTCTGTGTGGCGCTGTTCAGCCTCTTTGCTCTTTATTGCACTGCAGCTAGCATAGTTAGCATAGCCACCAATGACACCGGATAAACAAGATTCCTATAACGGTAAGTTGTTTCTCCACCATTATACACGAGCATGACTGACAGTGCTAAGACTCACCTCCTGGCTCTGATTGGTTGGTTTTGACCAGATGGTGCATTTCTTCAGCAGTTCAGGGACCAGGTGGAGGAGATTGATCTTTTCACAGTTTATCTGTCTAATGTTACATTGTCCCAACATGGTAGCAGTTTTAACAAACATGTAAAAACAACATTTTTATTAAAGTTACATACTGCAACTTTAAGACATGGATCAGATGTAGACTAGTGTTGATCCATCACGTAAACGCCCTACGAATCCCATGAGCCTTTGCGGTTGCGATGCTGATCTTTTGCAAACTATATGTTTCCAGGGCGCTATAAACGGAGCGTTTGTCTCCGTCATACAAGGAGGCTCTTTTTTTCTTCTTTCTGACAGAAATCCAACAACAACACTTCTGTTTATTCCAGATAAAAGCGTTGAACCTTGACTAAGTGTGGTGTCGTTTTGCGCCAGACAAACACTCTCTCTGCTAAATCGGATGCCTAAACAGAAGAATATGCATCATTTCTGAAATCATATTTATTTCACTGCATTCAAGGCTGATAGATACGCCCCTTTATTTGTTGAATATTTAACAGTTTGGAAATTAAAAAAACAAAAACACACACACGCACGCACGCACACACACACACACACACACACACACACACACACACACACCAATTCTTGCTCATTCCATCAAGGCCCCAAAATATTTGCGAGGCGCCCCTCCCACCATATGGAAACAGGCATCCAGTCTGGGATTAGTGGTTATCACGACGGCGCTTTCAGGATCGAACAAACCCAACTCTTCTTCATAAGTCATCGTGACTGTCTCGATGGAATCATTCGTGCGGGAGCTCGAACTTGCGACGCCTTGTAATTAAGCGTTAAGTTTAAAACTCCTGTTATCTGTTCGGCCCAGATGAGTCCGGCGTCGACCTAAAATAAGCCGTGAGATTCTGGCTCGGTTTGTCCGCCGTCCACGTTTGTTCGGGTTTGCGATGACGAAGGCGGCCTGACGGGAAGAGGAGATTAAAATAACACGTTTAAAATGAGGTGATAATCTGAATAAAAGCTGAGTGCTTGTTTGTGTCGCAGCTTTCAGTCAGTTATAATAAAACCACCATTCTGAGTGAAAATAATGCAAACAATGATGGTTTTTTCTTCCTGCTAAGATTTTCAAAACCAACCTTGAAGAGTGTATTTAAAATACAGTTTGTTAGTTTTTTTTTTTATTCTCTCCTATTTTTTAACAGTAAATGCTAATGTGACCTAAGTACACTTCCTTTTAGACTAATTATTGAACTTAATCTTCAAATAATTTATTTTCTATTCCTGTAGAATAACATCTCACTGGAAGTTTTCCAAACAATGTTTGATGCAATGAGGGAAATAATGTTTTTTTTTTGTTTGTTTTTTTTTTTTACAAAATCATCTTTAGCTTAATTATTGCCATCCCTCTAGCAATCTACTTTAAATAAATGTAACTGAAGTATTTGTTTTGCTATTATTTAAACATAACCTTCATTTTCCGATTGGCCATTTATGAGCATTTGTTTCTCCACTGGGTTCTAATAATGAGTTTTTACATTGATCTATTTTTATTTAAAATGTATAGGTAAAGAAACGGGCCCACAGCACCGCAACACCTCCACCGTACTTATTTGTTTGGGTTTCCACACATTTACTATTTGCTTTGTGCCAGATCCAGTATAACTGTTCCGATGGAATAAACAGTGAGGTTTTCTTAAATGGAATGTTCTTTTGTCTTTCCCATTTTGAAGCGTCAGTAGGAGGAATGGGCTCTGTGTCAGGTGATATTTATGTCTCAGGGAAACAAGAGGTCACTACTAATAAAACGACGACTGACACTCAAAATGTAAATGTCAACAGTGTTCCTGTTGCTTTTGTTTTGTAAGCCTTGCTGGGGATGCCTGGTGACTTTTTGTTTTCCTCCTAACTAAGGAAATCAACTTTGGATACATTTAACATTGTAAGTTAAATGTATTATTTTACAGCTTCCAAAGTATTACCTTAATTTTAAAGCTGCAGACAGTAAGTTTTACAAAAATGTGATTTTCAGCATATTTGGTAAAGCTGTCGGTATGATACGTCACAGTTAATGTGTGAAAAAAACTTTTAAAGACAGTTGATTGGTCAGAAAACTGCAATCAGTGCACAAGTCAAGAATGGTAAAAATTTGACCAACAAACTAGAAAACAATTGATTACACAAAATAAAATCGGAAATCGTCTGTTTTTTCTTTTAATACAGCAACAGCCTGAAGCCCTTTTTGTTTTGAATCTTTATTGATGTAAAAATTTTCTAAACACTTTGTTTATTGTTGAGCAAGTAGAACAAAACAAAACAAAAAGAAACACAATTAAAAAAAATCACAATACACAACTTTTGGCCCCCTAGGCATAAATAAAGTTTGTACGCAGGTGGTGTAAGCCTGTGCAGTTCAGAGGAGCCTGCTCTGTGTCTGCAGAGGAGGCCGGTTCCAAAGCGGGGCACCCGTTCACCCATATAACGCCTCCTCCAGCTGGACGGCGGGGTCGGAGCGAGGCCAGGCCTACCTCTGACCGTATTTCTCTGACACAATAAAGACCTTCGGCCAGGTCTTGCTTTGTCCTTCCAGACTGCCCAGAGCTCGTTTCAACATGTCTGCCGCTGACGCCACTCTGGCCGTGGCGCACGGTATTGGACGAGGATATCCAAAGGGAACGCCTGCATTACCAATGCTGGGGGAAAAAAATCGTATGAAATCTAGAAAAGTATTCACTTCCCTAGAACCTGTCAAGATTTATCCTGGTTACAAACCAAACAGGGTGTTTGTGGTGCCTGTCTTGATTTCAGGTGACAGACCAAGAGAAGGCAGCAGGTAATTTTGAAGAGGAAAGAGAAGTGTTACGTGATTTTCAAATTCTTTTTGCAAACAAAATTCTCCATAGTGTGGCCTGTGTGTATATTAAGCCCCCTTTAGCTAGCTGAGCTGCAGAGCAGACACAAAACCTGTTTTTTCTCAGAATTATTATTTTTTTAAACTAGTGTTATTAGCTAGCTAGCTTGCATTTAGCTAAATGTACAAGCTAGCTGATTTAAGTACAAGCATTTAGGTGAGCTGCAAGACAAACACAAAACTTGTTTTTGCTCAGAATAATATTTTTTTAAAGTTATGTTATTAGCTAAATAGATATAAGCAGCTTGCTTGTACCTATCCAACCCGCTCACTGAATTTCCAGATTAAATCATCTGCAGATTTTCTTTGCCTGGCTAAACTGCAGAAGAAACTCCAGTTCGTGACCTAACGTGGAAACTCTGCAAGCATCTTGAGCCTTGCGTTCCCTCTGTATGCCCAATCTGTGTGCATGTGTGTGCGTGCGTGCATGCATGCGTCTGTGTGTGTGTGTGTGTGTGTGTGTGTGTGTGTGTGTGTGTGTGTGTGTGTGTGTGTGACAGGGAGTTGCGATGACAGCTTAACAGCAAGCACGGTCAACCCCAAGAGCTAATCTCATTGGGTAATTGACAAAGCCTTGGCTCTGGCACCATGTTTGCCTTCTTCTACAGGATTGGCAGCGTGAGCTGTGATTGTTTGCAAGTAGAGCTTTTCCCAGTGTGTGTTGTTCATGGACATTTGTATGATAAAGCTTCTGAAATTAGCCCTTACCTGGCAGATATATGAGGGGGAAAAAAGCTGATTTGGAGTTGGAGCAGAGATACCAGATATCCTGGAGTGCGCAGCTCTCATCCTCTCTGCTTACTGCCACTCTCTCGCTCTCTCTCCTCCACGGACTCGTTGGAAGTTGCTTTCAATCTATCACGTTGTAATTGATAGGGCTTTCCTAGCTAATGATCACCCACAGCCTGCGGGTCTTGACTGCGCAGTCGGTGGGGTAGACCTCTGCTGCTCTGCTTGGCTGCAGGCCAGCCAGCATATGGTGCAGCAGTAATGTGGTTTGTTGGAACAGCTTTGTACCGCGTCCAATAGAATCAGATTAAATTGTGATTTTTATCAAGCTCTGTTTTTCTTTTTTTGTTTCCCCCCCGTCCCTCCTGCAAGGATATCAGTGAAGTCTAAATTGCTCCGTAATTTGGTGAACGCCAAATTAATGCAAGAATAATGAAGAGAAATCTGCAAGGCCGCAGCAAAGATCATGTTTAAGTCAAGAAAAGAAGGAGGTTCAAAGATGATTGTTTACTTTTTAGTAGTTTACAAGTGATGGAAATCATATTTATTCAGTAAGATCCACTCTGACTGAACAGCCTCTCCCAGGTTTCTTTTTTTTAAAGAAACTCGGCTAATTTTGCAAAAAAAAGAGAAAAGCTTTGCATGAAACTATTTATTTCAAGTGTTGAAACATCTGTGGATGTATAAAATATAGTCATTTATTTGCATATTAATTTTCTGAAAGCTTATTCAGAATCTCTTTTACGTTATCATTCGAAACGGCAAAGAGACCAAAGAACTGCAAATGAACTTAAATCATCTGCTTTAGCCGCAGGCTAACGCTGAGTTTATGTTGGAGCTGCACTTTCTGCACATAGATTTTTGGTCTGTGTCATATTTATTCATGATTAGTTTTCATATTTTTATTGTAGCAGCATAAACTCTCATCTTTTAGTACCTGTACGTTTATTTAGTGTGGGGAAAAATGTGGAGGAAATAATTGTCGTTAACAACCAGTCACAGTTATCAGTAGCCTTTCAAATTTCCTTTAGGTAAATGCAGCTAAAGAATTATTTTTATGTGTAGCAAATGTTTCTAAAACTTGATCAGAGTTTCTATGAACTTTTTAGTTTTACTTTTTATTTCCCCTGAGGAATAAATATGAGATGAAATTTCTATTTTCCACTGGAAGGACAAAAAAACCCAGAGGGTTCAGTTTGTTGATCTAGCTGTGAAATGGCTACAAAGAAACACACTTTTCTAAATCTGCCATTTTACACAATCAGAGCAGTAAGTTAAAAATTTTGAACAACTGGAACTTTAATTGACAAGCCCGAACGACATCTACTCTCCATAATAACCATCGGATGCTATCTGGACGCCTATTGGTTGGTCAGTGATGACAGTAAAAGCTGTTGCTGACCTACTATCACAAATGTTTTACTCAGATGAGGCTAAAATTGACATTGACATTAGGTGACTAGATCCTCCTGTGAGTTTGGACTTAAACCCAAAAGAAAGTCTGTGTGGTAAACTGGACGGAAAATTCATAAGAGGAGACTCAGGATTCTGAGTTATGTACAGAGACTGTAAAAAAAATCAAAGATTCCTCTTTCTGTCTGCTCCAACTTTGTAAAAATGTTTAAGGATAAGATGAAGAGCTGTCTTTTTGCCAATAGACAGTTGTATAAACTATTGATCGTAGGTATACCAATAATTTAGCTATCTGGGATTTACTGTTTCATGAAACAGTAAATGTTTTCATGAAACATTTCTGTTTATTTACCCATTATATTAATGGAGTTTGAGGTTACAGTATTGCATTAAATTGTACATTTATGTTTTACATTTAAATAAGTAAATGTCTAAATATGGCAAGTAGTTTCCTAAATTTGAAGCATTTTAGCTGTAGTAAAATTGTGTTCATTTGTTGAGTTACAACATTTCATTTCCCTTTGGGATCAATTAAGTGTTTCTGAATTTTCAACTGAATTAATAGCAGCACGATGGTGTAGGTGCAAATAAACATGATCTGAGTTTTGATTTTTATCAGATGCTATCTCACTTTAGCCATAGGCTAAACACCAGTTTACTTTAGCACTGCGCTTTCCTCACACTCTGGCTTCAGTTTTGTGGATCTTTACCAACATGACACACTTTTCAAAACCTTTATTAACTTTATCTAAAGTGATGCGTCACAAGTTAATAACTTTCATATCAGTCGTTACACTGACGACGACCTGATTTATACACACGCCTGTTCTCTGCAGCTTCTGGCTGATCATCCCAGTTATGATGGTAGATGCGTAGCTTTTCATTGTTCAGCTCTTTTGTTATTGACTCAGTCCAGACTCACTGTGAGTCCTCAGAGGTTTGACCCCCAACCCTCTCCACCGCCATTAAAGTCACACGTCCAGCCGGGCCAAAATAATGTTTCTATTGTGTCAAAACCACACGTTTTCCTGTGTCTGCATGTCTGCGCAGATATGTCTCAGTGTGTGTGTGTAGGTGTGTGTGTGTGCGTGTGTGTGTGTGTGCTTAGAGAGGGTTTCATGTATCAAGCCTAAAGTGGAACCAGAAGCTCAGGTCTTGAACTGGTGTTTTCAGAGTGTGTGTTTAAGAAAGAGGCAATATGGTGCCAGGGTTGTAAGTCTTGTCAGCTTTCATGCAGCCAAAAATTGATTGCAGGTTCTATAGTGTGTTTAGGATTAAATTTCTTGTTTTCTTTTGTCATATTGCTTCATTTTATTTTATGTTTTTTTTTTTATTATTCAAAAATTAATTTTTCAATTTAACCATTTAAAGCCTGGTACAAGAAAAATTTGTAAAAAATTTTAAAAAGTATTTTGACTAGTCTTCTTGCTTTTCATATTGTAATTGATTCAATAACATTTTGCTATCTGATATTATTATTAAATTATTTTTTTTATATTATGCATTTATTCTTTTTTAATTATAAACAATAAGTAAAAAAATTAAAACTTTGTCAGAGGTAGAAACCGGCATTGTTACAGAAGGGCCACTGAAAAAATTTCTGACTTAAAAAAAAAAAAAAAAAAATTATGCCAGAATCCTCCTCTGATGTTATGGAGTAAAAAAAACACACAAAAAGCATTTTTAAAAAGTAAATATGTCACTATTCTTTTTTTTATCGAATATGAAATGAGTCTGAAGAAAAAGAGAGATGAACTTCGGTGAACATTTTCATTCCAGTCTGAAACACGCTCAAACAGCATTTCTTCATCTACTCACAGGGGGCAAAGTGGGGTTAATTGTATTTTGTTGTTCCACAATAGGATTTTAAGGCTCTGTTGATTACCATTAAAAAGATGTTTAACTTTTAACACTTTTATTTACCTCAACTCAAGTAGAACAGATTCTTCGGTCGGCTGCGGCTCACCAGCCGACTCAGCCAAGTCTTTATTGTTCGCCACCTCTGGGCTTGATGAGATTAACCGGAGATGCTGTGTCATTTCTTTCCAAGGAAACAAAAAATAATAATAATTTGGCATATAATGAGATTTATTACTTAGTCCAGGCTTCTTGTTTTATCTCAACAGAGAGAATGAGGTTTTCATCTTTGGAATCTGTGGATCCGTTGCTTTGAGCTGCTCTGTCTTGAAGTATCTTAATTTAATCTTAGTCTATAACATATACCGTTATTAAAATACATTTGTTTACTTTTACCTATAAATTGACAAATAATGTCCAGGTCTATATATTTGTCATACCTTAGCCTGTTTTTTTATTTACAAAGTACAGCTAATAAAACCTACAACACTCTAACTTCATAATATCCAGACAGCCATAATTTTTTTCAGTTCAATTAAAAATACTTTATTAATCCTAAAGGGCAATGAAATGTCATCCAAGTTATCTTCAAAGTCGGTCCAGTAGCAGTCAGTCTTGCAGTGAACCTTAAGAGGCCTCTGACTGAAGACTGTTCTTGTGTTATATTCTCATGACTGCCATGATTTGCTAATAGCTCAATATCCAGGAAGCAGAGGTGATACTCCATCTAGTGTTTTGGATGATACCATCTGTTGTTAACAAACACTGCTAATCTACCTTATTTGCTCTTTGGATCCCAGCTAGCCTGGCCGTTGCTTTCCTCATTTCTCTTCAGTTCTTCGCCTGGACTTTCTCCCACTGAGTTGGATTCCCTTCGGTAGATTTTCTCCTGGGCTAATCAGCGAATAGTAGAAGGAGTTGTGAACAACTTCTGCGCTGTTTTAGAATTGTAGTCTGCCTGTAGTTTTAGCAATGACAGTGAACAAAGGAAGCGAACAAAGACAAGTGAATGTAGCCACACGTTAGCTACACTTCCAAATATTGAATTAACATCAACAGCCGCCTCTCTCTTCACTGTGGAAGACAGTTGTTTACACCACAGGCAATTTCCGGTTAGCTTCATAGTGTTGAAATAGCGTATTACATACATTATGGCTAAACATTAGTAATTGGGTGACATTTAAAACTTCAGCAGAGTCCACACCTTCAATAAGTAATCATTTCTCAATATCTGAAGGTCCAGACTCTCTGTATGATGCAAAACGTAGATTAAGCAGCTGGTTTGTAACTGTCATGACAACGCTGGTGTCCTCTGGGACCCATTGACTTGCATGTCAGAATTTTCAGGGTTATAGTTAACAGGTCAAAGTTCGCCTTTAAAGATGCTTCAGTTACAGTCATTATAAACGGATTCCTTCGAGTCTCAGTAATCATGTCGTTGGTGGAGTTGGAAAAGCTATTTTCTTTATAGATTTTTTTGTCCTCATAAACGAATGTTACCTCAAATTTTAAAAGAATTCAAGGTAAGATGACACCCCACAATAAAAAGATGAATTTTATTTTGTTTTGTTTTATTGTAAGGCTTCTTAGTCATCTTCACCACAAATGCCAACCGATTTGGTGTCATTATTAATGTTGGTCCTGCACAACGAAGGGAAGCAAACTGTTTGGTGAGAGTGTGTAAATGAATAAAGGAGGTCTGCATGCCACGCAAAATTCCCCTGCCCCTGCAACACACACACACACACACACACACACACACACACACACGCACGCATACATATGTTTGCGTGGCTATTTTTGTGGGGACTTTCAATTGACTTCCATTCATTTCTGCAGCCTAAACCTTACCCTTATCCTAGCCCTAACCAAAACTCAATTCACACATTAGTCCTAAATCTGACCCCTGACCTAAAAATAACGTTTCCCCTTGTGGGGACCACAAGGAGCAGTGGGTCCCCACAATGTTGTGTCGGGAAAATTGTCCCCACAAGGTATAAAACAAACACAAACAACCCCAAACCTCCAACACACCTTAACTCTGACCGTGTTCTGTGACAAGAGCGTCTGGGTATCATCTGACAGATGAAAATAGTGTGTGTGAAACAGACACCGTGCTAACATGCGGCGCAGCAAACCACTCTACATCGTAATGGTTTTAGAACACGGCTGATTTCGTGTGTGTGTGGGCGTGCGTGTGTGTGTGTGTGTGTGTGAGGGTGTTATGTGCCCCCTCTGTTCAATTAAATGTCTCAGCAGTGTGGTGGTATTCTTTAATCAGTGTGTGCTGTGTGTATGTGTGTGTGTCTCCTGTCCTCCTGGCTGGCTCGCCACCTCATGTTTGGACATATGTTGAGTTTTATTTCACGGAGACATCAATCCTGCTGGCCAGCTGTTAGGACAGCTGCTCTCTCTGTTCTTCTCTCACTCTACTCTGTCCCTCCATCTCTCTACTCAGTGTATTCCTGCTTCTCACCCTTATTATTATTATTATTATTATTATTATTATTATTATTATCATTTCTAACACAGTCCATTGCAAAAAAATCTTCACACCACTTTCTCTTTTTCACGTTTTGGTCATGTTACAAATTCAAACTCAAATGTTTTCCACTCGGGATTTTATTCTGTAGACCAAAGCAGAGGCGGTGTTTTAAAGTGGAAGGAAAACTCCGCCCTTCTGTCTAGTTTTTCCTGTCCCTGCTGAATGAAAGCATCCCCGCACCATGATGCTGCCACCTTCATGTGGCAGCATCATGGGGGTGGCAAGAAACATGGGGGTGGCCAACACAGATGACTTTTTACACGCAGGCCAAAAAATACATACCATACTTTTTTTTCTTTAACCTTTTTATTGAAAGTTATGGATGTTAGCTGGTGTAGCGCATGAAATAATGTTAAAACCTTTTGAGGTTTGTTGTTTTTCTATTTTAAATTCTTTTTTCTGTTTTTCTTTTACTTTCTTCCTTCTTTTCATCTTTCCTTCTGTATTTCTTTTCCCTCCATTACTTCCTTACTTGCATTAATTTCTTCCAATTATTTATTTCCGCTGTCATTTCCATCCATCCATCACTTCAGTGAGAACTCTGGAAATATGCATCGAGACAATTATGGGATTTTGACGCAAAATGTGTAGGAATCGTGATGAACAGGATGTTTAGCTGGATGATTGTGTAGCTGGAATCCTTATTGCTCTCTATTGCTGGAAAAAAGAAAAAAAAATGGTTAACATAAAAATAGAGAAAGTTGTTCAAAAGAAGGAATTTTGAACACCTGTCATCATGTATCTTTAATCACAAATCTTTTCTTTTTTTCTCTTTATTTCCCTCTTTCTTTCTCCATTCTGTGTTTCTTTCTTTCTTCATTTCCTTTTTCACTCTTTCTCTCTGCGTCGCGATGCTGTGGGGTCTGCAGCTGAAGTCACAGGCCCTGACATAAATTTGGAAGTGCAAAGTGTAGCTGTCAGCTTCCATTTACCGGCACTCAGCGATGAAGTGAAGACACAGAGACCTTTTTTTTTTCTTTTTTCTTTTTGGCGTACCTGGGTGTGTTCTATGAACGTTCGCTAAAACACGGGGTCTCTGTTGACTTTAGCATTAACTCATTCTTCAGATGAATGTTTTTTTTCTCTTTACTTTGGTATTTTATGGCAGACTCCTGAGCTCTGAGTTCCTGAGTTGCACTGCAGTTTACTACAGTGTGTGACCCAATCGTATGGTAAAGAAGAGCAATGGAGAATGGAAGAATGTGAACATTTTTTATTTTTTTAAGGAAAATTTAAAAACAATCCAGGGCCTTGGAAAGTCTTAACTCACTCAGAGATAACAGTTTTCTCTGATTAATCAAATTTTAAAATCAAATTAAAAGCTTGAGTAAAGCAGTTCATTCATGCGATTATTTTATTTATTAGAGAAGTAATAGGTTCTCCAAGCCAAGCATACGAGATAAAGTCAAAACTCCATTTGTTAAATTATGAATTAACTGTGATTACCTGCATTTTCTAGAATCAAGAAATCATTTAAACAGAACCTGTCTGACAACCTGAAGTAGGCTAAAGAATGTGTAAGCTTAAAACCACACTGTTCCGGTTCGAACAGATTAGAAACACAGTAGTCACAAAGATATGGGAGTAAATCTTACAGTTTGTTTCATTAAAATAAATAAATAAACCACTGAAGTGAAAGTGGGAAATTAAAACCAGAGAAGGCGACTCTTTCAGAAGAAGCCTGAGGCAGGCTGTGTGTTGATTGGCAGCGGTTGTTCGGCACTGTTGATTCTTGCCTGGCATGCGGCAAACACACAAACAGGGAAACACACAGGGAGTTGCCCAACATCCAAAGCGCTGCACGATGGCAGGTTGGCGCTGAGACAGGTGATAAAATGATGTGTACCCAAAACACTTGGCAGAGGCCCGGCTGCCTCGCTCCTGATTTACTGCGTCTCTGCTGCTTCACGTGCCTTCATCAGCCTTTGTCTTCCCTTGCTCCACGGTAGCTGCTGATGGATTAAAAAAGCAGGACAGGGTCACATGCTAGAAATGGGAATTTTTAGTTACAAGAAGTAACATCATGGCTGAAAATGGTAGAAAGTTCTTACAGCTAAATAACTTTAAGTAGTTATGCAAAACTTTCTGGTGAAGATTTAAAGTCCTTTGAAGCTTAAAAGGAGTGGTAGTGCAACAGGTCGAGTTTCCCTATTGGCAGAGCAAGACAGATTACGAAGCACAGGGGAAAATACAAAAAAAAAATACAGTCACTGAAATATTAAAGGGAAATTTTCACTGCTGATTATCCGGTAGGGACTCGGTTCAATTGGAGACCGAAGTTGCAACATTTGTTATATTTTCAGTTGCTGCAGTTCGCTTTCAAACTGCACTGAGTCAAACTAAACAAACTCTTTGAAAAACCTGTAACCCCCTCGACTGTGGGGGCGCTGCACCAAGAACTACATAAAAGAAACAACATAAAAACCTCTGAACAAGACAATGAGGGCAACTTCCTTCTTCACAAAATGTAAACAAAGATGGAGTAGCATTATATTTGATAATTTGTGGGATTTTTCTTTTGTCATTGGTAAATCCACGAGTCATTTCTCATGCTAGCAAGAAACTCCCACATTTCTTTTGGTTGTGTTTACCCACAATCCCCTGCTTTACAGTTCGCTCCCTGCTTTTGGTATTCACGTAGACATTCAAACATGTCAGAGTTAACTTCAGCCAAATGGAGACCAAGGTTTTCAGGTGAACCAGAATTTGGTTGCCCATTCACACCGCCCCAAACGAAACAGACTTTCTTGGCAACTGAACTACATTTCAATTAAAGCGGCCCAAATAGGGTGGGTGTAAATCCATCCTAAGTAACAATAATTACACAGCAGTAAGAATAATTGTTGCTTTCTATTCTAATTTTGTTTTTCGTCACACTGATCTATTTTTATTCAAGGCTATCAGAACGTTTCGATCTCTACTTCTCTCCTCATCGTTTTCCATCCTTACCTCCTCAACCCCTTCGCCCCAGCTCTCTTTCCTTCTTTTCCCTGAGCCGTCCATCTTCTGCATTTCTCCTGCGTTCAGACGTTGTGGAATCTTTATCCCCCCGCTGCCCTTCCCCTACCTCCCAATCTAAACAACTCTTGAACCTTGACTTGTTCACGGCGACAGATAAAAGAGCCATCTAGGGTAAAACGTCTCCTTTTCATTTATCTCTTCCTCTTCTTCCTCCGTCCCCTGATGTGGGGCTGTTTATCGGTGCGATGGGTGTAAATTGTGTGTTGGAGTACACATGGTTGACTTATGCAGATGCGTCTCTGAGTTACAGGTTGCAGTTTCCCATTTAAAAGCTTTCATAAATTGCGCTGAGATTTTTTTGTGATGGGGAGGCCTGTTACAAAAATGCACACTGGCGTCTTTTGGTCGCCTGATGAGAAAATACATCTGTCCCACTGAAGCACCAGACACTGACTCTAAGAATCAGCATTTGAAGTAAATAAATGCAGCTTAGCAGACTAACCTGTCTGGTAGTTATGCATGAGAATCATTCTTGTTATATTAATTGCTCCACTTAACAGCAAGGTGGCCTCTTTTTCCTGGAAATACCTCATATTTTTGTCCTGACAGTAGTGGACACACTTCCACTAATCCACTAACAGTGGGGCTAATTTTCCGCTCTGTTGCTAACTCTTCAGCTAGAAAAGTAGGTACTGGCTGTGTTACAAGTTGCTGGATGATGTCATCGCCTAATCTTTTATATTTTTCATGGTCAAAAGTTGCTAGAGGGGTCTGAAAAGTCGCTAAATACACCAGCAAAGTTGCTAAGTTGGCCAAAGTGACTTTTGTTTAGTGCTTTAGCTCTTTTGGTAACTTTGAAAATGTTTAGCGCACTTAGCTTCTTGCTATATCAATTTTATGAATTCCAAGGTTTTAGTTTACTTGGCTGTTTTGTTCAGTTATAATAAAGCTGGACATCTGTGCCGAAGTTTTGAATTCTTCAAGTAGTTAGGCGTTTATGTTCATGCTCTTATTTTGAATTTGACGGAGACTGCTTACGCAACAATTCCATTTCCTCTCCTCATGGTCCCTGTTTTTTTTTTTTTTTCAATAACTTCATCTCAAACAAGAAACATTCAGGAACAAAATAAAACACAGACAGAAGAAAACAAGATATAATTATAAATGCAATATCTAAGGGCATTATAGATCATGTAAATTATTATACCTAAATCAAATCAGTGCTAGAGGGTTGCAGTCCTTCAAAGGCAGATATAATTTAAATCAAATTTAGTGTTGGCTTCTGCTAAATTCTGTGTTGGTGTAGCGTGTTAGCATTAGCTTTAGTTTCTGTAGTGCTCTAGCATTAGTGGAACTAATGTTTATTAGTTCTTTACGGTTAGTGCAGTTAGCTTTCTAGTTAGCAGTGCCCACCGCTGTATATTGATATGCTGAATCACCAGCAGGAATACCTGTAGCTCACACTCGGTTTCTCTGCTACATTGTGCAGCCGTCTCCCCTCTTTGTTTACGTTTTGCCCCCTTATGATCCAGACCCCTTCATCAGCTTATTTATATTGATCATAATCCCTCTGCAAACATGTTAGGCTTTATTGAGCTCAGTGAGGAAGTTGTGCTCTGCTGGAGGACGGCATCCCATGACCGCGCATTGGGCCCGTACGTACAAACTCAACATTAAGCCATTCACAATGGAGCATGTGCAGTAATGAGTGCCTATAGCGCCTTTTGTCAGGATAAGGGCACCACAAATGAGCTATTGTCTGAGTTAACCATTCTAAATCAGGCAAGCCCTCAGGGGCATGTTTTCCGCACAGAGCCCAAGAATGTCTCTTTTCTTTTTTTTTTCTTTATGTGTGTGTGTGTATGCGTGTGTGTGCGTGTGTGTGTGTGTGTCTGACATCCACGGGCTGCTGAGGCTTTGGCACAGAGCCCTGCGTGGCTCTGACACCATCTGTAGCGCGTACGCTGGCATGAAAACCACTGTTTGCACACAAACTCACAAACTGAAAAGTGCGTCAAGCAGCTCTACATGCAGGAGACTCTTATCATGCGGAGCCTTGCAATAGTATTCACACCCGGTGAATTCTGCCCTCATTTTTTTTCTAACTACACCAACTGACATCTGAGTACTTTATTTTAATTGTGTGTGACAGACCAACACAAACAAGTACATGATGGTAAAATAGTAGGAAAATAATTGTTCTCTTCATATTTTGCCCTGTATTTGTGCGCTGATCATCTTCCCCATCTCTGCTAATGAAGTGCAACTCTGCAGTATAGTGCTGCCACTGCCATGTTTCACAGTGGTAATGGTGTCTCCGTGCTAGTTCTCCATGTCACCGTTTGTCACCTCCTGTCTGGATGCGGTTTGGTATTTGTCAGTTTATCTATTTGCAGATTTTTTTGTGGAACGTGAAATTATTCATGGAAAATCCACCTTTTCACAGGTTTTAAAAAGAGAATATCCAAAATATATTTTAAAAAAATTACTGAGGAAGCTGAAACAAATATGGCAGCATTGAAATAACAGAATTCCCATATGTTGTGCGCATGTGCAAAGTTTCCAGACGTAAACGGTAACATGCAGTGTGTCTCTATGGATATGATGTCATCAGTCAAACTGGTTTACACGGCACTAACTATGACCCTGATTTTTAGAAAGCCACATCCTTCATTGATTGAAGTCACATCCTTCAATCAATGTGCGTTTCCTTTTTCATGACATTATCCGCGCCGTGATGCTCCTGCTCTCTCAAGTCCCGACCAGCACCTCCCTCTGCCTCCACTGGCCTCTCTGGGGGTAAATCAAAAAAAGTTCCCATTGTTGGAGTGAAGTTCACAGCAGGACTCCCGTCGAACAAATGGGACCTTATGAATCCCATGACCACGTACGACCACGTGTCCCGCGCCGTCTGTTATCCCCAGGCTACGAGACACAATGTGAGAGAAGAAGACAGCCGCAAATAAGAGCCCGTCTTTGTATAATGCGCACATTGTCATATCGGTCAGCTGGATGGCTGCTGCTTTTTTTCTTTTTTTTAATGTTTTTGGAGAAGAAGCTGGAGGACATTCTGGAATCTAACAAGTCCTCACAGATACGACAAACAACGTCTTCTCTCTGCCAGGTTGTCCTCCAGTCTGACTTTCTTTTCTTTCCCACTGGCTGTTGTGTTCTTATTTTTTTTTTTTTTTTTATTGAATCCACGAACCAGGTGCATGAAAGGCACAAGATTTTACTATGAAATACTAATGCCGAAACCCAAACGTCTGTTGTAAATAACATTTCAAATTGCTAAGCTAAGCTAAAGACGCATTGATTTAGAATTGCTTTTAGTACGTTGTAGTATTTTGTCATTTTTATGTTTCCACTAATGTTGTTACTTCATTTTGTTTTAGTTTCTTTCTTCATTTTTATCCTTGAGCTAAACTGGAGAGCACTTCGGTGCCATCACTGTCGTAAAGTGCTATATAAATAAAATATGATTGATTTTTCTTCTAAATATTTGACTTTCAGAGTCATTGAAGACTCATTGACGTAACGTTTCACTTATATTTTTTTACAGAACCGTCCTGCATGGTGAGGCTACTTTCCAAGGACTGGAAGGATCACGTCGAAGGCCTCAACGCCAGTGAGCTGCTGGGGGAGGTAAAAGGTGAGAACACAAAACATTCGAGATCCGAACTGTTCCTGAATGCAGCTGCTTCCATTTGCACAAAACTCAGAGGGATGTTTTTTTAAAAAAAAACAAACTAATAGGTCAGGACGAATATTAAAAACAATCGTTCTTCAGTTAGAGGGATTTGGGTGTGGAATAATTGCTGTGTGGACTTAAAATTTGAAAGTTTTCTAAAAGAATGAAAGATTTGCTAAGAAATGCAATAAGGTTTCATTATGGTTTCTTCTTCGCGTTTGTCTAGAAACGTGGAATTGGTTGGAGATACGTTTTAGAAAATGTACAGGAAAGATTCTGCTGCTTTGATTTTGATATAAAAAAAAATGAGGCTTCGGTCTACACGTCGTGTCCTTTATGTTCTTGCCATTTTAAATATTGTTTATTTCTGCACTAGTTTTTTGACTTTAGCATGGAAATTATTGTTTATTTATAAAAGCCTGACAGGAAAACTACAAAACTTTTCAAACCAGCCACATCTAAAGCTCTACTTTTCTCCTTGGGCTCATTCAAACACAAGTAGTGTCATAATATGATCAATCGGCATGAGCAAAAAAAACAAGCAAACAAACAAAAAAAAAACCCAACCTGTAAATAATAAAAAAAGAGCTATTTTCCCTAGGAATTGACTAAAAATGCTATGCTTATCTCCTGAATGCGTGCACTTAGTTTTAGCACATGAAAGCAGGAGCGTAAACGCCCGCCTGGTCTACCTACGGGTTATAATTGTATCTCTGGTTAAGGGTTGGGTTGGAGGGGAGAGGCGACACGAGCCCCCGGCTTTCTGTCCGCATCAGCAAATAGCCTTTATGAGGCTATAAATCGCAGCGACAAAAGTATTCTCGAGCTGGCTCTGGTATTCAGATGTAAAAATAGCAATGCTACGGCAGGATTCTTCTGCTGCAGTTTGATTTGGCAGCTGCAGCTTGAGAAAATCAAATGCTTGTCAGCATTTCATCACACAACAACATGCATCGCTGTGTCACCGTCTCACTTTGCCTGGTAAATATAAACAGACAATTTCTCTCTCTCTGTGTTTCTCTCTTTGTCTTAAAAGTGGGGATTGAAGTTTTGAATTGAGTTCATTTCAGGTTCTGTAATTAATCAGTGGAAATGAATTGCTTTTTAATCGAAAACTATACATCGACAAAATAAATGTTTTCAATTCAAAACCCTTTTTTGCTTTTAAATGATTGGATGAATAGACATATATGGTCAAATAAAACAATATTTATCATTTTTTTATATGTTATTTTTTTGTTTCAGGAATCACTGAACACTCATGTAACTTCTTTGAAAAATAACTTTTTTAGAAATGTCCCATCAGATCGATTTTTGAACCAAGAGAACCCTGCTGTTGATCGTGCATCAGAATTACGGCCGTACCAGAAACATGCAAATACAAAGGTTCCAGCTAGGGAGATTTATTGTTAAAAATGTAATAAATAAAAGCGATTTATCACATTACAATTTTTTAGCTTAATATAAATATAAAATGAATGTGTTACAGTAGCATAGGAATAATGGTTGAAGTGAAACATCTGCATATGTATTTATGTACCAATAAAATGGATTCGTAACATTTTATGTTACATGTGGAGGAAAAGTCGGGCCTAAAAAAATTCATCCTAACTGTGAAGTATGGGAGTGGCGGCATCAAGCTGTGTTCATGTTTTGCTGCTGGAGGGACTGGTGCACCAAAACAAAGATGACATAATGAGGACGAAACTTTCCAAAAATATGTTATGTCAGTGTATCACACCTAGATACACTGAGGCCTTCCAGATTGACAATGACCTCTAGTAACTCTTCACTAAGCCTGTATGGGGAAATCTTGACATAGCTGTAAAGGTGTGACTAAGTTACTGCAGTTCTATCAGGATTAGTGTTGGAGTATTGCTTTGAGTCATTCATTCATGTTTGAGAAATTATTTAATCTCCATGGCAACCATTCAGCTGTGTAAAACGCCTGGATGGACCTAGCCCCGCCTTTGAGGACTAAGCTCCTCCTCTGAGCATCGGTTTCCAAACTTGCGTCTCACAGAGCAGCTGTCCTCCAATCATCTCCTTCAGACTAGCCAGCAGCAATTAGCAAAAGCCTGCTGAGCTCATCATACGAGCTCCTCCTCAGTGAAACGCTGGTAAAAACTTTCAAGGGTTAATAGTGGAGCCATGTTATGATAACTTCCTGAAGGCGGAGTTTCAGAAAGAGCAGGAGCTTTTAAAGAGACAGAGGCCCAATTTCAAGGCATTAAATTAATTAATCAAATTTCTTCAAAGTAATGTTTAATAAAAACATAATTTTTATAACAACTGAATGTAACATGTCTTGTCACACATAACCTTCTTTAAGCATTAAGCAAACACATACTGTACTTTTATGAAATTCGCAAGTCACATAACAGTATCTGCACTCCTAACGTTGTTGGAAAACCTGATGAGGAGTCAGACAGAGTGAGGTTTTCTGTCTCAGATGATTCGTCGGTTCCTGCTCGCGCGCTCTAACGTTCATCATTAACGGCCATGCTCTCAGTGAGAGAGAGAGAGACTGTGATCGTCTCCTGTTGAAATGGCAAGAATTTCCTCTGTGGAAAAATCAACTACAGAGAGTCTTCTGCAGCAGAACAGCCCAGACATTGAGTTTCATTTCAACCCAGAAATCTGCTCAGCCCCTCCAAACCTCCCCCTCTTTCTCTTAATTGTGGCCAACTCCATCTCCAATTACCCTAGCAGAAAAAAAGAGAGACTGCTTTTACATCAGTAAGCACCTTTTGCAAAGTAATAATTGGACATCTGTTACAAGGCTGCTAACTCGAAAAGAAGCCTTCCTGTCGAGCCGTGCTTCTGGAAATTACAGAAGCTAAAATAACAAGCGCCAACACACCCAGTCTGCTGTCTCGTCTCTAAACCTGCATTTAAGGATGCTTAATACAATTATGCAACAAACAGTGTTAGTCAGTGGCCACTGCTGAGACCCTCGGTGTGGAAATACTGATGGACACTGGAAGGAAAAGTCCAACCTATTTGTCTCTTAATGTCATTCAAAGTACCTAACTTCAGTTTAGTAAAGGCTCGCCTCCTGCTCCACACGGAGATGGATGCCTGAGCGCAGGAACGGTCTCCATCATGGAGCACACAGATATCTCCGTTCCCCCCGCCTGACTGAAAAGGAACGCCCTGATTAGAGTGGAACAGTTTATTTCTCCGTGCCGGTCTGGCTGACCTAAATACACAAACACAACTGTTGCTTAGTGCCTCCTGACACAACAACTTGAACTTGTTTGTAAAGTCACAGATATTTTGAGGGTGAGGAAAACCGATGGCCCCGTTTAATTCATTAGGGCTTGCAGAGTGCGCGTCATTAAATGTATCTTTATTTGAAACCTCTGGTGGGAAATCTGCTGTTTTGTGATGTTTTGCCTCAAAGCTCTCAGGATGTTTTCACACCTGATAGTCCGATAGACTCGGCTGGATTGGGGACTAAAGTTGGGACGTTTGTTACGTTTTCAGCTGCTGCAGTTCACTTTCACGCCGCACTGTGTCAAACCAAACAAACTCTTTGAAAAGGCTGTTCCCCTCCTCACCTGTGGCAGCGCTGCACTTTGAGCTACTGAAGGAAACGACACTAAAACCTCTGAAGAAGACACTGAGCGCAACTTCCTTCTTCACGAAAATGGAGTGGCATCAGATTTTAGAGGTTGTAGGATTTCTCTGTTGTCTTTGGCAAAAGACCACAAGCCATTTCTCGTGTGTTTATTTTGGACTCATTTACCCAGAATGCCCTGCACTGTAGTCTGCTTCTTGCTTTTGGAGCGGTTTCAGGTCCATTTGGCGTTCACAAGGCCTAAGATTTAAAGAGTTGGCTAAAAGTTTGGTTGTTTGGTCGGCATTAGAACTCGATTGATCGTTCACACCAGACAACCGAAATGGAGTTGGATTAAAGCGGACTAAACAGGTCCGGTGTGAATGAAACCGGAGTCCAAAGTGTGATTTGTTCTGGAGTTATTCCTCCTGTCACCAAGAAATATCTTAGCTGACAAGCTGCAGTCTTGAAACTCGTCTGCAGAGTTTACCTGAAGTTCCAAAGAGTTCCTGCGTCCCTCATGAAGCTCCGTAATCTTGTCCAATCATGTTCTTTAGCTGCAATATTTTACAGATTTTATGTATTTTTCCTGGCTAGTACCAATTTCTGTTTTTTTAGGTCTGACCTGCAGAATATGAAGCTTTGTTAGCTGTTTTCCTAGGATTATGCCAGAAAAGGAAAGAACTTGAGGCTGTTAGAGGCCAAAGTTTTCAAAAATCGTCAGACTCCGCTCTCCGGCAATCTGTGCTAAACATACATTTTAATTATTTTGATGCAAGAAAAAGGAATAAGGAACAAAATCGTGTAAAATCTTTCCTAATAATCCACACTGTTTTCTTTCCATCTTTTAAGCCTCTTGATATTTTCTTTTCTTTTCTTAAATTATTTTCCAACATTTACATTTAAATCTTTCACCAAAGCTCAGTTAGTAAAGCAAAAGAACAGATGGATCGAAAGTGTCTCATTATAATGTTAGATGCATGAGCTGGCACATCTGGCTGCAATAATCATATTCACATTCAAGCGTCTAATCCACTATCTTACTTTTTTTGCCTTTATTTCTTATTTTTCCCATGAAAACATATGTTACTGTCTGTCTGTCTGTCTGTCTGTCTGTCTGTCTGTCTGTCTGTCTGTCTGTCTGTCTGTCTGTCTGCTGGGGCAAACTGACGTCAACGGCAACCAGAATATTTTCAGATTAGATGTTACATCCTTGCAGCCTACAGATCGGGGTTAAACATTTCGACTAATACAATTTTAACGCACAAGTGAGATGAAAATAAAAATTAAATCTATTTGGTTGTCTCCTTGGAAATACCTCAGCTTCTGCTGGAGGAGAAAAGAAGGGAGCTCCTTTCAGGATATCCTTTGGTGTTATATAAAGAAAATGATCAGTTCTGATTGTTACACAATAATATTACCGCATGATGTCTGACCAAGCTGACATTGTTAATACAGCTGGTTTTGTGTTAGTCTTGATACTTTTTTTTTTTTTTTTTTTTTTTTAGAAAAAAAACCAAACTCCCAGGCTTAGAGTTCTTTATTTTTTGGGTGGGTTTTTTTTTTTTTTTTTTTTTTTTTTTTTCCAAAGATCTGTCTATCTATCTGAGCAGTGGCACATGAAGTTCTGTATTAAAAAGTAAACGGGGTCAGAAACTTCAAGACAGTTCTGGTACCAAAAGGAACTTCTGTATTCAACATCAAGAAAACTCATGCGTATTTATTTTCTATTTTTTTGTATTTCTTAAGTTATTTTATGTGGTTATGTGTTTGTTTTTCTCTGTTCCTTTCACCTTTTTAATTATCCACTAGGAATGAATAAAATTGAATTGGATTGAATTGCAGCTTTTGTGGAAACTAATAAACTGTAGGAGGGTCTTTCTTTATTGGTTCCTTACAACAGGTTGTCTGTGCTAGTCACTTTAAAAAGAACAAGATTATATATTTATAATATGTTTACAAATACACTAATTGCATAATGATTTATGTTTTCGCATCCACCTGAATAAGATGTAGTTGCGCCCCTGATTAAGACAAAGTGTCTATAATTACCTCAAACTTGTTGAAAAATTTGGTAGTATTAACGCAGCTGCAAATTACTTCATAACTTCACCAAATCCCATGCTGTGCTGATTTACTCCCCTCAGCATGCTGAATGCTGCAGCTGGATGTAGCCCAGCAATTATCAGTTTGACCACTTAGGGACACTCAGACACTGCCCTTATATTTGAAAAGGAGAGCCCAAAAGCTCTTTAGCATGTTAATTTTGATGAATTAATTATCATTCACTTTTAACATGTAAAAAAGAATGATAAAAGTCCTGACACCCAACCTTTGTACTCACATGTTTCTGGTACACCCGTAAGTCTGACGTCCAAGCAACATCTGTAAACAATGATGGACGACATGCTGCTTCTTTTGGCCCGCTGCGGCTTCAGTTTTACTCCAAATAAAAAAATCTGATGGGACGCTGAAAAAGACCATTGTTGTGTTCAAGTTGTGCTAAAAGGAGTTAGCCTATTAGTGAAGCTATTGAAAGCTAGAATAGCATCTCAATGCTACACATGTAGCGGCAGGAGCAGAGATGCTAACATCAGCGTCCATAATCCACATTTATAAAGAAAGATGAACCATCAGGGCTTCCTGAAAAAAATATAAGATAAAAAAATTATAAATATTGTTGTATTTTGTTCATTTGTTTTATTTACTCAATTGTTTAGAAGCAAAATGTTTTTTTGAATTGAAAATCTGTATTTCATCGACACATGGTATTTGATTAAAATGTGATCAATTTCAATTAATTAAATACAGACCCCAGCAAATGACTTTTTTTAAAAATATGACCATAAAAAATGCCTTATAAAAATATACCTGGCGGTGTTGCTTCATTATGATCAATAATGTGGACTTATTGTGAGGATATTTGTAATTATACATAAACATGTTTTGCGTATGTGAGGTTTAAAACGAGTCAGGGTTCGAATTAAACCGAAACTAAACGTAACAGTAAAAAAACAAAAACCGACAGAGGACAGAGGAGTTCTGGTTACGACGCGGAACCTCCACATCGCCCAAACTGAGTGAGAAAACAGCTAATGGCTTTTCTGTTTTGGCCCGTGACCTCAGCAGGCATCAGGAATAATCCTGACGAATAGGAAACGGAAATATCTCCCAAGGTCGCTGGTGCCAGAAAGCGTCAGAGGAACGCACAGCAGTACGTCTGGAATGCGCAGCCCATAATCCGCAAAGATGAATCATGGAGCCGTAATCGCAGTTGTTGAGATTACACAATAGGGTTTCACTTTTTGCAAAAAAATAAAATAAAATAAAAAACACGTGGGGAAACACAGAAGAAGTCTGTTTTTTTTTGTGTGTGTGTGGTTATATGGTTATAGATCATCCATCAGTGAAAATCCAGCCAGAGAGGAGCGGTAAGAAGAGTAGAAGGGATGGATGGGTGATGAAGAGTTACAAAGGGAAGAGCAGGAGAAAGACGTTTAGAGTTGAGAAGAGAGGAAGGCGTTGATGACAGAAGATAGAGACGCAAGGAAGGAGCAGGAGAAAAGCAGAAGGCTTGAAATGTATAAATGATATAAAGGAGTGAAGTAAGACTAAAGTCTAAAAGAAACTAGAGAATGAAATGAGACACAAACGTGGAAAAGGTGGAAATGAGAAAACTCGAGGAGAGTTGGGTAAATCACAACAGGAGGAAAGACGAGGCATTAGGGAGAATCTGAACTTGGAGGTAACTGCAATATGCAGGACTTTAAGAATCAAGAAGAAAATGAAAACTTAAAAAGAGACGACAAAAGAAGAATGTTGTCTTTGAGTCAGGGCTGCTGAGGGGTAATTTCTCTGCTTGCATGTGTGTGTGTGTGTGTGTGTGTGTGTGTATGAGAGTGTGTGTTGGAGGACAGTCTGGGGTACAATAGTGGCCTGACAAGACCACAATGGAGACTTTGTTAGTATGCAGGTAGTGTTGGGGGGCCACCCTACAGTCTCCCTACATGGCCCCAAGGCAAGACCTTACACACACACACACACACGCACACACACACACGCACACACACGCACACACACATACACAAGTACAGCAACTTCTGAACATGATAAACTTCAGTCCATGTGCAAGATTTACATACCAACAGGGACACACACACACACACACAAACACACACACACAGTCAATCAAAATGAAGGAAGCTGCATCTGAGCTCTACAACTTGTTGCAGACAAAGTTAGAAAAATGTACATCTTTAATGACACGAACACAAAAACATTGAAGCTGCTTTTCTTACTATGTAGACTACAGATGCATCACCTGTTGCCCTGTTTGGTTTATTTAGGTAAAAATGAATCATTTTTTCCTTATTCTCAGGATGATTAATGAACAGTCCAGTTCAACTTCCTTTTGTTTCGTTGCATTAGGTAGACATGATGCTGCTTCCACATCACCTTCTTGTGGTAACAACACAGCTTCCACATTTGTAATGCCTGACCATAGCAGTAAATGAAGTCATCAATGTGTGTCAAACATACAGGATACCATTTAACCTTATCACAGCAGTTGGAGAACACGTTATTGTATGAGTATGGATATTTTCTTCCTCTTCTTCAGTGGTTTGCTTTCCCTTGGTAATTTCCAAGGACCTGTTGGGTTTAGAGCTGGACTTGCTGTGTCTGAACTCAGGGCTGCAGTGTATTGTCGACTCCTCTGCTGCTGACGGATAAGGATGTTTGTGGTTGTACAGCGGTTTGATTGTTTGCTGAGAAATGATTGAGCCTGGAGATATGGTTTGGTTCAACTTTCCAGCTTCTTTCAACCAAGCTAACGAGCTGTTGTCCCTCCTCAAAGAGAGTGGTTGTCAGTTAATCCTTACAAATAAAGTAAGTCGGTTTTTGCAGTTTTTTTAATTACACTTTTTACCCCACTTTCCCTGGCATCCCACCAGCAGGTTTTGATTTGTCTCACTTAACTTTTACACCACAAAATGGTCCCACTTACTATTGACCAGAATTGGTGTTAATAAGTCAGGTATAGCATTACGAAAGACACAAAGGCATAGAGAGAAGAATTCCTTCAAGCTCTATTGAAATCTTCTGCTCCTTTGTCAATTAAAAGGCAAATGTTAGCCGCACCATCTCGTCTTTTGTCTTTGCTATCGTGTGAAATATTATGACTGCGGAGTTGGAGCTGGAATGTTTCTGGTGTCGGCCCACAAACCTCTCAAGAATGTCTAAATCATAAACCCGACAAAAGTCTTTAACATCAACCCATTTTCAAAAGGTGAACTCAATCTAATTTTATTGTTCTTGTGAGCAGACACTGGTTGATAGCGTGTAGAGACAAGACTGAAGATAATAAGTAGTGAGATGTAACAACAAGTCAGAAGATTTATGGGAATTGAGGTATGAGCATTTTTCGAGGGGCCAAACAAGTTGTTTGGAATTTTTTTTCTGGTATCTGTGAAAGGAGTGCTTCCATTGTGAAATTTTGGAGAAAAAGAAACACCCTAATGAACTTCAGACTCTGGAGAATTTCCTAATAATGTTATCATCTGGCTTTCAACTTTTCGTTTTTGATTTGTCAGAATAAATTTCTACGCGTTTTTCATTCTCCGATAATTTCGATGTGATCTTAGCAACCGTCATTGTTATTGTGTTTCGTTTAATGGCCTCAGAGTAAAAGTAAACTGACTTACAAATATGTCTGCAGGTACGCCCGAGTCGCTGGAGGAAAAGGAGCGCCAGCTTTCCACCATGATCGGTCAGCTGATTAGTCTGCGGGAGCAGCTGCTGGCCGCCCACGACGAGCAAAAGAAGATGGCCGCCTCACAGCTCGAGAAGCAGAGACAGCAGATGGAGTTGGCCAGGCAGCAGCAGGAGCAGGTAGGAACGATCCGGACAGGTGCTGGTGGGCAACGCCACCGAACGATTTGACTAGCTCCACTCAGAAGATGTCAAATACATCTGGTCATGTCAAAGTACCTCGTATTTTAAATAGACTAGACCAGTTTGAAAGTATGGATACTTTCAAACGAGAAGTATTTATAGATGTACCAAGGTAGATAATAAAAATCAGTTTTGCTGTAGACCAGCAGAGCCAAACAAAACCAAACCCAAATCCAGCCAACATGTGTATGTGAACGCCATTTGGATTTTGTTAGGTCTGATGGCTCTCAAGGTTCACAATTGTTTGTTCTCTGTTAAAAACAGTCCTCAAACTATCGACGTTGCTTCCCAGTCGGCCATGTTTGTTTACTCTGAACTCACATTTGGTCTTTTAAAAACTTTCCATGTGAACTGTAGTTTAGATTGAACTGAAATTTGGGAAAGGTCAGTCCGAAATTATTTGCTTGATGCTCAGATAGGTGGTGCATTTAATAATCCTACAATTAATGCAGCACAGAAAAGCGAAATTTGATATTTTGACGATCAGAAGACTACAGTAATTTACTTATCGTAGTTTAAAGGTAGGAGTAGGCAGCTAACTCTGTTGAGGAAAGACAGAAATTAAGGTGCAGATGTTCACTAGACTCTAACAGGCACAACGCACTGCACAATAAAAACACATGCAACTCTGCCCTGCTCTGCTCCTATCAGTCGCACATCCCAAATGATTTGCTTTTGACTCATCTTGTCGTTAAAACGAGTGACGAAACGGAGCTGAAAGATGGTTAAAGTGAAAAACGGGAGAAATTACACGTCTCATTCAAACAATGGTCTACTAACAAAAGTAGTAAAGCTTAATCAAAATAATATGTTGGATCTGTAATTGAAGCTAATTAGTTGGGTCAGATCGGGTTGGGCTGGGTTGGACTTTTCAGGCCCAGTCTAAGCTGTAATGTGAAGTAGACGTAAGTCTAAGTCGAATCTGAATTAATTGTTTTTCCTGGTCAGAAGTTCGAATCACCATCTCTGATACAGCAAGGATTCATTCATTCATTTAGAAATGAATGTTGACAGAGGAAACCAAGCAGGTAATGCATAAATAAATCAACAAAACTCCCAACAAATGTATCGAAAGACCAACTGATGTGTACTAGTTGCATTATTGGAGGCAAAAACTCTTCTAGGTTTAGGAAATATCATGCTTTCCTAAAATGAATTTACCTCTGATGAGGATTTCCCAAAAAGAAAACCTGCTTTCTTCTTCTTACATTTTATTGTCATTATATTTGATCTCTGCTACTTTTTTTCTGGTACTGCTATGTGTAATTAGCAAAATTAGTCTTACTTAAGTTTAATGCGCTCCTATTAAAAAGTTGTTTTTGTGGTCAGGCTTAAGGAATTGCTTGGTTTCTTCACGTTATTAAGTAAGTCTATAAAACTCCCAATCATGCCTTGGTAATCTTCATGTCGTCTGCCGATACCCTTAAGTGTACTCTCTTGTTGTTTTTTTGTTTTTTTTTCCGTGTATGTACACATTCTTTATTAACTTTTTTTGCTGACTTTAGAAGTTTCAGCTGCAGTGTGTTAATCCAGATGTGAGTCTTCAGGTCAACGACTAAACGTTTGAAAGAGCAAACACAAGCAGAGAGGTGTTTTAGGTGCGCTGCTCCTCTTTGTTTTGGCTGTTTGTCGACATGTCACCGTGGGCTGGCATACGACAGGCTCTGTTTGGACACGTCCACACCTCCCATCAAAACACATACCACCTTTCAGAGCATTACAAAGGAGCAGGCGAAATGGGGAGAGTGAAAAGAAAGACAGATTCCAATATCAGCCAGTCATTTGGCTGTTGAGACTTGATAGGATAATGCCCTACAGACAAACCCCAGAAAAATCTGCTTTTAATGAAATATGACATGTGTGCAAATGGGGCGCCGCCTCCCATTCAGAAGCCTGTAATTATGTTTCGGAATAAATATACTAAACGATTCCTCAAGAAAAAAAGAAAAAGGAGAGAGAAGCAGCTGTTTTCCTCCCTCCCCCCCTTTTTTATTTTGCTAAAAATGGGTGGAAGTAGTCAAACAACAAGTTCTCTCTTTTAAGGAGTCTGAGCTTTTACAACTGGCAGGTCCGTGCCAGCCATCACTGGACAACACTCAAGCCTTTAACCAGAGGAAAAGCATTTGACATTCAACAATCTCACGTTAGTGAGGATGATGGCTGCTTGTGTTTGAGTGTATATAAGAGGTTTTCAAGGTGTTGTAAACATGTCAGTCTCAAAGCTTTATTGTAACTTGAGATGTCTTCATGAACCAACCACTTTACCACATAGATGTTGCACATATCGTTGACCTCACATGGTCAAGTAGCTGTTTTTCTATCTCTTTTTTTTTCTTTTCAGGTGAGCCACAGCTTTATATAACTTTTTTTTTGTTTTGCATCTTTTACAGTTAGCTCTCAAGATGATATGAGATTCTTCTACTTTATTTTCTTTTGATTTCACAAAATATAATCAATCTGTGATAAGCATAGAATAATTCAATCCAAGTTTAATCAGTATGGCAACTTTGGATTTATGAAGTAGAAATCATCAAGTTCTCAACATTTACCTAAGATATAGTAAAGCAGCCCTTAAGGTTACCACTGTGTAGCATCAGCTAACAGTTGCTAGCAGTTAGATACATTTAGCAACTGGCTAAAAGCCAGTTAGCAATAGATAATTATTTTCATTTGCCATTTTCCACTGATGACCCAAATGTTCCAAAATAGTCCGTATTCCATACTTTATCATTCAAAATTTGTTCTTGTATCAAAGCAGCATAAAAATCCTTTCTTTGTGTAAAATTACGTTAAAAATTTCAATATTTTTAAAACTACTTTCAATAATCTGTGATCAGTGCAGAATTATCCAATTCACTTTTTACCACTTTAAGAATTTACAACTTTGATCCAGTTAGCTCTTCAGTTTAGCGCTCAGGAATCAATGAAGCAGAAGCTAACTTCAGCAGGCTAATGGTTAGCCAGTAGTGGAATTCTGACATTGTTTACAAAGTGTTTTTATCTTTTTATTGCTGCTATTATTTATTCTTACCACAGAGGAACCAAATGTTAAAACACAAATGGTTCATTGGGTTGACTTTTCAATGCTAATGTAGTTGTTTCCTAGCCCAGCTTACCGATGGCTTCAAAATACACATACAACAGGTTATCGAGCTGAAATTGCTCATTTTCATATTTTTGCTCATAATATTTAGTTAAACTTACTTCAACAGACAATTTAAAATGCTGATATCAGCTGGATATGCCGATATAGATAGCACATGAGAAACATTGAGAAAATTCTGAAATAAAAATTTCAGAATTTTATATGGCTTGAGAAATAACAATCTCAAGTTATTATTTGTGACAACTTGAGATTTTATGCTCAACTTGTCACAAATGACATCATTTCTGTTGTTATTGTGTGTGTGCAGATTGCCAGACAACAGCAGCAGCTTTTGCAGCAGCAGCACAAGATCAACATTCTCCAGCAACAGATTCAGGTTAGTTGGCAGATACGTTTGTTCATTTTTAAAAAAATGTTTCTGCTCACATCTTTCACTCTTGCTTTATTGATGTTATTTTGTCCTTCCCTGGTCCAAACAGATATTTTGCAAAACTGAGATTTTATAATCAATTTGCACGTCACCAAAAATAAATATTTTTAAAAAGCTCCATCTGTGATCGCAGAGGTTACTCAAAAACAGTGGCAGAATTAGATTAGATTAGGATTTATGACTGGAGTGAAGCTGTTTTAGTTGGGTTATTCTGCGTCTGTCTTGCTTTACCTTGACTCTGTTTTAATTCAAATTTAAATGGAAGCAGAAGAAAGAAATGATAGAGAGGAGATGGATGAAAAAAAAGGTCACTGTTGGAGATTCTTCAACCTAGCACTGCTTTAGCCATGCTCAGGAGCTTCTTCTGAAAATTGGATATAGTTAATGTTAATGACAGGAATCTATCAAGCAAGGAGATTGTTATTTTTTCAAAACCAGACCAAACCATTTTAGCTCAGTGGTGACCCAGTAATCGCCCTGCTTGCCACTCCATCGGTACTTTTTGCATCGATTGCTCCAAGATCAATACTCCAGAATTCCCAAGCCTCCTGCCTGCGTTTTGTTTTCCCCTCCCCTGACTCGTCTACTCAACAGCATGTGTTTCTCCTTATATGCCTGTAAAACACTTTTTTTTTTATATAACATTTTTTCCCCACCATATTTTCTGATCAAATCGCAGCTTTCCTCGTAACTTTTATCAGTCGTGTTCCTCGTGTCGCCTTCTCTCTGGTTTCGAAGTCGTGTCTTTTTCGTTTCAGCCACCTGACGCTCTTCCGTTCCAAACCGCTGCATGCACATCCAGACTTAGCACCAAAATGACCCCTGACTGCGAGCCAAATGCTGTCAAATTTGCACACTGTGGCTAATAGCCACGTGGGAATTTTGCTCCACGTTTGATCAGCTTATTTATTTTTTACTCTTTTTAACGCTCGGACTAAATTAAATCGGCTCTCGAGCCAAACCGAACACAGCGCTGCGATGTGCGATGTTTTACCCCCCGTCACGTCTCCCTGCCGCTCTGGAGGTGTGATAGAGTTAATGGGGGGTTGTTTTCCCCCCCATCCACACACTCTTAAGTTTTCTTTTCTTTTTTTTTTTTTTACTGCAAGACCCCACCTTTAGATCTTAATAAAGCTGCGATCGGACTTCATTAGGATTCTTAGCCCCCGGGGGGAGAGAGAGCGAGACCATAAAACAGCCCGTCTGCCACTCGGATCCTCTTCCACGCTGAGAGGCAGCGGATACTGTGTCATGTTTGGTTTTGAGGATGAAGGGACGTGCGGAAAATAGCTCTCCGGAGCGCCTCGTTATTGTGTGGGGCTTTCAGGAGCATCAGCTGTGTAGTTGTCGCTTTGCGCTCGTTTCTTCTTTTTTTTTCAGCTCGCTTCCACAACTCTCTCTCTCTCCGTAGAGAATTCCAGAACGCCGGGAGAAATCATTTGTTTTCATTTTAAAAGCCACTTAGCAATAAATCCCTCCACCCGTCCTACACCCCCCCACTGTGGGGTTACAGCAACTTTTTGTCGTTTATTTAAAGAACAATAGCCCCGTCTTGGCACAGAGAGCCCGACTTAGCGAGAAGCATATGGTGGGTCTACTGTACGGAGGTGTAGAGTTATTATGGCTAAGCTCCAGGGTTTAGTCGCTGGGGTACGGGCTGTTTACGCTGTGTCGGATGTGTGTTGGGCCTTAAACACACAGGCAGCGCGGCGGCGGTCTGTTTCCACTTATCAGTTCCAGACCTGAGCTTCACTCAGGCCAATGCTCAGAGGAGCTGACCGAATGCTACTGTTTCAGCGGGGAGAGAGTCGGCCTCGGCACCCGCCGCCCCTTCACATCTCAATTCAGAAAAAAGCCAAATCTTGTCCAGATGCTGCGAATAATAGATCAACGCAAAGTAGAAGATTTCAGAGCGTTCGCTCAGTCTCCTGCGTGATGAAACCAACCCAGCTACAGCGCTTACAGGGGATTTTTTTAAAATCTTTTTTGTCATTGTGAACTTTAACATGTTACAGATCAAGAGAAGTTTGAAAAAAGCCAGAAAGCTTTTTTTTTTTTTTTTGTTTTCTATTGTATATAGTATACTGTTTTCTTGCTTCCGTTCCCTGGATGGTGTGAATGTGTTTGTCGGCTAATGTGGTGGTTTGGGGAGCAGGGAGGTTGTGAGGGGGGGAGCGGAGTTCAAAGTGTCCTAGGTTTCCTGTCATGTGGTTTTAAATGGTTCAGAAAGCCAGCAGGAGACAAGCAGGGGTTAAAGAAATGCTTCCGAAGGCCACATTCTGCTAGATATACTTACAAAACGTGAACACAGTGGAGCGACCAAATGCAAGACTCAGGAAAAATCACTTACCTCCTCATAGAGTCTGCTGGGGGTTTTTAGTACATCTAAATGTTTCAGATCATCAAATAACATCTAATATAAGACAAAAAATGACATTAGTAAACATAAATCAGGGCTCAAATTATTAATTGTGATTAATCAATTACTGAAATAATCGTCAACTAATTTAGCAATCGATTAATTATTAACATTTGCTGAAAAGAAAACATATTCAAAGCAGTACTTATTCCAAAACTGAACAAAATAACACACACACACACACACACACACACACATATATATATATATATATATATATATATATATATATATATATATTTATCTCCACATTCACTAAGAGAATGTTACATCATTGCATTTTAAGCAATAAAATGTAAATTTTGTTTTTTAGAACAGAAATGTATTTATTTATTTATTTCCAACTTATATTATATTTCTAATATTGTATAGAAAAGGCTTAGACAGTTTAATGAAAAATCTGCAGAATGTGTCTGTTTTATGGTTAACCGATTAATTGATTAATCATGAGGATAATCGATAGATTAATCAATTACTAGAATAATGGTTAGTTACAGTTTTCAAATGATTTCATCTGATAATGGTAAAAAGCAATCCAATACCAACATTACTATTTTATAACCGGTTTTAAAATAGTAATGACCTTCTTTGGCAAAATATAAATTAACTTTAGTTGGTCTAAGTCTTTTGGTTTAGTCCAATCAGCCACATCTAGGCTGGAAGTAAAAAATAATTACCCAGGACTCGTCCGACAACACGAAGTAGGCTAAACATACAACATATCGGAGCCCGAGCCAAAGAGATCTAAGAAAGACGACTAATCGCGTCATTAGCTATGTTTATATCGAATTGTGATGCAAATTTTGAGCAAACTTTTAAAATGTCATAAACAAAAAGAAAAAGGAGAGAAAATATTTCCACCTCCTGGTTTGGGGCGAATCAGCCATGCTATGAAAAGCACCGCAGTTGTGAAATTGTGTGTGTGTGTTGGGGGGCAGGGGGGGGTTGACATTAGAGGAATAAATACCAAAGTTTTGCGCCAATTTGTAAAATAAATGCAGCTACCACTGTCGACTCGACACAAAGAAAGAGATGGAGCGAAACGGCGTTCCAAGGCGTGAAGGTCTGATGACCAAAATCACAAAGGCTCCTCTCACATGTTGATGACCACTCAAGACTTTTGTCTAAATATCCTGCTGACTCATGATTCTTGTCAATCAAGAAAATATCGGTCAGAACAGTGAAACATGGCGGTGGTAGTTTGCTGGTGACCTTGACGTTTTGCCGTTATCGATGAAACTACGAATTCTTCTCTGCAGCCTGCAGAGTGTTCAGCTGGCAGTTTCTAACACTTAGGTCAGGTGCACCTTCGCGTTTACTCACGTTATCTTCTGTCTGGAGTTAAAATTAGCTTGATGAGCTGAAAGATGCAAGTAAGTCAGAACAGCCAAACCAAAGGAAATCATGTGCGTATTTGTTTTCAGCGCTACGCCAAGAAGAGACAATTGGCGTTAACGCGTAATCACGCACATGTGGACAGTTCATGCCTTGCTCTGGCACAAACAACGTACGCACACACACACACACACACACACACGCACACACACACACACACGCACACACACACACACACGCTGGTAGCGGTGGCGGGGCCCTTTGTGTGTGCCGTATGAGCTGAGTGGCCCAGCCCAGCCTGGTGGCTGACAGGCATGTGTCTTTGTTAAGTCAGTTCCTATAATGGCTCTCATATGTGGCCCATTTCCTTCAGGCCCACAAAGACGCAGGCCCTAACCGCACCGCCCGGGCCCTAGCTAACGGGCTAATTAATGACTGCAAAGCCGCACTCCTCCTCCTCCTCTCTGTTCTTCATTTATAACTCCTCTGTCTCCTCCTTCACCCGCCCTCCTCCGTCTTTTCCGACTTTGGGTTTCTCGTCTCCTGTTTTTATTTTTCGTCTCGTGTCTTTTTTTTTTTTTTTTTTAATATTCCAACCCCTTCTGTTTGGCTGTTGATGTTGCGATTGATCAAAATGAGCGATATTCTGTGTGCTAAACTCTAAACAGCAGTCTACGACGACTAAATGATTGGCTATTTTATTAGTCCTGATAGCGTATCGCCCTCTGTAATTCAGCCGTTTTTACTGTCTGAATCGGAGCCAATAGCTCTTCTGCCGTCAGGGCAGCAGACAAGCACAAGCACAGCAATCCACTCGCTCACAAACACACACAAGAACTCTTGAGGAGCTGAGAGGCTGTTAGATGAGGAGGCAGTTTCTAAGTCAGCACAAGCTTCCAGCCTGAGCAACTGTAAGGCTCACATTGGCAACCCGCCGTAATCACGGAATAAAACTTTTATATGCAGATGCTTATTAAACTTAGAGCAAGATGAAAAAAAAAATTCTTACAACAGTGTAAAACACAGAGAACAAGCTTTCCTTTTTTGGTAGGACTAATAAGTGGCAGTTGTATGATGGGTTATCAGGGGCATTGCAGGTAGAAAAAGGAGTACATTTTTTGCCCCCCAAAAATAATTTTCTAGAATAAAGCGGGAACATTTCTGAGTTTTAAAAGTGTAAAACATTGCTGGAAAAAAGTCAGGAAGTTTTAATCTCAGAATTTAGTATGATAATTTCTGAGTTTAAAAAGTCAAAAATTTGCATGAAAAAAAATCTGGAATTTTGAGATTAATCTCATAAATTTTCTAGAAAAGAACATGGACATTTCTGAGTTTCGAGTCAGAAAACTTTGACACCTAAAACTCAAAAAAGTTTCCAAAAGTTAACATTTTACACTTTTAAATTTCTGAAAATTCAAAGTGTTTTCAAGAAAATTTCTGAGATTAATCTCAAACTTTCTGAGTTTTTTTTGGCAAAAATGTACTCTTCTGTCTACAAGGCCCTAATACCCCGTCGTACATTTGCTCGGGGGGATTCCCCACTGACCTGTGAAGCTGTGCCTGTCTTGGGGACACTTTGACAATTAATGATTTAAAGTCATTTTCTGTAGGAAAGTTTGGTTATGGAACTTCAGTGAATACCAGGAAGTTCACCCAAAGGTATCAGAGGTCAGATTGTCTTTTGTTTCCTAAGAGTTTGTCTCTTTAATCAGTGGAAATAAGATGTTTTTACTAAAAAATGTAGTACATAACATCCAAATATAATAAATATTATATCAGATTCGAGCATATTTTTGACCACTATCTCCTTAATTCACGTAGCCCGAATCAATCCATAATGCAACTGAAACCAATGTGGAGCTTTAGCTTTTGTATTTATTCAGTTCTTCAGCAGTAGACTTTCAGTTGTTTTCCTTTTCTTCCATGTCACCAAATAACTTTGACACAAACTATAATTTTACCTTGCAGAACACCTTCCTGGCCTCTCTTAGTGTTGTAACATGTTAGTTTGGATCTGGGAAAACAAGTCAAAACACCAAAGAAGCTCAAAGTCATTTGCAGACAGACAGTGAAGCAGAACTCAGTCTAATCAGTGTTTGTCTCAGGGAATGAACTAAATCTGAAACCCTTAGCTTACTTTGTCTTTAAGCTGCTGTAGAATGTACTTTTTCTTTGTGATATGTAAAGTTTATTTATAGTTTTTTTTAATCTAAATTTGCATACTTGAGCAAAATTACTACGGAAAAAACGTTAAATTTATCACTAGTTTTCTAGAATGTAATTTTGTTCTCTTTACAGAAGTAACAGAAGTTTTAAGAAATAGTTGGAATTGTTTTGGAGTGAGTCTCTGTAACGTTATTCGCAGTTACAGTTCACTAGCCTCTTGTAAAAAAATGTCTCATCGGCACAAGTTTGTAGAAAACCCAGTACATTCTTAGTTAGCCTTCCAAATGCTAGCTAGCTTTGCCATATTTTAAAAACTTAAAACAACTAACACTGAAAATCCTCCAGGCTCATCTGTAGATGTATATCCACTGTCTATCCTTGCACGAGATGTGAATGTTCATTACTGTTTTCTTAGCAAAACGCCGTCTATGTTGCTAAGCTAAAGTTAGCTTGGTTGATGCTGTAGACTGATCTGTGCCAGTCTACTGGAGCTGCTGCCTCTTGACTCTGTTAAAAGTTCATCAATACTGGAGTAAGCTGCTGTTTGTCGTCGTTTACAGGTCTTGAAGTGCTTTGGCAAATATCCTGGTGGACGGGGAGGGACCAGCATAGCCGATAGCCAAAACAAACCTAACTTTACCTTAATAAAATGGATATTTGGCTAGGAAAAGAGCTCAAACTTAACAATGGTCTCTTATGAAGGAGCAGATGGTGAATGCCTGCTAATATAAAGTTAGAGACATTTTCAGTTTGAACTGGCTAAAAAGGTTCAGGACCTGGGTTTGTATGACTAGCTGTTAGCCTCCTAAACCTCTGAGATTTCACCCACTTTTCACTAACTTCACTAGATATTGAAGCTCTTCTTTTAAGAAAGTGCTGCTTCTACAGTAGTTTTTTTGTAGAGTTGAACAACAAAATTAAACATCAGAGTATTGTGCAGTAAATTAAAAATGCGTACTGATAACATAAAACTGGTGTTTTTAAAAATCCACAAATCTGAAGTGTCTGAAATACTTTGAAGCAGTGAAATTCATCTTCCTTGTTGATGCACGAGCCTTCTTTCGGGCAGCTGACTGGCAGTGCGCAGCAGCAGGTGAAGGGGAGCTTCATACAGCTGAAGAAAAATATTTTTTTATTTAATGTACCTTGACCAAACCAAGCCTAGAGTAAACAGGGCAGAGCTCTGTTAGTCCAAAGCTCACTGGGATCAGAAATACATCCTATAAAAAGCAAAACTTCTGTAGAAAGTAGAACTTTAACAGCTTTTAACTATCAGTGGGCGTCTATTGTATCGTTTACCACTATAAACTACTTATCATGATAAGAATTTTGATTTGTCATCCCAATAAATACCCATTAATAAAGTTTAAATCACCCCAAGACTGTCTTTATTGTCAGGATTGATAGTTTTGCTATTTTTTCCAGATTTTGTTCAATAAATGCATGAAAAAATGCCAATAAACTAGAAAATACAGTTACCGCCTGCATCTTGGTGAAACAAATCACACTTCTTTACATGACTAGTGTCCTAAAGAAACATATTACAAATGGGAATGCTATCAAGAGCAGTAAGCGTTTGGAGGGACCCATAATTGCTGCGACATGAATACAGTTACCTAAAAAAAGATGTAGCAAACAGTTGTCATTGTTACTTTTGTCGTTGTCACAAACGTACCACAAAATATCCTGATCAAACCTTTGAGTTTATATCGCCCACCCGCATACGTTTAACCTGTAAAATCCCATGCTGTCATCTCCCTCCTGCCCCCACAGGGTCGCCTGTCAGTCACGTCTTTTGTTTGCGTTGGCGATGATTTCTTTGCAGGTTTACGTAGCCTGGCCTCCGTCTGAGCGATGGACCAGGTCAGATGTCACAGTCGGTACCTGCCAGACAACACCGTATTTTTCTTCACGTCGACATAAAGACTTAGCCCATACACACTGGTCGCCCTCTCCACCCCCCCGGCCCCGGTGCCTTCCAACAACAGCCCCATTAATTCTGAGTGTGGACACATGCTCCACGCTGCCTAGGTGTGTATGTCGGTGTGCGTCTGGTGGGCAGTTAGAGGAAGGGGACTCTGTGTTTTCTTAGGGGCTAAGCAGAGGGGGGCCCACCGCTGCCCCCATCCTCCCCCCCAACCATTCATCCAGTAGCACCCCCCACCCTGCCCCTCCCCTCAGTAAAAGGAGATCTTTGTGTGTTTGCGTTGGAGAAGCTGCCCCAGTCAGTCCCAGTGTTCCCAGAGGAGCACAATGAATGGGAGCATTTTGTCCTACTCCAAAAAAACCCACTCACCACACAATACACACACACACACACACACGCACACACACACACACACACACACTTCCTTTCCTCTTCTTCTTCTTCTTCTTTTTTTTGTGGGGGGTTGTTTTTAGCCATTTGAACTCGTTTTTCCTTCTCGCCTCGGCATGTCACAAGACATCAGGCTTCTTATCTTTATGGGAGCGTTTGTACATATGTGTGTGTAGAAATGCCCCATCAGCCACCAGTGTGTTTGCTTGGTGCCTCAATCGATATCGATCTTCTTCAGGGTGATGTAAACGACTCGGTCCGAAGAGCCAGTCAGACGATAAACACGTGAAGTCACGTTAAAAATCTGTAACTGCAGCTTATTAGGACAAGCAGCAGCAAACGTGGAACAGACAGACTTTGCTTAAGTATACGATTTTCCATTTGTAATTAAAATAGAGGAAAAACAGATAATGTTTGGGTGTAATAAGGATGACAGGGTCTGCTCTGTGGAGTGAAATGAGCTTGAATCCATGATCAAAACTGGTCTCCTGTAGCGCAGAAAAGATTACCTGGATTAATCGTGAATAATCCAATTAATCAATTAACCTGATAATTTACGACTAATTGGATTATTTGTGATTAATCCAATTAACTGTGATTAATCAGGTTAATTGTGGGAAATCAGTTATTGAAATAATTATCAACTAATTTACTAATCGATTAATCATTTATGTTACCTGTAGTTACAGCAGATGGTTTGCTAGGATCGTTTGAACTGCCTTTTGTCTGTGTGGGAAAACAATACAGGAGAAGTTCCAGCTTTTCACACTCATCTGTGAAAGGCCGTAAACACGGCAGGGGTTTCTGGCTTCAGATAAAGGGTCAGAGATAGCTCCTGGTTGGATGAGCAAAGATACGCCTTATTTGAATAAATTAAAGATAAGAATACGCCTTAACTATAAAACTTTCCACATAGAGTAACAAATCAGATTTGCTCTTGCAATTCTCCAAAGTCTTTTTCCAAGTCTGTCAGGTAAATGAATGTATGTCTCCGTTGTTCTGCAGTTTCTGTTGTAATTTTATGCATTGTCTTATATTGGATTAAACTCTGTAATTCTGTGATGTCAACACGCATTGCTGTTTTCTTCTGAGTGGCCACACGTGGCCCGCGGAGAGGAGGATCCAAGAGGAAGAGAGAGCCAAACCTTTTCCAAAATTAACTAATTTAGAATCTCTTCCTTAACAACATTTAAACACCTTTGTCTGTCAGTATGTTTTATGTTAGCATTTTTTTATATTCCCCGGTTCAAATTCACTAAAGGAATGACGTGTTGCTGCATCTTGGGCAATAAAATGTTTATTTTTTTATTTACAAAAGGAATCAAATGGATTGTTTCCATCTTTTAATGTCTTTCTTGTATATTGTACAAAAAAGGCACTGAGTACATTAAAGTAAAATTTGCAAAAAGGTGATTTAAATATGATCAGTTGTTTTTAGGACATTATTAAATGCTCACTGTCTGCTGCACACAGTGAGTTGGAAGTTAAAGAACATTAAAAATAAACCTTCAAAACTCACATTTATTGAATCACAATGGTCAAGGCAACATTGAAGTGCAATTGCATCATTTGGTCAGATACGTCTGGTATTATTCAGGCTGATTATTATATTAGTGAGAAACATTTGACCAATAATTGAACGAACAGCCAGATATTTATCTTCATTGGTGGGGCAAAAAGAGAAGAATTTATAATTCATAGTCAACATTAGATTTTTTTTTTTTCAATATTCATCAATACTATTGCAGAGAAACATTCTGCTTATATTTCACTTCCATTCTAACTGAAATGTGGATTTTGATCAGATGATGTGTCTCAACCTCACTCTGCAGCAAGGCAGGGGATGTGTGATGCTGTGGGTGTGTTTTGGAACACCAAGACATTGACTGAGTCTATCTGTAAACTTCCCATTGGGTCAATATAATGAGCCACAGAGGAACCTGACGAGAACAGAGCAGTTTTCATTATGAGAGAAAAAATTCCCTCATAGGAATAAATATACTTTCAGGCTGTATTTATTTCAACATTTTTATTCTGCCAAGAGAAAAGATTCATATTTTTGCAGTAGTGTCAACAAACTGATCGTCTATAAACATGGAGTATTCGGTTAGCTCGCAGATCAAAAGGACATGTATGTATACATTTATAGATATATAAGTGTTTGCATTATTAATTTAAAGTCCAATTACTTTTCTGTTGATCTAATTATTAATCAGATGATAATTCTGGCTCTTCAGAGGCGTCTCTGTTTAGTCATGCTGTTTAAATCTCCCTGCTGCACACTGAGCGCCCCAGAGGGGAAGTCGTCCTGTTTAACCAACGCAGCGGATCGGTTGAGCTCCGACAGCTCATTATGAGGGGCACCGGTGGGTCAGCGGGGCCTCGGGGGAGGGGCTTTGAGTCATCAATGAATTCTAGTAAAAGGGACGAATAGAGGGGGAAATACTTTTTTAAAGGTATTAAACCATGTTGTGGTTTTAACAGCAAAAACACAAAATGTTTAGTTTGAAAATAAAATGTGACGACAACAAAAAACAAAACAAAACAAAAAAAACCCCTGTATGGCCGGAACAAGATTTTTTGGGGCCTGAGGCAGATTTTCATTTGGACCCCCCATACCAAGATGTCAACACCAGATGTTTTACCATTCCTAAGCTACACTATGTAACTATGTAAATGATAGAATAATACCATTTACTACTCTAAATATGTAAATGATACAAAGTGATGCCACAAATTTGTAATTGACAGCATCAATTACAAATGATGCTACTAGTAGCATCATTTGTAATTAGCTTGCCTCATACCAGTGTTATCATGGCTGTAGATTTTAACCATACAGGAGTAACAAACTGAATTTTGTTGTATTTAAGTGTGTCGGTATTTAAGTGTGTCATATTATTTTAACTATTTGAAAGTAACACCTGCTGATAAACATGAAATTTACAGTAAACAAGTTAACAAGTTTCCCCAACAGCAGCCAAAAGCAGGAAAGTATTAGCTTATCATTAGTGTGACGACTGTAAAAGTAGTATAAAAACCGATTTTCCATATGTAATAGCATTTAGTTTGCATTTTTAAATGTTATTTTAAACCTATATATATATATTGTAAAACTCCTCCTCAGCTCATATCTAAGGCATTCTTAGTTAACATTTTATTACTTTAGGCCTTTAGGTTGTTGTTGAACATCCTCGTCTTTCAGGTGAAAAACTCACAAATGAGATGAAGTGAAAAGAACAAGTGTGAAGAGGCACGAAAGGCGGACGTTTTTTTCTTCTTCTTTTTTTATTTTTACAAGTCAGACAAAAATTAATGAAAAGAGAAAGAGATGAGATAAAGGGCAAGAGATGGAGGGGAAAGTACAGCCTGTTGGTTTAATGCAGGCAGCCTAATAGACTCCCGCAGGGTCATCTTTGATACGCTGCCTTCAGTCGGAGCCGTCAGCGCCGTAACTCAGGCAAACAAGCAGTTTTTAAGAGTCTTTCAAGCCGACATGAAAGGCAGCTTCTTCACGCTCTCCGTCGTTGTTCAGGCATTTTGTTCCACACTTTTACACTCGTCCCTCAAGAACGTACGTCTTCATTTATTTCTTGGTTTCCTGAAGTCTTCATTCAGCCTTTTAAGTCTCGAGCATTTTTACACAACGTACCTTTGATTGATATTCTTTATTTTTTGTAAGGCTCTTTTTATATATATATATTCATTTCCCATCTTGATGCCTTTAATTGTTTGTTTTGTATTTTAACTTTTCTTCCCCTGCAGTGTAGCTTTTCCTTTCTTTCTATTTTTTTGTTTTCATGCATAAGACTTTCTCCAAAACTAAAAGCACCAAAACAGACATGTAAAGCTAATTAATTCCAGGTACAAAGCCTGCATTGAAAATATTTATTAGGTACAAAATGTAGTGAAGTCTTTATTTAGTCTGATATATGTAGGACTCTTAAAAGCTTTCACTAATAAAATTAAGTAATTAATCATTAAGTGGTTCACAAAGATAGAGCTAAAGACTAAATGAAATGACAATTAGTAGAATGAAAAAAAGTTCTTCAGAAAAATCCTGTTTTATTAAAAATGTCTTCAGGCATCTGAGGTGGAGTACATAAAGACAGAGGAGGGTTAGTCCACAGACGTTTATGTCTTGATCTGTGTGAGTAACGTTCTGTGGCTGGAGTTTGAGGTTTTGATCCTGACAATTCAGTGACAGAACAAAAAGTTTGACCAAGGCGGTGAGACCTTCTGCTGGTTCCAGTTTGATGTTTTACTCCAGAGTTTTGAACCAACTGAAGTTTATCGAGGATGTTTTTTGTTGATGCATATGAAAACTGCATTACAATTGCTTCTTTGACGATCACAACCTCCTGTTCAACACCAGCCTTCTTAGTTCAGAAATATTTCCATAATACTGTTAAACAACCTACATTTCTTAAAGTCAGAATTTGAGACCCTGGTTATCAGGCATTTAATCGTCTTAAAGTTCAGTTGGATGGAGCAATTTTTTTAACCAGTTTGTAATTTCACTTTTACTCTTAAATAAATCTGACAGTGTGAAGAACGGGACGTTTTATTGTATTTATCTGTCGTCTGTCCAAGGCGTATGTGTTTAGCAACAAAAGACAGGGGCCCAAACAGAGCCCTGGGGGAACGCCACATTTAAAAAGCTACTGGGTATCAAACTGTTTGTGATAAATGGCCTCTATCACGTACTCTCGGCGTCGTCGGATGCGCTTGTAAACGTGTCTTCAGTTCCTTTTTTCCCGGCTTGGCCTCAGCCTCTCCCTCTTGGTCCGACTCCCCCTCAGGTCCAGGGTCACATGCCTCCTCTGATGATCCCCCTGTTCCCACACGACCAGCGCTCTCTGGCTGCCGCCGCCGCCGCCGCACAACAAGGCTTCCTCTTCCCGCCCGGCATGTCCTACAAGCCAGGTATATTTATGTGCGCCTCCTCTCCTTTACCCCCTCACCCTCCAACACACACACACACACACACACACACACACACACACACACACGCACACACACACAGATTCCAGTTGACAGAAATGAGGTGTGTCAGGTAAGGAATGTTCTGGAAATGAGCGGAGAGATTTACAAGCTCCGCTTGTTCACTTCAGGATCAATGCGTTTGGACACAGAGCGGACTGGAACATCTCTTTCCGTGGCAACTGCAAAGCATGTCAGTCGCCCTGCACATCTGCAACATGGGATTTCACACACACGCACGCACGCACGCAAGCACGCACGCACGCACGCACGCACGTACGCACACACACACATACACTGCATCCACCTATTGCACATTTGTAACTGGCCACGAAAAAATGAGGAACAAGTTTCATCTGTGGGTGTCTTGAGTTATTTACGGATTCTGAAAATGTGGATTCTGAACTTTTTAATGATGTCAAACACAGAAATATTTTTTAAAAATGAGGGAGATGTGGCCGTTTCAATGTTGGCACTCTGCAACAACGATTAGTGAGAAAACAGGCTGAAGTTTCAGAAGATTTGCCCTCAAACAGGCCTTTAGCGGCGTGGGTTATGGTGATGAGCCGGTGATAAGTAGCCATGTGTTTCTGTCTAACGTCAGTCTTATTAGATAGATGGATGGATAGATTTATGGATATATAGATGGGTAGCTAGCCCAGTAGCTAACCATCTAGACAGATAGGCGGACGGACAGACGGAGGGATAGACAGAAGATGTATGCCTTGCCATTACCAGACGTGAATCTGGATTTGGTAATTTTGAGCTAATCTGTGAAGAAAACCAGGCAGAAATTTCAGTCGCTAGATGTGCAACGCCAACACAGACATACGCTTATAGATGGACGCAGACGGTTCCACACAAAATTAGTTCAGGAAAGTCGCATGTAGATAATACCACACTTTTCAGACACTTATTTTTGAAAAAGGTTGACAACTACATATCAGTTTCCTTCCGCTTCAACAATTACTTATTTGCTTTGCTTTTGTGTATGAGAGAAAACCCGACCAAATCACGTCTAAGTTTGCGGTGAATTGTGACAAAATGTGAAGATGTTCAGAGAACACTTTTGCAGCTGTTCCAGTTTTTGTCCGTGTTGCACGCTGACCACCTGAACGTGAGAACGACTCTGTGAAGGAACGCACACAGCGTAGCGTGTCGCAGCACATCTTTCTCCCCGGCTCTGCCTCCACAGCACGTCTTTGGCCACACCCTCGCGCAAAGTCACGCGTAATTTGCAGTCTTGTTTTTGCAGGATCCCACGCGCCACCTGCTTTCTTTGCGTCTTCCTGGTCCTTCGCATTCCTCTCTCCCATACATTCCTCCAGGTGCTCGCCCGACACAGGTTAGCGGCGAGCCTCCGCGGTTCATGTCGGTACAGTCTGCGTATAGTCGGACGCAAGGCTGCAAATAGAAAGAAAAAGTAAAACAACTCAAAGAAAGGCGTTAAAAAGCCATCATTGTGCACTCTGGGGTTTTTTTTTTCCTTTATTTTTTGCTTCGATCTGTTTTCAACAAAGACCTGGACATGAAAAGCCTTTTAAAGTCAAACAGTAGGGGTTTATACATGGCACTCGCTTATGAGCTGGTGAGTGCATCCCATTGAGCGAGCGCCGCTCAGCCCGGTCTCGAGCACTTATGTGTGCAGACAGTGAGTCTTATTAACCTCTGAATAAAGCGTTCTGACCCTTTGTGTTTATGTATAAAAACATGAGCGGGGGGAAGGAGACAAAGCAGCGAGACGGAGAGAACGAGACGGGTCTGAAGGTAAAGAGCAGGTTTGTTCTTGTGCTGAACTCTGCCCCCACCTCTCTCTGTTAACACGAGTTGTCTCTGGTTGTTCACCAGGTGAGAATTACCCAATGCAGTTCATTCCATCAACAATGGCAGCCGCGGCGGCCTCTGGACTCAGCCCGCTACAGCTGCAGGTAAGAGGGCGACGCCTTGACACTCCATTGAACCAAAACCTCATCAAACTGTTTTAAAATATAAATTGATTCCTTTAATATTTTTTTTTAATCTGCATAAAGCAAGGCTTCATGTAAAGTTCCACAAAGAAAGGGACTTAGTAATAGAGTGGTGACAGATAAGAGCATAGACTCTGGTGATTGAGTGAGATACAGTTGAATTAACTTGAAGCATTTTTTCAGCTGATAATAAAAAGCATCTGTCAAAGTCGAATGCATCTAAAAACAAACGAAAACTTTTTTTTGTTACTATATCTGCTGAGCAATCGAAAAGAAAATGACTGTCAAAGGACAAAGCAACCAAACTAGATGAGTGAGTGGATATGTTTGACATTTATAAAATTGAAAAACATAACAGCCTTTTTCAATCACAAAACCAAACAATTAAGGTTATTTTGGCAAAACGGGGTCTGCTATGTGAAACTCAGAAGGTTTGACTTAAGTTTTAGATACCATATTTACATGCACTCTATGGACTGAGGCAGAAGTAAGTGTCCTTGAACCAAATTGTTTTTAATTGTAAGCGTGTAGCTAGCACTTAGAGGAAGTTCAGTATGAGGTGTCAGTAATGCTGAAATTTGTTGCTGTATTGTTTGGTAAAATGCCGCAGAATGGACTCTTCTCAGTCATCTTCATCATGTCAACAGACGTGTCTCCCAGAGAAATAGCATTATTTGAGTTGATTTGTTTTATTGATGTATTAACATTTCTTCAACCAATGCTTCCAGAAATGTTATTATTGGCAGAAGTATTTGCGTTCACACGTAGTAACTGGCGTGATAACCTGTTTTCAGTCTATTAAATGTTGATCTAAACTTTGCAAATACAGCAGCTTCAGCTCTTCTGAGAAAGCTTTCACAAGGATTAGGAGAACATTTAAGGGAAATCTTGGCCATTCTGATTCGTTCTTTTAGAAATGTTTGCATTTTTGAACAAGCAAAAATGATTTTTTTCTTTCTGTGGTACATGTCTGTTTAAAATATTTTGTGTAAATGACATAAAATTGGTGTTATACACACATTTGCCATATTGTGAGAATGTCATGGTCCAATACCTCCAATACTGAAACGTTATTCATCGTCTATATGAAGTACAGTTTTGGAAAACTAAGTTTAAAGGTTGTGTGTGTTTTTTTTATGTTGCTACCTTCAGCAATGACCTCAAACCAGTTGTTGAACAATATTTTTAATAGGAAGGACTGGAAGAGAATAAACTAAATAAAACTCAGGTTCATGTTAACCATGTCCTGAGGTGAAAAGGGCACAGCACCAAAAACCTTGTGTTTTGTGGTTTACAGAAAGACTTTGTGTTGCCTTCAGGGACGTCGTTGGAAAGGATGTGTAGAAAGGCATAAGATAAATTCAATTTAACTATATCTTATACAACAGCAGGTAGAATAATTTCACACCGCAAAATGTAAAAAAGTTGATGCAAGATGAAAGGATACAGTATGGTGCAAATAAATGCAGGTTCTCTGTGGATGAGCCAGAGCCCTGGGCTTTCAGCTCACTCCTCTGGACACTGAGGTGGAGAAGAAGGAATTTCAGTTTGTTTCTGGTGAAACCATTTCTGTGTTGATTTGGAACGTTGCTCTGTTAAAAGACCCGATAGTGACTGAGTGTCTGTACGCTGTTTTAAAGTTTTAAAGAACCTATCACACACACACATGCATACACGCACTTCAGCTCATCATCCTCCACCATATGTGACAGTGGGACTTAGGTGCTTTCCTCATATTCATCATTGTTGCCAAAAAACAGCAAATTCCACATATATACAGTTGAAACCAGAAGTTTACATACACTGAATACACTTGTTTCTCTCAAGGTCTGAAGTTAAATCAGAGCAGACGTCTCTTGTTTGAGCTCAGTTAGAATTACCAAGAGTATTTCCATTTGCTAAATTCGACCGTATGGAGCGAAAGAATATGTCAAAGAATATGTCAGAGATTTGTTTATGAATGTCTTCAACATAAAAAGTTTACTTAAAGATTGGCTACTGTCTCTTTAAACCAGAGGTTCCCAAACTGTGGGGCACGCCCCCATTATGCCCCATAATTCAGGTGGATGCGATTTATGTTTTCGCATCCACCTGAATAATGTGTAGTTGCGCCACTGGCTACGTAGGTTTGTGTTAGAATCACGGCAGCAAACCAGCAAAAGAAGAAAATGTTTGGAAACCACTGCTTTAAACAATGAGGGAAAGCCCAGATGATGATGTCACAGCTTTGGAAGCCTCTGATAGGTTAACTGACACTTTTGAGTTTGACATGATTGGAAAGTCAAAAAAACATCAGCCAAGTTATCAGGAAGAGAACTTTGAATAACAAAGTCAATGTTTTAGTGTGGCCATCACAAAGCCATGACCTCAGATCTGTAAAGGTGTGAGTCAACGAAGCGGCGCATCAACCTGATTTATTAAATCAAACCTGATTTATTAAACCTCATTTACTCCAGTTCTGTTAGGAGGAATGGGCCACAACTCCAGCAAACTATTGTGAGAATAGTTTGCTGGTACAGTTCAAAGGCAAAGCGATTAAATACTAAGGAAACGTCTGATTTTGAAGGCATTATTAAATAAATCTCCAACACTCCTTCTTTAAAATATAAATAATTGTGGTAAGTTTAATTGACATAAAACAAGAGAAATGTTGCCTACGTTAACAATATTAGACAGTGAGAAATAAAGGTTCATGTCTTTTACGTGGTGTGTGTAAGCGTCTGACTTCACCTGTATACCGTATTTTCTGGACTATAGAGCGCACCTCACTATAAGATGCACCTACAAAGTTTTCTTAAAAAAACTGGAAAAATACATATATAAGCCTCACCAGACTATAAGCTGCTGATATCTCCGCCGCTCTCGGTTTCCACAAGGACGCAGCAGAGGACTGTGTCCTTAATAAATCTGCTATTAAGGACGCAGTCATGCGTCTCCAACACCGAACCATGGATTCGTTCATGCTGAATACAGCGGCGGCTATCGATCTGTACTGCAAGCCTCAACTTAAAGCAGCGCCATATGAACTTCTTTGTGTGGTTCCCATGATGAGGGGGTATGAGTTTGAAAACATTTCTCCGTCGTGCCTGCTGCTAGCATGTGCTTGTTCTAAATGAAAATCAGCACTTTCTTCTTTGATTTCCAATTTTGACTTCCAATGATTCACTTCGTGCTAAAGAGCCCCCTGGGGGTTGAAGAAAAATCCATAGAAAAGCCGCACCGGATTACAAGCCGCATGGTTCAAAGCGTGGGGGAAAAGTAGCGGCTTATAGTCTGAGAAATACGGTATATGAAGCAATATACTCAAATTAACCCTCTCGTGCATGAATTATGATCCTTTGTGTCAGGATTTTTTTCCCCTTTTTTATTTTCTTAAGGCATAAAAAAAGGTAGGAAAAAAAATGTTGTTAAAATATATATATATATATATATATATATATATATATATATATATATATACATATATATTTATATATATATATATATATATATATATATATATATATATATATATATATATTTTTTTTTTTTTATATATATATATTATATATATATATTTTTTTTAGGTGATCAATTGTAATTTTCTGCAAATACAAAGTTGTTATTTGAAAAATACATCAGTAGTATTGTTCTTCAGGAGTTATTTGATGTCACAATATTTTTTTGAACCGGAAAGAGTCGTCTGCAGTAGAAGGAGGGACCGGGTCGGTTGGCATGCTTTTTTGTCTGTCAGCCATATTGGATTTAACAAAACTAATTTCTTGCATTTGCAGCTGATGGCCAGTAGCTAATAGTGTATTTTATGATGCATTATAAAATGCATCATAAAATACACTGTGTGTTGGTGGTCTGTCTGTTGTATTTCTAACATAAAAATCCACAAGAAGCACAGTGGACAGCTTTTAGATAGCTGTCCACTGTAGTGACCACTATGAAAGGGTTAAAGGAAGGATTTTACATTCAAGCTATAGGAGGAATACATCTGAATACATTTTGCATATCTTTATTAACGGGGGCTAATGAAACTGTGTCTGTATTCCAAACTCAGCGAGAATACAATCCCATCATCTTCATAGCATGACACTTAAAGGCCAAAGCTATTGTTAAACTCAAGAGCCAAGAGCTTACAGTGATGGATATAATTAGGAAAGAGGACCTTGGGATTTATTTGAAGACTAACATTCATAACGATAGAATGGTTAACAGGTTATCAGGTTAACAAAAGGAAGCTTAAGAATGCAACACCACTCCGTTCTCTGTACAATATGCTAGCTTGATTTCCTGTGCTTTGCTCGATATGTTCCTGAAGAACTTAGAAACATTTTTTTTTCTTTTAAGTGGAAAGTACAATCGGGAGCTGGAGGGCACCCAGCATGCATTAATTGGCGCACGTTCCAGCTTCCCTCGTGTTTTCTTTTGAGCTTAATGGCGTTCCAGTAGCTCTTTAAAATAACATGACACAGCGTTTGAAGACAGAGCTGGGTGGACTGACGCTAACAGGTTAGCCTCCTTACTCGCTGCCTGTCAACTGTATCAGACAAAACCTGTTATGATGAATGACGGAGGAATTCCACCCCACCAGCACAACACCTGGCCCCAGCAATTCATCACATTTATTTAACGGCTCCCTGACACCTGCGGTTTGAAAATAGCACTTATCCCTAATAGTTATCATACAACATGTTTGCAAAGCTAAAAGATTATGCAAAATGGAAAATAGGGGATAGAAGAAAAAAGAACAGATTTGCTCTCTGAAGGCGGTTGAGATCTTGACAAAACAAGCCCACCACCCTTCCTGCTCTACCTACCCAGGAAGGACAAAAACTCTTAAGAAAAAGGCTTTTTTTTATTTCACTCACCAACAATACAGCTTCATCATGTCACTCATTACCATAGCATGGCTTTTTAGATGTCACAAGAATCCTTATCTCACTTTATTCAATTTGCATTGTGGTTCTCGTTTATCGGAGAACTCATTAGCCGCTATTGACTTAGCAAAGCGCTGCGCTTCGCCACGCTTCGCCGCGGGGGTGTCGGAGCCCTCCTGTCTCCCACTCCTGGCTTTGAAATGATCAAAAGGAGCCGCACGGTGCGCGAGAGGTAAAGAGGGCGCGTGATGTCAGAGGCGCAAATGTCGCTCACATTCAAGACGCTGGCGGAGAACGAGAGGCGGCGAGGAACCTGAATGAGAGAGGAAGCTTCTCATCAGGCCGTCGGCAGAAACCGAAAAAGAGGAAGAAAGGCGGGGAGACAGGGAGCGCGGGGAAGTGTTCAGGATGGAATAAACGGTGATTGTTGGGGGATTTTGCGTGCGTGTGTGTAAGAGGTTGTAGCAGAGAGGGAGAGAAGCAGGCAGTGGCTGCCAGCATGTTTGGACATTGTTTATACAGTAACGCTTTTGCTAAGAGTGATCATGATAAGACTTCGACAATAAGTCTGTACTTGTTCATCATGACAGAAACTTTTTTTTACTTTACAGCAAATAAAAAAAAATTATAGAGAATAACATTTGCACATCATGCTGTGCTTGTGGTTATAATATTTCTGACTTTATTTCTGACAGAATTATGACTTTAATCTCAGTATTCTCCCTTTTTTCTCAAAATCAGAATTGATTTCTCTCTAAAGCTCATATTTAAGGTGCTACTTTATTTTTATTCTTACTTCTTTAATTATCAGTTCTAGTGTTTAAGTATCAGAACCTAATAAAACTGATTGTGGCGAAGCGTGGCGTAGTGGTAACGCGCCCGTCCTGTTTATAAAGACTTTCATTCCACATCTGGGGTTCGATTTCTGACTTTTCTGTATCTTCTGTCCATTTCCCTGTGATTGTCTCAGTGTTGAGCAGACTTTAGCTCACATTTGACATCATAAGACTTTATTATACTGAGGCGTTTGGGATCACCTCGTTGGCTGCAAAGTGCCCTGAAGAGCCCAGATCATTGGCCGTCCATCACTGTGCCTGACTGTTGAAAGGCCTCCAGAGATTTGAGTTCTTTTCTCAGAGTTTATACAAGGTTTGAATTTTCTGAAACACCATCTTCTTGTAGGATTTGCAGCTGTGTTATTATTATTACATTATTGAAACATTTTCCATTTCTGAAAAAAAAAAATCTTACAGTGGGCGTTGTTAGGTTATTGTTGAATTATGTTCTATTACCCTCATAAATTCGATGAAAGCAGAGAGGTTGCAGATAGTCTTTCCACACACAGCTTTCCTATATTTGCTTTATCTTTGTTTAATAATTAAAATATGAAATCCATTGCATCCCTCCTTGGGATGTCAACGATTGAACCAGGTACAGAAAGAACCATTTTAATTACGTCCTAAAATGTAAAAAAACCTTCGAATTTTACGACGGGGTTTACTTTCTTTTCACCATGACTATCATTCCAGCGCTGGAAGCTTTAGTTACAGAGGTGTGCCAGTGTCGGAAAATGTTGTAACACTGATTCTCTGCTGCTCACTCCTGTGAAAACGTGGTGCGAGGCCAAATGCAATGGTGCAATCATTAAAAATGCATCAAAAAAAAGAGAATGTTTCTAAAACTGTGAATCCGCGTTGTAGGAGAAGGGAGACATATGGCGCACTGTGTGCATTTGCATACATTAATGAACTCCTTTTTTTTATTTGCTATCAAAAGGACGGTTTTCATGCAGCCCTTAAGTCGGGCTGTCGGTTGGGATTTGCACAAGCTGCTGTTTGTTAACATGACAGTCACTTTGAGAAAACTGAGATCTTGCTCAAGTCATTAAGCTGTGTTGACTAGGAAGCCCCTCATTTCCACTTGGGGAACCTCTTCATTAGCCTTTTAAAGCAGCGTGCCACTTCCTACTTCATAAGGGTCGGTTCACGGCTTCGTTAACGAGTTTGGTTCTGTAGGTCAGCATGTTTCCAGTTCCCAGCCTCAACACGAGCCGGTTGGGCGTGATTCTCGTTTCTTTGTGTCCCTTCACGTACTGCAGTTTTTGTGCTCTGCTCAGTTCGTCTCGGAAGTCAGAGAACGGATTTGGGAGCGACCCAAATAGAGCGTGTTCCCGTTGCGAGTCGGAACACCAGTAGGATTTGCTAAATGTTGTAGCGATAACTACTGTCAGCAAAATGAGCCGATAAAAAACATATTTCGTTCCTTTTTACGCCTTTGTACTCTTAAAGGAACATGTTCACAATTAAGAATCGTACAGTACAAAGTGTGCCTCTTATTTAATGAGATACACACTGTCAGAATTGCTAATAAATAGTTTATGAAGGCAGCTTTTACTATTTTTAATGTTATAGCCACAAACTTGTGATCAGCTCAAGCTATTTACTCTGTTAAGCTGCCCTATAACCACTTTAAAGGGGAGTCCAATGTGCGACCTTCATAAATTTAAGCACAGCCTGACAGTCGTGTCCCAATGAAACATTAAACATGCCGGCAGCAGCGCCAAGTTTCTGGAAAAAAAAAAACAATATCTGAAAATGTTGAACTGTGGTAGTATTTATTTATGCATCTGTACATAAACGATGTGACATTTATTTTAATATTGATTAATAAAACTCGCTCCAAAAGTTCCTGGTAAACAATTCCTACCTTCGAGTGGCCGGGTGGTGGAGCGAGACCGAGCCTGGTGTCTGGAAGCCGTTCTAGATGCTTGTTTAATGTTCATTAGTAAATTCAGCTGAATGTGTGAAATCACTGAAGAGATTAGACAGTTATTAAATGAAATTTAGATAGAAAGCAGAATAATATTAGGTCAAAGTCCAAAAAGTTTTGTCAGTACATCAACCCATTACTTTATTCATGCCGGAACTGCCTATGAAAAAAGTGTGACTTATAGTCCGGAAACTGACTTATTGTCCAATGCTATTTCAAGGCATTAATCGTGAATCGGTTACATTGCTCATTTCTTTACTATGACAAGAAGAGTTTAAAAGCTCTAGTTTTGTGTATAAAAATTTTCTCTCCTTTTTTTTTTTTTTTTTGTTTTTTACTTTATCGACTAAAAAAAAATTAAATTTCAACATCTGTTTTTTTGAGATATGCGACAAAAGCTGCGCATGCAGAGCTTGACCGGGCGCGACCTGAAGCAACAGTTTTGAACGCGTGAATCTTGTGCTGCTGCCGCCGTGGGAACTTGTTCTGGCCAATTGTTTCTGAAGCCTCAAAGCAGACCCCTTCACAAACAGTGGATTTCTGCTGAAGAAAGGCCCCCTTTGTGTGCGGCTAATGTGAGGGAAATACAGTTGCTTAGCAGACATACTTGTTGAAATCATATGACATCTCCCTCTGTGTCTGTGCTCGGTCATTTTCTCGTCCGGTGTCTGGGGCCAGGGTAGAAAAGGTGAGAAAGACCATTTGTCCCACGAGGTCCTTCCTGCTTTAGGATCACACACTGGTCTGGTCTGAACGGCTTCGTCCTTCGCTGATGACGTTTTACGTTGTGGCGGAGTTGTTAGCAGAACCAGAGGACTTTAGCTGGGTCTGCTCACTTTGGGGGGGCAAGGGCACACTACAGGGGCTTTTAATTTAATATAGATATATAAACAAACATTTATATAGTGTTTAAAATAAAATAACCAAGGTTATTAATAGATAAAAAACAATAATGTTGAAGAAAAATGTTGAGAAAATTAGCATTAATATTAACTCATACATTTCAGGAACCTATCATTTCCAATCTCTTGAGTCTACTTCTTTAAATGGAAAATCAATCTACTCAATTAAGAATAGCAATGGTTCATAATATTACTCAAGTAACAGTAACCAGTGCTACCCACCTCTGAACATATATAAAACAAAAGCAGTAGCCTATTGTTAACAAGCCTGGCATGTTATATTCACTAATCGTCACTCAGCTAACATTATCTAACTTCAGCAGCATTCCTCAACTCACTCAGCTTGTTTGGAGGACTGTTTGCAGCGTGTCTGCATGGCCACTGACCCACAGGTGTAAAACCAGCACAAATATCTTTGTGTTTAAAAGTGGCTCGGAAAAACGTGCATTTTAACAACGGGTTACACAGCTGTACCTGCTGAGGAAAGTGCGGAGGACGGAAACACAGATACGGCAAGTTTGGGAGCCCCAACTCAAACCGAGATAGGACTAATAGAATATTGACCGCTCCAAGGTAAAAAACAAAAACCAAAACCCAAATAAATTCAGTAGCTTCTCTTAGAGTGAATCTCTTCTGTTCTCGTCCTTAGAGTGGACATGATCAATTCTAAGATTCTGGCCAATGCCACCAGTGACTCCCAGCCAGACCCCGCACCGCCGGGTCTGGCTGTCAATCCAGCTGTATCATTTGTTCACAGCTTAAAATCTATCCACTCTTTTCTGAGTGAGTTGACAGTCAGTCAGTTTCTTTCTTATAAACCTAAAAAAGATAAAACCTCATTTGTTTTGTGTCCTCCAGAGCAGCTTGAAGAGGCCAGCTACCGGGATCCTCCGCTCTGTTCTGACAAGAAAGAGAAAACGGTTTCTGTCAGACTTCACCTTTTTCTCTTTGTACTTGCACTAAAGTAAGCTAAACATGAACAGATAATGGAGGAGGGTCAACAATGAGACATTTTAGTGAAATAAGCACTTTGTTCCAAAGGCTAGTCAGGTAGTTTGGACAGACGGAGCGCAGTTTAAGACCCTCTTCGTCAATTTGTAATTTGGGAAATGGCTTCATTGTATTCCCTTGGGGGTTGATTGTGCAGCAAGAGCTTCAGTTTGGGTTGTTTACGCTGCACATTAGCAACTCAACAATCAATTGCTGAACGTCTTGGAAGGAAAAAAAAAGCAAGAAAAGCTTTTATCGTGAGCCTTGTTCTTTCAAGACGTCTGTCCTTTTGTTGTTGACAGAACCGCTGCTGCAAGCACAATAGCGTAGGGTGCAGAAAGTACGCAGAAGGCGTGCGTTTGTGTAGACAAAGGGGTTTGTGTTGGGGGGATTCCCAAATGTGTGTTCTACCCCCAAAAGATTCAGGTGTCTGCTCCGAGCCCCTCCACTCCCTTTATGGCTGTAAGGGTATCAGGCACCGGCGTAAGTAACTCTGCGGTCGGCTTGATTGACGCGCGAGGCCTCAATGCCAACCATTGGAAAGGGGGATCTCGTATCGCCGAGGCGCTGGCCCGCGTGCTTCTGGTAGCTTCCAAGAAAAATAAGCTGCGTGACATCAGGGCTTTGTTTCAGCAGTGAGGCCCTCTCTGTTTGTGTTTAATATCGCTCAGAGAAAAGTGGAAAGGCAGCCAGCCAGCTTCTCCTGTCCCGACCGCTGAGCTCGGTGCTTTGGGGGGGGGGGAAGTGACGGTGGTCCTATGTGTCTGCCGCGCGAGACCCTCCATCCCTCGCTCCTCCATCCCTCGCTCCTCCTCTTTGTTCGAAGGTTTTTTTGGGGGTTTTTTTGCTCTCAGATCTCGGTTCCTGTGAGGCCACGCAGTTTTGACTGCAGGGAAATCAGATCTCACAACACCGGGGACCAGTCGAGGTTATAGAGGGCCAGACAGTAAAAAAAAACAAAAGCTAAACGACGATGGAGATCTGGGGAAGACAATATGAAAAATGATTTCTTGGCGAAAACCGAGAGTCAGTAGACAAGTGGAGAGAGGCAGAGGGGGGCATCAAAAGGGAACTTGGTGGATTTAAGACCGATATTTAGAGGGAAAGGAGGGGAGAGTATAGATGAGGTGAGAGTAACGCAGAGGGGAGAGGAGAGCAGAAAAAGAAAGAAGTGAGGGGAATCTAGTGAAGGCCAGCCACGTCTGGGTGGTTTTCCTGAGGAGAGGCTCTTTGATACTCCGGCACTCACACTCCAATGCGTTCAGACAGGAGTTGACAGTGGTTTCGGGCAGCGGTTTGTCTGGCCAGCAAGCTTTGATTTAGAAGACCCTGGACGGTGGGCCGAGTATTTGGCTCTTTGATTTTTGCTAAGTACTTTGGATGGAAAGTCAGCTCTATTTTTCTTTCTTCTTCTTCTTCTTCTCCTTCTTCTTTTCTTCTCCTTTTTCTTTTAGATTGTCCAAACCAAAGGCTAACGTGTTCCAAGGCTTTTACTTTTTTATTGTTCACTTTTCTGTTTTTTGTGGGAAAATTTGCAAAAGATGTAACTGGGGTTTGGCAAAAACTAACTGTGACTGCTCTTATCTAAATACATAAAGTGAAGAAATGAATCTATATATTCTGCTGATTGGAAAGATGGAACTATTTCACTTTACAAGCATGCTAGCCTGCACAAACCAGCCCCTTGTTATACACTTCACTTTGTACAGAGGGTTTGGACCCTTGGCTACTGAGAAACTGTTCTAAATAGAGCTAACAGTTAGCTAGACTTAATGAGTTAATTAGCTAATGAGCCCGCTAATGGTTGTTAGCTCTAGCTAATGGATGCCTTCAACAGAGGCATGGAGTCTTACGTTTTTACCATTAGCCAATTGCTAATGTTTGATTGTGACGTATGTAACGTATGTAATAAACCCGTTGGACGATATGAAGCTTACTGGAAATTACCTACACTGTAAACAACCATCCTCCACTCCAAACTGCTGAGCTGAACCAGATGGCTGTTGATGTTAATTCAATATTTTGGAAGCCTGGCCGACATTAAAACTACAGGCAGACTATAATTCTAAAACAGCTCAGAAAATCATTGTTCGCAACTTCTCCTTTTATTTGTTGATTGGACCCGTTGAAATTTCACCGGAAAAATCCAAGTCAATGGGAGAAATCCCAGACAGAGCACTGGAGGGCAATGAGAATCAAGCGGAATTGTGTATGAAGGCAAACAGCCAGGCTACAAGTATACAAAACTTTGTGTTGCATAAATCATATAAAAACCCCAATAAGATGGAATGAAGCTGGTGGTTACAAGAAATGAAAAAATTTGGAATGCGTAAATGCTTTTGCATGGCATTGTGTCGGTAAGCATGCATAAGTGGATCTACTGTGGTGCAAAAAAAAAAAAAACCTCCAGAGAGGACCAAAGATATGCTACAAAAAATAGGACCAAGGGTGTGTGTGTGTGTATATGGAAGTAGAAGAAAGGATGGAAGAGGAAAGCCACTGACGAGCTGCTGGCGAACAATGTTAATAAGCTGTTGGTTTTTCTGGTTTTTCCTCTTTTTGCAGCAGCTGTACGCCGCACAGCTGGCAAGCATGCAGATCTCGCCGGGAGCCAAGATGGCGCCCCTCCCGCAGGCTCCCAACTCCTCCGGTCCGCTTTCACCCTCCAACCTCAAGAGTGAGAAGCGAGCGTCCAGCCCCGTCACTCAGATTAAGGTGCGTGAAAATCCAATTGCGTTAACGATCGGGGGAGGCGTGCGAGCCGGAGTCGCGTACGATCATTAGAAGACGGGCCTACCGAGCCAGCCGTTCATACTTGTTCCCCTGTAATTAATAAACGCAGAGTTAAAATCGGCGCCTTAATGTGCGCAACAGGCAACATAATAACACAAAAGGAAAGAGTGAGTTCAGAATGTGCGCTATGGGAAAACACTTAAGACTTGACGATTAGCGCAAAGTAAAAAAAAAAAAAAAAAAAAAAGTGAGAGGCTGGAAATTTGGAAGATGTTGAAACGATGATCTGTGCACGGCCCAGTGCTCTTCACCCTCAATTAGTGGGAGCTTATTTAAAAGTTGCGCTCTGACACATACACACACACGCAGACACACACACACGCACACACACATACAGGACACTGGCGCTGGCTGCTGTTTGGCAGAAGCCCAGACCTCTTCACTGGAGAGAGCGTGCGCCTCATCTTTACTCAACAACCAGGCGGTAATGGAAACCATGTGTGTTTGTGGGGCACAGCTGCAGCCGGCGTCACAATAGGCCAGCGTCAGAGCTGGCCGCACTCAAACAGTGGAGCAGAGCCCCACCCTCTGCTAACCTTTACTGTGCATGTACCACCCCCATCCACATTAAACCCCCATCCACATTAAACCCCCTCACTGTTTTTCCACGACAAGGCTCATCCTAAACTCCTCTCCTCGACACGTCGTCAGCTGCAAAGACTCAGACACCAATGGTGGGCTTATGTGTTTTTGTTTTTTGCTAATGTGTAGTTACAAGAAGTGATTTGTTCTGTATTGAGATAGTTCTGTACAGATTAATTCTTTTTTTGTTTGTTGTTGTTTTTTTGCTTGTTTTGTATTTAAATGTCTCAGATCATCCAACATATCTTTCTATCATGGATAACTTGAGTAAATACTAAAGTTAGTTTCAAGATTTAGTTTATTCAGAGGAAAAGAGCTACCTTAGAATGGAGTATTACAGTCATGCTAAGAAGAAACCTAAATTCACAACACAAAAATTATGAAAATAAAGTTATAAAATTACGAGAATAAAGTTGTAAAAATATGAAAATAAAGTCATATTATAACATTAAAAAAGTCAGTATTACAAGAACAAAGTTGTACAAGAGTGAAGTCAGAGTAATATGAGAATAAAGTTGTAATAATATGTCAGTGATTTTGTAATATTACCAAAATAAAGTCATAATGTTTTGACTTTATTGTATTATTTTTACTTGAATTTTGTAGTATTTTGACTTTATTTTAGTTATTTTGGTCAATTTTAAATGTCAGATATCGGTATCGGAAGTGAAAAAAGTGGATCGGTGCGATCCCTAGTCAGAAAGTGCAAACGAGGCAGAAAATACAACAATATCTGGCTTTTATGCCTTTAGTTTTCTGTGGAGCATTTCTAAAATCTCATCTTGTCGTGTGAGTTGTATATCAAGCCCCAGCGGGTCTCTTGAGCAGAACGCATGTTTACACCCCGAACATCTCCTCTCTTTTCTGGACAGGAAGAAGGATCCACACAGCCACTGAACCTCTCCGCCAGACCGAAGACGGCCGAGCCGTATCGCTCTCCGACGTCACCCACGCAGAGCCTGCTGCCCGGAAACAAGACCAGCCCAGGTGGCCTGGGCAAGGGTCGCATCCCGAGCCCCATCCCCATCCCCAGCATGGGCCGAAATGCCTCCCTGGGTAGGTGGCAGAAACATCCTGCTGGACCAAACCCCGTTGAATCTGCTGCTCTCGGCCCAAAGTCACGTCGTGTGTAAACACGCTTCCTCACGTCTATGCCGTACATCCACCCTGCCTCTAACAAACAAGTCCTTGCTTCCGTGTAAAAAAAAAAAAAAAATCCCTTTAAATGGAAAAACAAAAACATCACGCAGCCAGACGCTTCGCTCCTCCCTGCCACCCACAGACACACTGTGCTGCGCCGCGTGCGCCCGAACGACTGCAGACACCTCAACCCCACCAGGAGACCTCTGTGTGTGTGTGTAGAATCTGAGTGAGTGTTTGTGTTTTACAGGAGTCCAAAGCCCTGTATTTAGCCCCAATGAAAACCTGGCAGCGGAAGCAGTGAAACCCAGCACACGTTATTTGGTTTTTAAGAGCTTCCTCGCATTATTGTCTGCCCGCGTTAGACCTTTTATGCCCCTACCTCTGCTATCTGTTATTAAGGCCAATCTAAAGCCTCTCATTATACCACTCCCCCCGCTCCCCACCTCTCACCCCCCACCCTCCACCTCAGAAAACAATTTCACCGGCTTCTCTATTGTGGCTTTGAGGACGAGACGCTTGTGTTCTCTGCAAAAGTTATTTTTCACCCGTTTTTAGCGGCCACCCAAGCGTACAGTGCCTCCTTTACTCGTCTGCTAATTAAACAAGGAGGGCAGCGGAAACTTTACATCCTTTTTTTATTTATTTTTTACTTCTTTTAATTCCTCAAGTGCGCGTGTGGGGCTTCAAAAGTGAGGAGTGTGGCGCACAAACAAGCAAAGCGGGAGGGAGGGAGGTTCTCCTCATTTCCGAAAACCGGAAAACAACACGTGCGGACCGTGATGTGAGCCCAAAAATCTGATCTTGTGTATTTAAAATGTTAAAATATCCTCTACTTTACCTAAACTAATTTATCACAAAAAAAAGAGGTTTGCCACAGAAACAATTCTGAAATCAACACTAAAAAAAAATTAAAAAAATGTATTTTTGGTCTAGTTTCAAGAGCAAACATCTTTGTACATTTCAAAGAAGTCAAAAATAACTTACAGGCAACTTTTCAGCAAGATATACAATTTCTTAATATTATTGAATAAGTAATAATCTGGTAACTCCACAAGCAGATTATTTCTCTTTAAGCAACACATTTCCCCATCTTATAAGTGGAAAATATCTGCCAGTGGAACTAGAACGTTTTCATCAATATTAAGGAATTACTCACTTCAAACAATCTCATACGGTGCTGAAAAGTTCTTAATAAGCTAGTTTTGTCTTATTTCAGCTGTAGAGAGATATTTGCACTAGAAACTAGACCAAAAATACTTGGTGAAATTGTGTTTCTGCAGTGAAGGTCAAACCAGGCTCTGTGACAAAACAGGAAGGACTTTTTCTACCAGTTATCTAACATCCCAATTCCACTTTTCTACTTTTCTTTTGTAGACTAAATGCAGTGATTTAGACTCTTAAGATGCAATTTTATCTAACATTCTTGTATGTAAATCAAGTGTGTCACTGTTCATGCTTTCAGCCGTTCTCCTTCTTCTGCTGTGTCCGTGTGCAGACATCTTGTCCAGCCTTAACTCCACAGCGTTGTTTGGGGACCAAGACGCGGTTATGAAAGCCATCCAGGAGGCGCGGAGCATGAGGGAGCAGATCCAGAGGGAGCAGCTCCACCATCAGCAGCAGCAGCCGGGCCACCAGAGTCTGGAGGCCAAGCTGTCCGCACTCAGCAGCATGAACCTCAACAACAGCAACAAGGTTAGAGAGATGTGTGTGTGTACAAGTTAGGACATGCCCACTCTTTTCACCAATGACTTTTACAGGAGTCAGTAAGGTGTAATCTCTTCAATAATACCAAACCTTAAAGGAGCAGTATTGTGTAAAATCTAAATTTTTTTGTTTTACATCAGGTTATTTTATTCCCTCATCAAAAACACACCTGGAGTGTTGCTTTGACTCTTTCATGCATGATTGAGAAATACTCTAATCTCCCGTGGCAACCATTCAGCTGTACAAAACGTCTGGGTGAACCTAGCCCCGCCTTCAAGGCGCAGCTCCTTCTCTGAGCTCCAATTTCCAAACTTCTGAGCTTCTGAAATACAGAGCAGCTCTCCCACTCAGCTCCTTCAGACTAGCTGGTAGAAATTAGCAATCACCTGGTGGAACTGTGCATCTGCTGAGCTCATTAAAGTTCAATGCTGGTAAAAATGTTAAAGGGTTAACAGAGGAGCCATGTTGTGATGACTTCCTGAAATTTCAGAAAGTTTTTAAAGAGACGGAAGCCCAATTTTAAGGCGTTAAATTACAAAGTAAAATGTCTTTTAAGTCATTTTAGATACTTACAGCATTTTTATAACAACTGAAATTAATATAGTTACTTAATTGTGCTATAAAATGATACTATGTGACTGAAAAACATATAATACTGCCCCTTTAAACGTTTCTACATTGACTGAAACCTTTCTTACATCGTGCAGTTGACTTCATAACATCCATACCTCTCTCTTTACCACAAAGCTAGTTTGACATAAAATGTATTATAATCATTCGGCCCTACCTCCCCACATGGACTTCATTGGGTACACCTTCCCAGTTCTTAGAAGTTAGTTCCTCATGACATTGATTCAACAAGATGTTGGAAACATTCCTCTGAGACATAGGCTCACATTGACATAATGGCATCATGTATTTGATGTTAAATTGACTCAAATCAATTGATTTCACCTCATCCCAAAGATGAGGTGAAATCTCCCATTTCACCTCATCCCAAAGATACTCTCTTGGAAAGAAGTCATTGTCATGTTCAAGAAACCAGTTTGAGATAATGTGAGTGTTGTGAGCCATCAGATTATGGGTATAGTAGGGTCATACAGGGGTGGACATGGTCAGCAATAGCGCTTTTCCATTCACACTGACTAGTAAAAGTGCTTTACACTAAACCAACTTCCACCCATTTACACTCACAAACTCGCACACACATATAAACCAAAAATCAGGTCATTAGGCAACTTGGGGTTAAGTGGCTTGCCAAGGGGCGTGTGGACAGGTGGCAGGAGAATACTGGAATCGACCCAATAAACTTCCCATTACAATATGACTGCTCTGTCGCTAAGCCTTAGTCACTCTCAGTCGCCTTTAGTTGTTGCCAATTGTCCAAAAGTGTAAGAAAAAGCTATCTCCCACTGGATGATGCTAACACCACCAGCCCGAACCATTTATTCAAGGCAGGATGCCTTCCCTTAGTAACATAAAATTATGGCTTTGACCTATAAAAGTCACAACTGAAATTAGATGTTGAGACATGGCAACGTTTTCCCAATTTGCTGTTGTTCAGTTTTGCTGAGCCTGTGTGAATTGTAGCCTGAGCTTCCTGTTCTTAGCAGAGTAATACCCAAGGTTCAAGGTATGATATGTCTCTCATTCATTGATGGTATTCTACATAGCATGGTGGTAATGAGTAGCTACTAAATTTGAGCCGCTGTTGCCCTTCTGTAATCAGTCTGATCTTTGAAATTAAGTAATTTTTGCTCACAAAACCACTGCTGACTGGACAGTTTCTTGTTTCAGAAAATGTTCTGTAGACCTGTGAGCATCTTATGGAAAATCCCACTAAATCCACAGTTTTCTGAAATGTTTTGGCCAATCCATTTGGTATCAACAACAATGCGATGTTTGCAGTCATTGAACATGACATTGTCCTCTACGTAACTGGGATCTAGTCCTGGATATGAAGTCCAGTTGTTAGCACATTTTAGACGTATCTATGCTACAGCTATCTTCTGCTCTCTATACTGTACCATCAAGTAATGAAGGAACCTGATGAACCCAGTCTTTTTAATCCAGTGTACGGCTGAAGGTAAAACGCCAAACGCCTCTGGAACAGTCGCCCAAAAATCAAGTTGTATCCAGCCTTTCCTAGCACAAACCAGTGTACAGAGAGCCATATGTTACCAAGTGTTAGCAAGGATTTTTGGCCAGTTTAAAAGACGTTACACATAATACTAATGTACCAGCTTCGACCTGCTGAAAGGATTCTCCATTTCTCCCCCTGAAGCATTGGTTTCTGTCTCTGTTGCCCTAAAACATACACTTTCTTGGAGAAACGGCGACGCACACCTCCGTGGTTCTGAAGCCCCTTCATTCCTGTGGTGCATTTTTCTTTTGTATTACCTTGGCTGAGTGTCCGGGGTTTCTCCTCAGACAGAGGAATATTCATGGATGATATTTGGTGTCATTTGGCTCGGGCTGCTGCTGCTCTTAAGAGCTTCTCTTTTTCTCCTCTCGTCTCTCCGGCCACCCAGAAGCCAAGAGCTTTGAAGAGAGAGCAGCTGGGCCAATGACAAGTGATGGTTTTGGCGTGTTAGTGTGTGTATGTTTGTGAGCTTGCCCTGACTATGTGAGTGGGGCTTTTTTTTCCTCGGTTTTTGATAGATCATGTTAACATTAGCCTATGTTCATGTGTGTGTCTGTCTGTGTGTGTTCGGCCTGGTTGGGGCGTTTTAGCCCAATTACAGGGTTTGTTTCAGAGACAACTTCTCCTCCTCTAGAGATGTTCAAATCAGAATTTTGTAGGAATATACCGATCTCCAGGTTTTACAAAGCTTTGACCAGCTAACGAATTTGGCCTCCCAGTTTTGAGTCAATTTAGTGTTTATCAATTGGCACAGAGGCTCTCTCTGCGTTTCCATTTCAAATGTGAACAAGTTGGTTTCCTGCCAATGTTGAAAGAACACAAGTTCGCAATTGTGATGTTTCCATTGACTAAGAAATCTTGTGTTTTTATGCTTGTTCACACGTTAAGTCAGTTAAAATCGTGGCAGTGACAGATGTAAACGGTTACATGAGATATGTTCATATTTCAAAGTGTTGTTATTTGCAGGACCTGCTCATGCTTACGTATGATACGTTTGCTGATCAGGAAACATACAGTTGTTGAGTTTCTTACAGGCCGGCAAATAGTCAAGAGCAAAATGACAACAATCATCCAATTCGGTCACCAGACATTTCTCTCTTCAGTCTCTGTCCATCGGGGTGACCAAGCTAGAGTCTTTGCACTGAGATCTCATATCCACAGGAGAAATTCACATTCCAAAACATCTTCAATCAGTCTGATCAGCCAATCATGGATTCTTAGGATCAGACATTCTGGGGGAAAAAAAAAACAAGGGGGGAGAACACGATTACGCTGACTCTCCTGTGCAATTGATCCCATGTTGCTCAAAACCAAGCAGATAAAAGGGGAGGAGAGGAAGTCATAAATATTTTAGGGGTGGAGACTTTGAACCCTCCTCAACCCCCAAGTAGGTCATGATTGGTGCGCTCTAAGGATGGGGTGTTTTTGAATCTTCTGGACTTGTTTGGCTTGCATCTTTAGGAAGAAAAACATCCGAAATCTGGCGAAGAAGAAGAAAATCCAGCGCCGTACACAACTTTCACTCCCGAGTGGGTTTTTCTTTATGAGTCATTATACCAGTAAACACTGAAAAACTCATAAGCATAAATTATATAACAGCTGCAGATAAATTCCTTATGAAAGTTTAATGTGACTTGTCTGCTGCAGGTCCAGCTGAAAGTACCAAGGAGATGAGTTTGTGCATCAAAGCGATTTCTTTCTTCTTTTTTTTTTTTGCTTACAGTTAAAGTCAGAAACAGTCACACGTTAAGGTGGGCGAGGACCGCTGCAAGTCGTTGAAACTCGACATTTTCCAACTTTATAGGAAACAAAAACCCAAGCAATGCAGTTATTTAGTTTACAGCCGCCCGCCTACAAATAAAAAGCTCACTGGGAAAGTTTTAGTGATTGTTTCCGCCGGCGCTTGTTGTCATGTTGTTGTTCGCCACCTAACAACAGGCACTCGGGCCATTTCTCTTCTCAAACGTAAATGCATCCAAAAAAAAACCTGGACAAACAAATCTGTTGGTGTCAATGTTTTTCTTCTTCTCCTTTTTCCCCCCAAACTCACCAAAGACTTCGCTCTGTCTTAAACAATTCATGGATGGAACTTGCCGGAGAGACTCAAGAGTGTGACTCAATGCTTCCACCTTCGGGAGGCAAGAAGAGAGAAGAGCGCCACTCTCTCTTTACCTTGGACCGCCCTTTGTTTTCTGTTCGCCGAATAAGTTTCCGACTCCCCTTGAATATTTTAAGGCTCAGTCCTTTTGTTTTATGAGGCCACACTGACAGTGGATTTGGGTTTTATTGAGGAAAAGGGGCAAACGCTGAAACCGATACCTTCGGCGTTGAACGTTGAGCTATTTGTTGCTCCAGCTGACTCGGCTCAAACCGAGTCGCCGGACGGCGTTTGTGTTTGTTTCGTTGTGTGTGTATTTTAGTCCCATAGGCATTTCTCTGAGACGTAAAAAGTGATCCGAGCCTTCTATCTGTGTGTGTGTGTGTGTGTGTGTGTGTGTGTGTGTGTGTGTGTGTCCTGGCTCTGCGCTGGCCTTGGCCATGTTAATGTCATTATAGCTGGTGTGCAGACTACAGGCCCGGCCAGTTAGTGGCATTGTTGAGTATCACCTTACGCTTACGTTGCTTCCAGCTGGCCTGCGGCTGCCAGAGCTCACAGAAATAGTCGCTGTGTTTGACTGTGTGGGTGCGCACAAGCATGTGCAAAAAAGAAAGAAAAAGATCGTGCACGCTCATTTTTATCTCAACAGTCACAAAGCACTCAATAAGCCCTGTTAAGCATCTGAAAGACTGGAGCGTTTAAACTGCTCGCTTATTACGTGATGACAAACTGGACGCGGTCGTTTGTCACGTTACAACGTAAAAACAAAGAGGCTTTTGGGTGAATCAGAGCAAAGTCGGTCCTGCATAATGAATTGGTGTTCTTGGTATGATATGTATCTGGCTGAACACCAGCAGACTGGATCCAAAAGCAAAAGTGGTTTAAATTTATACATCAGTTAAGAAAGGACATAAATACGTCTGTTTTCTCACTCACAGATAGACTGATAATCTCATAAATATGGTTCATTTGAATTTTGCTTCATTGCTTTTAGCAACAAGGCAGTTCAAAGTAAAGACATAATGCAGTAGCTAATTATGAAAGAAGCCATAAACATTACGTTTTGTCAAATGCCATCACGAAAAACCTTCAAGCAAATATACGTCAAATATTTTGATAAATGTTCCAGTTCTTATTATCAAAGGCGACTCTAAACTGGCGGGTTTTCAGCCTTAACTTAAAGGAAGTCAGTGTTTCGGCAATTTTGCTGTTTTCTGGAAGTTTGTTCCAGATTAGTGGAGCATAGAAGCTGAATGCTGATATGCTCCTGGTTCTGGTTCTGGGAATGCAGAGTAAGCTAAAACCAGAAGACCTGAGTGGTCTGGAAAGTTGTTACCATGGCAACAGGTCTCACCTGAATCGATTATCGGGGCCTCTGTATGACTGATGAGATGAGTTGGAGCAGAGACGTACAAATCTAGTAGGACGCCGACTCTTGAGGAGTGGAGCTGGACATCCTTGTTGAGGTACTTTGGTGTGTAGAGCAGTTCATGGTTTAATTAATCAAAGTTAGGTCCACCGGTCCAAAAGCATCAAAAACCCACATCATCATCCATCCACTACTGTGTTTCACTACAGATGGTTTGACGTCTTTGAGCTAAAATTCTTTGTTTGGTGTTTTTCCAAACACCTGTCAACACTGATTGATTTTTTTATATACATATATATTCTACATTTTACTGCATTCATTCTCAGATCTTGCTTAAATTTTTTTTTTTCTCCTCGCAACTCTTTTTAACAAACCACACTTGTGAATCTACTGTACTTTGACATTTATCTTGCCTGAAGAGTCTAAAATTCATCTCCTAGGTCACAGGTGTCAAACTCCAGTCCTCGAGGGCCGGTGTCCTGCAACTTTTAGATGTGCCTCTGCTGCACCACACCTGAATAGAATAATTAGGTCATTAGCAGGACTCTGGTGAACTTACCTACACAAGGAGGAGGTAATTAAGCCATTTCATTCCAGTGTTTTGTAGCTGTGGTACATCTAAAAACTGCAGGACACCGGCCCTCGAGGACTGGAGTATGACACCCCTGTGGACCTAGGTTGTTTGCAGTTTTTCTGAGCATTTCTAACCAAGGGGTAAATGTATTGTAGTATTAGCTTCAGGGAAGATTGACAGCTGTCTGAAATATTTTCCTCCTGTGAGTGATCTTTTTCACGATTGAATGGTGGACTTTGAATTGTTTCTAAATGGCATTTTAACCCTTTCAGGTTTGGGGCTGCAGATAATTGCTTCTATGAGATTTTTGCTGATTCTTCCACATAACTTAATGCCCCAGATTAGAAAAACTGCCAAAACTCCTTCTCATTATTCATTAAATGAGTTCACTTGATTATCACTCGTTTAAATAATGTTCCTACATTTTCTCCTGCGTCTGCACTGGGTAGATTTTTCCATTTAGGTTTGTTTTTTTAATTGAAATTTGATTTTATGACCTGGTAAAGACCAGGGGTGTCAAGATACATAAAAATCATACGGTTAAAAGAGGGTGTTCTTTTTTTTTTTTTACTATAACTGTTTGCCATATTAAGAGAAATTTCACTGCCAACAGAGCGTAGATGTTGTTCCACCTCCAATGTTTCATTTATGACCATTAAAGTTACTTTCAAATTCCCTTTACGTCGGCTTTTCAAGGACCAGTCACAATATATGTACAAATTTTGCAGTTTACAGGAAGCATAAATTTTGGGCTCTTTAATTTAATATGGCCCATTCCACAGAAAGTCTTTTGTCTGTCCAATGTTGGCATTGGTCAGCACACTTGCACCGTTAAGCAGGAAAGGTCTAGACCGAGGAGAACAAGTGACTTGGTTCTTCTTTTTTTAGGAAGCGTGCCCAATGAAACCAGGAGTTCTGATTAAAAAGGGTAACAACCATAATTTTTCTTCAAATGATGTCTGAATGATATATGCTGAAGCAATATATTCAACAAAACTGAAAGTGGAACCTTCAAATAGCCTTTTGAGTGTTTTCTTATTAGGAAAATTGGCCTCGAGGGGCGGGTAGGTGGGAACAAAGGGCCTTGAATTGGAGAAGTTTTGGGGGAAAAAAACAGAGAAGAAAGGGGGGTGAAAAAGACGGAGTAGGATTGACTGACAACTCTATCAGCTGAAGAAAATCTGAAGAAGGAAAACGGAGAAAGAAAAGAAAGGGGGGCCTTAGGAGGCTGCCAAAACTTGATTGGTCCTGGAGGAGACAGTAAACGATTGTGGGTCAGCTGGAGGGAGGCTGCGCTGGCAGAAAGCAAGTTGTAACTGTGGTAATGAGCTCAATACAGTATGAATTAAAAGAAGAAGAAGGGAAAAAAAACACACTGCAAAGTTTGGAGCATTGCCTTGGCAACGGTGGCGGGATGCGAAACGACAAAAAGAGAAGAAACCGAGCAGAACAAAAAGAGTCGATCCACTCTTAAATTTAGAACTGCACAGCTACTCAGTGAAGAGTTGAGATGGCCGCATCAGCTGCTGGTATTTGTCTTTTTTTTTTTTTTTAACAGATTAACATTTTCAAAGCGAGTCTTGCACTTCTTTTCAACCGCTTTCCTCTTTCGTTTCTGTGTATACACGCACTATAATGAGAGACATCTATTACCGTACTCCAAAAAAAGGCAACAATCCAGTCAGAAACCAGCAAACGCGACGGCCAAACCTATTTCAATCTCAGCTAAACAAAGGAAAGACAGCTCCTTATTGCATTTGCCACAAAGGGACTTTAAAGAAGACCGAAAAAGGAGAGCGACCGCAAAGGGAATATGTTGAGAATCGTCGACCCGGGGGCCTGTCGTTAATCTGCCCGTTGGATCTTCCCAAACTCTGCTGATGATGTCTTGGTCCATTTAGCAAAACCCCAACTTCTTTTTTCTCGACTTTTCCGTTGGTTTCCTCCCGTTTGCCGCAGAGTCATCTTTCCAAACTGTTTAACCTGTTTAAACATTGCGAACTATAGAACATCTGACATCCAGCCTTTATGGACAGATTGCCAAGATTTCTCTCGCCACATCTTCAGAAAGAGGCATCATCTGATGCGGCCTTCCACAAGCCGTCCTTTGGCAATGCATGAGCCTGAACGGGAGGTTCTCGGTGGACTTGAGTGGCTATTATTCTTCTTTAAGCTGGTTTTCCATTTCTTACTTTATCTCACTCCGTCGCTCCCTCCCTCTCTTTTTCTCTTTTCTTTAGTCCTTTGTTAGGAGGTTGCTTCCTGCGGTGAGCGTGGCACTGCCCAGGCACATGTTCTGTGGTAGGCCTGATTACAGCCCTGCTGTAGTGCTGACATTGGCCTGCACCAACTCCTCATCTATAAACACACACACACACGCGCACACACACGCACACACACATTCGGTGGGCCCTAAGTTCCACCAACTCTGCCAGCAGCTACCGCGGCATGACTTCACCCGGCAACCATTCTTTGCGTCAAACAAAATGCCTCTGTCACCAGAAAAAGAACGGGAGTTAGGAGGGAGGGAGGAGAGAGGCGAGGGGGGGAAAAAGAAGAAAGAAGAAGAAAGGGAAAAGAAGGGAAGAATGTAGGATGTGTGGTAGCTGTGTCAAGGAGTTTGATGTGTTCGGACGCACTTTGGGATAATTTTAGACAAGAGGCAACCGAAGACGAGCCGCTCAGAGATTATCTATGAAGGTGGAGTGGCAGGAAGATTTGCCAAATTAGAGCAAGCGTGTAATAATGGGAAGATGAAGAACAGAAAGAATTAGTCCAGCCTCAAGCTAATGCATCAACTAGACCATGATTTAGGTCGATGTTTGATGATTTTTGAATATCAGCTATTTTGTCTACAGTCTACACTTGGCTGTAGACAAGGTGCAGAGCTGGAAGGTGCTAACAAGATCTTTTGCCACGAGATCTTCTGAGCAATATTCTCAATACTGAACACAAAAGAAATTTGCATTTGCTCGATGTTTTTCTTTTCCTATAGCAATCCTTCTTGACAATATATCCTATACTGTTGCTCACTTTTTTCCATAGACATATCTCAGTGTGATTTGCCACCGTATCATGCATGACTCTTGAGTATTTTCAAACCTGATAGTTTGGTAGACTCTATTCAAATTGTTGACTAAAGTTGTAACATTAGTTTCATTTTCAGCTGGTGAAGTTCACTTCCACCCTGCACTCTGTCAAATGAACCAAACGCTTTGAAAAACCTGTTCAGCCCCTGTGGTGGCGCTGCAGCTTGAACAGCTGAACAAAACAAACCAAAAACCTTTGAAAGAGACACTTAACGCAACTCCCTTCTTCACAGGATGTGAACAAAAATGGAGTGCCGTCAGATTTGAGCCTTTTCAGGATTTGTCTTTTGTCTTTGGCAAAAGATCACAAGCCGTTTCTCCCTCTCGTTCTCGTCTTACACGTTTGTTTAGGTTGTATTGAATGCCCTGCGCTATAGTCCGCTTGCTGCTTTTGGAACGGTCGCCGGTCCGCCAAGCGTTTACATATACATTTGAACCGCACCAGAGTTCACTTCAACCAAACGGAGACGTAAATCTGTAGGCGGACCAGGGTTCGCTTTTGCGGTCTGCATCAGAGTTTGATTGCCCATTCACACATCCCCAAACTAAAAGGACTAAACATGGCTGGTCTGAATGCAGCCAAAGGCGTGATAAAGGCTAGTCAAAGAATGTGATGCCATCCCACAGCAGTGTGTGACCAAGCAGATCGACTTGGTAATTCGACTTGATAAGTTTTCATGGGTAAAACCTTTATATACTCCGCTGCTCCATCCACAGATGCATTTTCTATATAAATTTATACCTACAAAGAAAATATGTATAAGATATATTGACCTTTCTGAAATGCAAAATACATTTTGTAAGTATTTTGTGGTTGGGTACTGGGTAGTTGGGATTTACTTCCAAGCTATTGGGGCAAACCTAATTTTATTCCATTTTTCATTAACCTTGACTGCATTTGATCATATTTTCTTCAAATTCTGTGTTTTCACGAAATGTTAGTTTTACAAAATATATATCCTCCCAACCCCATGCATCAATTGCTTGGCATTATCTGGATGTATCATCACATCTTTACATTCTACAAGTAAACCCTAGAAGAACGTTCAGTCAACTGCAGCTTAGTAAGCAATGCAGTCGCACAAGCTCTGAGAGCAGGTGGCTCCTCTGTCGTCATCTGCACTGGGGGATCTCTCTCCTCTGAAGGATGTGTGTGGAGCTGAGCAGATCAGATACTTAAAGGCTCAAGTACATACAGAAAAAAGCTATCTCTTAATCCATCTCGTCTCAAAATATACATTTATTTGTCACATTACAGATTCCAGGCGAAAACGATATGAGCCATATAGATCAAAATGATTTGAATGCAACGTTAACGAAATGAAACCTGGAGATGTAGGTATTATTAATTTAGTACAGTGCAGGAAAATCATTGATGAGCAATTCAAAACCACTGCTATTCTTTTTTTCTCACTACGCTACACACAAACCCATTGCCACGGAAACTGACTGACAACAGCCTCACTAATTTATCAGGATTTAGCACGAAAAAAAAAATATATATTTTCCTCACAAAGAACAGAACATTCAGTCCATTGCAGTGTTATATGTTCAGGCTTGATGTTTATTTTGCGATTATTAACAAGTGATAGTCTGAACACAGCGGTGGTTAGTTAGCTAATTCAAACACCTGCTCTACTGATGATCTGTTAGAGAGTTGATGTGTGGATCACCTTTAACTGAACCGAAACACACCGAATTCTGCAGCACATCAACAAGTTAAGGTTGTCAAAGTCAAGCTACCATAACTAAGCTACTTCTCTCTCCCTCTCTATTTTTATTCAGTTACATTTTTTTCCTGACCTGTGACATGTGATACTATTGAACCTTGTTATCTAGCTGTGTTGACAATTAGTTGACACTTAATAGCAAAGCATAGCGTTCCTTACATATTATGAGTACATTTAAGCTAAAACCAATGATAGTCATCGTCTGTGAGCAGCTTTTTGCCCTCCAACAGAACGCTGGAGGTCAGAATCTTGCTCGTGTGATGTGTCTATAAAAAAAACCTATTTAAAGTAAACAAACAAGGCTTAACCTGGTGGGGTGGCAAGTAAAGCCTGGCAGCCCGCCAGGCTCACAATACACTGGGGGAAGCACTGAAGTTTATACAGGTTTTTCTTTGTTGCAGGAGCGGCTTCACTATGAGACTCTCAGCCAGCATCTGGGGAAGCTTGGGGAGGACGCAGGGAAGATGGTCCATCGAGTCATCGACCTGACGAGACCAGAGGATCTGGATGGTGGGTGCCTCTGTTGGACATCCACTCCACTTTTTAGCCAAACTTTTCCTTTTTTGCTGCATGTTACATGCTTTTTTTTTTTTTCTGATGAGATTTGTAATAATCCAGGCAACTCAAAATCATTGACAGACATATCAAACGTAGATCAACAAGTGTTGGTATAGATATAGGTGGCCTGCTCCAGTAGTTTAGTTGGCTCCAGGACCTCACTGAAGTACGCCGGTGTCTGATGTCTTTGAAACATTTAGATGACATTAGCTGTTAAAGTGTCTCCAGTGTGCAAAACCAAAGCCGGACTGAGCTTAAGGCAGTCCGGCTTTGTGCTGCCTTCATGATGCCTAGAAATGATGAGGAATGACATCTGAGTACCTAATGTTCCATACGGCTTGTAGTAAGCATTCCGCTCAGCATAAAATATTCTCCCTGGATATTGCCTTGGATCACTCTGACCTCAACCCACCTGTTTCTCATAAAGCACCAGTGTTTACACAAGATGAGAAGCTGAGGAGTACTCATCATGATTTAGTTTAGAGGCAGAGGATAAACACGGGAGCCTGGGGACTCAGATAGTATCAGTCAGGAGCAAACTGACTACAGCGTGCAGCGTTCATGTCAAGAAGTGGAGGGCATCCCAGAAAGACCTCTCTAGACTTTTGTTGTGCTCCTCAACCCAACAGGGTTAAATTATTTGTCAGACTTTGTTTTTTCTGATGGAAAGATGGGAAATGAATCTGACAAATATAAAGCGAATGTCTTTGTTTGTCATCTCTTAGGGAATAATATCACAGAGGCACGGGTGTTCAGAGAGGCACGAGGCAGGAACAGCAGCGAGCCCCACATCAAGAGGCCCATGAACGCCTTCATGGTTTGGGCTAAAGACGAGAGGAGGAAGATCCTGCAGACCTTCCCCGACATGCACAACTCCAACATTAGCAAGATCCTGGGTGAGAATCTTGACTAGTCCACTTTGGTCAAAGAATGTTTATTTCACTCAAGTTTGCTGGCGAACTAAAGTATGAACTCCTTCACAGCAACAGCTAAAACCAGTATCAACGTTTCAAACGCCGTTCCTTAACCAAAGGGTTAAGGAAAGGCCCTCCAACAGAACGGTGGAGATCAGAAAAGGCAATGGTCTACCAATTAGACCTTAATGTCAAACAAAATGAAAATGGTTTATTAGTTTAGTAGTTATTTCCTGCCATAAACAGATACATCACTAGCATTAGCAATTAGCATGTATTTGCTCAATTTGACAATTTTGAAAATAAATTTATTTAATGGGAACATGTCAGTTTCGGTTTGTCCTGTCTGTCTCTGTGTTGCCTTGCAACAGACTGGCGACCTGTCCACGGTGACCCCGCCTTTTGCCCGAAACGTTTTCTGGATATACCTCCTGACCCCACTAGGGACAAGGGTGTACAGAAAATGGATGGATAGAATTTTTTCATCAACAGACTATTGTTTGTTGATGAAAAGTTTTGACACTACGATGAGGAAGAATAAAACGACAGAAAGTTGTGGCGCGCCGGGTTTTTTAATGACTTATTGCGTGAACAAACTAATTGAATTGTGATATTAATTGTTTCTTATTTGATGGAAACACCGCAATTGCGACATTGTATTTTTTCAGCAGTAATGGACGTAAACGACGGATGACATAATTGTCGGTGTTCTACTCAGCTAACGCACATTATCAATATACATTGTCTGGGCTGTCTAAGCACTATTTTTGTAATGCTAGCTGTACTAATTATGCTAATTGCTAATGTAGAATGCTAAACACATGTGAGATCTGTCATTGATTTGTTTGCTTTAAAGACTGTCTAAAGCTGCTACATTCTGGCAGGTCAAAGCTTTGCAAAACTGGATAAAAAACACAACAACAAAAAACGGTTTAATTTGCAGGAACAACTTTTATGCTAACTCAACCCAAGATATCCTCCCTCCCATCCCAAGATAAAGTAACATTTTTTTTATTTTTTTATTTGGCGCTCTCATTAGCTTACCCTCCCTCTGTATTTCACAGTTCACAGGGTTCCTTACCAACAAGCTGCAGATTATGAGAGGCACTAATGTGTTTTTCAGGCCAGGAACGCGGCACACACAGAGCTCCACTGTGCCACCTTGACTTGTGTGATGGATGCATTCAGTTGAAATCCTTGTGGATTCTGACCTCCTCCACACAGATATCCATTCACGCCGCGCTGAGCATAACGGCTGTTTCTCGAAGCATTCCTCAGACCTCCGATGTCCAATGCAGAGTCGGAGCCAGCAGAACCTAAATGCTGCTCCTGAGTGAACGGGCCGCTTTTTTTTTTTTCCTTCAGAGGTTCTATGGTGTTGACTTGGTTTTGATTAACAGGCATCATTATTTCAGTGAAGAAAACTGGGAATAAGTCCTGTCGGCCGTTATTGTGCTTGTGTAACGAGACTCCGAGAGAGAGAGAGAAAAAAAGAAATTGTGTACGTGTATACGACCGTACGTATACAGTCCATGTCCTTCCAACACAAAAACACAGCTGGACTTTTTGGGGGAGAAGGTGGGTGGCAGGCTCGAAACAAACTCCCCTGTGTTTCCTGTGTCACAAAAGTACAAGGAAAGTTTGTGATGAACCTCGATAAACAGACAAGCGAGGCTGAGTGTGTATAATCAAAGTACTTCACAGATGTGCTGCCTTTCCGCCGTAAAGACCTCGTCCACTTGTTCGGAAGGTCCTCTTTACCAGGAAACAGTAGAAGTACACAATGTGACATTCTTCCTGGGCTGAGAGGGAGCAGACAGGAATCCACTCCTGGCTTTAAACAGCCTCTAATACCTGATGGTGGCTGTCAGGTTAATACGGCGGCGTAATAGGACTGTTCTAGGTAGGGAATAAAAGAGGAGTACGTTTCTGCCTTTTTGAGAGTTTTTTGAGGAGTACTCTCAAAAAACTCAGTAATTTTGAGAGTAATCTCATACGTTTTTTAGAAAAACAAGGAAATTTATGATCTTCAAAAGTGGAGAACTTGTGGGGAAAAAAGTTTTTCAAGTTTTTTCTGACATTAATCTCAAAACTTCTAAGTTTTTTTCTCGCATGTTTTCCTCTTCAAACTCAGAAATTTCCAGGTTTTTTTCTAGAAATTTCTGACATTAATCTCAACATTTCTATGCTTCTTTCTAACAAATGTTCAACTTTTAGAAAAATGTGTGGAAAAATTGATGTTTCAAAAGTCAAAAATGTTCAAGCTTTGTTTTGTTCTTGCCATAGATTGACATTCAAGTAAAAAAAAAAATTAAAAATACAGTAGGAAAGCCAAAGTATAGATTACAAATGTATATGTTTTTAAATATGTTATTCTTTCACTCTTATATAAAGTTAATTTCTACATAAATTGTACATTTCAAGTTATTGTTGTATGAAAGAAAAGACAAAAATTCCAACGCTGCGTTTCAGGTTCGCGCTGGAAAGCCATGACCAACCAGGAGAAGCAGCCGTACTACGAGGAGCAGGCCCGCCTCAGCAAGATCCACCTGGAGAAATATCCCAACTACAAGTACAAGCCGCGGCCCAAGAGGACCTGCATCATCGACGGCAAGAAGCTGCGCATCGGGGAGTACAAGCAGCTGATGCGCTCGCGGCGTCAGGAGATGAGGCAGTTCTTTGTGGGGTGAGTGTGGCTGGGGCTTCACTTTGTGCTTTCCGAGCCTGTTCTAACGTTTCGGATGACACGTCATTCCTCTCTTGTACTCGTAATTGCAAAAAATGACAAGAAAATCACATGTTAGGGATCTGTTGAATCAATTGATTTTATTTATAAAGCACCTGTCACACTAAAAGCAGCTCAAAATGCTGATCTATTAAGATCTTAGAGTAACAAAATGCTGCACACATTTATTGTAAATAAAAAGTGTGGTCTGAGATTGTCCCAGTGCAATTTTAGCTAAAATTACAAATGTTGTAACATCATTTCATTTGACCTGAATTGACTTGTTCTGCTTCTAAAATAATAATTATTATTGAATAATCTTAATATTTTAAATGTCATCAAATGTTTTAACTTTTTAAATGATAGTTTGGAGACTTTGGAGTGAGAGTTTCTTTTAGAAATTCCATTCAGTAGCTAACTCTCATGGCCTTCGTTTAGTAGCATAGGCTAGTTGTTCAGTCCAGGAAGCTGAAGCTAAAGGCTAGCCTTTAGCTAGCTCTTCCTAAAAGAGATTAGAAGTATTTCAATTCAAACGTGACAAAGGTTATTAATAGCATTCACACAACCTACGACATTTTTGATTAGAATTACTTTAAGATGGCAGAAGTATTGTTTGATGGCCTCTAGCTTCAGCCAGTGGACCAACTAATCTGTGTTTTATATTAAATGAAGACATCAAGATGAGATATAAACTATTATGTTTCAACTGAAATTTACTTTCAAAATGCTTAACTTTTCTTTTTTTGTTTGTCATGCTGCCTGCTTTCTGCTCCTTTGTATTAAACGTTGTTGCTAGCATGCTAACTGCTGTTAACGTTCTAATGAGAGTGATGTGTGATTTTCCATTAGTTTTCACATCGTTACATTTCCCCTCTAATAGACTATTTTGTCTGTCATGACAGGAAAGTGAAAAATCAGGAGTGTGCAGAAACAAGCAGGGGAGGGGCAGCATCATGTTACTCTGTACTCCATACAGTCTGTGAAGACTTCAACCCACATTTTTATTTAAAAAAAGGATTTTATTTTTAAAACATTAGTATTCTAACTTTGAGCATTTATTTTAGGCAAAATTCTTTATGATAAGCACTTTGGTTATTTTGCATTTTATTGTTTTGATTGTTTTTTATGTACTAAAGTACAAAATGTTGTCATTTGAAGTTTTTTTTTAATTGTAATACAAGAAGGCAAAAATGAACTATCAACATATAAAATGTTTTCTCTTTCCTCAGAGCAGTATTTGTGCTATTTTACTAAATGTTTCGATGACATCTGATTACTTTATTTGAGGCTTTATTCTCTCATGTGTGCTGCACTTGGAACCCTCATGGAAGGTCTGGAGCCCAATGCGGCTCCATCTGCAAAATCCTTCAAGCATTTGCTTAAGAACATTATATTTTTAAGAGAATAGTCAGACCAGAAAGGTAGGGGGCTGGGAGGGGAACAGTGGCATTGTCTTTAATGGGAACCAGTCGCGGACGTGTTTAAAGCCATCTCAGTGGTCTGAGTTTGAGATGGATCTACCAGAGGCCGCGGCTTGAATCGGGAGCGATTTTTAATAGCTTGTCATTTATTAAATCAGGACAATGGCGGGTGCTTGCGGGCAGCGAAACCAGAGACAGACAGACAGAGTGGAATATGAAATGTAAGCAGATGTTTGAGAGGGGAAAGAGAGCGGGGCAGACGTCACAGGCGGAGTGCCACATTTTCTGTGTGTGTGGTCAAGTAAATATGAAAAAACGCTCAGGCTCTACCAAGGCCTGGACTTTCAGTTAGAGCCGCGCCGCTAATTCATGGCACAGTCCACACAGCTAAACCAGCGGCGTCTTAATGTGGCAACAAGGACAGGCGAAGACATGTTGGGTGAGAAATGATTTTCCCGCTTCATGTGGCGCGTTTGTTTAAACACTGTTTACCCTCATCCCATTTATATGTCTGCAGGCTAATTAGCTCATCCTGCTGCTAGCAGGTAGCGCTCCCTGTTAGCAGCACGCTGGTCCAGAAGACAAACTTTACACTCAAGTTTGTTTTTCTTTTCTTTTAATCCCAACTGCAGGTTCACATTCAAGAATTTTTAGAAAAACATCCCAATTTACTTTGAAGCTACCATTGACTTCTTCATGTTAAAGTTTTATATCCATCTGGGTTTTGAATTACTCTTCCCAAAGAAAAGTAAACTCACCTTCTCCTCTCATAATTGACTGTGATTTGTATTCAGTTTACGAGAATACATGAACCCCAGAGAGGTTAGCAAGACCTCTGCCAAAATGTTAGGAAATCTGTCAACGTTCTCTTTGGCTAGCCTGTTAGCATGCTGGTTTCAGCTTTTATGTACCAACACATGGAACAAAAGAGAACATTAAATAAAATAGCTCTAGTTATTCAGTTCTTCAGTGCAGATAAATTTTCTCTATGTTTTAACTCCCCAAATTGTTCCAGTCCATTTTTAGCCTGCTGAGGTCGCCAAAATCTATGAGTGACCATGCTGTGCTTACAGTTACAGTAAAACAAGCAAAACACAAAACAAATGAAAGCAAAACACTATACTCTTTCACTTTTAGGGTGTAATTTTGTAAGATATACACATTTCATGTAACATTCGAAAACAATTTGTATCTCAAATGGTGACTTATGTTTATAAAGGCCGACAGTTGGAGTTCGGGTTGTACTGTAGGAAAGGCTGTTTGTTAGCTAAAAGCTAAGCAGGAAAGACAACTGGCCTTAGAGGAGTAAATGTCGCTGTCTGACTATCTGTGAAAGGTCGCCATGGCAATTCCAAACAAGTTTAGTTCATTATTTTACAGTGGAGAATCTTCCAGGAGTGAAGCCATTGAGTGAATCTGATTCTGTTTAATGGAAACGATTTCAGAACTCGGCAAAGATGTTAGTTTTGAACTGAAATAGGATGTCTGTGTTTTTGACCTGGACTGCATTTGCATACAGATTTTTATTGTAGCTTTAATTAAAGTCTCACGTAGAATCCACCATGGCGAAGATATGTGTTTGAAGTTGTGTGTTGTAGTTCACCAAAATTTAACATGGGTTTTTTTCTCTCCCTTTATTTATTTATTTTTTTCAAATCTCAGGCCTCAACCCCAGATTTCTCTGGGCAACAGCTCAGGAGGCGTTGGAGTTTACCCGGGCGCGATAACCATGGCGACAACGGCGACGCCCTCCCCGCATCTGACCTCGGACTGCTCGAGCACGTCAGCCAGCCCCGAGCCGAACATCCCCGTCATCCAGAGCACGTACGGGGTGAAGTCGGAGCCCGGCGGCGGGGGCAGCAACGGTACAGGCGTCGGCGCCATGGATCTCCCCGGTGACCCCGCAAACGGAGACGACGACATGGACATGTACGAGGACTTTGAGGACGAGCCCAAATCGGACTATAGCAGCGAGCACGAGACGCGGGAAGTGGTCAGCGCCAACTGATCGGGGGGGATGAGTAAAAGTAAAAACGTGACAAAAACAACGACTCCCTTTACGTCCAGAGAGACGAACTCTGAGAACAAAGTTCATCACGGAGATCTCCAGGCAGACTTCTTACTGAGCATGCCCTGGCAAGATCTGAAAGACTTGTGGAACAGTGTCTTGACAGGCGCCCCGTTGAAGAAAAAGGGGCCGGCGAGGGAGAAGGTGTCCCACGAACACGACCTCAACAATCATTCAGACTTTGAGCTGACAAGGAGCTGCAGTTTCCTACACTCTGACAATCGTTAAAGGAGCAAGAAGAGCGAGAGAGAAAGAGAACGAGACAACGAACAAATGAGCAACAAACGCATCACAACGTGGTGTGGTTTGTAGAGAGCATGCATGGTTTTTTTTTTCACGCATCACAAAATGCTCTTTGACAGCTATTTGGTCTTAAATGTGTAAAAGAGTGTGTTAGTTTTACTATTATGGCGTATTTGACTTTTCGTGACCCCGTTTGGTTTTCTGTTCCATCGATCTCTGACAGGTCTCACTGCCTGTACAAACTCTGGACTGTCGGAACTTGAAATTTCAAATTTTTTTAATATAAATTCTGATTTGTGTTACCTTCTTAGTCTTACCTTACTTTCAACATAGTGCTAAGCCTTTTCCCCCACCTTACAAACTGCTTATATTATGTTACTGTTAGTTTTTTTTTGTTTTTTTGTTTTTTTAAGAAATATCCCAGCTCAGGTATGATGTGCCAGCTTGTGAATGTTGGTTTTTTTTTTTTCTTTGTTTCCATAAAAGTAGGACTTTTAGATGTTCCATAGGTAGGATTTTTCAGACTGTCATTGAAATATAGGGAGTTAAATCCTTTATAATAATAATAATAATAATAATTATTATTATTATTATTAAGGAAGGAAAAACCCATACATTGTACAGTTTTCTTCAGATGTGCCAAACATTCACGTTGTCCCGGGATGTTGTAGTCTTAATTTCCAATGCTGCAAAAAAAAAAAACGAAGAAAAAAAAAAGTCTTATACAATCAATTTTTCTATCTGGTGTGATAGATTGTTTTTTGTTTGTTTTTTCTTGTTTTTTGTTTTTGTTTTTAAGTAAAATGCTGGTTCCCCTCCTGATCCAGTCACAGTCAGAGCTCAGGGAGGACACGTCTTTGTCACGCTTTCCCCCAGTCACACGAACGCATCATCGCATTGTGTCGCTCCAGGAATCTGTTTCACTTCGAGACACATCGTAGCAGAGTAGCTCATTTTATTTCCAACTGCACTGGTGCTTTCATGAACCATGTTGCTCTTAGTTCCTTCACGCCAAACCAGTTTGCTCGAAGCTTAGCGTAGTGCTATATCAGCACTTATGACCGTCCCTTTAAATCAGGCTAACGACAGAGGTACTTTTTAGCTTTTTTTTTTTTTCATGTATTTATTTTTTTTACATCTTAAATTAATAATTTCTGAAGTGATGTTTTGTTAAATTGTTAGAAGCACTTGATATTTTACCTGAATTACGTGACTCTTATTTACTATAAATCCAGATTAGTTGGAGTTTGAGGCGGCGCGCGCTAGCTTGTCCGAGAGGAGCCGAACATAAAATGAGCTCTTACGGTTTTAAGACGGGTCTCGTCTCAAATGTCTTACAATGTAGCCAAATGTTTTTTTTGTTTTTTTTTACAAACTCTATAAATGCATCCATAAGGATTTTAGTAGCTGATTTATAATTATCTTGAGACCATACATTACAATATAATATCTAATACAATACAATAATGTCATTTTTAAAAAATCTAATTATATGTCTAAATGTTTATAAATAAAAAATAAAATCTCCATCCAGGTGCATCTCTACCATAAACTGCACTGTTTAGTTTTTTTTGTTGTTTTTTTTAAGTAGATGATGGATATTTAAATGAGAAAAAAAGAGGTCGGAGGTCGTCCGCTGCTGATTATCTTCCTGTGTGAAACATACAGAAAGAGTGGAACATGTGAAATGGTTCTGCTCAAACTTGCTGTCTGATGTGATATTCATAGTCAGTAAAATTAAAGGTATTTTAGCACCAACATAGTTTTCAGTTTTGAGTTAGTTTCTGTGACCACACGCGAGCGCTACATGTTCCTTTTAGGAAACGAATATTTCTGTCCCTCCGCCTCCTACCTTCAAGTAAATCACTGTAAATATGCATCCCGTGGAAACGTAATTACAGTTTAGGCATTTGTAAATTGATATTCCCATGGACTGTTTTTAAGATTGTTTTTCTTTTAAGATGGTAAAAGTTCATATTTGTCATTGCTCCTCTTGGACTAGACGTTAGCTTCAGCTTTCTGGTTTGACTGATCTGGATTTATCCCATTTCAATTTTTTGGTCACCTTTCAACAGAACCTCACTTCAAAAATCATGACCTGCCCCTTTAAGAATCGCTGAGTCCTAAAAGGACGTTTGAAGCTGTTCGTACTCAGATGGGAGAGCTGTCTCAAAGAGGTTCTGCTAAAAAGATGTGATAATTGTGGGTTTTGTGTTTTCAATTCGTCCTAAAATGTCTCCTAGCTTGTTTGCTATAATCGTCCTCAGAATAATGTGGGAAATATCTGAAAACTCATATATTTAAAGGCAAAATTAAACAGGTCTGTTATTCTAAAAAGAAGACCTGTTGTATTTTCATATAGTTCAAAATTAGCTGGACAGAGCTTTCCTCACCATAATGATGCTGAGGGGAAAATATTTGTGCTCACTCGTATATCAAATCTTTTTTTTTTTTTTTTCAAAAAACTGTTTTCCTGAGTTCTTTTTAAACATTTCTTTAATTTTCTGCTTCATGACAAAAGTTCTCCTCACAACTATTTCCATCTGTATTTATTAGGTCTGAACATTAGCTTTTGCTCCTGTTACATTTCTGTCAGCATCATACACATATTAAGCACTGGATATTAATTCTGATGTACTTTTCCTGTTTTTTTGACTAATGTGAAGTTATTGTTTGATTTAAAACATTACAAATTAGTCAAATAAAATCAGATTTTTTATTTCTTTTTGAGGGGGGCCTCAGTGTTGCCAGGCTCCATTAAAATTGCCATTTCTTTCAAAGCATTTTTTTTTATTATTATTATTATTTCATTTATTTAAGCGAACTTTGTTTCTCGCAGCTCTGATCGGGCCACGCCGCCTCTGGTCTCTTTTGAAAAACAAAAAAGAAAAAAAGGTAACCTCATGCTCTTGTTAGTCGTGACCTGCGGAGGCAGAGCACACGTTTTCACGGTCACACACATTTTTATTTTTATTTTATTTTTGTTTTTTTCTTCTTTTTTTTGTGATGAGTATTGTATTTGAAATTTCAATTGTGCGTTTTAACATTTCATTGTATTTATTAGCCTGCTTTGGCTCTAAAAAGTGTCAGTACAACTTGGTGAGAGAGACAATCTGAAAAAAAAAATATATATGAATAAAAAAAGAAAAGACTTCAGATTAATGTTGAAGTGTTATTTGCTGTGTGTGTGTGTGTGTGTGTGTGTGTGTGTGTGTAAGCAGTGGGACAGGTAGTTCTTCATAAATATCTATTTCCATTGCTCTAAATGGAGCTCACTTTTTTTTTTCTTCCAAGAATCTAATCATTTCAAACACAAGGCTTTCTGTTTCCAAAGCCTGACTATTCCCCTCAGTCTTTATATTTTTGGTGGCCCATTACAGTAAATGTGGCCTATTGTTCCGCTGTGTGTGCGAGTGAGGTAACGCTACACACTCTGACTGTGCTGCGGTGTAAACGCCACGGCGCCGGCGCTCGCTGCAGCCAATCCAGCGACACAAACGGAGAACTCAGCCACATGCGACCACATAATAAATCTAATTGTAATTCCCAAATCAACTGTAGCGTCACCCTTCGAGGGGCGCCGACAAGTTTGTCGCACTCCTTTGTAAGGTTGTGTGTGTGTGTGTGTGTGTGTGCGTGTGTGTGCGTGTGTGTGTGTGTGTGCGTTCTGTGCCATAACTCTGAGTTGGGAGGAGTGTTTGAAATCATTCTTGTACCGTTGCCATGTTCATCTCATTAACGAAGTCATCATAACTTACATTTCCTTTTCATTTTCTTAAACATTTTGCAAGTTTTTGCAAGTTGACAGATTGTGTGAGTGTGTGTGTGTGTGTGTGTGTGTGTTGATGGAAAGGTTTAAACACCTCAATACTCGACAGTAGTTTATAACATGATAAACTTTGGTATGCAGCAAAGGCATCGTCACAGAAACCTACGCCTGTTCTTGTTCCAACTTTATTAACTTTGTGGGCAAAAATAGTTTTTATTTTACTTAAAAGAAATTCACTTTAAATCAACCCAGTTATTAAAAGATTTTCAAGGAAGAAACAAAAAGAATGTATTGTTTTATTATCTTTGCATCATCGAATCAGATAAACAGAAGAAACTATAAAATGTTTTCAAAATAAAATGAAAAAAGTTGGAAAATGTTTTCATATTCAATAAAATAAAATGTTTCCATAGGATGATCAATAGTATAAAAAACACAAATCAAAATTTTTAAATGCTTAACAGTGTCAAGCTGTGTCTAATTTTTGTTACATCACACTTTAATGTTTATGCTCCTTTTCTTTGTTTTATTAAAAATAATAAAAGAAGTTAAAAATAATAAAAGCTTCAATAGTTCTGAAAACTGCAGAGTTGATGACTGTTCACAGCAATATGATTTAGAAAAAAGAGATCTTGTAAGAAATGGTTGACTCTCCAGTGACCGCCAACATGTTCCCAGCATTTTCAACAACAAAAAAAAGTTTTATGTATTTTTTACCTAAACTGTTTCTTAAAAAATAAAAACACAGACGTGCACGAAATGTTCATATTTTGTCTGATGTTGCCACATGCAGGATTTTCTGTGGCTGATTATTAAAATTCAGGGCAGGAGTTGCTGATATTTTAGGTTGATATATTTTATTTTGTTTTTTTGTTTTTTGACCAGAGATCATAAATTTTCCATTTTCTTCCATGTGGAACCTTTGCAGTAGTACTAATTGCTAGCTTATAATCTTATTGATGGGGTATTTTAAATGAACCCAAACAAAATGCTCTTCTTTTTTTAAAAGTATATTTATATATAATCTTGCCATTTTCAACACTTTTCTGAACAATTTATAGCAAAACATGTCTTGCACTACACAAGCCATAATTGAAAGAACTTGTTTTTAAAGCTGAGATAACTTTTTTGTGAATTAGTCCTAAATAAAACTAACAGGGAGAGCTTTTATTTTGAAACAGGTAATTAAACCATGATGTGTTTTGAGCAAGTTTTTTTTCCTGTTATTGTTCCTCTAATTAGTTATATGCAGTTTAAGTTAAAACCTTTAGTTTTATTTGTCAAACGGTCACCTTGGTGATCTGTCTCCATGCTGCCAGCAGTGAGTTGGACTCTGCCAAAGGTCGTCCCTTCTGTTCATGATCTTTACGGACAGAATTTCGAGGCGCAGCCAAAGTGTTGAGGGGATCCGTTTTAGTGGCCTCCGGTTCAGGCCACTGCCTTTTTCTTTTCTTTTTTTTTTGCAGATGATGTGGTTCTGTTGGCTCCATCAGACCATGATCTCCAGCTTTCCACTGGAGCCAAGTGTGAAGTGGCTGGGATGGAAATCAGCACCATACTGAACAGTCTGGTCACTAGAGCACTTTGTTTGGCATCTTGTTAAAAGAAGTTTAACCCATAGGAATGGCTTAAGGGTAAATTTAACTGGTTTTGAACTTTTTAAAGCCTCTGTATATCCGTCGTCTGCGACTGATTATGTTAATAAATGTGGGGAGAGAGTCCCAATAAGCCAACAAAAGAAGTAAAAATAATTAAAAAAAAAAAAGAAAAAAGGAAAACATGGTTTATAATATTCAACACTGGGATTTGTCTATGTTCTGCCTGGGTGTAAAAACCGACAACACAGAAACAAAAAAAAGTTTCATGCAGTTTATTTTTACCCAGTTCTTGGGTTGGTTTGGGACATAGAACACTCATCGTACGTATAAAAATTTAACGAACTTGCTAAAAGAAAAAAGTTGCGTGTTTCTGGTCAGTGAAAGAGGAACATTAGACTAAAGGAAAGAGAGTTATTCTAGGCTTACCTTAGAAAACAGACACTGGGATGCTACTTCTAGCTTCATTGGAACATATGGAAACCTGCTTGACACCTGCCTGTGTTCCCATGTTGCCTTGGCACCCTGGTTTCTTCAAACCACACCTGAATAGTGAACGTCTGTGCTATATTTAACCTGCTTTAAGGAAAAGAAAGAGTTCAGCTGTTTTATAACACTTCAGGCTGCATTCAAACCAGCCCTGTTCAGTCCGCTTTAATCGAACTCCGGTCCGTTTGTCTTGAACGTCCGGTTCGTTTGGGGACGCGTGAATCGCCTCTGGTCCGCCTCCAAACTTGGGTCTCAGTTTGGGTGAAGTAAACTCTGGCACGGTTCGAACGCATATGTGGATCCAAGCGGACCGGAAAAGTTTCCAAAGGTAGGAAGTGGATTACAGCGCAGGGCATTCTGGGTAAATGCAAATAAAAGTCTAAGAAACAACTCATCTTTTACCAGAGACATAAAAGAAATCCTGCAGACGCTAAAGTCTGACACCACTTTTGTGGAAAAGGAAGTTAAACTTATGTCATCTGAAGCTTTCGTGTCTTTCCTTCAGTGGTTCTGGGTGCAGCGCCCCCACAGGCGAGGGTGGGAACAGGTTTTTCTAGTAGTTTTATGTGTTTGACAGAGAGCAGCATTTTCACCGTTGCAGGTGAAAATGTAACAAATGTTGAAGTAATTGTTTCTAGTTTCCAACATGTAGAGGTTTCTCCTCCATAGAGTCCCGCGGGTGAAACAATCCCTGGTAAACGAAGATTCAGACCAAGACTCTGTCTCTCAACAGTAACAACTCAGAGGACTAAAGTTTGCTGATCTGTCAGACTCTGAAGAGGAACTCTGGGAACCACATCAGGTGGGTAATCCTTCACTTCCTGTTTCTCCTTCCAGTTACTCACTCAACCATCTGTTTCTGACAGCCGAGCCCAAGAAAAAACTACCGATTATCTTCACATTCTTATTTTTGCAAGTAAACCTCGTTTAACTTTTCCTAGAGTGTAGAGTAAGTCAGTGTTTTTCAAAATGAGAGGCTGCCAGGGGGCGCTGTGGGGGCCTCAGAAAGTTGGAGTCAAGATGAAAAAAAAAGTTAATTTAATCCCATATCTGTTATTCAATCATGATTTTTTTTTAAATAAAATGTAAAATAAAGTAATTTATTTAAAATTTTTTAAGCTCATATTCTGATTGGCTGCCAGTCAAATTCATCATGCTGCTATGCTCCAAAAGCTAACATAGCTAGCAAGAAATGGAAATATTTCTGACAACAAAAAGACCAAAGGATCCACTGCAAAAACCAACAAGAACATCAAATTTGATGCGAGTAACATGAAACATTACAGATTTTCATATGATGAAAAAAGTATATTATCTGATAACATTTTCTGCTACAGAACTTCTGGTCACCTAAAATCAGAAGGTTTGAGATGAATGTAGATGAATGTAATAATTATTGAATAGTGGATAAAAACACATTCTAAAACACATTTTTTTTTTACATATTTTGTAGCATCGTCTGTGTTTGCAGACAGAAGTTAATGCTCTTTGGTGGGGGCAACTTTTTAATATACAGAAGTGTGTTATGAAGTTGGATGAACAACTAAGTCTTTTTTGAAAACTTGGATGTTTCTGAGAGTGTTAGGAAAGTAAAATAAAAACATTTGACCTTCACAAAAGCCTAGTTTAGGTCTAATTGAACCCTGAAGTTTCATTATTGTGAATCAGTTGAGTTTTCAGAAATCTTCCTGATAATCTTTGAGGAGCAGTGACATTAAAAAAAAGGGGGCAAATATTAGTAATCATAATAATTACCAGCCATGCTGTGATGGTAAATGTTTCTCTCAGCTCAGTGATTATACACTTTGAATTTACCTTCCTTTCTCGTGGCTCTGCTGTGTGTGGGGATGATGAGGTATAATGACACCTCTTTCTTCATGAAAGTCGGCTGGATGAGGGCCTTGAGGCAAAAACCCACGTTTTGATTCTTCAGATCCATACTGAAGAGCGAGGGGAACCACGTCCTTTCTTTTCTCTCTTCGTTTACCTCTCCTTAGCAATCGGCCATGTAGATCAAGAGAATTCTAAATTGTAAACACAAAAGACGGCCCCCTTCATGACCTCTCTTCTTCAGATGTGCTGAAGAGGCTTCTTCAGGGAGGCATCAAAGCGGAGCGACCATGATGCTGACTACTTTGGGTTTGTGGCGCTTAAGACATTCAAATGCCCGTCAGTCCAGATGAGTTTAATTGACCTCACACTTTGTTTCTGTTTGGCTGACAGTGAAGGTAAAAAGTTGGCTAGAATCCTCCATCGATACGCCTCATCTGACGTCTCACCTGTACTTCAGCCACACAGCAGCATGGTGCCACCAATGTCAGTGTTGTCACCGTTACATTACTCGTGTTTTATTTTATGCATAAAGCCAAGCAAGTGAGAACTCACGTTGCCCGTGAATTAAAGGGGCGGTATTATGTAAAACCAACTTTTTTTTAGCCGTACACCATGTTATAATTTTATCCCCTCATTAAACCATGTTGCTTTGATTCTTTTATGCATGTTTGAGAAATCTTCAAGGACGAAGCTCCTCCTAGAAGCTACAACATCCGCCCCACAACTCCCCCACTCAGCTCCTTCAGACTAGCCAGTAGCTATTAGCAGTCCCACAACAATGTGGGACTGCACATTATTGTAAGGCCTGCTTCCCAGTTAAGCTCTTTAATAATGTTAAAAAACTGTTTTAGAGGAGTGACGTTGTGATGACTTCCTGAAGGCAGAGTTTCAGAAAGAGCAGGACTTTCTTAAAGAGACAGAAGCCCAATTTCAAGGTACCATATTACCAAATCAAATCTCTTTTAAGTTATATCTTATTATGTGTATATATATATATATATATATATATATATATATATATATATATATATAGCTTACTGGACGTTTGTTTTTTTAAAATGATCCTATGTAGCTGGAAAAGACATTATACTGGAACTCAAAGAGGATATAGAAAAGATGTTGTAATTCATATTATAGCAGTTTCTTCAAACAGTCGTAAGTTCTGATGAAGGATCTGCTGTAGAGGTCTGCATCACAGCAATTCTGAATAAACCTCTGGCTGAAGACGCTGTTGTTGTAGAGCATGCTCAGGCTTGTCTGCAAGTTTGTTGATTTTGGGAAGAATTTTTCTCTGCACATCAATCTACACATTGATCTACAAATAAAAGTAGAACAATCTGCAGATTAATGCGCACAGAACACATTAAATCGGGTCCAGCCGCACTACTGGGTTTGTCAAACATGAAATGAGTAAGAAAATAATTTTAGCTTGTTTCACAAAAAACTTTCTGGTAATAATTGTAATTTTTTTTTGTTACAGGCATAAAAATCTAAATTTGTCTTTACATAAAGCAAACACATATGTTGGTGTTTTCATTTTTACCGAGCTAACAATGGCAAACCTGCAACAGGTTTTATTCACATACCAAAGGGTCAGCATCCTTGAGGTGCTATTCAACAATTTTCAAACAGCTAATCAGAATTACCTGAATAAAAAAAAAGATTGTGTTGGGGAAAAAAATGAAGGAAATTGCTTTGACATTTTCTGGGTTTCCTTGTCTTTGAAGCCCTGCATAAAGGCATATACTTATTTTATAATGCAATTAGAAATGAAAAAAAAATCTACAGCACTTTCTCAACAAAATAGGCGACGGACAAAGGACAATTTTTTCCTTTTTTGAGGCAAAGTCCTTGGGTCTTTGTGAGCACATTAGTCCTGCTAATTAAATATTATATGTTAAACGAAAAATGCCAGCATGAAAAGCAGCTGGATTGTTTGACTCAAAGACACGGCTGCAGCCTTGATGAGAGGAAACTGTGCGTGACCATGAGAGGGTAAAGAACGTCATTGTTGCCGGTCGTCGCTTCATTTGACCCATCATAATTCTTTCTGATAATTCAACAATTCACATTCCCCCTTTGTGCTTCGTTCAGAGGCGAAGGCGGGAAGAAACAGTCATGCCTTGAAGAAGGACTAGCCGACGTGTCTGAGTGTGTCATATTCACTTTGTAAAGTGGCGTGTGCTTCGTTTTGCTTTACATGGAAATTCATTGTTTTTCTGTTAAAACATAAAGCAGCTATTGAATCAGAAAAGCCGACGGATCAGAAAGAGAAATTGTTCCATCTAGATCAGCGTTACTCAAACTTTTTCCACTGAACCCGTTTAACGGTCACGGACCACCAAACCTGAGACTGCCCCGCGTCGCGATAACATGTCTTAATATATGATACAACCTGAAATGAAAATATTGGTCTCTTAACTCACGTATTGTTTTCTTTGTTCATCCTAAAAAACGAGAAAGCCATGAACACGTCTATTTTGGCATTTTGAGTTATTCACAGATTCAGAGCTTTCCTATGATATCAAACTCATAGAAATAATAAATTAAGTTGATGTCAAGTGTTTTGTGTATTGACATTTAAGGGAATTTGTGATTTAGAAGCACAATTAAAGAAAAATAGACTTTAGTTGCTTTTAATAGAAACAAAAAAAAATAATTTTCTTCGTCTTTAAAAATAAAAGTGATTAGTCTATTTCTAGAATTGTATTTATTTATTTAATATTTTTTAATTAAATAAAAATAACAATAGCTGTTGACCTGAAAGCAGAGCATCATCCATTACCAAGCAAAGTCATAAAAAAAAAAAACAGTTGTGACTAACTGGGGTGATTCCCACCGCTCACCGTTCGAAGAAATCCAGTCGCTATTAGTGAACGACACGTCTATGACTCAGCTTCCTCTGATCATATTGTAGTCCTGGAGTTTTTGAAAGTTTCAGGCATAACTGGGCCAAAGGGTGCTAAGAAAATCCCCCATACCATCACACCACTACCACCACCCTAAACTATTGATACAAAGCAGGACGGATCCATGCTTCGGTGTATTTTCTATCAAATTCTCACCCTGTCATCAGAATGGTGCAGCTGGAACCCTGACTCAGACAGATTACATTTTTCCAAATTTGCTTCCGACTACTAATGGCAACCAGTGAGGTATTCTGCTGCTGTAGCCCATCTAGTTCAGGGTTTGGCCTGTCGCCCATCCAGAGACTATATTCTTGGTAGTAATGACCCTGTTTGTCTTCTTCTTGATGCAGCTAATTGGGTATTTTCACTTCTTTGGACCCTTCTCTGTAAACTGGAGATGATTGTGGTGAAAATCCTAGTAGATCACCAGTTTTTTACTCAGACCTATCCCTTCTGGCACCAACTGCAATGCCACAGACGGTCCCTGAAACCCCCTTACTCCCCATTCCAATGCTTGTTTTAAACCTCAGAAAATCATCCTCACTTTGCTCAGTGGTGTTAATTGAGGTGAGTGTAGGTCTGTTGGGGGACAGCTCATGAACACAAGTATGCAGAAGTCACCATCTGTCTGCGGAGTCACTGGCTGCAATGACTCAAGATTTCAAGAATGATACGTAGAGGTCTTTGTGAAACAGAATGGGGGGTTGGTGCTTCCTTCATGTGAAACGTTTGGTAGTTTGGAGCATTATGGTGTTGGTATTACTGTTGTGTTTCATTAGGTTTCTTATTTAATGGAAACACTCCAATTGCAAAATGGTGGGTTTTTTTTTCGACCCTTAGCAGAATCTTGATGTTTTGTGCACGTTTGTAATGGAAACGCTGTTACTTTTACCACATGGATACTCGATATTAGCAACTTAATCCAATTGGCTGAGGTTTCCCCATTTTGACAAGTTTGTATAATAAACTGGTCTTCACTGCACTGTGTTATAAACAGCTGGAGTTGTTTGAATTTGATCTGTCTGGGACTGAACTAGTTGAACCTATGTCAGTTCGATCAGCTTGTCTTGTATTTTGACCTGTTTTGTGATTTGGCGCTACATAAATAAACTGAATGGAGTTTTACAGAGTTTATTATGTACTCTGATTACTGCCACGTCTAACAAATAATTAATATTAAGTACAGCTCTGTATTTAAATGGTTTAAAGATAAAGATAAGATAAATCTAACTGAATATGTTTTAACCACTCCTGTTTACATATTTTTTGATTATGTTACTCATGTTTCCTCTTTCAATTAAGACCAAGCTTAATAGAACAAACCTGAGTGCTTCACAGGTTTGTTTTTAGTATAATTTTCCAAGGTTTTTGACCCTCTGGCATGCGCATTACCTCTTTCTCCATAAATGTCAGATCAAGCTCTGTAAATTAAATCATTACTTAAATGTAAATATTTCCTTGAAAAATAAAGTGTCTAAACGTTAATAGCAGACAAGGTTATGCTTCACCTGAGAACATGCCCCCGTCATTTCTGCCTCAGGGAGGATTTGCGTTGATTCAAGGCTGCGGTGACCACACCAACCGCATGAGACACGACTGCAGCACCTTTGATCACTGGAAGCCTCTTTTAAACACAGCTTTTCATTTCTAAAGCTCTTGGGGCCATAAATGAACATAGGAAGAATCTCTAAGTGGGCTGTGTTGAGCCTATTAATCACGTTGCTCATTTATGTTTACTTATGTTATTATGTTTAACTAGTAGTTATCTAACCACGATATCAGTAAGTTTGAGAGGATGACCCCGGACTGAAGACTACTAGAGGTTTCGTCATGTTTTCCTTTTCTTCTGATGTAGCTGAGGCGTTTGTGGATGAACATATGAGCAACTGTAAATGCAAACAATCAAGTTCGTGTGGAAGAGACAAAGATGAAGTTGGATCTGTCCACAATCACAAACGTGATCTTTGTCGATATTCCACCAATGTCACATAAAATCCAACGTGCATCCATTAAGTAAGAAACACAATTAAAATTACTTGTTAGTAGATTGGTCCACGCGATTGGCCGCGCTGTCATCCTTCAACCACTTCCTGTCAGCTTCCTCTCCGTGGTTTGGGCCAGTGGAAACGTCTAGTTGTTGATCGTGTGACTTGGGTGAAACAAAAGTGTTTCTGTTGCAGTTTTGCTAATATTAGCCAATATGGATATGGCCATATGGATATGAGCTGTTCCGTTAAGCAAATTTATGTTCAAAACGACAAATTAAGAAATGCAACTAGCGAACCCAATCCACAGATCCAAATTGACAAATTGCTGATTTCATGAAAGTGAAATGAAATTTGCTGAGTCATCAGATAAGAGTTACAGAAAAGAGACGACCTCACAACCTGAAAGATGTAGAGGACGTTTGGAAGGTACATTATCCAAATATAACCGAGTCCAGATGGCAAGCTGATAGGAACCTTCAGAGACGACCGGAACCAAATGACCCTTTAGAAAAAATATCAACTCGAGGCTCATTTTTAAAATTACATTGTTCTAAATGAAGATCACACTACAGGTGTTTTGAAGCAAAATAATAAAACCAAGACATTTAAACAGGGATGGTGTATTGCTACCAAAAACTTAAACCAGAGAAACAAAACAATGCAAAAAATAAATAAAAAATAAAAAGATTTCAAATGATTTGCAAGCAGTTCACACAGATTTTTGCAACTTTAGCTAACTTTTTCTTTAATTACCTTTCCTGGCATACATATACTTGAATCCTCCCTAAGTTGCACTCTGACCCATTCTTTCTAAATGACACAGCGAGTGTCATAACAGCATAACAATAAAAACAATGTTTTATGGCTAATTTTCTGGCACTAGATATAATGATAAGCATTTTTTGACATAGAAATAAAAAAGACTATAATTGTGGCATCAATCTAGTTTTTGAAAGCTATAGTTTTTGTGGTGTGAATACCAGCTTGTCAGCAAACAGATGTCAGCTCAACCACCACCATCAGCCTTTCTCTCCTTCAAGTGGCTTTAAAAAAAGCAAACACAAACGACAAAGTATGAAAAAGATGCAACTACCTCAAATGACTTGTGTTGACAAGTCGTTCGGTGTTTCACAAGAATTTCAAGCGCTCAGTTCGTGTCAGATTTGTTTACCTTCTGGTAAATTAGCAGCTTGTTGTGCTGCAGCAGGTTAAGCTAGGAGTTAAGACAATTTGAACGCTTTAACAATGCTCCAGTCATTTCAAAGGAAACGTTACGCTACCTAATGTTGGGAAACTCTGGGAAAAGGTGCCGACAGCTGCTTTACAGCGTGCTCTGAGGAAACGGAAAGATTTCCCAATAACTTCCAACTTTGACTAAGCTGACATGAAAACTTGTTTTCCATCAGGACTGTGGTACACGCTCAATAAGCCCACAAATAACCCTCTTATGGCTTTTATGATCAGGCTCAGTTTTTGTGGCTTCATGCAACTTGGCTGTGGGAACAATTAATGCTTTTCTGGCATGAGCTTTGTTTCAATTTGCCAAACAGGCTTATCGGCATAGTGACTGTGGTAAAATAAATATTCAATAAATCACTGCGATAGCAAAACACATTAAATCTCCCTATGGACTGAAATAACAAACAAAAGGAAACACTTTTACAGGCTGGCTCCTTACGTTGACGCTTCAGCAATGGGTTTTTCGAGTGTTGTGGCCTGTAAAAACTAAAATAAAAAATAAAAATGACAGCGGATGAGGTTGCTTCAAGGTTTAATTCAATAGTCTAGTTGGTTAACTGGCTCGGTGTCAATTCGAAGTATTCCTCTTTCTTCTCGAAGTAGTAGCTGAGTCGAGCTTTGGCGTACCTGGAAACAAAACAGAGAGCAGGAAGTAGAAAGAAATTGTGATGGCATTGGGTTTGAATGACACTTGAAATACATCTTTAACCAGTTTCAAAATTTTTTTGCATCTGTGTTGTTTTTATTGAGCACATCACCCCAGTTCTACCTCGCTCAGTTTCTACACTCCGTTAATCTGGAACAAACTTCCAGAAAACCACAAAACTGCTGAAACACTGACTTCCTTTAAATTTAGGCTGAAAATCCACCTGTTCGGTGTTTAGAGTTGCCTTTATATTATATATTGATACAAAACGTTGAATCAATATATAACTCGCCAGATAATTTTAATTGTGACATTTGACAAAATGCTTGTTAAAGTGTTTTTTTTATTTTATTTTATTTTTTTATTCAAAGTACTTTGAACAGCCTTGTTGCTGAAATGTGCTAAACTGAAAAATGTGACTCGTGTTTGTTTTGGTTATTTTTTACATTGTCTCTGTCATTTCATCACAACGCAGAAATCCAAGCTTCAGAAGGACGTAAAAGGAAGAAAAAACATACAATAAAAGTAGAGTACAAAGGGAAAAAACATATTTATATTATTTAACCAGTTGCAGCATATTTTAATAGATTGTATAACAATTCTCAGTTTGACACACAAACGTTATTAAAAAGTTTATTGTGGTAAAGAACTCAGGTTTTCTGGATTACATATACACATCATTTACTTGTCCCTAAAGACAAGGATGAAAAAAATTCATTAACCAGCTTAATAGCAATATTTATTTGAGAACAATCTTTTAAAAATAGAGTCGTATCATCTGCCAGTTGACTCAAACATATTTCTCTCTTTGCACTTTGAAAACCCTTTAAGCTGCTGTTCTTTATGAAATGCGCTAAAATTTGCATAGGTAAAAGAAACAAAAACAGTGAAATTGGACAACCTTGACGAATTCCACGCTCAATATTAAATCTACAGGTGGTTCAATGAGATAGTTTAACTGAACTGTTACCTAATGCATATAAAGTGCGTATTGACTTTTTAAACTGCTCACCGAAGCCAAAAAGGTCGAGCACTTTAAACAGAAATTCTTGTTCCAGTGAATAAAAGGCTTTATGGAAGTCAAGAAAGAGAATCAAACCGTTTTCTGATATTTATCAGATAAAAGATTTATCTGATATTTAGATTTATCAGAGTAATCTAATAAATCTAAAACAAGTCTTATGTTATCAATTATATATCGTCCAGCCATAAAGCCATTTTGAGTTTCTCCAATGACTTCATTAAGTACAGATTTTAATTTATTAGCCAAACATAGAGCATATATTTTATAATCATTATTTAATTAAGTGATAGGGCGCCAAATGTCTAAACTTAATGCATCTTTTTGCAGTTTAGGAATTAGTGTAATTAGGCCTCAACGTAGCGATGGTGGTAGTTGTTCTTTATATACTTTCTGTAAAAACATTCAATAAAAAGGGAGCAAGTTGGGTAGAGAATCATTTATAAAATTCAGATGTTAGCACATCGGTGCCTGGGAATTTGTTTAATTTAAGCTTTTTAACAGCATCCAAAATTTCTGTAAGAGTTATATGTGAATCACAAACAGATCTTTGAATTCTCCGATGGTTTTAACATCACCAAGATTCTTAAAGAGATCATTCATTTCAGTACCTGAGATTTCATTACTTAAATTTCATTATTTATTATTTCCCTTAGAGTTTCATTTTGCAAGAGAGAATTATTAAGTTTCCAATAGGCTGGATATCTTTGAATTGGTTTGTTTGGTGATAAATTTAAAGTTAATACAATTGCTTTTTTCTCCTCCTTTGCCTTTTGGATGATGGGCCACAACCGTTTTCTTTTGTCGCGATCTTCCAGGGTCAGGTCTTCCATGAAGCACAGTTTCCTCTGAGTCAGGTAGTCCACCTTTTTAGACATCTTCCACACAGCATCCCGGTAAATCTCATAGCGACCTGGATCATGATATCCCTCGGTTGGGGTTGAGCCCTGGCCGTATTTGATCTTCCGAGCCTGTGCAATGAGTCAATTACATCCAAGAATTTTTCTTTGTGGCTTGGAACTATATTTTGACAGATGTCAATCTCTTTCATCCTGAGCGCTTCCCCTTCAACCTCCAGCAAACCCCACAAACGTAAGTTCCAGCGGCGTTTATAACGCGCCAGCTCGACAACTTGATTCTATAGAATTTTGATTTTTTTCTTCAGCCTTATCAACTCTCTTTACTGTGGTCTTCAATGTTTCTTTGAAGCCTTGCAAATCAGAGAAGATAAATTCAACTGACCTCTTCAGATCATCCATAGATTTTTCAAGGGAAGATCCTTGTTTGCTAATAGCCAGCGTTAGCTCCTTCACGATATTTGTCTACCATTTCTTGCTCCATTTTACCTTTTTTGATGTTAGTGGATTTTGTAGGGGTAAGAGTTGGGGGGTTATCACTCTTTATCTTGATCGAGGGATTAGTTGACATTTCTATAAAAGCCGATTTTCTAAAAATGTCTGGGAGAAAGCTCTGGTAGGCGTCCATCTTCTCAGAACAGATAAGAGTAAGGCCTAAAGCTCTCATCCTAATATCAAGAACAACTCCGGTGTTTCCATTAAAAAGAAAATGGAATTGAAATCATACATGAATAAGTCGTTGAAAAAAACACACTGCACCATGATCCCCAACTACTTCCTGTCATCTTCTTCTTCTTCTTCTTCGATTGCCGATCACGTTACTCAAGTGACACGAAAAAAGTGCTTCATTTGCAGTTTTATGAAATAAACCAATATTGATACATCCAAAAATTCACCTAACACCAGTACCAAAACATTTTGACAAACAAGTTTTTTGTTTTTTTTTTCTTTTTATAAACTGGCGTGTTTCCATTTAGCAAATGTCAAATCGTGGAATCATCTGTGAATGGAAACACAGTTACTGTGTTAACCAGAAACTCAAAGGTTATTGTGATGTCAGAAATTCAGGCTGACGCCTCCAGACGGATTTATCTAAAGGGAAAATGAGCTGCTTTGTCTATACAGAAAAATGAAATACTTTTCTTAAGAATAAATATTGAGGTCTCTGTTCTATTTGTGATGTTCAGACTGTATTTATTTCTATTTATCTGCCGCTGTTTGTTCCTACAGCCTAGATGTTGTTTATCCGTCACCACGGATAGGCACAGGCGAGGATGAACCCTAAAAGTAAAGTGTTATCTACCAAGTGAGTTGCAAGGTAATGTACAATAATGTCGTCCTTTATTGTGTGTTTTACAAAAAGTTTACACGGGAGTTTTCTAGCCCGTGGTGGGCACGGTGCCTTTGTTCGCAGACGTTGCGAATAATAAAACCACATCGGGTCTTTGTTGGATAAAGTACTGAGTCTGAAAGCTTCAGAGGACAGCTTAACGGTGATGATGAAAGTGGTTTTGTGCTCGCTCCTACCTCACTGTGTTTGAGCGTCTCGATAAATCTGATGTCTGAGTACGTTGTTGCCCTTGGCCATTATACTATACCCCTTTGAAATGAAGCGAAGTTTGAAAAGCGAAAGAAAATGGAGGCACGGAGAGGAGTTGGTCCTTTAATTAGTGCTTTCACTGAACTCCTCAATGCCGAATCGGTTTTCTCGCTCTTACCGCTTTAGTGAGACAAAAAAGATAATTCAGACACATGCTTTTCAGATACTTATGTGCCATCACTCTGCTACCCTTCGTGAATTTTCCATGTAAAAACCCCGAGCTCTAATTATTGTTTCAGAGTGAGCCCTCTGTTGTCTTCTGCCAGTGGAATTATTTCCTCCTTGTTGTTCCTGCCACTCCAATCGGAGACCCTTCAACACCAAGATTATGACAAAGACACATGCTTTTGGTGTAGCCGAATATGTGCCTACAATCCTGGGAGGAAGAACAATTTTTTTTGGGTGTTATCCTGGCAAAACTCAGCAAATGATTTTCACTTCGCTCATTGTGGCTTGGCGAGGTTTCAGAGGCATTTCTTTCTGGACAGGCTTAATCTGTTGAGAGCGGCGGGCTCCTGTTAGATGACTGACAGTTTTCTCTCGCTCAGACACAAACGCAGCGAGATCTCATGATATTAAAACACCACAACAAATTTAGTCAAAGTAAGCCTCGTCTCGCAAAGCGCTATCCGATTACTGTCAGCGTGTTGACTTTGTCTGGTGTGGCAGGTCTGAGGTGTCATTATTGGTATGTGCTTTAAAGAGAAGGTATTAAGTATTTTCCAGGCACATGGTGCCATTTTATAGAACAATCAAGTAACTATGTTAACTTCAGCTGTTATAAAAATGCTGTATGACTTAAAAGAAATTTGACTTCGTAATTTAACGCCTAGAAATTGGGCTTCTGTCTCTTTAAAAACTCCTGCTCTTTCTGAAACTCTGCCTTCAGGAAGTCATCACAACATTGTTCTTCTATTAACCCTTTAACAACGTTTTTACCAGAGTTTCAGAGAAGTATATCCTATAACGAACTCAGAAGTTGCACAGTTTCACCAGGTATTTGCTAATTGCTGCTGGCTAGTCAGAAGGAGCTGAGTGGGGTTGTCGCAAAAGAGGGCTCAGAGGAGGAGCTTCGTCCTCAAAGGCAGAGCTAGATCCGCCCATTAGTTTCACACAGTTTAATGGTGGCTATGGAGATTAAAGGATTCCTCAAGCATGCATGAAAGAATCAATTCAACACTCCAGGTATGTTTTGATGAGGGAATAACATTATAACATGATGTAAAGCTCAAAAAAGTTGATTTTATGAAATGCTGCCCCTAGTCTGAAGGAGCTGAATGTGACGACTTTCTGAAGGTGGAGTTTCAGAGAGAGTAGGAGTTTCTTAAAGAGACAAAAGTAAAATTTCAAGGCGCTAAATTATGAGGTCAAATTTCTTTCAAACCATATTTGACATATTATATATATATATATATATGTACACATACATACATACATACATACATACATACATACATATATATATATATATATTTAACAGTTACTTGATTGTGCTATAAAATGCCAGTATGTCCCTAGAAATACGAAGTACTGCCCCATTAATCATTTTCATCATGAACACTGATTTCTAAGTGTATGATACACTGGAACCTAGTTCTTTAAGACCTGCTGTTTTCACATACTATTTCAGTCATCCTTAAATATATTAAGGTCGACAGGTGAAACTCGGGTGCTCAGTGTTTATCACCATCAAAGATGAAACAGACATTTTTCTATTTAGCAGAAAGGAGGGGGGGAGAGGGAAAGAGTCAGCTCTCGCATGAAGCGCAGGTATTCCCTTTCACAATGTGCTTTTGTGCACAATTCCTTCAATTTTGCAGCCCGTCTACTCCAAACAGTGGGCCTCCTCCTTGTTCATTTCCTCATAATAATGTCTTTGTCAAATAACAGCTGGGCCTGCCAGGATGTCCACAAATCGAAACCGCTGACTCGCAGACACACTTTCAAACACATGAATAAAAATCATGAGAGGAAAGTAAATAAGGACGGTAGGAGGAGGGCGGGTTCGCATTCCCCTTGTGGCTCTCCATTGTCACATCCACATCTGGACCTGGTTAGAGCACAAGGCCTGTGTGACGCCTGTCACTCGTTGGGAAGTCGGCAAAGATTTGACTCATGGGGATAGAGGGCTGGGAGGAAAGTTTCTTACACACACGAACGCTCGCATGCACGCGCACACATACACACATTCAATGAATTAGAATTTGCGTTCCGATGAGGCTCCTTTGTCAGATCAAAAGTGCCTTTTTAAAAGTCAAAACCCTTAAGCAGGTATTAACCATACCTTTCATCAAGCCCACGTTTCTGTATCGAAATGTTTTTATTGGTTTGCTGTAATCTAATCTTAAATTTCTAGTTTTCATCGGCTGAAAGCAGAAAATCGTCGTAATTAATAGAAATAAAAGCTTGAAAGCGTCAGTCTTTGTGGGATTAATCTATATAACTCAGTGAAGTGAACTGTTGAAATAAATTAACTTTTCAAAACTAATAATCTAATTCATCAAAAAGAACTTCTACTCGCTCTGAGCTCCAGTCTATTTTTAGGTCTTTCCTTAAAGGAAGTTGTTTACTACACGCTAGCTGTGAAATGAAACTGATTAAATCTGAACAAGTTTCATTTGAAAATAACCCTAAATGCATTTATCACCTCATTTCTTTGGCTGCTTTTAGTCCAGTTTTTGGGGGGATTTATGGAAACTTTATTTAGTTTAGTTTTTAAACCCATAACTTTTTTTTCCAGCAGTGAGGAGCTCATAGCTGTCCTTTAGATGCTATGAACCTGTACCTACTTAAGGCTGTCTAATGGTACCTGTTTTTTTTCTATTTCTGTCTATTTAACCTTCAGTAAAAGACTTCTGGTTCATTATGTCAGAGTCAGTGCTGTCAACTCCTCCATACAGAGAGCAGTTCCCAGCTGAAAGGAGCTAGAAGTCAATAAACTATGTCGGAATCTAATTTGCATAAATGACCATGAGTGTGTAACTTTAACAAACAGTCCAACAGTAAAAAAATAAAAAAATAAAAATTAAATCTGTTTGGGAATACGACAGAGCTTTCATTTGTCCAAAACAAATAATGCTTTTTATTTGTTTTGGTTTAATGTCCATCCTGTACGATCCAGACAACCAAATGTAACACAAAAAACCTACTCTGTTGCTTTTTGTTTTTTTATTTTATTTAGTTTTGTTACTTCTGCCTTCACTTTTAAACTTAAAGTCTACTTAGCTGCCTGCAACAAGTCAGAGTACCAAAGGATATTTTTTCACCATATTTTTTTCTTTCCTTTTTTGGCAGACTCTACATCAATGACATTAATGAAAAAAGGAACAATAGCAATAACTTTCAGTGCAGCTGGTTGGGATGTTAGTGTGAAAACTAGCAGCTTTGAAAATTTTACTTTGCCCTGATGTAGCTTATCTTTTTGTAACTCATGTCGTAGCTTCAATTTGATTAGTCACAGACATAGTAGCAGTGAAGCTAACGTTGTCTGAAGCTAACGTTCAGACAACGTCCCCTAAAAGTTGCCATGAATGTTCGGTGAATACTGTTCACCAAACGTCAAAGTGACACAACATTAAACGGTTACCATAAATGTCTGTGCATGTTCAGTGAACATCTAGCAGATGTCCATCCAATATTCAGTGAACGTTTGTAGACAACGTTCGCCAAACGTCCAGGTGAAACACCATTAAACGGCTAACAAACGTCAGCGGAGATTAATCGACCACCTAGCAGACATGCAGCTAGGATTCAATGAACGAATGTTCAGAGTCAACATTTGCCAAATGTCAAATTTAAACATTAACCAAACAATGTCTAGAAAACGTCCATCCAACATTCAGTGAATGTTCATTGTTAATACTTGCTGAATGTTTAACATTGTTTCATTCAGACTTTTGGAAAATGTTCAGACAGCGCTCGCTAAACGTCAACATGACTGGTAACATTAAAGATTCACATGACTAAAGAAAGTATATATGAAATTTAATGTACTGCATAAGAGACGTGATGAGTAAAAATGTTACTAGAAAAATATAAATGGTACAGAGTGTTACATTATGTCAATGTACAAAATATTGAGAAATACATTACCAAGTTGCATTGCTATAGTTACCCAGGTCAAAAAGTGCAAGAGCTAGAAAATCCCACAAGTTTTCCTAGTGTGGAGTGTGAGGTTATACTAAGATCTAACTTTTGGTATTAACTACATTAGCTTGAAAGCTAATTGCTAGCATGTTGCTGCGAGTCAGCTCACATTTATTTATTTATTTTTTGGCAACATGCTCATCATCTCTGAGCAGTCACCCATAAGTTCAAGTTTAAATGAAGAGTTTAACTTCAAAATAGAAATAGAAATGCAGGGCAAGTGTTGCATTTAGCTAACAATCTGTTAGCTACAAGTACAACAGTTGCTCTTTGTCCCAGAGTTTTTCATTTTATTGTTTCTTTCATTCAAACAGAGGCTAATGAAAAACAAAAAGCAGAGAGGCAGCAGAACCCTGGCTGTCAATGTTTCTTTTTGTTGAGCCTGTTAAAATAAAGAATTATGACTTTTAGCAGACACAAAGAATTTGAATGGTTGTGAGCGTGTATTAAGGGATGGGAAAGCGGAGTAGCGCCGCTTTCAAAGATCAGACTTGGTTCCCTGTCGTTACTGTTGCTCTCAGAGCTCATTTTAGTTTAACCCCTCCAGTTAAAGAAAGGTAACCCAACCCTCCACATGCACTTTAGGACAACCTCAGCCAGCGGCTTAAAGTAGCAGACGGCTATGCAAGACGTATAGCGAGGCTGGGTCGACAGGACTGAAACAATAGCGCCTCTGTGCCCCAGCACCCCTCTGGATCACATTTCCTCCAAGGCCCATATCGAAATGTGGCGGGGGCCCCCGTTGCTGATCTAGCAAGCGGCCAGAGAAAGCCACACAGAGGGGAGGGTGCCGTATGTCAATAGTGATTAGGATCATGATCACAACTGTTGCCGGTGCGGGGCACAAAGGAAAAGCGAGACATGAGGGTGAAAGGTGGGGGTGTGGAGGGAAGCACCGTGCCCTCCTGAACTTTACTGTCTGGTTGCCGGTGATGAGGAATGTCTCCTGGACTCGTTTAAGATAAATAATCCTAGTGCACGCTGTTGTAAATTTAGAAATAAAAGAAATTAAGCTCTGGCATCCTTTGAAAGTCTTAATGAAAGCTTTGGCTTTCATCCTATCGTGATGTGTGGCGCAACAGTGACGAGAAGCAGAGAATTCCCCCAAGTAAATATTTACAAGGAGAAGTGACAAGAAGAGGAGATGTGGATATCATTCTGCTTTTATGCAAGAGTGAGAAAAAGAAATATGCTTTCATTTAATGAAGGATATCATCACTGTGTTGAGTCTTAACCCTGTTTCTGTTACAGCTCTCTAGGCGACCTCGGCGATGAGAGACCCGTCACCATGTGTACAAACCTTTGGAAGTCAAAGTCGATAGAGGAGAATCGGGACTGCAGGATGGCCCAGAGACCCCAGAAGAAGTTGGATGCCTGGTGGGAAAAAAAGGGAGATAATTTGTGGAAAACACAAATCACCTCAATAAAAACTATGAACCGAACAAAGGTTGGTCAGGCTTAGGCCTCGCTAACGTTTTTGTGGCTCTATCTCAATTTTTTACTAAATAATTACAAGAACTGTCAATGGAAATTGTCCTGTAACTGGTGGGTTGCTGGTTTGAATCTCCGCTCTGTTCATCTCAGTGGTTGTTGTTTCCTTGGGCAAGATTCCACAGCAGCTGTGGCTACAATGCAGCTTACCACGGTCAGAGTGGGAATGACTGAGAGAAATCCACTGGATTAGATGAAGACCTATACAAATAAAGGGCATTTACCATTTACAGCAGAGCTAAGCAGGTCTTTATGTATTTTGCTTATTAAAAACAAGTCACATTGTGCTGCAGAATTTGGTGTGTTTCAGTTGCGTCCCAGACACAGACCCTCCGACAGATCATGAGTAGAGCAGGTGTTTAAATTAGCAAATCAATCGCTGCTGTGTTCAGATGATCAATTACTAATAATTGCAAAATAAACGTCAGGCCTGAAAACATAATACTGTAACTGATTGAATGTTCTGTTCTTTGTGTGGGAAATGTTTGCATTTACTTTGGAGTTGCATCCTGATACGCTAGCGGAGCAGTGGTCAGGCAGTTGCTATGGCAATGGGTCTCTGTATAGCATAGCCAGCATACAGAGTGAAAACACAGAACAATATGAATATTTCTGAGCTGCTGATTAACTGTTTTTCTGCATTGTTTTTCCTTTCCTGTGGCGCACTGCGATAAATTAATAACACCTACATCTCCAGGTTTCATTTTGTTAATGAAATTGTTCTATGGAAAGAAAAATCTTGCTGCCTTCCAGCGTTGTTTACATTGTCTACATTTCCGGATGTAAACGATAACATGCGACGGGGTCTATAGTCTCTGCAGAGATTCAAATCGTCTTCAAGGAAAAGGTGATAAAAAAACAAAAATAATAAAAAAATTAATCCCATTAGGTTGCAAGATCTCCCTTCCTCGGGATCCCGCCGCCCCCGATAGGTGGGAGCCAACGTGGGGGTCAGGCATGTGTATCTTTTTTTAAAAAACCTCGAGGGAGGAAAAACCGTACGTAGAGACTGTGAACTGACTTTAAGGAAGTAGAGAGTGTGAACCTGAAGCTTATTTTTGCAGCGCTGTAGTTTAATGTTTGGTTACAGCTCCTCGTGCCATGCTGCAAGGGCTGTAAAAACACACTGTGTGACCTCCAGTTGTCGGATTGTAACCGCTTCCAAAACTGCTGCCGCTGCATGCCAGTTGTGTGCCGCTCAGTCAGAATGACAAACCCTCTGTATTGAATGGTTCCCTCCTTAATGGCCTTGCTCACTTAGGCTTGCGGACTTCCCTGCCTCCATAAATTTCTGTTGTTCTCCACCCTTATTGTAAATCTTCATGGTAAGGCCACTAATGGCACGTCCTAATAAGATCCAGACGGGGGCCTCTGTTCTGCGGCCCAATGATATAATCACATTTTTATTTGATAATCAAATAAAGGGTGGAATGAAATGCTTGTGGAGCATTGTGTGGTTTCCCTTGGCTTCCCCCGCGCCCCCGCCAAACCTGGCAGATTTTCATCTCTAATCTCCGTCCTTAGTTGGGGGGAAAAAAAGATTGAGCGCGCTTCCACTATGATTAGTAACTGCTCTTCATTAGGAGGAGCGTTAATCTAGCGCCGAGCAGAGGGGAGTCGGAGGAGAGAGAGAGGGAGAGGGAAAAAAAAAAAAAGGACGACGGAGACGTGAGGAAAGAGCGACACCACGGAGCGACGGGCCTGAGCTGCGACGACACAGGAGCGGCAGACGAGGGGCGGGGGGAAGGATCCCTGTGGAGGAAGAGGACGAGCTGCGAGGGCCCCACTGCGTCTTCGCTGGAGGTGAACACGGGAAGCTTCGCTCTTTTTACATCTTTGGCAATCGGCCACACAGCTTCTTCCACTGGAGGATATTATCAGCTGAGGCTTTGCTGTTGAATCAGTTCAGTTCAGCTTGGTTTTTTTTCCCAGCCCGTGTTGCAGCTTTGAGCCGTTTGCCATTTTAGTCAATTTGACAAATGAGGTAAAACTAACAGCGCTAAATGGGTTGAAAAAAAAAAGAATAGAATTCTAAAAAGTTTGCTACATTTCATGTTTTTGTTTCTCTGTTTGTGACTCGTTGATAGGAGCTATATGAATACATTTTACTGACTTTACTTACTCACATGAAGTGACTTGCAAAACTATTCACAGCCCTTAAATTTTCACATGTTGTAATTTTCATTTAATTTAAATAAATAAATGTGTTTTTATCCAGATTTCCAGGGACGAACACAAAATAGAGCATAATTGTGGAGTGTGGTTTACTTTTACTTTTCTTCTAACAAATAATCTAAAAAAAACACAGTTGTCTTGGTTTTATTTATGGGTGTCAGAACAAAAGGGGCTGACTACAGATTGATGCAATTTCTTTTTACACTCGATTTGCATGTTTATTTTAAAAAATAGTCAAATATTACTTGTCATTCCATTATTGCATAATCTTTCTGAGTTTTTACAACATTTCAGACCTTTAAGAACAAAATGTTGACAGCAAGCCAGCTCTGAAACACATCAGGTTCAAAAGACACAAAATGCAAAGATGTGAAAATTAGGTTCCAATTTCTAAAGCGTGGTATCGGGTCATGTTGCTGTTTTTGTTTTCATCAAACTCTGTCACACCAGCAGATAAATGCAGTCTTTAAGGTGCAGTTTCTTAATTTTTCTACTTTTATAAAATTTTCAAAAATATTTTTTTTACCTAGGTCCAGCTCAACCTAACTAAAAAAATTGAGAGTTGATTGAACAGGCTATGAAATGATTCTTTGTTTTATTTTAGTATACCAGGAAGTGCGCAGTCACTCAGTACATCAAAAATCTAAATACTGAAGTATCAGATAAAATAAAAAATCAGGGTGTGATGTAGCAAATCAAAGGTAAAGTTTAGTTTACATCAAAAGGTTAAAATGTAAAAGGCGATCACATTTATTTTTTAGCAGATGGAGGAAAGACAAGAAGTTAAACATTTTTTTAATGCTCAATTTTTTTTCATACTTAATCAGACCTGGAAAACTATGAAAGCAATTTCCAGCCTTTTCAAGAATATGAATGATTCTGGTTTGCATGACAATGTCATATAGTTAGTTATATTACAAGATATTAGTTGCAGAGTTTGCTGTATACATTTGCTAAAAATCATAATCCTCCAAAGTGCAGCCTCCGAATAAAGAAAGAGCACATTAAGGAACTATATTGTGAAGCTGTTTACAATTTAGTTGTAATAATAGGATGTTTGAACAAAAAAAAAAAAATCAGTAACAGTTGAATAAAAACAAATAAAAATACTGAAATTGTAATTACTTCCCTAAATTTCATAATTGAGAAGCCAATGAATATTTCTTTTGAAATTTACGATTCAAATACTCATGACTGGAGAGAAATGAGAATGACAGCGTCAATGCTAAATATTAATCAAACCCAACACTTACAACAGAAAACAGGGCTATCGCCGCCGAGGCTCCCCGTTTTAATGCAGCATCAGACATCCCGACACACGGAGCGTCGAAACGAGTGCAGTTGGAAACTTGGCTTGTTATGTGTCAGTGAACAATTTCTCTCTCATCTCCCCAGTCAGAAAAAAAAAAAAAAAAAACCTCCTCGGTCTGTCACCGAAAATCTGAATTCAATCAACAAGACGTTATCATATCTCCCACTTCATTCCAGGCCGTATTTCACCCCATCCCACTCCCCTCAATCCCCCACTCCCTGCTTTTTTTTTTTTTCTAATTTCCCCCTCTCTGTTTTTTTTTTTTTTTTGGCCAAAGCACGGGTTATTTTAAAAAGTGATATGCTTCCTCATCACTTCTGGGCTATTTCAAGAGAAATTCACACCAACACCCCCTGCCTCTAAATTGCTTGGACAATTCTACATATTGTGTTGGAGCTGTGGAAGCACTTTCAGACAGATAGCTCAGCACCATTTGAGCCACCAAAGAATGAAAATTGTGGTCATAAGAAAAATAATTTTGGCTGCCACCTTTCATTTTCCCCTGCGGTAGCTTCTAATCAACGCGGACGGAGTCCATCATACTTTGAGCGGCGGTGGCTTAAACAGGATGGTTTGGTTTTGCTTTTAGGGGGTTTTGGGGGGAGGGAAACAGGGGGGACAAAAACGGGAGGGTTGTTGCTGGAAAAGTAAATTATCAGAACGCGGCGGTGAGGTGATGCCCACTCTCTCATCTCGGAGGTCTGCGCACATCTGGATGCTGCTGAAACGAGAGCACTAATCTCATAATGTGAGTGTTTTTTCCCCTCCTCCTCTTCTTTGTGTGAATTTGCCCAGAACTATAAACTAAACAGAAGGAAAGGAAAACTTAAAAAAAAAAAGAAAAAAGATGACTTTTAAAATTTCTCCAAAGTGCCTCACAATGTGCTCAGGTTGGGCTATAATTCTGACTTACAAGAGAGAATTTGCAGACTTGAACGTAGAGCTTTGTGACTTCTTCGTCAGAAACCGTGACGTTGTGGCCAGTGCTGCGTTTGTAGCTCTCCAGGTAGGCGGTCAGCCAGTCCCTCTGGAGCTCCCGGCTCGGGTACAGGCTGTAGTCGACGTCAGTCACACCTTTGGCCACAACACACACACACGCACGCACACACACACACACACACACACACACACACACAACGAGTTACTGTCAGCTTAATTAGAAGGTTTTCAGACTTCCAACGGAGCCCATTTACTTTGAAATAGGAAACCTTATATTTAGAGGTTAAAAATGACATTTCCTTCATATATTATCTGTGAAAGACAACTGGATATGTTATTTAAATAATTTATCATACATAAAGTCACCATATAGGCAATGATTATCTATTTGTACTTAGCAAACGGTTTTAAAGAAGTTGCCTAATTCAGAGAGAAATATGTGAACAGATGTTGCAAAAAATTATTTCGTCTTTTCCTCACATTTCTTTAGATGCAGCGTATCTGGATTCAGTGGCGACCCCAAGGGGGAGACAAGGGAGTCATTGTCCCCTCTTGAAAAAGTTATATATATATATATATATATATATATATATATATATATATATATATATACACACACATATATATATATATATATATATATATATATATATATATATATATATATATATATATATATATATATATATACATATACATACTGCTCAAAAAAATAAAGGGAACACTCAAATAACACATCCTAGATCTGAATGAATGAAATATTCTCATTGAATGCTTTGTTCTGTACAAAGTTGAATGTGCCGACAACAAAATCACACAAAAATCATCAATGGAAATCAAATTTATTAACCAATGGAGGCCTGGATTTGGAGCCACACACAAAATTAAAGTGAAATCTTCCCTTTATTTTTTTGAGCAGTGTATATATATATATATATATATATATATATATATATATATATATATATATATATATATATATATATATATATATATATATATATATATATATATATATATAAATAATTATAATTGTTTGTGTGTGTGTGTGTGAAAATTTTTTAACCATCGTCACCCATTGGCCAGCGTTAATAAACCTAATGTAATGGCTATATTAGGTACTTTTCCATTAAACATAACATTGTGCAAATTAAAATTACGAAATAAATCCACTTAATGGAAATGCGGCATTTCTGTGCAATGATGATGTGGTTTGTTACATCGCACGAGTCACGTGATCAACAGCCAGATGTTGCTACTGGCAAAAACGACAAAGAAGACGGCAGGAAGTGGTGGGAGGATGATGGACTGTTTTTGTTTTTTTTCTGACAATGTTCAGGTGGTTCTACCAAAGCTCCCACAGCATCAAAAAGTTCATAAAAAAATTTTGTGTTATTTTAACGTGTCGAATTGATAGCTCTTCTGTAAAATCGCCGACTACAATTTCCCCAAAAACGTAGAACGTTACTCCCCTGGTCTGGGCACGCCAGTGAAAATATTCTGGGCGTGCCACTGTCTGGATTAAAAGAAGAGGATGACTTAAATGAGAAAAGAGTTTTCATATACATTATTCTGTGACTGAAAATAGGTATGTGTTGACATTCACAGGATAATAACTTTGAGGTTTTATGGTATAAACACACAACAAAATGTAAACAGAAGTGTACAGCCTGACATAACAAACAGGCTAAAAATTATTTCTGTTGATACCAAAATATGACTTTTTCATCATCATAATGTCATCTATAACCTTCATTTCAGTATTTGTTTTATTTTAATTCACACACTTAAGCAAAAGTGAATGTCCTCACCGTTTAGTGTTTGCTTAGCAGTGCTCATAGTGCAGATATTATTTTGCTTTCAGTTCTTTGTCTAGTAACTCAAATTAATAGGTGACACTAATCTGTTGTTGCAGTAGAGCCTGAAGGTTTGGGATGATTGGATGATGCTCCTTTAGTTTCCACAACGTGACTCTTTGTGTTTTTCAGAGCGTTTCTGTGCTTTGAAAGGAAAATTTAGTTGCCAGCAATGGATGAGACAGGAGAGGAGCTCCATTTCTCTACGCGCCTTACAACCAGAGAAATGCTTGGAATAAAGAATATTAAATATTTAAATATATAAAAAGAAATACCTGCCTTATTCTTCTTCGATTTTTCTTTTTAACGTTCTATCTCAGCATTCGCCACAGAACGAAGCCCACATTTAAACACTTTTGGAGAGTTTTGCTTCCACCTGGTAATAATTTTCAACCCATAATAATTTTATAATGGTTGGACTACACTTTATTATATGAACATGTATGCATTCTGACTACCACAAAAAATCTGAAAGCTGAACATTTCAGAATTATATAGAGAAACTGAAAGTCGCACTGAATCCACCTGTTCGCCAAAAAAACGACAGAAAGCGACAGAAAATGTTTTTACACGTTACATACTGTACATATGAGTTGTGTTACTGTGTGAATAACAGTGGAGTTATTGTGTTAATGTGTGAAAAACCCACTCAGACCTACCAGCAAACTCATTGAAGTGGTTCCCGATGTCGAAAGCCTGGTAGTTGTAGTCAGCGTACTCGTAGTCGATGAATTTCACCGAACCTTGATGGGGGGGAGGAAAGGGTTACCGTGACAACCTGACAAACAGCTCGACCGTGTGGACTGACAACCAACAACCTTTGTGGTATTTTACTTAAAGCAAAGGGGTCAAAGTAGCAGCTCGTCTCTTCGGAGCCACTTTGATTAGCTTTGCAGATATTGTGTGATGAATGAAAACCGAAAAAGAATGCTACAAAAATTTGTTTCTAGAGAATAAATTTCATTTGATTTGATTTTTTTTGTGTGTGTGTGATTTTTGACGCTGGAAGAATTAGTCACATACAATCATCAAACGTATCACTTCTCATGCCATCTCATCTGAGGGTCTCCTCACCTTCTTGACAGTTGTAGATGATGTTTTTTGTGAGAAGGTCGTTGTGGCAAAGGACGGTGGGCGAGTCCGTCTGGGAGAGGTGTCTCTTCAGCGACTCCATCTCCTCCAACAGAACCTCATAGCTCGGCACCTCTCGAAGAGGCAAAGAGCTACAGCCAGATACATCACATGCTCTATGAAAATATGAGAAACATACACAATTAGCTTAAAAATAAAATCATAGTTTATTGAAGTAACCAAATCATTCAATTAAGATAATTGTTAAATATAGTAAAAACATCAAATGCTTATAGCAATAAATAAATAAATAAATATTTAAAAAATTCCCCTCTCACCCTCCGTGGGTGGTCTCTTTCATCCTCTGAGCTCGGGTCCTCTACCAGAGGCCTGGGAGCTTGAGGGTTCTGCGCAGTATCTTGGGTGTGCCTAGAACTGCACATTTCTGGACTGAGATGTCTGATGTTGTTCCTGGGATCTGTTTTAGCCACTGCTCCAGTTTGGGGGTGACTGCCCCGAGGGCCCCGATGACCACAGGCACCACTGTGGTCTTCACCTTCCAGGCCTTCTCCAGTTCCTCTCTTAGGCCCTGGTATTTCTCCAGTTTCTCATGCTCCTTTTTCCTGATGTTGTAGTCACTTGGTATTGCTACATCCACCACAACGGCTTTCCTCTGTTCTTTATCCACCACCACAATGTCCGGTTGGTTCGCCATTACCATCTTGTCTGTCTGGATCTGGAAGTCCCACAGGATCTTAGCTCGGTCATTCTCCACCACCTTTGGGGGTGTTCCCCACTTTGACCTCGGGGCTTCCAGTCCATATTCTGCACAGATGTTTCTGTACACTATGCCCACCACTTGATTATGTTGTTCCATGTATGCTTTCCCTGCCAGCATCTTGCACCCTGCTGTTATGTGCTGGACATAACAGCCGGGGCCTCCTTGCACAACCTACACCTTGGGTCTTGTCTGGTGTGGTAGATCTGAGCCTCTATTGCTCTGGTGTTTAGGGCCTGTTCCTGGGCGGCCAGGATGAGGGCCTCTGTGCTGTCCTTGAGTCCAGCTTTTTCCAGCCATTGGTAGGATTTCCTGATATCAGTCACTTCAGTTATTTGTCGGTGGTACATCCCATGTAGGGGCTTGTCCTCCCATGATGGTTCCTCCAGCACCTCGTCCTCTGTTCCCCAATTTCTGAGACATTCGCTGAGGACATCGTCTGTTGACACTTTGTCCTTGATGTATTTATGGATCTTGGATGTTTCATCCTGGACAGTGGCTCTCACACTCACTAGTCCTCTGCCTCCTTCCTTACGGCTCGTGTACAGTCTCAGGGTGCTGGATTTGGGGTGGAACCCTCCATGAATGGTGAGTAGCTTCCGAGTCTTAACATCTGTGGCCTTTATCTCTTCCATTGGCCAGCTAATTATTCTGCCAGGGTATCTGATTACTGGTAAGGCATAGCTGTTTATCACACGGATCTTGTTCTTGCCATTGAGCTGGCTTCTCAGGACTTGCCTTATTCGTTGGATGTATTTGGCTGTGGCTCCTTTCCTTGTGACCTCATCAAGGTTGCCATTTGCTTGCTGTATTCCCAGGTACTTGTAACTGTGCTCTATGTCTGCTATTGTTCCTTCTGGGAGTGAGACCACTTCAGTGCGGATGACCTTCCCTCTCTTTGTAACCATCCGACCACACTTCTCTAGTCCGAATGACATCCCAATGTCAGTGCTGTAGATCCTGGTGGTGTGGATCAGTGAGTCGATGTCTCGCTCGCTCTTGGCGTACAGCTTGATGATGTAAATGCAGCATATATATATATATATATATATATATATATATATATATATATATATATATATATATATATATATATATATGTTTTTAACAAAGAGAAAAAAGATTCTAAAGTTCATATTTGTGAAGTCTTCTTTAAAAGAATGTTGAGGTAATTTATTATTTTTGGTAAAAAGTTTAATTTTGTTCCCCTGAGATTTGAATAGGATGTCGCACAAAAGCCACTTCTCAAAATGGGAAAGACAGGAAAACATTCAAGTAAGCTGGACACAGAGGGCTGCGTCCTTAATAAATCTGCTATTATGGATGCAACCCTCCGTCTCCAACCCCAAACCATGGATTCGTTCATGCTGAATTTACGTGCAACGGCTCCATTTCCCTCCTGCACTACCAGATCTTTAGCTCTCAACTTAAAAGCTGCATCAAATGAACTTATTTGTGTTGTTTCCATGATGAGGAGGTATGAGTTTGAAAACATTTCTCCGTCGTGCCTGCTGCTAGCATGTGCTTGTTCTAAATGAAAATCAGCACTTTCTTCTTTGATTTCCAATTTTGACTTCCAATGATTCACTTCTTGCTGGTGGTTGAAGAAAAATCCACAGAAAAGCCGCACCGGGCTATAAGCCGCATGGTTCAAAGAGTGGGGAAAAAAGTAGCGGCTTATAGTCCGTAAAATAAAGATTTAAGGCGGAAGAAATAAATAGGTAAAGTATAAAAGTTCTTACATCTTCTTCTATACAAATCAAAATGCTTTACACCTTAAAAATGTCACCAATTACGAAAGAAGCAATAAATTTTACGGTTTGTCAAATATGATCGTCAAAATCATCAAGCAAATAGGCCCATATGCATAATAATCCCACCCAACTAATTAATTCCAATGATAGGCCGGAGTCCAAAGTAAACTCGACAGAATATTTTAATTAAGATTTTACTGCTTGACCTGAATCCGGTCTAAATTTCGGGTCGGATTCAGGCCATAAATCTAAAATCATCAAGCAAATGTAGGTCAAAAACATTGATCGGTGTTCCAGTTATTATAAATCACAGGCGGATCTAAACAGGTGGGTTTTTCAGCCTTGATTTAATTGAAGTCAATGTTTCAGTAGTTTTGTAGTTTTCTGGAAGTTTGTTCCAAATTGCTGTAGCATAAAAAAATGAATGCAGCTTCTCCATGTTTGGTTCTGGTTCCAGGCATTCAAAACCAGAAGACCTGAGAGGTCTGGAACGTTGATACCATGACGACAGGCCTTTAGTGTACTTTGGTCCTAACCCAAAACACATTCATACGTTCTTTGTTCCAAAAGACAAATCTAAACTGGCTAAAATCTGTAATAAAAACTGGATATATGAAGATTGTGAACAGTATACCTCTGATGATAATTCTAGGAAGAATTCGTGGAACGGCGTTAAACCCAGAGGTGAGAAACCGGTGGAAAATCGGACCACAGCCCTGACGTCTCTGACCCTTCACTTGAACAACGTGTTTGTAAACCAGCTCGACTTGGCGAGAGGTCAAACATCCCGTCTTCTTCCCCCCTCTGTTGATCACTGCAGCGTCTTTAAGCGCCACAAGCCGATCCGTTTTTATTTTTTGCATGCCGTCAGTCTGTCTGCCTGGACAAGATGGAGCTCCTAGCAGTGTTATTTAAACACTACCTATTTATCCGACGGGGGACAAACAGTCTCTTGCGGTATTATACACACTTACAGACGTGATTTAGTGCGGCCTGCGAGGAACGCAATAAAAGCGAAAAGAGCCTCACTTTGTTTATGATGCTGACACTGAGGTTCTGCTTTTTTTTTTATTTATACAAATCCACCTACACATACTGAATAAGTCCTGTTAGACAGAGATGAAGGAAATGTCAGAACGATACTGTGTTCAGATCAGGGTTATAAAAGTTCTGGGTTTTTCATTAATTTCAGTTTTATTTGGTTTTGACTTTATGTTCAACTTATCCAGTTAGATTTTAGGGTGTATTTGCTAGTTTTTGTTAGTTAATATTAGCTAAGTATTGTTTAGTTTCAGTTTAGTTTTTATGAGTTGTAGTTTGTGTTTACATACTGCATTTTTAGGTGCAGAATTCAAAAAGATCAAAGCATTGTATTGTGATTATATGCATGAATTCATAGGGGTAATGAATACCCACCAGAAGACACCATTTTTAGAAAATGTTTTCAATTATTCTTTAACAACCAACTGACTCTGGTGTTTTCTCACAACTTTGTTGCCGTTGCTGTTTTTGCTCATGAGCTCAAGTGCCACCTGGTTTATGTTGGAGTCGTAATTTGTGGGAAAGAAAAAAAAAACAAACAATTTTACATCAGTCCTCATGTAGGCTAGTAGGTTTTACAAACGCACAATATCGTTTCAGTTACAGTTTTTCCGTTAATTAACATTTTTATTAAGTTCGGTTTTTGTTATTTTGTTTTAGTTAAAGCAGCAGTATGTAACTTTTATAAAAAATATTTTAATTTTACCTATTTGTTGAAACTGTCATCATGTCGTGACAGTATGGATTGAGACAATCTGTGAAAAGAAAAGTAGTCAGCCTCCTCGGATTCTCCCAGCGCTAACTAGAAACAACTAATCAGAGCCAGGAGGCGGGTCTTAGCGCTGTCAATCACCCTGTGCTATGCTGCAGCTAGCATAGCCTCTTGTGAATCCTAAGGTGAGTTAGCATAGCCACCAATGACGGTGGATAAGTTGCTTTTGTGCCATTAGCACATTGAGAAGCGAGTATGTGAGGATGAGTGACAGCACTAAGATCCACCTCCTGGCCCTGATTGGTTGTTTTTGGTCAGGAACGGTTAATTTTTTCAGAAAGCAACAGTATCTCAGGAAGTAGGTTCAAAAGATCGATCTATTGACAGATTATCTGTCTCATATCAAACTGTCATGATAAATTACAGTTTTAACAAATATGTAAAAAAGGAGATTTTATATATATATATATATATATATATATATATATATATATATATAAAATAAGTTACTGCAGCTTTAACTAGAACAACCTTGGTTCAGATATCAGTCTTAATTCCTCCAACGGCTGGAAAAAGAAGTTAAACAGATACTTTTATTCAAAGCCGACTCTGTATTAATCAAAATTTTCTTCCTTTTTATTAGCTCCAAGTTCAGAATTGAGTGCTTAATCACATTTACTTGCCTATAAAATTTGACTTTGTGAGAACCGTCCCCCCCCCAACGACACGCACAATTCATCCGTATCCTCTCTAATATGAATTGAATAGTGAATCACCACTGATTCCTTTTCAACTCATCCCCCCGAAACCAACGCAACTTTTTTTTGTCGCGGGAGCGCCCACAAACGGTCGGATTGAAAAAAAAAAAAAAAAAAAAAAACAAAATGAAAAGACCCGCGTCGACTTTTGAAATGGGCGAGACCTGACGCCTTGCCATCAGATCTTTTTCCTCTCCTTTACTCTGCTCATGAAACGCCGAGCGCGTCGAGTGCGTTCGCCTCCTGCTCCCTGTCAAGCCTCTGTAAAGTAATTAGTGGAATTTCCTCCTCTGGCGCTTCATTATGGCTGCGCCTTATTTACATACGATTTCAAACAGGAGCCGTGAACTGCGGATTTTTTGTTAATTTTTTCTCTCTTTTTTTGCGGTTTCCATGAGGAGTACAGGAGCACAAATGGGCGACCCAGCAGGGGGGCCCTTTTGGGAGAGAAAGAGGTTGCACTCATGCTTTCCATCGCTTTTCTTTCTTTGCTCTCTCTTTCTTTCTCTCTCTCGGAACCATGCAGCTGCTGCAGCCTCCTTCTCTCTCTTCCTCCTCCTCTTCCTCCCCCTCTTCACACAGCGGGTGGCTTGAGAGCTGAAGACCTCCTCTGCAGGTGCAGCCTCTTCCTGCAGCTCCCTCTGCCTTTTCTTTTACCGACTCATCTGAAGACCACATTCATATCTGCACTTGGATACACTCTCAAGTACCAAAAGTTTCTCTGATGCAAATTTTAAGAACCTTTTTTTTCCCCCATTCCCCCTCGCTGTGTTTCGGCCTCTGTCTCGTATCTTCGTCTCTGAAGAGGCCAGTGATTATCCAAACAGACGCGCTCTGGTTTTAAATGCAAACGATCCTATATAAATAATATCTCATTTTCTTAAATGTTCTTTTTTTTTTCTTGCTGTAATTCCCACCCCCACCTCCACGCCCCCCCAACAGTCCTTGGTTTACGTCCTCATCATTCATCGTTTTCAGATCGTTTGAATGTCTCTGCTGGCGAGCGGCGCTGCAACTGTGTGAAGTCATGGAAATGTGTCACAACACAGCACCATCTATTGGGCCTCTACGTGCGGTGCAGCTTATACTCTAGGATGTTCAAGCTACAGAGTATGTTTTGAAAATATGCAACAGACAGAAAAAAACCTGGAGAAAAACATAACAGCGGTTAATTGGAGGAGACTAAATAAGTATTAGATATACTCAAGTTGACCAAATTGGCAAAAACTCTCTACTTAGTTTGGAATCCAAAAGAATCCAAACTTCAAACTTTTTCATATTTTGCCACATGACAACCTCAAATATGAATGCATTTTAGGCCTGTCACGATAAGTTTGCTGGACGATAAATCGTCCCAGAAGATAATGCGATAAATGATAATATCGTTGGCATGATGAAGCAAGAACACATTCTCAAAGATCAATAAACTTTAAAATCTAATGTTGAGGGAAGTGCTGGCAGAAATTTCAAATATTCAAAATAAATAAAATAGAAAAAAACCAAAATAATCAATTATGAATGAAGAAAATTGTCCTTCAAAAATAAAAGGGCCAGTTCAGACTGAAGCACCAGACTGAAGATATTTGTCATTCTGTTTTTGGTAGAGAGAGAAAAGAGAAAAATGATAAATCATGCAAATGGAAATTATTGAGTTTGTTTTAATTTATTATGCGATTAACTGACTTATTGTGACAAGTCTATGAACTATATTGTGATTGTATGCAATAGAGTCATGCAAAGGTAGTGTTTAATTAAGAGTAAAAATATTAAAAATATAGGGTCACAATTTGCAGTGATTACAGCAGTGGTGCGCCAAAGAGAAACTTCGGCCACCACAAAATTGGCCACAATTTTGGGCTAATTTTGGTTATAGAAAGGCATAGAGTCAATTTCTTTTCAATCAATACATAAATGTAAAGCCTGATGTATAAATCAATAATCCCATCATTTTTAGCTGTGCTCTCCTAAAGGTTTTACTGGCACCCCCACGTGCCACTGGATTAGTAAATCTTGGGGGTTTGTCTCTGTCAGCTTTGCACATCCAGAGCCTGTTTTACCTCAGCCTGGTCATTGCCTTCCTACGCAATTCTCATCTCCCTTCAGTGCTCTATCTGGGATTTCTCCCATTGACATGTATTTCTCTGGTTGAATTTCAACCGGGACAAATCAGCAAACAGAGGAAGAAGTTGTGAACAATGATGCTGATTTTCTGTGCTATTTTAGAATTGTAGTCTGCCTGTAGTTTTAGCAACAGCAGTGGAGGAAGTGAACAAAGTTGTTCAGTTTGTGTTGGCCAAATATTGAGTCGAAGATGTTTTAACCCTACTCCCCATGAGGTTGTTAACAGCTCACGCAATTTCCGGTAAGCTTCATTGAAATGGCGCATTACAGACATCAGGCCAAACGTTAGCGGTTGTGTAAACTTTTAAACTTCAACAGAGTCCACGCCTCCAGGAAGACCCTTGGCCGTCTCTGAACAGCCAAGGGTCCAGAATCTCTGTACAAGCAAAGTGCTTACATTCTATCATAGATTTTGTGTTTGTAAATCTGAATTCTCAAGTCTCTGATGGCACTTTATTGCATGTGTTTTTTAGGGTTAGTAGATTGGAAAGAGACTGAAAACTACAGCTATTTACTTAATTCGGTTGGTTTTTCCTTAAATTGTCAGCAATAAAATACATTGCACTTTGCAGTGGAACAGCTCAACGGTTGCAGCTCTGTTGTACAGTTGACGTATTACCACTACTGGACTAGGGTAAACTACCTTACCCACTTTCTAAGAAGAGCCAGGCCCTCCCAGTGTTCATTTGCATGGACTTCTGGCCCCCTCAATGGAAACACAAACAAGGTTGAACGTTTGACCGATAAGGCAGAGCTTAGCAGGAAGCTCATGGCAGAGTGTCTGTTTCTTTGTAGTATCTGGAGGGCCTCCCATGACCTCTGTCAGAGATAATGCAAAGCCACTGCCATTACGGGCCACTCCCCGGCTTCAGCTGTTTGACCAATTCTGGCTCAGCAAAATGAAAAACTGGAGGACAGAAAAAAGGAGGAAAAACTCCCCCCACCCGACAACTGTTGACTGGAAACCTGTTAGCAGGTCCGAATATGTGAGAATGTGATGAAGGAACAGAGTACTCCTCAAAGATAAAAGCTGAAACTGGTTTTTATCAAAGAAACGATTGGAAAGAAACGACTAAGGCAGGCTGTTGTTTAAAACACACCAGCCCTGTTTAGTCCGATTGAATCAAACTTTAGTTTGTTAGCCTAGAAAGTCCAGTTTGTTTTGGGAGGTGTGAATGCGCAATCAAACTCTGATTAAGAACAAAAAAAGTGAGCTGTGGTCTGCCTAGAAACCTAAGTCTCAGTTTGGTTGAAGTTAGTCTGGCCATTGCCTTCCTAGACAATTGAGTTTCATTCAAATCTTGCTTCACGGAACAGTCTGAGCTTTCTTCCGTTCAACCGGGCCAATCAACGAACAGAGGGAGACGTTGTGAACGATGAAGTGGATTTTCTGCGTTGCTTTAGAATTGTAGTCTTCCTGTAGTTTTAACAATGGTAGTGGAGGAAGTGAACGAAGCTATTCAGTCAATATTGGTCATGCTTCCAAATATTGATTTAGCAATAACAGCAGTCTTATTCGACTTGGCATTTCTTGTTTTCGCAATGGAGGATAGTTGCTTACAATGCAGGCAACTTCAGGTAAGCTTCATAGCATCAAACTGGAGCATTACGTACATCACAACAATGAACACAATTGGGTAACATGAAGCAAACGTTTCACAACAGCAGAGATTGTAGACCCTGTGGATGAAGCAAGGTGAAGAACTAGGGGCTGGGTTGTACCAGGGTAGGTTGAAAAGCAGGAAATGGACTACAGAGCAGAGCATTCTGGGTAAATACAGAGCTAGCTTGAGAAATGGCTCGTGGTCTTTTCCCAAAGACAAAAAAGAGAAATCCTACCACCGCTAAAGTCTGATGCTATTCCAATTTTGTTTTTGTGAAGATGGAAGTTTTGTCTTCTTCAAAGGTTTTCATGTTTCCTTGGTGCAGCGTTGCCACAGGTGAGGAGGGTAACAGGTTTTTCAAAGGGTTTGATTCATTTGAAACAGCGCAGCGTGAAACAGAACCGCACCAGCTGAAAATGTCATACATATTACAATTTTGGTTCCCAATCGAACCGAGTCTGCCGGACTAACAGGTGTGAAAACAGCCTTAAACCTTTTCACACCTGACTGAACAGTTGTGATTCACAGAGAAACCAAACAAAACCAAACAAAGATGAATCCACACCAGAAATATTTTCTGTCCATCTCTGTATTTCATTTTGAAGGAATTTCAGTTCTGCTCTCAAGGTAAGTCACCTGTCTGGTAAAGACCGAACCATTTTTTAATATGTCTGGAAATGTACAACCTTGGTCTTTGTAGCTCCAAGGGATGACCTCACTTTACATGTTGTACGGTTTGTTTTGATAGATTCAACAGCCACTCTTCTACAGCAACTTGAATATCAATGTTCATGATGTGAGTTTTTTTATGTTCAGGGTCGTTTTTATGCGGCTCGCTCTTTACCTTTTAGTGCACGCCTGCTCAGCTGGATTCCTGGTGATGCTGCTCTTCATCAGAGTCAGAAAATGAGACATCTTCGTCCAGAGCTGAGGCTCTGTCGGCTGGCCACGTTTTGGCTGGATCGAGTGGATTTTTCCCATCTCGGCTGCAATCAATCTGCAGAGAAAAGAAAAAAAGAAAAGAAAAAGAAACATTTTTTCAGATGACCCTGGCCAGTGCTGTTATTGCACAAACAAGCATTATCGGAGCAGAAACACAACTCCCTTTCCATTTAGCGTTCTTATCTTGTTCTTCTTTTTAAAATAATGGGCCTCCTTGCATATGTGACCTTTCATCCACTTGGTTTTTTGTTCTTGAGCCATCTTAGCTGGGAGGATGCAAGGTCTTCTGGGTAAGCCCCAGCGATGGATGTCTATTGTGGCCCTGGCTGTTCTGGCCTACTGCTGTTAATAATGGTGTCAGCCTGTAATGGACATAATGAATAAAACGAGCCAGGAATAAATAATATTGCTCAACATAACAAGTAAGTGAGCTGCAAAACCAGCAGAACGTCCCTCAGGATGACTGAAGAAATGTCAAGTGTCAAGTCATACTGGTAAAGTGTTCCTTTCTGTATCAATATTTTTTTTTTATTGCCACATCACTTTTGTGATTTCATCTTTTTGCAAATGTTTACTTTCTATATTAAAAAAGACTTAAAAGTCTTAAATTTGTGTGCCTAAAATGAAGGCCTTAAATTGTCTTAAAATGATTTTAAAAGTTGGCCTTGAATACGTCAATCACAGGTCTTAAATTTTGTGATGGTAGGACTACTAAATCTTGGATGCATTTGTATTTTGTATTTTTATTTTTTTGCAGGATGTTTCTGTTAGCCAAAAGTTTGAGTTTTCTCTGTATCGATATATAAAGATTTTTTGCCACATTATTTTTATAATTTCATCTTTTTGAAAATGCCCAATTTCTTTATATGAAAAAAACCCACTGTTTCCAGGGTGTCTGTAAATGTCTCTTTTTGTCTTAAATTTCTTTCAAGCTAGCATTAAGCGTCTTAAATTTGACTTGCTGAAACTTGCAGATGCACTGCTTTCTTTTAAATAACTATATGTGTCAAGAATGTGGATGCAGATGCTGTTTAGAGTCAAAACCTTTTACTTGAGGTGGTCGGTAGCTAGCTGCTAGCTTGTTTTGGCGTCCATCATGGGTACATACAAATGCATCACCAGTTGGCTGGATGTTTGTCTTTGTCATTGGCTCACTTTTGTTGCCAACACAGACGAGCCAGCAGGATCCACCAATCATCCCCTATATTTCTGTTTAATATTTATGTTTAAATCTTAAACTTGACTTGCTAAAACTGGCAGATACCCTGTTTTCTTTTAAATAATCTGTGTGTGGAGAGTGAAACTGCAGACTGACTGATTTTGCTGGGTGCCAGCAGAGACCTGTAGATGGACGGCTGTCGCAGCAGCTCGTCCTCCAGCACATTTCCTCGGACAAACTCGTAACAAATGCCGTTCTGGAAGCTGCAGTAGATCTCGGGCCCGCAGCCGTGCGCTTGGAAGACCTGGAACATCTCCACCTCTCGATCGCGATTCACATAGAGCTCCGTCATTCTGCCGTAAAGTCGCACCAGAACACAACCGGGCTCCTGGAGAGAGCCCACGTAGCAGCCAATCAGCTGGTTGGTAATGCCTTCTGTAAATGTCTGCGGGGCAACAAGGTTCAGGAAATTGACTGTTTAAATCTGTGCATCTAAAAAAATTTATATTAATGGTCAGTCAACGATTGTTTTCATTCATTCATTAAACGATTTTGGTTACACAATGCTGCTGTAATCTTAAATCTGAACTTTAACCAACAGGGTATGTAGAGTTTATACTGTATCACACTTTAGTATGAATCCTTTAAGAAAACTATTTCCAAACGTTAAACAGAAAGTCACATGAAACATAAGTAATTTAAAATGATATGGCTACTAACCATATTTAGCAACAGATACAAATGGAACATTGTACACAAAACTAGACAAACATTGAGAAAGCAACATCATTTTTTACAAATTTGTTTCCAAGCCTAGAGAGAAATGCAACTTTCTAGCAAAGAGACATCAGTAAGTTTCAACCAAACTTGTAAAAAAGGGAAGCAGAGGAATGCACACAGGTGTCCTCTTCACAGCACAGAGGTGTTCCAGGACAGTCTGTCCGTCCCTCTTTGTGTACACTAAGATACCGCATTGACCACTGTTTGCCTCCTTGTTGTCATTCGACGGTTTCTCATTCTGTATCACGGTCCCTGAAGTATTTCTGAGCCTCCAAAGGGACACGAACACAACACAGTTTCTCATCTAGGTAGAGCGAACAAACATGGCTACCCTGACATCGGATCTATTATTTATGGTGAATGGAGGGAGGGCTGGTTTTGACATTTGTAATTGTGCTTTCTTTGTCCGCCGGACTTGAGTCTACCGTCTTCTGTTTCATCCGATTTACTGAAATTGATACTTGTCAAATAATCATGAGAGGAGGATCAACACCTCACACTGAAGTAGCCGTGCGAAATTTAACTGACTGTTGGAGAGATCTGCCTTGTTGAGTGGTTAAGAGAGTCAGGGGAGTTTGACTGTTGAGTCCACCTGAGGCTTGAAGCAAGAATATGAGGTGTGATGGTCACTTTCAGAGGCCATCCAATCCTGTATGCCCACAATTAAAGATGAGTGTAGGGATTCCACACAAAGTTCGTCCAATGCAGTTCTATTGATGGGTGTCCAAATTCAGGGGTCACATACTTTTAAAGACCCTGCCTACCCAGTCGATGTAGGCCAAGAAGACCAGACAGTCTCGCCATCTGAGTTATTCCTGCCCTTGATATATGCTCTTTCACCTAGCAACCGTGATGACCCTCAACACAAACTGGTAAAACTGTAGCTTAAATTTTAGTGCACCTACATTTAAAACTGTGCTCTTTTCCCACTCCATCTCCTGCCTCCTCATCCCAATCTTGGGAAACAGTAGGCTATGAAGGATGCGTGAAACCTGCCCTTCAAATCTGGGAAAAGAAGGGAGCATTTGAGGGCCACAATTGGACCTTGAACTCAGACAGACTGGATGTCTTCAAGCTGTGATCTTGAGCTTTCTCTGGAACAATTCACAATCAATTGTAAGGCAACTATGATGAGCTCGTCTAAGTCGGGAGAGTCGCCATGCATCACGTCAATAAACATGTTCATTGTTTAGGTGGTGCCTTTAAGAAACAACAGGGATGTTAAAGTACCCTGAGAAAAAACTGATTACCGACGAAAACGACAAAGAGGACAATAGGAAGTAGTAGGAGGATGACGGCTTGTTTTTTTTTTTTTTGGACAATGTATAATGGTTTGCATCAAGCTAATGAAAGTGAAAATTTTCTTATTTACTATTGCTTTTTTCTCCCATATTTCTTGAATCGTTTACAGCATTTTTGTAACTATCCTTTAAGGAGTGTATAAATCATTGAACCTGAAGTTGATTTACAGCATTGTGTTAAAATTCTTCCTTCTCTTTCAGATGGTAAACAAGATTATTGAACAAGAAAATAGCAACTAAAGAGGAAGCCAATTGAAAAAGCACTTGTGACAGATTGTACACTGCCCATGCCAAAGCACAGGTGTGACAGCAGGAACCGTCTGGCCTTACCCTGACGAACACAAAACATCATTAAAGTTACTTGTGTGATCTGAGCTTTGAAGGGAAACATCTACTCCTCTGTGTATTTTCCAGGACCCGGTGTAGATTTAGAGGTCACACAGCTGATGTGCAGTCACCTAACAAACATAAACCCTATTTCTCTGAAAGATTGGACCTTGTGTTTGCACATGGGACCAGAATGAGGTTCTCTTGTCCTCAATGGATACTTTGAAAACGCACACACACACACACACACAAAAAAACTTTCTACATTCTCTCTTTGTTGTCCAGTTACCTTGGATTTTCTCCAGACTTTTTTCTGAATGGTGATGTCTGACGAGGTGTCAGGCAAAGTTAAGGCTTTTGTAAATTTAAAGACAAGATTTTGCCACCATACATTTGATTTTATTTCAAAGCACTTTGAATGCAAACGTTTTTGTACAAATATGCACAAAAATCCCAACCTAGACATTTGTAAATGGCCACGACAAAACAGGAAACAAGTCATACCACGGCATTTTGAGTAATTTCTAGAGTCTGAAAGTGTGAGTTTTCAAACATTGTCAAACACATAGAACAAGATCTGGCCATCTGAATGTTGCAAACAAAATCAAGGAGGAAACAGTCCTCAAAGGTTCAAAAGAGCAGATAATTCCCAAAAGAAAGAATCTATCAACGTAGTTCTATACTAAACCGTTTAAAATCTACTCATGTCCTTCATGTTTTCTGACCAAAACATTTTGTGATTAATTAGGTAAAATCAGCAAAATAGTGAGCAATACTCAACAACTTTAAACCTGAAACCTATAGTCACTTCCTGAAGCGCAACATGTTGAGCTTTTACTAGGTTGTCACACATGGCAGGTATCGACACAGTCAAATTTAGCGCTTTAGCATTAGCTTCCACTAAATACTATGGTGTTATAGCATGTTAGCGGAACTAATATTTATGATTGGCACTTTAGTGTTGGCTCACCCAACTCTTTAGTTAGCTTTGCCTATCAATGACAAACTTATAGGGTGTGCTGTGGTGGCGCAGGGGTTAAGCACAACCCACATATGGAGGCCTTAGTCCTCAACGCAGCTGTCGCAGGTTTGATTCCCGGCCTTGGCGACCTTTGCTGCATGTCTTCCCCCTTCTCTCATAACCCACCTTCCTGTCAATTAACTATCAAATAAAGGCCGGTAGAGCAAAAAAAAAAAAAGACAAACTTATAAGCAAAATATTTAAAGATTTTTGTTTTTTAAAGACATGTATAAGCTTTCAACTGACTTTTATTAGCAAATTAAACAAATAGAGTAGCAAACATTACATTCTCTCTGCTTAATATACTTAAATTACTTTTGAATAGTGTTCATTGTGTGTCGTTTTTTTTTTTTTTTCAAATAGGAGCATCACCTTCTGTTTTCATTACATCACTTCCTGTCAGCTGTGCCTGAGCTTGGAGTTAAAAAGTAAAAGATTGACCTCAACAATCACACATGAAGCCAGTGGAAACAGACTAAAATCAGTCCGTACGGTCGGTGGCATACCTTCATCTGAATGTGCGGCGTCTTCCACTCAGGACGGAGTTTGCTCAGAAGGTCCAAGATTCCTCTCCGGGGTTCACGCTCGTCAACGGCAACGTCCAGATGGAGGAGCTGATCCCCAGAACCTCCATGTTCCGGGTCCATTTCAGACAGAGAAAACAAACCTCTCAGTTACTTCTTTTGCCCTCTCACCAGCTGGAACGTGTCCAGATACGACGCCTGCTTAAAAGTTCGCCTGAGCCACTTTTTTTCCCATACAGCTTTAGAATTTCTTCCAGTTTGCATTAAATGAACTCAGCATTTAACGCCTCTGCTCGGTTCAGAGGAGCCATCTGTGGCACTTGGAAGTCGGTGAAACTGTTAATTTGTGTGACCCAGCAGCAGAGGCCAACGTTCCTGTGGGCATCTTCAGCCACTCTGCGGGAGTTTACTTATTAACTACCAATGGGGTCAAGTTCAGCAGCAGGAACCAGCAGGTTGCAGCCGGAATTTAATAGGGAAAAAGTAACTTTAGCCCATAAATGATAGTAATAGATGGAAGAAAGAAAGAAATATTGAAAGTGCTTTGCAAAAGTAGCCATACCCTTTAATTTATTTAGCATATTCTCTGATCACAAGACAAATTTACTTTATGTTTGATTTTGTATTTTGTTATAATTTTTTTTGTTAGACCAACATAAAATAGAACATAAACCTAAAGAGGAAACAAAGAGATACATAGTTTAAAGAAAAAATGCAAAGAAAAATCTGAAAAACGTGTCATGCCTTAGTGCTCATCTTCGGTGAGCCAAGAATTTGTAGAACTACATTTTCAGGGCATTGCTGTAAATCGTGGAACATGCAGGTTTTTTGCAGAAACTGCTGTGTGAAACAGCGTAAGCTCAGACGGATTGAATGAACACGGGGCGTGAACAAAGATCCTGATTTGGTTTGAGCTCTGCTGTGAAAAAAAATCACATTACACTACCACAAAGCACCTTTTTAATTTTTTCTTAGTACAAAAACTGATGTAGATACCCATACATGCACATGCTATTCTGCTGTAAACACTTGTAACCAAAATTAAATTCCTTGTTTTTCTAAAAAATTGTGGCCAATAAAGTTGATTCTGATACCATGCTGTGACATGTAAGCTAGCCTCGTAAAAAAACAGCCTCTTGTTCTACGCTTTCCTTCGTCCAGAGGGTTTGGACTAAACGCTATTAAGAAACGATTCCTTCCTGGAGCGTGGACTCTGTTGAAGTTTTAAATCATTGGATCTGATTTTACCCAAATCTAACGTTTCCAGAAATTGCATGTGCTGTAAGCAATAAACCCCCACTGCGAAGAGAGATACATTAAGCCGAACAAGGCGCTTGTTCTTGTTTCGACTTTACCTGCTCAATATTTGGAAGTGTAGCCAGCATGAATGGAGCAGTTTTGTTCACTTTCTCCACTGCGATTGCTAAAACTACATCCCAGTGACAATTCTAAAACAGCGCAGAAGCCTTCTCCTTCTGTTTGCTGATTGGCCCAGTTGAAATTTTACTCAAGAAATCCAGCTCAATGGGAGAAATCTCACAAGGAACAGTGATGGGAAATGAGAATCAAGTGGAAGGCAATGGCCAGGCTGTGTTCACTGATTTTCTCTTACAAACTTTTGAGGCCATAACAAGACAAACTGAAAATTACGTACACACAAATGGACTCTATTTAACTAGATGACCTCCGAAGGCTGACAGTTGAATTGGATTTTATGTAAGATTGTCAGAATAAAAGGGATTCAATATAAAAGTACATTAAGCCTTCAATGAAAAATAAAAATAAAAAAATACCCCACATATTATTATTGAACTTACAGACTACTTTGTGACGGAATGTGGAAAAGTTTAAGGGCCATGAATCATTTTCCTTTACTCTATGGAGTTAATGACATTTAACTTTAATTTAAAAAGACATTTAATGTAAAACTAAAAATTCCTGTAAAAAAAAAAAAAAAAAAAGAAAAAGAAAACATCATTAAAATCAGTCTACGGATGTTCTTCCTCTGTGCCTTAACTTAGAGACAATCCTAAAGTAAGTTTGTAAAACTGAATGTTTCAAGTTTTTTTTTTTCTCATGAAGGCACATGAAATTTTCCTGCAACGTTGATGGACACTTTGTAACGCCACTTGATTCCAAAATTTTACCAACAATGAGAAACTCGGGTTACAGTTTATTTTACCGAGCTCCATTTAAAACGACTCTATAAACACACGAAAAGTCTGGCCAATTAAAAGACTTTCGCTCTCTAAACATTTTTCAGATGCATTACGTTTGGCTCTCCTGGCCTGAGCGAAGAGTTCAAAGAAAAGCTGGAGCTATTGTCCGTCACATTTAAATATCATACAATCAAGCAGTTCAAGCATGACCTCTCCTTTTAGCTCAATGCCATGAAAGGTTCCCACGTGATCAGTCTGTAAGCACTGAAAAGGATTTTGGTAAACACTGGAGCAGCATGTTTTCAGCCTGTTAAATTATTTACGTGCTGGCCCAGTGTTTACCACTTTGCATCATTACAGTAATTGCCTAGAAGTCACGAACGCGCTGATCGTCTCGAGCCGTATGCTTTGCAGGCTTCCAGACCCAAATAAAATTCACTTGCCATCAAAGGTCGTCTCATCATCAAAGATGTTGAGTATTAAAAAGAGGGATGAGTGTGCTGATTAAAAATGTAAGGGTCAGAATGGAGGGCTGGATTCGGTGTGTGTGTGTGTTATTTGCTGTGAATGCGTCTCCTCAAACACAGCTGAATGGGGGAATTATGGAGAACAGATAATGGGTACAGTAAGCCACATGTGACCACGTCACTTTGTGTGGACCCCCCACAGTTTGATAGGCCCATGACTGACTTAAAATAGGTTTAAAACACGAATTGACTATAAACTACATCTCCCAGTGTATTCCGATTGCTACCAGACGTTACGGCTTCTCGCCACCAGAGTGCAACAGCTTCACCTCAATCCGATTTTTGATTTTGCCAGTGAATAAAACTGAGACATCGTCAAGCTAACCTGAAAATATCCAAGAAAAGAAAACTCAATGCGCAACGCAGACTGTTGTTTCAATAATTTGAACAATGGGGAAACGAATATCTGTACTTCAAGGTGAAAAACCAGTATGTGTTTTGTGTTCTGGGACAGTTAAAGAATACTATATATGTCAGCACTTTGGAACCAAAATGCTGACATATGGAGCTAAGTACGCAAGATCTAGCCTCCAAGAAAAACAAAAAATTTGCAGCAGAATTAAAAGGCAGACCATTAACATCGCGGACCAAGTTAAGCAAATAGCCGGAAATTTAGCGACACAGCTGGATGAAGAGATGTGCTGCTATCGAACTTTTTCATTAGCTGTGGATAGGAAACCCTAGATGTAGCTGCAGGTTGTTTTTGTCCATTTTAACTGCTTCATGATCCTGATCTCATTCAGATGGACACCTTCATCGCTGTCTACGTGTGTATTAGCAGTTTGACAACCTAAAAAAAACTGTTATAAGAAAATAGACAAAAGGTACTGCGCTACAAAAATTAGAGGGTGATTGTAGTGAGTGGGATTCTTACCACAGCGAGTCTATACTTACCAGTGATTACCGCAGATGTTCCAGTCAACGCCATAAAAATGAACGAGAACACAAAGTGCATATTTCACAAGATCTCTGGCAGAGAGACTTGATAAATTAAAAGGTATGGAATTTTAATTGCATCATTTATACTTGGAATTCCAATCAAAGAAACTCACAAAACACAATAATGGATGATTAATGAGGTTTTTGTGTAAGGAACAAACGGCGCTTTAGCATTGAAAACTAACATGAAAGAAAAAAAGTATTTAATTATTTCCATACCATCAATGTTAAAGAATTATGAAATGAAAACATTCTTTTTAATCTATTGCAAAGGAGATGAGTTTTAATAGGATGTGATGTTTGTTTTTTTTCTCTTCTTTGCCTCTGTAGGTTCAATAGAGAACTACTATGAGCAAATACAGAACCTGAACTCTGAAAATGACCTTGGCATTTAAGTAGCTGTTAAACCAAATAAGATCAGAATAATTTGATTGAAAGTGTAACAATCCAAGGAAAACTACTTCCAAATACTTCCTTCGAAAAATTTCCTTAAAAGAAGTAACTTTTTGAAAAACATTAACAAAGACTCTTTGAGGAACAATATGTGATAGAAATACTGATGAAGCATGTCTACATTCAGTCATCAGGACCACGAATGCCATATTCCTTTTTTTTAATTATTTTTCTTAAACCTTGAAACCAATTTTTCAGATGAATTGACTAAACAGCATACCTCGTCAAAGAGTTTTGGAAACAAGAATTAGATGTGCAGGATTGAAATTTTAGCTGGCTTTTCCTCTCAACCCCTCAAGGTCAAACTTCTTAAAGCTTTTTGACAGCGCTGGTAGTTTATTAGAATCGGTCGCCTTCATGGCACAAACCACGAATTGTTAGTAGAGTTCAGATCAGGGCCTTCAGAAAGCCTTAAGACTTTTAAGTAGGTTTTTTTCTTGTTATTTTGTTAATAATGATTGATTTGTGAAAGCAGCAAAAAGTCCCAGGGATTGAGTACTTTCTGTAGACACTGCACACTTTGGTGTTGTTGGTTTTATTCGCTGAAGATATTAGTTACGTAATCTTTCTGTGAAGAAAAGCTTATGGTCCAAATAAATCATTAACAGACGAAAACCAATGTTCATATGGTTTACACAGAGAGAAATTCAATGAAATTTTACTCTATATTATGACGCAGCATTAAGAGAAAATAAAAAATAGATTACTACAAGAATAAACTTGTACGAGAATAAAATCAAAATAACTCATGAGGATGCAGTTGAAATAACACAACAATAAAGTTGTTATAATGTAAGAATAAAATAAATATTTTGAGAATAAAGTTGTAATGCTACAAGAATTTTATGACTATGGTAGCATTATGACTTTACTCGCGTAATACTAAGAGAATGTTCTTTTTTCTTGTACAGTTTAAATCTTGTAATATTGCGGCTTTATTGTCGTAATTTCACTTTTGTTATTTTCATAGCGCAGCCCTAATACTCCGTCGTACTCAGTACTTTGTCAGCTGCCTTTGAAATTTAAATGACTGTCCTTCATTTTGAAATGCTTCATAAACCACAATGTCTCCATTTCTTCCTTCTCATCCTTTTCATGTCCTTTAGGAGTTCTTCAAATTAATAATAATAACAATAATAATAAAAAACAAACAACAGCTAAACCTCTCATTGTATGGCAAACAGTTGTGTCCTTTATCAAAGAGCTTTTCGTGGAGAAGAGAGACAGCAGCGCTTTGTAGACATTTAACCTTTTTATATAGTCTTACAATTGAGGCTCTCAAGGCCTTTCATTTGTGAAGTTCCTGTGGAAAAAAAAAATCAGGGAGCTTGGACTCATTTTACTACCAGTACAGTATATTTATATTTCAGCTCCAATCAAAATCTAGCCAATATGCCTTCCCTATGTATTTTTCCCTCGAGCCATGCCTCCCCACTATAATTTCCACAGACATTTTGTGTGCAAATGCAGTAATAGACACATTTATCACATCAAAAGAGATTCAATTTTCTTTTCAATCATCCGCCGGTATGAATAGCGCCACATCCTCACCGGCCAACAATGAGAGGCCATTACCGTGAGCCAACGGATGACTTCGCCTTCTCTCTTTATTCAAGGGGAAAAGTGTGTCAAACAGTTCTCCCGAAGCCAAACGTTTGTTCTAGGCAAATAAGAGACGGCTTTCAGACAGGTTAGTGTCCCATTTTATTGTCAGACAAACGTCATTTTTTGTGTGGGTCGGCAGTAATCACTGGGCTTGAGACACCGGCGGGGCCCCGGTGACAAAGGCAGCAGTTAGTCCATTTAACACTCTAACTCTCACGTCTGCCGCGGACCGCCGAGGACAGACATGACGCCCGCCGTCTCTTCACTACGTAGAGAGGGTGACATGTAGGAATCAGGCGTCGGCTCTCGGGAAAAGGAGGCGAGTGGCTGGGGGGGCTAAGTGCTGCTGATTTACAAGAGCCACGAAAATACTTTGCATCTGCAATTAATCGTCACCAAGAGATCAGCTGTGTGGATAGGACACTGGAATGAGTATTGTACTCATTTTCTTCTGTTGCACTTTGATGTCATTTACAATCTGTAGGTTTTATTCCACTTTGTCAATACTCATTACTCATGAGTATGAGTATGAGTCAATACTCATTTGGATGGACCTTTCTGTTATTATTCTGTTATAGATTAAAATATTTTAATTGTTTCCCAATTTTTCTTGTGTCACCTGTTGATAACTAATAAAAAGCTATAAAGTAGTGGTGTGTAATCTGTCACAATGAACAGCAGTTTCCAGCTCCATATTGTTGAAGACCCAGCATTTTGAAAAACGCTGCAAACATTTGACAGAGTACAAAATAGTTTGCGCTACCTGCCGCTTTTGCCTGTTTTCCCTGTCTAAGCTGAGTGATTATTATTTTTTGAAATGCAATTTTGAGAATTCATAATCCTTTGTAATTATTGTCCCTTTGGTTGTTTTATTTTGAATATTTAAAATGTTTTCCAGTTCCAGTGTTAAACGTTCTTTAGTTGTTTTCAATCTTGTGAGTGGATATGCTTGCATTAATAAGCCCTTGTTATTACAGGAGTTGAAAATGGACTCAAAATAACAATTTAACTGTTTATCACAATCATTTCTGGGACAAGTTATTGTCCAGCAAACTTTTCACTGGCTGTTTAGACAAATTGATGAATTGGCCTCCCCTTGTTCTCCTTTGGTGGCACCACTGTTCATAAAACGAAAAGCTATTGTCCGGATTTGGCTCCATCAGCCCTACAGGATGCACAGTCCTTCTCAGAGTATATTTTATACTGCAAGTAAGTCTAAAGTGATGCCCAACAACTAAAATGAAAGAATGTTTTGGTAAATTTATATTTACTTTTACATATATACATAAAGCTGATGTTCTCTAAACAATGTAACGTCATTGAGTGGCGTAAGCATCTTCAAAACCACCTGCAAGGCATTAAGCATCAGTCTTGACTTGCTGTATTCTGTCTGTAAAATAAAACGGTGTGTGCCACTTCCTTAGCGCCCTGCCAGGCCGCCAAGCCACTCAAGCCGCAGCAGATGAGGTCATCCATGCACCGAAGAACTCACTAAACCTAAATGTATTTCTAAATCTGATCTCAGCCACTTTCTCTTTTAATGTTGTCACCATCGTAAAATTCTGTCATGTTTTTGCCCACATGGAGCCTCGAAGTAGAAGACCATGAGGTACTGTTTCTTTTAAACAACTGTATAATTATTACAGACAAATAAACACTATGACTGAATGTCCAGTTGAGAATTTTGCTAAATGCAAAGTTTAAAAAAAAGTATAAATAAAAAACTAACTTCCCATGAGTCATTTGTCCTGTCAAATGACTCATGGGAGTCATTTGACTCCCATGAGACTTTCTTTCTTCAAAGTCTTCTTTCTTTGAAGAAAGAAGAATTTTCTTTCTTCAAAGAAGAAAGAAAATTCAAAAGATTACATAATTTTTAATATGCATCTTTATTTTACTTTTGTTAATGTGGATACAACAGCTGTGTTCCCAATACAAATGTGTGCAAATCTTTATCAACTTTCTGCTATTGTTGAAAACACAACTTTGCAATTGTAGTAATAAATAATATGAAATGAAGTTAAGATCACACGAGAATAAGCTTGTACTCATGATAAGTCATTAAAATCATGGCAATGGATGTAAATAGTTACATGAGATACATTCATAGTTCAGCCATGGTGTTGGCGCTCATCATCTATCATCCATCAGAGGAGACATCAGCGTCTTATTCAGGCATTATACTTGGGAGTGGCTACGGGAGCGTTTCAGGGACATTGCAGTCGGCGATTTTAGAGAAGAACTATGGATGCAACATGTTGGAATAACACACAACTTTTTTATGAACTGTGAGATGCTGTGACAGCTCTGGTCGAACCAGCTGCACATTGTCCAACCCCCCTCTTCCCCCCCATCAACACCCCCCCATCATCCTACTATTTCCAGTCGTCTTCTTTGTTGTTTCCACCAGTAGTAGCATCCGGATGTTTATCATGTGATGCAAAAAACAAAAAGTGTCCATTGCAGTTTGGCTAAATACACCTATTTTGACATGGCCAAAAAACACCTCATTCTAGCGCAAGAAATGAATCGACCAACGTGAGTTTCTTCCAAATTATGTTTACATTATGCAAAATTATTTTCATAATTTCAATTTGTGCAATTCTATGGTTAATTGAAGCACAGGTAGAGTTGCGCTCCAAAGCCTTCATATCTCTGGAGCACAGCGAGATTCACTGATTATGGTTTTCAAGCCAGAGATGATGCTCTGATGGAATTTTTTTTTTTTTTTGATTGATTGATTTAGTTGCTTTCCAATGTACTCTTTGTATTAAGTTTAAAAAATTCAGGGCGTTTGCTCGAAGTGACAGATGACAGATCACTGTCATCACTGTTTAAAAAAACTGGAAGACAGAAAATATGTTAAGAGGAAATGAAATGTAACTCAGAATTCTTAACGTCTTTGAATAAGAAGACAAGTTAAAAGGTGGTCATTTTATTTCAATGTTTAGTTTTTGTTCTGGCTAGCGTCTATTCTACAGATTTAAAGCAACCTTAAATAGCCACGATGATGAATAGAAAAATGATGAATAATGCATTTTGACCAGCACTTGGCAGTGATTTATTGAACCACTAGCAAGTGTATTATACTATACAGCTTCATGTAAAGACATAGTGTAAGCCACACGGTCACATTTTGTCTTTGTCCATTAAATATGTATAACAGGAGGCTGGGCCCTTGACCTTGGCTTTAGAGCGAGCGCCGCATCACTTTATCTTGGAATAAAAAGCGAGACTGCCAGCAATTATAGCATGTTAATTACATATTCACTTTCATCTAGTGAAAAATCACACAGCTCTGCCCTCAGAGCTGCTGTTGGGTTTCTTTTGATGAAGGGGGGTGGGCGTTGTACTGTATTTGAAAAAACATCGGTCAAGTACCCCGTCTTGTTAACATCCACTTCGCCGTACCTGTTCACGCTCAATGGGCTTCGTTTGATCAGCCGACGAGAAAGTCAAGAAGAAATCTGAAGCAGCGCGCTCCAATAGAAGGAATTAAACAAGTAATGATAGTGGATCTTGTTTTAAAGCTCTGCAACGCAGCAATCTATTAGGATAGAGGACGGCAATTTTACTGTACGGCATGTTTGAGTAATTCCCCAGTTGGGCTGTTAGGCGCAGACATCCCCCCTTTTACCTCAACACCCCACCTCACTAATGTTGCCACACTTACGGGTGAGCAGAGCTGAGCAGCGCTTTCCGCATGGCAGCCGGTGGAGAGGGCAAGCATTTCTTCTTCTGCTCTGGTAAATGAAATCCTTCGGAGGTGTTTCACAGGGCAGGGGAAACGCAAACAGAAAAGGAAGCCACATAAACACATATTTGAAGTTAAATTGACTAGATGAAAGGCGCCGAGTACCGAGTGGAAATGTTATCTGATTTGGGACGTGATAGGAATGTCGGGACGTTACAGAGAAAGGAAATAGAAATGCAGGGGTTGTTTTTCTTGTTTGTTGTTTTTTATTTTATTTTTGGTTAGATGGACATTTTCACCTATAGAAAAAAAAATGCAATAGCTCAGTAAGGATACATTCAACACATGTTCATAAGAATGAGGTGAGATTTTAGCAGTATCTTCAGGTAAAACTGGTAAATATTTGACAAACCACAGATTAAAAAAAAAAATTAATTGTAGGATCATTTTGTTTGTGCATTGCAATTTCAAGATGTTGTATTGTAAGGTAGTCCAAATAGTAAAAAGCAACATTAAAAACGATCCTTTATGTGCTTTCCCAGATGAAACTAAGGATGTTTTAATGCCTAATAGTCTGGTAGTATCAGGTTGATTGGGAAAGTTGCAACATTTGTTGTATTTCCAGCTGGGGTGGTTCGCTTTCACACTGCACTTTGTCAAATGAACCAAACCAATTGAAAATCCTGCTTACCTCCTCACCTCCCTGCCAGCATGCCTAGGTGGGACCCATATGGGGGAAAGCTGGGCATACATATGGGTCCCATATGGGTTTGTCCGTGGGTTCCACGATGGCCCCAAATGGGTTTGCCCATATAGGGCCACAGTTTACATGGGCCCTACATGGGCCCTAAATGGGCAAACCCATGTGGGCCCACCACCATATAGGGCCCATGTATTGCCCATGTGGCCTACAAGGGCTGTGGCAGCACCGTGGCAAGGAAATGACACAAAAACCTCTAAAAGACACAGAGTGCAATTTTTCTCTTAACAAAATGTAAACAACAATGGAGTGGTGTCAGATTTTAGCATTTGTAGTATTTCTTCCAGTGGTCCAGTCTGCTTGGCATTTGAACCGCACCAGAGTTCACTTCACCCAAATCGAGACCTTGGATTTTAGGCAGACCAGAGTTAACCATTTTGGTCCACATCAGAGTTTGATTATCACGTCACCAAAGAAACCGGGCGTGTTGGTAGTAGCTGCTGACTACTTCATGGCAACCAAAGAACTACTTCCTTTCTTTCTTCAAAGTAAGAGCCTCTTTGACAAGAATTAACGTGGCACTTTAAATAACGTCCTCTCTACTAAAGCTTCTTTTTCCAATCACTGCTCATTAAAAATTATGTCTTCTTTGGATAACAAAAAGGGACATGACAACAATTTGTTCTTAAAAATATTCATGGACTTAAGTTTATACTACTACCCACTCTTTTGAACGTTTACCATTTATTTGTAATTTATAATGTTCAGTAAACATTGAAATACAAAATACTGTCATATTATTTAAGAAGTTCCTTGTTTGTACTGGTCTGGCAGTAATCAGGCCTGGCTGTTACTTATGAAAATAAACTCAACTTTCCAAAAATTTGTTGTAAAATTTGATTCTGTTTTAAATATTTACTCATTTCAAAAAATGAGACAAGAAATTAAAAGTTAGTTGTTGACACTGCTGTATATATTTTGTCATGAAGTGATAACTAATCAGTGTTTCGAGTCGAGAATGCCCAGCGGCGACAGGCAATCTTCGCCACTTTGGGAAAGCAACTAAAATCCAAAGGGAGGGAATAAAAAAATAAAAAACTCACTTAGCACACGGTCAACATTTTGGAAATTGTCGCTTTCTTTTCTCCCGCAGTTACAAAAAAGTAAAAAGAAAAAAAAAACCCAAAACAGACTAATATGTCACTAAAAATATAAACACTCTAGAGACTAGACAAAACTGCTACCGGTCCAAACTGGCGTCAAACACACTTAAGTCTTGTCAGACATTTAAAACCCAAAGGCGATGGATGCTGGGCTGTAACACGATATGTTCCGTCATAACTGCGGACACTGACAGTTTGTCCACGCAGCCCGGCGGTTCGCTACTGTCTGCAAGTTATGGGCAGCTAGCAAAAATAATAAATAAAATTCAGTCGCTCGGTCGTCTGGTGGAGAAACAATCTGTCCTCAAATCCTCTGAGATGCTTAGACAGAGAGAGAAAAGTGGAATTTCGCCGTGTGTGTGTGCGTGTGTGACCGTGTGTTTAAATATATTTGGCTGGTAATGGGGCCGGGGTGGAATGGAATACCTTAATGAAGACGACGTGTGAAAAGAAGCCAATGGGACCAGCGAGAGAAATGTGTGCGTGTGTGTTTGTATGTGTGTATTGTATTATTTTACTAGTGTTGTGGGGAAATGATTTAATTCCTTTGGCCATGTTATTGACTTTCCAACACATATAAGCTTTTTTATTCTGGGTCTGCAAGAATTTTAGTTGCTTTCCCGAAGTGGCAGGACATTATTCAAGTGGAAAAAAAAAAACTTTTTTGAGCATCATGTTATAAGGTTTTTCCCTCATCAAAAACATATCTGGAGTGTTGCTTTGATTCTTTCATGCATGTTTGATAAATAATTTAATCTCCATGGCAACCATTCAGCTGTGCAAAACGCCTGAGTGGACCTAGCACCGCCTTCGATATGCAGCTCCTCCATTGAGCTGCGGTTTCTAAGTTTCTGCCTGACAGACCAGCTCCAACTTGCGACTCCCACACTTGGCTCCTTCAAACTAGCCAGCAACAATTAGCAAACACCTAGCGGAACTGTTGAGTGCATTATATGAGCTCCTCCTCAGTGCAAATATATAAAAACAACTTTGTTAAAGGGTTAATGCTGTGATGACTTCCTGAAGGCAGAGTTTCAAAAAAAGCAGGAGTTTCTTAAAAAGATAAACGTCCAATTTCAAGGTGTTAAATTACAAAGTCAAACTTCCTAAGTTGTTTTTGATAGATATGCAGCATTTTTATAACTGAATAGTTACTTGATTGTGCTATAAAATGATACGATGTGGCTATAAAATATGGTTTAAACAAACAGCCAGACCTACAATAAAATATCAACGCATATTTATCTATTAGCATGGCCCAGTTAAAGTCCTGACATAAATCTAATTTGAGGCCAGTTTGAAAATTTATGTTCATGGATGCTTTCTAAAAGTGCAAAGCTTGTGGACACATAATGCAAAAAATGACTAAATGAGCCATTTAGTTGATTTTGATAAATATTCTTTTGTACGGTCTCCCAGAGTGAGTTTGGTTTGATCAGGGATCAGAAGCTGTAATCTGACTAAATGGAGATTAGGACTGAAATCAGTGGAAACGGGATGTTGTATCACTTTTAGCCTGTCAGCCAAAGGAATTCCTCTTCACACAAATCTGAGAGTTTCACACAAAAAAAGCAAAGGCGTCTGATTCTGAAAGGCGTTTCAAAGTTTGAAGGTTTCTATCATTTTTCAGCTCCCTCAATTAAAAACAGCAAGACAGAGACGAGAAAAAGGGCAAAAAAGATGTGACACATAAAATATTCAAACCCTGAGAGATTTAAAGGGAGAAGTGTCTTCCTGCATTCCAACTCTTAAGATGCTTTTCTTTCACAAAATGTCTCTGACATACGCTTCCAGGCTGAGAAGATGACAGAAAGTTTGACTCTGGGGGGCGGGGGAGCATTGCCTATTCATGCACGAGTAATTAATTTTATCGGTTTTAACAAGAGGGATTGTGTTGATATTCACCGAGGTTTTCCTGTAAAATAAAAATAAAACCAGCTAAAGCCTCGTTGGTGTTTCTTTTCTCTTCCCCATTCAGTCGCCACCTTGTAACTTTGGCCCTTTTCACTCGTGGAGGAGGTCTACAACGGAGCGTACAATGTGTACTAAAGACGATGGAAAGGGAGGAAAGTGAAAGTTCAGGAGCGCAAAAACCGAGAGAAACTCAAAAGCTACAATACTTGGTCCTCGTGGTCATGGTCAAGGCAAAACAATATCAAAGGAACCTGTGTTTTTAGGCTGTCTGTTTAGTCCTCCTCTGCGTCAATACATATTTCATTGGTTCTCAACAAAGCGAGGCAGGAGCATATTCTATCACAAAAGCCTCTGAACGCGGTCCCACGTGTACAGCTGGACAACTCACACGCGCGCGCTCCCCTCTCGCTCGCTCGCACACACACGCGCGCGCGCGCGAAGCATTTGAATTGTCTCGATACGTGGTTGGAGTGTAACAAGTCCAGGCTCAGCATATGCCCTTAGGTGAGAAAAAGAAAAGCAAGAGGACCCTCAATTGTCTCTCCGAGGAGAGGAAGCCTTATGGAGAAGAAAAAGAATCAAAGAGATGACAATACAAAGCGCGAGGTTTTCCACATAGCCTCTTTGCTGCTGCTTTCTGCATCACGTCCAAGACCATTCGTGAGTTTAAAGAAGTTTTTTTTTTTTTAATGAATTTGTTGAGAGGAGGCTGGGTGGTTCAGCTTGTTCCTCAGTTCAATATCTTTTCGAGTTGGGCGCAGAACTTTTTATTCACCAGATACCTTTACACAAAGCAACCCGAAAGTTAGCAACATAAGGAGCAGAGAGGGAAATGGAACTGATGCAGCTTCACTTTGTCCTCTACGGCTATTCGTTCACTTAGCAGTTCTTTATGCTCAATTCTGATTTTCGTTTCTGAAATTATTATTACTGTGTGTGTGTGTGTCTTCGTTCATACTTACTGAATTAAACCCAACCGCAATGAGACTTCTGCGTGAATGGTTTACGTCCGAAAGCGACCCGCATGCGCAGAAGTAGAATGTTAACGTCACACAGCAGCGCATTGTTTACGGAAGTAATAGCGTATCGAGCCTTTTATGAGTTGATTTTTGAAGCAATGAGAGCCCACAGCAACATCACAAAATCACAATAACAACACAAAGTAAGCTAATAGAAACAAAAGTGGAAACTAATAGCAACGGCAATTTGTGGAGTATTGGCTGCAATGTTAAATTTCTCATTTGTGGGACTAATAAAGTATTACCCATCAACCCAACCTGAGCTCGGTTTTACCGCTGTATGCACTCACTATACAATGGCTGCTGAAAAAGACAAGTGTTTTGCTGTTGACTTACCATCCAGAAACCACGTGGTGCATTCTTGTTGATTGTGCAAGAGACTCTACCTCTGCTTTTCAAAGATGTACAGTTGTATTATTGCACATCTGTTTGCAGCCAATAAAAGTTAAAGGTTGAGTCAGGAGGTGTGGCCAGCAGCAGCTTATTTGGATTTAAAGCAACAAGGCTCTAAAACAGCCCATTCTGAAAATAGGCAGAAGTCAGCAGACAAAATTTACATAATCTAAAAAATATTTTTGTGCAAAACAAATGTCATGTATTTGATTTGTGTAGCCCAACAGACATATCCCAACCTGTTCAAAGAGGCATAAAATCCCGCTAATCTTCAGTTTTAGTCTGAACTTAAAATGTTGTTTTATGGGCCTTTGCATCACCACGCCCACTATATTCTAAATATTTCAACTTTATTCTGCAAGTAAATAATAATAATAAAAAAAATACAAATTCACTTTTTTTTTTACCCTATTTTACCTTTTGCATGACTGTGACTTACCTGCTGTTTTTTTTTTCTTTTTAATCTACTTAATAGTCAGAAATGCAAAACAGATTTAATTAATTAATGGGCAAAGTATTCCTGAAAAATGTCAAAAAACATAGTCTTGTCTTACGTGGATAAAGGAAGGATAAATTGTTTTATAAAAAGAAAATGTTATTACAACTTTAAGAATATTTTTTTAAAAATCACAATGAAACACAGAGCATTCAGACATACTTGAGCTTGTAGTCAAATCTCTCTCCTCCAACCTCTTACTGAAATGGGACTTTCTTCTTCATTTTACCTTTTGCTGCTCAGATTGCAAACTAATAAAAGTTTCTCTCCTGTATGTGATCGGCTACTATAACGACTCAACCAAAAACATATACCACTCAAACAAACAAACAAAAAAAAACAGAACACATTCAACTCTCTGACAAAGAATGTCTTTATTTAATGCATTGCATACAATAATGGTATATCTATATAAATAAAAAGCATTTTTTTAATTTAAGATTTATTTCGCAGCTGCAACTGTAATATTTGAAATTAATGGCAAATAGGTTTAAGGAAATAACGTAATGTGCCAATGCTTTTTTTATTATTATTATTTTTTTAACCAAGACAATCACCTCATATTTCTGACTCTGTCTTAAACAAACATTCAAATGATGTAACCTTTCAGGTAAAATACACTCATCACACAAACAATGACAATCTTTGAAACACCTTTGGTCAAGAAGAACAAAAAGAAACCGCACAGTGACAGAATAAATCCAGAATTTGCACAATAATTACTGGCATATTCAATTTTCCGCGGAATAAATCGATAAGCTCTTTTTAACCTTAAGCACTGTAAACAATGAATACATTTACAATGTCTGTGGTCCTGTTAAGCCGTACATTCATCTCTAGGCATGCATATAATTATGTGTTCTGCATACTCCTTGCGGCCAAATCCACGGTCGAATTCGGCGAAAACAGACAAAGTTTCATTTGAAAGTTCAAACCGATGTGCGTGGATATGGCTCTGATGACGTCCTCCGTCAGGGCTATAATGTGCGGCTCGTCATACAAAGCTCTCCTCCATGTTGGAGCACAGCAGGAAAGAGTCGACCAGCCGTGGTTTGATGAGCTGGTGGTGGTCGGCCTCCTCGATGCTGTCCGGGCAGCCTGCCGCCAGCCTCCTCAGAGCCGCCTGGAGACACACAAGCATTAGACATGGGCAGAAATAATGCTGCGCATTGAGATCACATTGACATCTTGCTGTTCTGGGTGGTTGCAGCAACACTACGTAATTTTCTGTAACCTTGCGTAAAACAGAGGTATACAACTTGGGCTGTATGGTGCAAAGAGTCAGACCTTTTGTGTTTTTTGGCTTAAATCTATAATTAATTTTGATTAATCAATGATAGATTTTAACACTTAGCTTAAGTGTAAAACTTAAGCAAAGCTAATTGTAAGTAAATTTTCATGCAATTAATCACTTTCTTTTTTTTTTTTTACATAAAAAGGTTCTGGCCAGAACCTTTGCACACATTTCTGGTACGCCCGTAAATCTGACGCACATCCACAAACAACTGCAATGGATGAGAGCGAAAGACAACATGTTGGATTAAATCTATTATTAGCACGTTAATTTTGATCAAGTGCTATGCTTAAGTTAACACATAACAAATTTAAAGTGTTGACACATTAAAAATTTTAACGCAGTTAAACGCGTCTTTTGTTCTTGTTTTTTTAACATACAAAGGATCCACTGGGAGCCTTTTTGCACATTTCTGGTAGATCCATAAATCTAATGCACATCCACAAACAGCGACGTAAAGCCACTTCTCTTGGTCCAGTGGGAGTTCATTTTTTCTTCAAAAAACGATCTGATGGGACTAGGGCTATAATGATTCCTTGAATGATTTGAGTACCTTGATTATTAAAATTCCATGGGGCAAATTATCTGCATGAAAGCTTCCTTAAATTATGTTTTATAATTTTGTTCTGGCTGGGTGATTGATTATGTTGCGCACACCTCTGACTTCTGCCTCTGGGTTGTTGCTAAGTGCTAAAAAAATGTTAAAGGGTTAATAGAGGAGCAATGTTGTGTTAAGTTCCTGAAGGCGGAGTTTCAGAATGAGCAGGAGTTTTTTAAAGAGACAGAGGCCCAATTAAAAAAAAAAAAAAGTTGTAACAACTGAAGGCAACATAGTTACTTGACTGTGCTATAAAATGGAACAATATGCCTGGAAAATGCATAACACTGCCACTTTAAGGTTGGAAATGATCTGTAAGAAGCTGTGTGTCCTTTGAAGGCCGACGTAGACGCTGCGCTGGCACCGCCAAACCCCTGGCTAAAGGGATAAAATGGAATCGCATTAATGTGAAAAGACTGACGAGTAGGGGCATTTCTCAGCCCAATTAATCCTCTAGCCGACATGCACTTGAAATCACCACATCATAATCATTATGATCGATGGATTCAGAAGAGGACAAAGCTCTTTCTTATTCTATATACATTCTGCGACTCAACACGTTTAAGACGATGCGGAGCCTCTTCTGTATCTCGGCTTGAAGTTACCGAGCTCGTGATATATTGCCATGCCTCAAACATTGCCTCATATAAGTAATTAAGTTGGACCTTGGCTCTCTGCACCCATCTTCAGCGCATCTACCAAATAATTCTACCGCTACGCCACAGAGATCCTTTATGGCTACAGAGGAGAATGTCTGACATTAAATGGAATAGGCAATTTGAATCTTTTGAAAGACTTTTTATTTCTCTTGAGGACACAGGGTCATTCGAAAGCCATTCGGAGCTCTGAAAGAACAAGCACAGAAGCAACCGCCAACATGTTCCACCTACCAGGCAGGCCACCAGAACGGAGTCACTGTTATTTCTCTCTGTGGGGGAGCGGCACAGCTCAATGAGACGAGGGACAGCTAAACACAGTGGAGACACACACACACGTTCACTTCTAAGAATATAGCTCTTAAGAATGACATGAAACACTGTGGCTTGTTTTGTCTGTTATCATTTCTAATGGACAGGATTTAAATAAAACCAGACATTCAGAGCAGGTCAGAAGTTTTATGTTCACTAATTGTATTTCCATTAGAGACATACTGGTCCAATATCAAAATCTGTATTGGTCCCAATATTGACAAAAATTATACATCGATATTGGTGACAATGTGGCCAATCCGCAAGGGCAGATCTATTCACTCTAATTCTATGTTTTGTACGCTGAGCGACGTCATAATTTATTATTTATTTTACGTTATGTTTGTAATTCCTAATTGCACTTTCTGAACCATTTGAAAGAAGGTTTGTTGCTGTTTATATTTACATGTTTGAGCAAGATAGTCAGTTTCAGTTTCTCTACTATTTATTTTCGATTTTCTGCGATACTCCTAATTAAACTGAGCAAATTAAAGTTGTGTTGTTTATACATGTTTGTTAGCTTGTGACGCTATTGGTCACAAGTGTGATGTAATGGTACAGAGTTATCAAATACATTTGTGACTTATGTCTGTGTTTTAAAAAATAACTGTCTTTCAATAAAATGTTTTTGTGCTAAGATGAGGTGGTTGTTTGGCGGTATCAAGTTTAGTGTATTCCACAAAACTGCAACAGAAACACTTTTTACTGCATCACGAGTCAGGTGATCAACAACAGGATGTTACTACTGGTGGACACGACAAAGAAGAAGAGAGGAAGTGGGATGACGGCTCTGCATGTTTTTTATTGTCTTATCGTGTGAACAAGCTAATTCACAATTTTACTTGTGTTTCTTATTTAACAGGAACAACGCAATTGCAAAATTGTGATATATTAACAAGTTTTGTGCTCATTTGTAATGGAAATGCAGATAGTGATGAATATCACATTTGACACACTTGAACTATTCTTTTCACAATATTTACTGACTTTCAACAAACATATTTGATGACTTTTTTTAAAACAAGAACTGAGTGCACATGTTTGAATTAATTGTGAATTTTCTTATTCAAACAAGCTCAAACTGATACATGTAGGCTAAAGCACACAGTTTACCAAGATACCGAAACTGATTTATAGCATGAAGGGAAAAAAAATAAAAACTCGACAGGAAGTCATAATTGTGATAAGTCATAGATGAGTCAGCTTTTTTTGTTTTTGTTTTTATAAATGGAGCATAATAACTAGTGTGTGACAAAAGAGGCACATTTAAAAGCATCTTTGCACATTTGCCTTAGTTTACATAGCTCTTTGTTTCTTTCACTGATTGTGCCTTTCTTTTTTAAAACATTGAAGTTTGTCATTAGCCCTGGACTCAGAGAGCAGTTGCCATTTTTAATTCTGCTTTTTTAAATACTTAATTTTCCTGCTGTGTTTTTTCCACCGTTTTTATTTTTTAAAGGAGGAGCAGAACCAATGCGGCGTGACCTTTCACCTTTCAGCTGGATGGCAGTCTGGGCCACATCGGGGTCTCTGCTCAGCCGGGCCAGAGTGACCGCAGCTTTCTGCTGGACGCGCTCGCAGGCAGCCACCTCTGACGGGTTGGAGGACGACGGTTTCTCCCCCAGCAGCAGCAGCAGCCTCTCTATTCCTGATGAAGGAGAAAAAGCACGATGACTCGTTTAGAAAGAACAGAAGCATCACTTTTACTCAGCAGAAAGACTTTGAAAACGGTAATAAAAGGGAGCAGTTTGGAAAATAATCAATCCCCAAAACATAAGGAATGCTTCAGGTCGCTTGAAGTTGGTTATTTATAAATAATTTATGAGCAGAACAAATATAATAATAGATAAGTTACTAACTAATACTCAAACTCTTGTCAGGCAAACTCCCAAATATAACTAGGTGCTGCCCTCTGGTGGAATAAAAAATAACTACACTCCATTCATTCAGCTTATGTGAATGTTTTAGCACATATTTCTTTTATACAAATTTTTGCAGGAGGGTTTAATATTTACTTCCATATTTTAATATCATCACTGTGCTAAAATAGCAGCATAACTCATTTTTTGCCAAAAGTGTTTTTTTTTTTTTTTGCCGGAATGATCTTTTCATAATAAGAAGGTGATGATTATTTTTGTAGAAAAAACTGTAAGTAAAAAAGAAACAACTTGGGCCATTTTTTTAGGAAAACGACAACATGCTGAATGACAGCAGAGATGCATATAAAATGAATCCCAAAGAAATTCTCCATTTGTTACAAAAATTTAATTTCACACAGAAAAATTCACAAAAAATTCTTAAAATTTTGATTTGAGAACGTTTACTAAGAGGGAATTACTTATGCAGTGGGAACATTATCAAAGATGCAACGGTGACCCATTTTTACTTTTTAGTTTTTTACCACAAGATTTTTATTTTAAATTTATTCTGGTAGTATTAAAACTTTATTCCAGTATTATTATTTTGACATTGTTATACAACTGTAATATTATGACTTTATTCTCGTAATTAAAGTAAAAAATATTAGCCTAACATTCTGTTGTAAAATTCACCTGAATTCAAAGTTCAAATAAACAGAAGCTGTGGAACATGCTTGTCAAACAAGATGGCCGCCCTGACATCACAATGAACTATGAAAACCCAAGAAATGAATTGGTTCCAAAATTTAAATCTTCAGAAACCAAAAATTGGATTCATTGATACAAGTGATTTGTGGTCCAGGTCTACAATAACAAAAAAATAAAAACATGGTAAACAGAAATGAGAAACCGCAGCAGTAAATCTGATTACCTTGCTCTTGCAAGACTTCAGAAGCACACGACTCCAAAACAGAAAGATTTGCCAAAATTGTCACCACCTGAAGTTGAAGTGATGCAAAAGGAAAAAAAGATGAGTAAATAGTGTGTGTCTGTGTGCGTGTATATGTGTGTGTGTGTGTGTGTGTGCTGGGGCCCGTTTCGGCTGCTTCCAGTACCTGGTCTTTGGAGTAGGGCGTGTCCACCCTCTGGCGGTCCTTGCAGGCCTGCAGCAGGATGTGGATGGCGTTCAGCTGCAGCAGGATCTCACACGCCATGCTGTCGAAGAATGTGATGTTGGCCAAGGCCGCAGAGGCCAGGAGGAACACTTCGCCACAGGAGGCGCTCTCGCACAGCTCTGGGAGAGGAAACAGCAACCTATTTAAGTCATTTAAATAGGTATCAACATTTGCTGCAACAAATTGTTGAGAAACAAATAGACATTTTTTAGTGTTAACAGAAAGTTTTGTTGATGCAGATTGTTTTTGGCGTCACCACTCACTGATGAGCGCTGTGACGATGTCGTGCATGCTCTCCAGGAAGCTGGCCAGGTGCTGGGTGGAGGTGTGGTGGGGTGAAGTGATCTGGGCCACCACAGCCGCAGCCTCGGCCCGGGCAGCCTCCACACTGCTCTCATCGGTCAAGATGTCTGCCAGGCACAGGATCCCGTCCACCTGCAGGTCGGTCACAAACACACCTGACTAGGTCAGTGGGAAACTGGCCTCTTAAGGGGCAGCGTTATGTGTTTTCCAGCAACATCTGATCATTTTTGAAGCACAATCAAGAAGCTGTTACCTTGACTTCTTAAAAAATCTGACTTAAAAGAAATTAATCTGACTTAATAATTTAACGCCCTTAAATTGGGCCTCTGTCTTTTTAAGAAATTCTTTCTAAAACTCCACCTTCAGGAAGTCATCACAAAATGGCTCCTCTATTAACCCTTTCACAACCAGCGTTGCCCTGAGAGGAAGCTCCTATAATTAGCTCAGCTGGTGTTTGCTAATTGCTGCTAGCTAGTCTGAAGGAGTCGCGGGGGGAGGGCTGATGTGTGAGGTGAAAACTCTGAAGCTTGGAAACAGAGGCTCCTCGAAGGCAGAGCGAGGTCCGCCCAGGCGTTTTGGACAGCCACAGTTGCAATGGTATCAGTGGTTATCATGGAGATTAGCGGATCGCGCAAAACTGCCTCTTTAAAACAAGCATTCCTACAGCAACACCTTCACTGTTGAGGTTTCAGGTTAAAGAAACCAAATCAAAACCCACTGTTCATTTGCGGACGGTCATCCTAAAAACTTTCAACTAATCAACAGGTCTAGACTTTAAAACCAATTACTAGACCAACATGTGAGCAGCAACAAGGTTCTGAGCAACACTTCAGACTAAACTTTATTAAGTCCTATGAAATACACGGAAGATTGTGAAAAAATACTTTTAGCAAAGTTCAACATTTACTTTCATGAGTGATGTCAGAGCAGTATCTTTCAAAGTAGCGACTCTGGCCACCATGGGGCGCTGTGGAGGCCTCAGAATGCTAGAGGAAAGATAAGTTAAAGCAATTTTTTTTAAACTCCAAAAATAAAAAAACAACACAAGAAATATATTAATTCGATTTTTTAAAAAGTTTTTTTCTAAGTTTTATATAAGTTTTATAAGTCATTATTATAAAATATAAGTTAAAATAAGTTAATGAAGTGTTATTTTCTATGCTCATGTTTCTGATTGGCTCCCAGTCAAATTTACTAAGCTGCTTAGCTCTTCAAGCTAGCAGCTTCAAAACGGACAAGTTTCTCACAAAAGAAGTTTCTCACACTGCTGCAAAAACCCCTTAAGAACTCATGACCATCTAAAATCAGAAAGTATGAGGCAGCATTTTTGTTAAACAAATATAATAATTATTCAATAGTGAATAAAACTGAGAAGAAACATTCTAAAAGTTGATGTTTCTTTACATATTTTGTAGCATTGTCTGTGGGTTTGGAAATGGGCTTAGCTTCCAGAAGCTAACCCTTTTTCAGGTGCCATGATAAGGAACAGTTTAGGAATCCCTACAGAGAGCCGATTCCTGAGGCTGTCATGCTTTAGGACCGGTCATCCACCAGGGGGCAGTGTTGTTCAGTTTAAAGCGCACCAGCAAACATCTGTTAACCTGCGCCTGTATTAGACCTCAATGATAAACTGTTTCTGCGTGGATGTAAATGTTGGAATGAATACACACTGCAAAACACAGCAGAATAAACTAAAATGCATTTTTTGGGGGGGTTAACCTACACACGTGTGGGGAAAACTAATTAGCTTTGCATATTAATTAGCTGTTTCTGACACTGCTGTGGTCCCAGCAGCAGTCACATTTCTCATCTGGGAACAGAATGAACCAGAAGCAGCCTCCAACCAGATATGCCTGAAAACTGAAAGTTTACCAACAAACATCTCAAGTGGAGCCGGCTGTCAACTCTCAGCCTTCCACACCTGTCAGTCTTATCTGCAGACGAGCATCAGCCCGCCGAGCTTCACAGGACAACTTCCTATTTTTGTCTCTGCGGACGTCAGCAGCGCCGCGCGACAGCGGCCCACTGACGTGGAACCGTTCGCTCTCCACGCCCACGTTTATCTACGGTTTCATCCTTCCCCCAACCCCACCGCCAACAGGACCGCCCTCCTCCCTTCTCCTTCGTAAAACTGGATGTTCCCCCCAGCTCCTCGCTTACAGGACAGTAAATGTATCTGCATTAATCTGTTCGCTCAGTCGTCTTTACATAACCGTCAGACGCGCCAGATAAGTTAGAAGAAAGTTGGCGCAACGTAAACCTGGGAGCTTGGCATCAGGAAATAACAAAGACAAAACATATTTTTATGTTTTGACGTTATTATCTTAGAAAAAAGTTTGTGTTGTAGCTGCAGGCCTTTGACTTTAACAAAATATGCTCTGCCTGCTTCAGTCTGTGACAATATACACAGGATATGAAAAGTAATGCAGCATTTTCACTTAGTCAACTTAGGTAATGTTTGTTTTCCACAGATACTTGAGAAATAACTGCAGACAAAAGGATATTTTGTATGTTAGTTTAAAAATCACTTATTGCCTTAGTACTAAAATACCTTAAAAACCTGTTTTCATGGTAACAAACTTCCAGACCTCTCAGGTCTTCTGGTTCTGGTCTGCTGTGCATCTCCAGAACCAGACCCAAACATGCAGCTGTCAGCTTCTATGCACCACAGATCTGGAACAAACTTCCAGCAAACTGCAGAACTACCGGAACACTGAGTTCCTCTAAATAAAGGCTAAAGACTCACCTTGCCACTCATAATAACTGGAACTTGATCAGTAATTCTGATGATGGCATTTGACTAAATGTAATGTTTATTGCTTGCTTCATAATTGATGACTATGTGATTTTTTATGATTATGTAAAGCACTTTGAAAGCAAACATGCCTTTATTTTCCACATAATTACTGTCTGTTTTTAAACTATTTTCCAAAACATGCATATTTCTCTTTCTTGTAAGCCCAGCAGCCATCTTCTGCCGGCTAACTGGTAGTCCTCAGCAACAGGTGGGGGTGGGGCTGTGATGTCACTCTGACACTTCCTCTGGCATGCCATTAAAAGGACTACACCATGATGAAAAATGTTTGTGTTGGTACACCTTGAAACCAGAAACAGAGTGTAACCATAGCAACACAGCTGGTGTTTGGTAAAGTCCACATAGCTTCAAACTTCCAAACCAAACACCACCATCTTCCTTTCTTTCTTCCTTTCATCCCTTATCAATGAGGAACTTTCCACAATGTAGCATCGTAATGACGGCAGTAAGTGCTGGAGTTTTCTCTACACCTGGTCTTTCCTAGCTCAACACAGACAGGTGTCTTTCTCAAGCCTGAGCGATCGGCGGGTAGCGCTCCGTAGCTCAGACCCGCCTGACAGCTCCCCCTTTGGGACTGGCTTGCTAATCCAGGGCGGACTTTGCTTCGCGACAAAGCGTCTTCACAGTTGGATAACTCCTGCCATTACCAGCTGCTCTTTCCACCAACAGACACCGCTGCGGCATCATTATTCGCCGGGATCATGTTGCGTTTCGTCTCTCCGGCTCGGCTGCTGTTTATTTTTGGTCGTATTCTCCGCAGAGAATGAAGGAGGACAGACAATAAGGGATGTCTCATTAGCTTTCTCTCTGCCTGCCACGCCCTCTTTGCTTTGCATGCACAAACGCCAACAGGGTTGGACAATTCAGCTCAGTACGGTCTTGGTGTTTGACCTGTCAGCTTAGCATTCAGAAGCTCTAACTAATGACCTCATGAATAAGTCCTACAGGGCCTGACCAGGAGTCATGTAAACAGACATTCACTTCATCTAGTCATCATATAGCAGATGTTGTCTTTCTCATTGTCTGAAAGTTACACAGCAGGGTTTCATAAAACGCATTAGGAAATTCATTCTCAGAAAGTCAAATGACTACAAATATGAAAGTACTGAAGGGAGGCGTGAGACAAAGGTTGGATGGAACAGTGACATCTCAACTTGCTTACACCAAGGCGTGCCCATAACCATTTTCTACAGCATGAGACAAGGTGGATCAGAAGCCCAAAACATCCTTTAGACCCGTATCTTTCTATCTAGCTTTACGTTTTGCAGATGAGGTAGTTCTGTTGATGTCTTCCAGCAATGACCTTTAGCGTACGCTAGGATGGTTTCAATATAAGTGTGGAGAGGCAGTGATACTCACATAACTGAGCTAAAAAAATATAAGCTACCCCTAACTTATGGTCATGAAAGATACAACATGACTGAAAGAATGAAATCCTGGATTGAAGCACTCAAAATATTCTTCCATTCCTTTGTAGGGTGGCCTCATCCATCTGTAGAGTTAAGGGTAGGAGTGTCATCATCCAGCGGGAGATCCAGTGAGATCGAAAGGAGTCAGAGTTAATGCCCTTTGGAAGATTTCTAAACATATTCCACAGATTTAGACTTCCCTCAATCCCACCTGACCTAGGATTACCATGAGATTCATAAGAAACTAAAGAGAGAAATGAGAGAATGTTACTCCCATGACGCTGTCTTGAATAAGTGGAAGATATGTAGTGTAGAGTAGAGTTTGGGCTTGAAGTCACTCAGACTTCATTCTTTTGAACACGCCATAAAACAGATGGAGAAGATGTTCTTCACAAGCGGATAAAGGAAACTGTGTGTTAGAGACAGATGTACCTTATCCAGCTGGTTGATGCCCTCTTCCACGCAGCAGATGGAAGCCACCGTTCTCAGAGCGTGAGCGTAGAGGTCTCTGAAGCGGTCCTGCCTGCAGATCTTGAACAGGGCCACCACAGCTCCTTCCTGTATGCAAATGGAAAACACTATTTCATCTACAGCTGTCAAGAAAGACTGTTGTTAAGACTCAGGGCCAATCGCTTCATGAAACTGAACCTGCATGCGTATTGAAGTAATTGATTATCAGCTGCAGTAATCAATGAGATGGCAACGATAAAATATGTTACTCATAATCATAAGGTTACGTTTCATTCACCGTTTTGTCAGAATTATTTTTCATTGGTGCTTATCTCCTGCGGTCATTGGGAAGTTTATAAAATGTCCTAGAGAGAAGCTTGTTTTAGTCTGTAAACAGACGACCCACTAATGAAAACACTCACTGCTTCATTCAGGTCTATGGACTTTGTAGTTACTGCCCTGCAGTGAATTTCCCATTATATCTTCTGCAAACCTGCCAGCTGATCTGCTGTGAGGGGGCTGTAGAGAACAAGCGTCCTATTGTGCTGCATTCAGGATGCGACTTTGCGTGATGCTTCAGATTCAGAACGAAGGATATTCCCACGTGGCCTGTGTAGCAGCTGTCTGGATGTGTTAACCTGAAGAGACGCCGGCCTCACACCTCCACGGCCTGCGACACCTGTCGTCTCTTTCCAACCTGCAACCTCGAATAAAACTTCAGACGGTTTGGTTTCTGACTGAGTCACTGATAGAAAACCCAGAAATCGGCTTTGTTTGGTTGGCATTTCCTGACGTATGAGAATTAGTGAATATCTGATTTTCTTCATGTTCTTTTGTCGTTCCCATCTTGAAGAGAAACTAAGAAAAGTGGCCTCTGTGTTACAAGTATACTTTAGAGTAGACTGTATCGCGGGAATAAAAACTTTATTTTCGCGATATTATGACTTCATTCTCATATTATTTTGGCTTTATTCTCATATGACTTTATTGTTGTAATATTATGACTTTATTCACATTTAATGACATTATTCTTGTATTGTTATGACTTTGTTCTCATTTTATTTTGACTTTACTTTCATATTTCGACTTTATTCTCGTACGACCTTATTTTTGTAATAATCTGACTTTAATTTTGTAATTATATTTTGTTCTTTTAAATCTTTTCTTAGTACAAAAGTAATACTCAGCGTTATATAACAGGTGCTGCTAGTAGAGGGAAAACTTTCAGCCTCAAACTCAAACTAAATGTCTCCTCCTCTCCAGAGCCGACGTCACACTTTCTCGTAACAAAATGAGACGCCACACGTCACCGTCCGCTTTTGTCCTGTGGACGTGCATAATTGGACAAAATGACACGTCAAATTGCTCCTTGCTACCCGGATTCCAGAGCCAGCAGCGTCGCTCTCAGCTCTGGAGAGTCCAAGGGACCTGAGATGACCAGCGGATTTGGCCGGCTCCTCTCGGCGAGCCCGCCAGCTGCAGAACCTCTCAAATCCCACCTGCAATTTCCGATGTCAGCTGAAACAAGTGAAACTATTCATGTCCCATGAATGGAAACCAGCTAGCTGAGAAAAAAAATAAAATAAAATAGATTTGCAAGTCCGTAATAGCGGGCATTTTCTCTTTTGCTTGGTGTAAACAAACAAAAATAGCTTCTTCACTCGTTCCGTGTTCAGTGCGAAAGCGTCCCTCTGTCGAAACGGATTGGGAGCGACTGAATTGTATTCCCCCGTGCACACGGCTGGAATTACCTGGAGGAAGACGAAGCCTGTAACTACCACCATTATCCTAATAAGGCCATTATGCTGGACTGGCATGTCTCGTGTTGTGCTGGGTTGTGCTGCTGAGGCTTGGAGTGGTTAATCATCCTGCCCTCCAGCCTGACCGCTCTTCCCTGTTCGCTGCCTACGCAGTCCCGCTCTGCGTTACCTGGCAGGACTGTCGCCGCCGTCACACACGCTGTAGAAAAGCTCAGGCTTCTGATTCAGGATGCCCAGGCTTGTCCCTGTTGTTTCGCTATGAAAGCAGAAGATATTAAAAAAAAAAAAAAAAAAAAGTAGTAAAAATACGATCCAGCTGGATCTGAAAAGGACTCGTTTTATTTTTTAGTGTGTATAAAAGGTGGAAAACTTTTCTTTCCAAATAGATTTACTTTTATCTTTTGCTGATTATATTTGAGATGTTCATTTTGGTCCAAGCATAATTAGCAAGTAAATGGATTTTATATGATTTTTTTCCCCCATTGTGGCTGATTACTACCACAGCTCAAAGTGATACTAGAATAAGGTCGTAACAATGAGAACAAAGCCATAATAAAATCATATTAAAATTTTAATACATTACAAGAAAAATCTCATAATTTGACTTTATTCTCGTAACTTTATAACTTTATTTTCATATGACTTCATTCTCATAGATTATGCAGATGGTGATTTGCAAAAAGACAAATAAAGGTGCACAAATTGAATTATATTTTATGTAATTTTATCCACACAATATCCAAGATATAAGGTGCCTGTGAAAAGTATTCACCCCTTGAATGTTGTACCGTTTTAATTGCTTTCACAAATCAATCATGATGAGCTCTGGTTGGGGCTGATTAGTATAGCTGCAAAGACACTTCTTACCGCCATTATCATATTATTGTTTTCATTATTATTATGCCACTCATTCTAAACCGGGCCCAGGCATCACTGACAGTAACACACCAAGCATCACAGTTGCCTCACTTTGAAAAACTCTTTCCGTCCCCGTTGAGGTGAAAGGCCTGGCTCTTGGTCTCCTCGAAATCACATTTTTTTTCTTGCTTAACTTGCAGCTGCATGCAGGAAGCAGCTAAATCTATTCTGAGGAAAAGTTTTGGCTTGTTCCTGTTAGCAGCTGCAAAGTTCAGTCCAGCTTAAAGGATTCGTTTCATTTGAAGGGGGGGAACAGTTTGGGTCCGACGGTTCAAATTTCTTCATCAAAATTAAAGATTCCAACAGAAATAGGACGCGATGGTCTTCCCAAAATGCTGACCTGCAGCCTCTTTAAATTTGTTTGAGCCATGCTTTAAAGCCAATGCCTTGCCAGGAAGCCAATCAAATTGAAAGGAACACATCCCAGCTGGAGTTACACCAGAGTCTTGTGGATTGCTATAAAACCCATGTGTTCGAGGTATGACTTGCTATTTGGGCTTTTACCCATACATTAGTGGTAATGTATGTATATGTAGTGGTATACATGATAAAACCAGATCCACATCACTACCCAAATCGGTTTACTGTTTCTGGTTAAAATCATATTCCAACATTTCAAATAATTTCCTACCAGCTGTGGATGAGTAATGGGGAACTAACAGACTCGGCTGTCTCAAGGTGCATGGAGATGATTCTGTACAGCCGGATTATGTGAAAGAGCAGGTGTCCAAACAGCACGCTGTGTTTTAGGGACGAAGGCAGCAGATGTTCTACATCCTGGTTGTAAGGCATTAATATTGAAACATTGAGGTCTAGTTGGTTGTTTCAGACGACTGCAGTGATGTCAGAGGCTTTAGATTGGTAGCCAAAACCAAAAAGGCGTGGAAGAAAATGAAAAACTACCAGTTTAATGGATCAGAGAAGGGCCAAAATAGTAAAGACTGAGGCAACAATCATCTCCAGGGTGATCAAAGGTCTACAGTTCCTGTGAGTATCGTAACAATCAGCAGACGCCTGTCTGGAGTCAAGCTATCACCAAATCCCCACTGAAAATAACTGCACTAAAGAGAAAAGGCATCAGATGTTATGGGTTGTTTTGGACACAAAATCACTGAAATCAAGTCAGTATAAACTGAAAAGTACGTTGAGTCAGACATCAAGTTACAGAAATGTTTTTTATACAATTGTATCCGACATACAGCTCTGGAAAAAATGAAGAGACCACTTACCATGATCAGTTTCTGTGATGTTTGAGTAAAATGAATATTGTTCTTTTATTCTGTGAACTACTGACAACATGTCTCCAAAATTCCAAGCAAACATTAAGTATTTATTAGCAGAAAATGAGAAATGGTCAAAATAACGAAAAAGATGCAGTGCTTTCAGACCGCAAATACTGCAAAGAAAACAAGTTCATATCCATTTAGAAACAACATCATTAATATTTTAACTCACGAAGAGTTCAGAAATCAATACTTGGTGGAAAAACCATGAAGTTTTCAATGGGCATCATGCTGAAAGAAAACATTGTCTAACATGTTGTACAAAGGCAACGTCTTGAAACGTCTCCATCTTGAAACATAAACTCACAGCCTTGTTGGAAAATGGAACAAAAGCAGAAAACATCTAAAAATATATATTTTTACAACCAGACACACCTTTTCTCTGGATGCCTTCGACTGGCATGACTTCCCAATTTGTACCAGTTGACAGTCAATGTTGGGGGTGGGATTAATATAAAGTAATGTAAATGAAAAGTCTTTGCTAACACCAACAGGTGGTTTGAGGACAATTCTTCTGGAACTTTGAGGCCTGTCCTGTTTGCAAAGTGCCAACATTTAAATGGTCATATTGTCTTAATTTTTATTTGATGTCATCAGAAAGCTAAGAATCCACACTTTCAGAATCTGTAAATAACTCAAAACGAGACTTGTTCATGGTTTTCTCGTCACATATCAGATTGCTTCATGCAGAAGAGGAATTACCCTGGAGATTGATGTTTCTAAAGTCACAACCTCAAACACAATAAACGAGTAACACCTTCGCTAAAGATCTATCAGATTAACAAAGACAACAATCTAATCTCCAGACTTTAGTCCCAGAGAAAACTCCTCAGAAAGGCATCAAATAATTATTCCCAGTGCATTTCTGTGAATGGAAATGCATGCTATCAAAATAACTGAACTTTACTCACTCTTTTAGGACCACTGCCGTTATTAAGGAGCTCAAAATTGTTAGGATATTTATGTCGACGATGAGTGCGTGTAAACTTCTGACCAGAACTGTAAATCCTATCTAGCTTACAGTTTATAGTTTGGTTTCTTGCCAGTTTCGCTCTGACTCTTATTCTTCTTATCCTTACCCCCGCCCCTCCTTTCACTGTCCTTTTTCTAATTAAGGTAAAACAATCTAAGTGGATGTGTTGGAAATATTTCTGAACTCCAGCAGCAAATCTGCAATGTGGCCCCATATATCACCGAAAAAGTGATCATTTCTGCTACTATAAAGCCAGACGATGGCTGGTTTTAGAGGAAATATCTTTTGCTTCTCTCTTTCTCTCCCTCTGAGCATCTCCCACTTTTCACAGATTGCTGAGCTTCTCGTTCGCTACTTCCCCGTCTCTTCCACCCATTTCACCCTCATTCGCTAAATGGATCCCTCGGAGGACTGTTCTGCTCACACTTCATGCGTCTCCATCCGTGTCTCCCCAGCTATACGGGCCCACACTGCGTGAAATTTGTTTCCGTCTCATAGTTTTATGAATCATTCCCTCTCTGCTCCGCTGAGCTCGCTGGCAGGAAAAGAGGTGATTTAGAACAAGATTTACAAGCAGAAACCTTGTCAGTGAGAGTTTAAGTAATTTCCTTAGAGATGACGCGACGCTGAACAAACGGCTTGTTTGAAGGAGGGACCACATGGTGGGCTGGCATGCTCTATGCAGTCAGAAACGTCTGGGCAGCAAAGCCTTGACTTCGTGTCTTCTAATAACTCAATTCAGTAAAATTCAAAAATTCTTTATTTGTCCCAAATGAAAACTGAATATCGTAACTTCAAGTAACTTCAAAGAGTCGCTGTGAAGGGTTGTGCTGTGGGGAGGGAGGATCTCCGGTAGCAGTCAGTCTTGCAACACATCTGAAGAGGCCTCTGACTGAAGACAGTTGCTATATGACAGCCTGTATGACTGTTGCACTGTAAAAACACAAAATGTTACCAAGAATATTTTCTACCTTCCGGTGTAAATATCGTATCACACTTGAATTAAGACAAAAAAACATTTAAAAGTTACTTTTCAGTAAGATGAATAAGCTTGTGTATAGTCAATAATTCAGATACATAAATACTAGTTCCACTTCAGAAAAAACAAATAAAATGTCTTGTTATAGATGGAACTAGTCCTTTGTAATTTGTATTCAAGAATTAGTGATTTAAAACAAGCTCATACATCTTGCAAGAAATTTACTTTCAAATAATTTTTGTCTTAATTTACGTGTACTAACGGGTTTGCACTAGAAACTAGACATAAAAACTTAGATTTTGTGTCTTTGCAGTGTATGACATGCTAACAGCCGAATTGTCCAGCAGAGATGATCCCATAGTAGCATGTTCTGGATGACAACACTCTGCTCATTTGCTTTGGTGCTGTTCTTTAAATTCCTGTCTAGGTGGGATTTTTGAGTCCTATTCTGGCTTTTGAGATGCTAATAAGTTGCTCCGAGTTGTAAAAAACAAATACTTTGTTGCTACAGTTACACATCAAAGCATTGGACTGAAATAAAAAAAGTGAGAGTAAACTTCCTTCCAGCTGCACAGCATCCAAAACCAGAGGAAAGAATCACCCAAATATGCAACGCTGCCCTCAAAATCATAATTAAAATGTAACAGAGCTGCTCCAACATGTAACAAGTGCAATTCTGACAATTAAGGATGATCAGTGTGACATTTTGGCGAATTTCTCTCCATATTTAAAGTTGTTTATTCGTTCGTTGCTCATATTCAGAACACATATTTTAGTGTGTTTCTGCACAGACATATTTAAAAGGCCAGTGTTATATATTTTCTAGCCACATAGTTCCATTTTATAGCACTATCAAGTAACTACATTACCTTCACTTGTTATGGAAATATCTAAAATAAATTAAAGGAATTTAACTTTGCCTCTGTCCTCCTACCCTTTCTGACCCTTCTTCAGTTGTCATGACAACAATGCTTCCCTGTGCTGTCCATTGATGTCATTTACAGCCATTCTTAGGAGTAACCAGACTAAGACGTAATTTGTACGATGAGCTCAGCAGACGCGGAGTTCCACCAGGTGTTTGCCAATCGCTGCTGCCGCTAGTCTGGAGGAGCACAGATGAATAGTTGCCACAGGAGATTAAAGTATTTCTCAAACATGCATGAAAGTATCAAGGCAACACTCCAGATATGTTTTTTGGATGAGAGAATAACATAACATGATGAAAAAGTTGATTATAAAAAAGAAATATCCTGTCGAAGCAGCTATTCAACAAAAAAATCTGTTTTTGAGAAAAACTGATTAAAAGGACCAAAAGAACCAACTTAACTCCTGATCACATATTCCTAGCAAATTTCCCTTGGGAAGTGTCACCTCCGCTTCACGATCCAGCATTCCTCAAAGCAGTAACATTCACCGACCGCCACCCGGCGTGTATCTGCTATAGAGACGGAGATTTACTCTGCCCCCTCCCAGCCAACAAACTCCGAACAAGCAGGTGAGTAAAGTTAAAACGTGACGAAGAGATCCGACACGAGGCAGATGATCCATACTTCAGAGAGCTAGCGTGACAGACAGCAGGAAGCTAATTAGCTCAGATAGCAGGTGGACATGTTTTGTATTGGGTATTCATTAGCGGCCACCAGCGGCCGGACTCCCTCCCCCCCCCCCACCTGACGGTTCGGTCAGCAGCACTGCACAGGGAGTTAAATATGAGTGGATGGGCAAGTAAAGGCATGTGTGCAAACTGCAATTGTGATCTATGTCCACCGCTAATGGGAGCTGACAGTATTGATCTCGCAATCTGGCTGTAAGGGAAGCGTGCAGGTATATATATATATGTGTGTGTGTGTGGCCATCAGGATGAGTCTTATCGAAGGAATCATAGAAGCAGGCAGGGTAACTAATGGTCGTTTGAGACATGCTGTCTGGTCTGTCTTGTCTTATCTGGTACTGAAAGAGCGAGGCGGCGTTGTGTTCTGGTCTGACTGGTGGCTACTCGCTAACGGTGAGTCACCACAGATCCCAGTTCTGAGACTAATCTCAACCTATCAGGGTAAACCCCTCTGAGCAGCTCAGCCTATCGGCTGCGCCGGTTTATCCGGACTACCTTGGCGATGATGCTGCAGAGCTGGGGTCCGTCCTGGGTGAGAGACAGCAGGTTGCTGATGGCGCTGCCGATAGTCTGAACGCAGTCTGACGACTCGATCTGTTTGATCAGAACCTGCAAGGAAGAGGAGACTTCAGGTCACCTCTGGGTGACAGAAGGCAAACAGACTGACGACAAGGGGATGAATTTAAATAAAGGTACGACTTGTTAAAATCACATTCATTAGATATTTCTCTTACTCATATTCTTCGGTGTTACACATAGGAAACCATTTTAACCACTCATTGTAGTTACAGCTGCAAGTCTCTACCAGCTTTTCCTGTAATTAACTTGCAGGCATGAAGCTCCTGCTGCTGTTTCTCTGCTCTGTGGCTTAAAGTTACTCTGTCACTATAAAGTCAGCATGACGGGTAAAGCTTTGGAACGCAGGTAAATAAACAGTCACCGACCCGGATCTCGTTGGCCAGCGCCATGTCGATCATGTTGCTGAAGGAATCACTGACGTCGGTGAGGATCTCGTGGATCGCCTCCCTCATGGATTTAAGGAAGAATTCATCATCTGTGTGAAGGCACCTGCAGGAAAAACGTTCAAATATTTTCACACACAGCCATGGGGAAAATTAAGTAAATACTGTTTGATTCCAAATTATATAAAACACATTTTATTTATTTATTTATTTATTTATTTATTTAATTTTCTGTACTTTGAAGTGACCTCTGGTTAACATGACACATCAGTTTATATTTCTATAAGATGGAGATGACGTTTCTCAATCCCATGTTTTAGTGATCATCAGCAAGTGAAAAAAATCTGTAAAAAGAAGAATTGACAGTTTGCATTAAACCATTACATTATATAGTTTACATTAAAGCGGCACTATGTAACATTTATTAAAAAAATTATATATATATATATATATATATATATATATATATATATATATATATATATATATATTTATTTATGTAACTCCTGCTCTTTCTGAGACTGAAATCAGAAAGTCATCACAACATGTCTCCTGTATTAACCCTTTAACAGGGAAATGAAAGAATTTCTCAAACATGAATGAAATAATCAAAGCAACACTCCAGATATGTTTGTGGTGAGAGAATAACATGAGGTAAACTCAAAAAAGCTAATTTTACACAATACTGCTCCGTCAAATAATGAACTGTCATAATAAAAAAATGAAAGTTTAACAGTTTTTCATATTTTTCAATTCCACTCAATTTCCACAAAATTGACATTAAAAGTACCAATTACATACATTCAATCTTTGGTTGTTGTTGCTGTTTTCCACAAATATAAACACCCTGAAGAAGAAAATCCTCTTTTGCAAAAAAGTTGAATGATTTTCTATGTTTGAAAATCTTAAAAAATAAATCAGAATGTTAAAAGTAACACTTATTTTAGCAGATATTTTTTCAAAGACATATTGGCTGTATTCTGACAAAATAAAGGGATTAATAAAATAGAAGGAAGGTGTTGGGAGAAAAAGACAGACTTCATCCCCAGACCTTCAGACACAACGTTGGACCTCATCGTCGGCCGCGGCTCGTTTTCAGAAGAAGTCCTGAATCATGACAGAGTGGCCTTCATAACTTCAACTCCAATACAGACTCTAAGGTGGGAATTTAAAAAAAAAGACAAGAAGCACACAAACCCAAGAATATTAATGAACCGGAGGCCCTTTGCCCATGATGGGAGGGCTAAGATTTCCCAGGAACGGTGCCAGGAGCCGATGTCAGGCTATGGATCACATTTACAGCAGGTCAGAACAGTTAAAGTGCGCTCCACTGCAGCAGTCATTAAAAGTGGCGCTTCATACTGAATTTGAAGAAACCGCCTGTAATATTAGCCGAGTTAAGCTACTTAAACCGTCCGTCTTCGATTTGTTTATTGTGGAGAGGTTCTAGTTTTTAGAGCCCAAATTGGCCCATGGTAGGTGTAACTGCAGTTTGATAGAAGTGGAAATATTTTGAAGTTTATGACACTTTTGTTGGAAAACACTGAACAAGTCTGGCTTATCTTGGATAATAATGGGCCCCACTTGCGGTTTAGTCGCCACAAAAACTAGGCAGAAGTTTAAACCCTTTAACTGTCACCCCAAATACGGTCACATGCAGGTCAATGGGGACACCGGCGTCCTCATGGCAGCCAAAGGGTTTTCAGGGAGGTCGAGATTTTTCTGTTGAGGCTCCCAAACCTTAAAACGAACTGCCTTTAAACTTTCGTCAGGAATAACCACTTCCTGTTTCTAAGTGTCTATTAAAATATTTTCTTTTTTCAATTGTTTTTGATCCTGTGGATGTGCTACTATATTGTCTCTGCTCTATTTTTGACTCTTTTGAAAATCGATTGTAGTTTTGTGTGTTTTAACATGTTTCTATTTTTATTTAATTTTCTTTAGCATTTACAGCCCTTCAAGCAAACTTTCTGTTTTTAAATGTACTTTTTAAAATGGATTTGAGCTTTACGAAGGATAAAGAAATGTTTTCTCTTTTTTGCATCTTCAATTAGTAAATGGATTTGATTTCTGATGTGTTGTTCATTTAAGATTTGTCTTTTTCATAGAATGTAGATCTTTCTGCTTTTTTCTTATTTTTCTTAGATTTATTTTTGTGTGTCTGTTACCTCTCTGTGATGTTAGTCAGCTCCATGCACTTTTCCAGCAGTGATTTTTCATACTGCAAAAAAAGCAAATAGAAACAACATTTAAAGAAGTGTTTCAAAAAGAAAGAAAGCCATAACAAAAAAAATCCTGTTTGCAATTTTCTACAATCCAAGTAGAGGGCAAATGAAGGATTTAAAAGAAGTTTCTCTGCTTTATAATAAAACATGCAGAATGTGTATTTAAAATCTCATATCATATCCTCATCAATGTTTCTGGTGGAAAACCAAAGTCAACCCTCAGCCACCTTCTGCATCTCCGGCGGCGTGCTCCGGGCGGCACTGTACTCGTGGACCAGCGAGCGCACGTGGCAGTTGGCTCGTACGGCTGTGCTGTGGACCCTCTGCCAGCGGCCTTTCTCCAGCCGCTGAAACATCTTGCCCAGCTCCGTGCTGACCACCAGTGCCCGGCGGAGGAGCGTCTGCAGGTTGTTCCTGGCCACGTGGTCGCCCGCACCGATCCCGGACGTCACTATGAGCTCCCCCTGGTGGGAGTCTTCGTCCACGCCGATGGGCTTGGCCTGAAGGACGCACATGCACTCCACCTCGGTCATGTGGCGGAGGTCCTCCATCCACCGCTGGACTGAGTCCACCTGCAGGGTCTGCATGCGGGTACTGGAGGGAAAAAAATGAAGATATTTGTTGAGACATTTAAAAAAAAAACATTTAATGGGACAGCTTCATGTAGAATTTACTTTTTTGAGCTTTACATCACGTTGAAATGTTATTAAAAAGGACCTGAAGTGTTTTGATTGTTGTACGTTTGAGAAATCCTTTAAAGGGACTGTGGTGTGTATTTTCCAAGCACATGATACCATTTTATAGCATAGTCAAGGACCTTTGTTACCTTCAGTTGTTATAAAAATGCTGGAGACATCAAAAATGACTTAAAAAAATATTTCATAATTTAACACCTTGACATCTCTGTCTCTTTAAGAAACCATTGCTCTTTCTGAAACTCTGCTTTCAGGAAGTCATCACAACATAGCTCCTCCATTAACCCTTTAACAACAATTTTACAAATGTTTTACTGAGAAGTTCCTATAATGAGCTCATCAGATTCTCAGTTTCACCAGGTGTTTGCTAATTGCTGCTGGCTAGTCTGAAGGAGCTGAGTGGAGGGCTGCTCTGTCCAACTTTGAGGATAAAGCTCCTCCTCAGATCTGCAGCTGCTAAGTTTCTTAGTTTCCGCCTCTGGGCCTCTGAGCAGCTCTCCCCTTCAACCCTTCTCCCTCCCTCAGTTCCTTCAGACTAGCCAGAAGCAATTAGCAAACACCTGGTGAAACTATGCAGGTAGCTCATTATAGGAGCTACCTGTCAGTCCAGTGCTCCAACCAACACTTGTAAACATGATGACTTCCTGAAGGTGGAGTGTCGGAAACGTCAGGAGTTTTTAAACAGACAGGGGCACCAATTTCAAGGTGTTAAAGTATTAAGTCAAATTTCTTTTAAGTCATATTTGATATTTATAGCATTTTATAACAACTGAAGTTGACATAGTTACCTGATTGTCCTGTTGTCCTGTGAGGCTGGAAAATACATAATACTGCCCCTTTAAGTTAATTTTAATGCTTAGGTTTTAAGGACGTTTAATGAAACAAAGTTCATCCTCACTTGTTCTGAATGTGGACCTTTTGAACTAAAGGTTTGCCAACCACAAAAAAAGAAAAACAAACTGTTCTTGGTTGCAAACTATAACCAGCCATGAGCAGCTCGTTCCCCTCAACTCCATCAAAAGCAGAAACCATAAACATCCGTCGCAAACTGCAGCAATCAATGCGTGCATCACAGGTCAATTTCGTCAATACTCGCTAGCTTTTGTTTTTGTTAGCTCAACTCCTTGGTGAGACGACAGCTCCAGCAGGTAAACACTCCCCCCCCACTTCAATCTCTCCCAACGCTGACCCTAATGACCAGAGGCTTTAGAGGGGGACGGCGAACCCCAGGCTTCCTGGAAGGAGCTGGATCGATGGCCACAGCGGCCGGCCCTGCTTTGAGTCAACAGAGGAGGTTCTCTAATGAAGATGGATACTCGCTGTCTTTGCTCACTGGCCTCTTCCTGCGCTGTTTGGGTAATGCTACGCCGTCTCTGGAAACATGTCATCACACGGCAAAAATCGGTGGCAGGAGGATGAATCATCGTTGAACAAAATTGAACACGTCTGTGAGCAGCATGATAAAGTACGAAATTTAGAAGAAATGAGGTATCTTATCTTGTCACTTTCATACATGTTTTTAATGCCTTTCTTGGTGTTTAGTCTGTTTTATTTTATTTTATATCTCCTTGTAATTGTTCGTCTTTTCACAAATCATCTTTTCGCCTCCCAGCGCTGTGCGCAAACATTAACATGTCACATGTCTATAACAGTAAGTTATCTGTTTACCATTACCACATTGAGAAGCGTGTACATGAGCTCAATTGACAGCGCTAAGACCCTCCCCCTAACTCTGATTGGTTGTTTCTGACCAGACACGGTCTGCAGATGGCAGTAGGAGAACAGGAAGGAGGAAGATAAACGCCACAGATTTTTTTTCCACAGATTATCTTTTTCATGTTGTTACGTGACAACACGGTGACGATTTTAACAAATATATATACATATATAAAAACATTGTTTCTAAAAGTTACATACTGCAGCTTGAAGTTTCAGAAAGTTCTTTGGTGAACAACATTCTCATTTAATCTGTAATGCTAGAAAGGAGATAAAGATCCAATAAGCTGTGAATGTGGAGTGGAATAAATAAGGACGCAGCGTTACGGGGAGCAAGGGTCATTTAAAAGGAGCTTGTTGTACTAAGTGGGGTAAATGGCCTCACAGTGACAATGGAAGCCCCTGAGAATGGATGAGGTTCAACCTTTAGTTGCTGTCTGAACAGTTATTTCTCCCTGAATGATCCTGGTTGTCAAAGAAAACTGAGCCCCACTTCTGTTTTGTGACTCCTTCTGATGTTTTTGCACTTCATATTGTTAAACACTTGTAAACCATGCCAGTTGACGAGGTTTGCGGTGGAGCGATCACACAGACGTGACTCATGGTTTGAGTCAAACTACCCACAAGGGTTTGATCATTCGACGCCATCATAACTGAAGAGGACGTGGAGAGATGCTGCAGGTTCTCAGCGTTTACTGTCTCTCAGACTCATCTTAACAAGAAGTGGCATTTTATACAAACATACTTTATATAAGTGTCTTCGCTAAGTACTTGGTTTAGGACGTTTTGGCAGCTCCGGCCTCAGGTCTCTTTGGGGAAGGGTTGGCACAGCTTTCCTCTTAAAGCTTTTCTTCTTCTTGGCAGAAGTGATCAAACTCAATTAGGGTGGAGTGCGAGTGGCCCTGTGCGGCCGCTTTTAGGTCTTCTCAAAAGTATTTAATTAAGCACCGTTACAGACTCTGGATGCTGGAGTATTTTCAGAGATTTCCTAAAACCCGTCCTGTATTAGTTCTTGCTGCTGTGCTTCAGACTGTCCTCTTGATCTGCTGCTCGATCCTGAGCTACAGCCTTGCCTTTTTGCAGAACAAGAGTGAAACAATTGTCAGGCTTCAAATATACCAGCACTCATTTTACATATTTAAGCAATTCTGCATGAGGTAAGAATCTTGGTCTGGTATTTAGGATTTACCTCTCACCATGGAGAGGTGAGAAGTGTTCTTTCAGCCTTAGACTGAGCTGGTCTGAGTTCATCATGAGATTTTCTCCAGGTACTCTAGCTTCATTGCCTACAATTCCACAAAAAAAAACCCCACTGTTCTCTCACAATTAGCAGCTCTTTATAGCATTTTTGAGTAATTTTGAGTGACTTATACTCAAACAAATAAAAACTCAAACAAACTGGTAAAATACACAGTCTATCAACACATGAACAGCAGACAATGGAAAGACAGAATCAACAAATTTAGCTGCAGCTCATGGCTTCACTGCTTACTACCCAATTATTTTGTACCATGGGTATCCAGTATGACACAAGAGCTCAACAACATAGAAATGTATTATTTATTATCTGTTAATTTATTATCTATTATGCCAATTCAGTTCTTTAGAACCTTGGACTACAGACGGTGATATTGGCGTTAGAGTCTGAGCCGTTGCATGAAAGTCTTCTGTCCTTCATCTTCATCTTCAGCCTTATTGAAGACGAAGATGTTTGGTTAAAGTTTTGAGGGTGATCAGGAAGGAAATGTTATACTTTATTACAGTCCTCCAAAGGTGTGTGTAAAAAGCAGTGCCTAGGTCAACAGTTTCTTCTGAGAGTGACATGTTCGGTAAGGGGCACATTCCCGTCCAACGCGATAATTTGCCAACATTTCTCTTGTGTTCTACAAAAAGTATGGCTTTTATGGTTTTGGCCTAATGGATAGATTTAAACAGTGAGCGTGTGTGTGTGTGTGTGTGTGTGTGTGTGCGTGTGTGTGTGTGTGTTTTGCATAACAAAATGTAGAGTCTGAAAACCCGCAATGCAATTTACTATTCTGTGTCATCCTTGATTCTACAAAATAATGAAACAAAAACAAATTTAGTCTCGAGGACGGGGATGCAGGCAACAGAATAAAGAGTCTCATTGTTTGGACCAAATCAAATGTGACCGTTTCTCGTCATCCCTCTCAGTTACATAACCCGTCTCACATGAGGATGAACCCGTTCTGATTTACACCCCCCTCCGACTCTCGACGAGCAGCAAAACATCACCCTCACAAAATAATAACCGCTTTGTTTTCCAAAGGAGGGGAAGTGGTGTGCTACGGCTTAGAGGGAATGACAGATACATGCATGGCCAAGCGAGGGTCAGGCGACGGCGGCTCTATTATCTCGTAGAGCGGCGGGATCCTGGGGACACGACGCATCACTGTCACTGCTGCAGGTAGCTGCAGGCCGGGGAAAGTGGTTCAAGCTCGCTAATATGCCTTTGTTTGATGTTTTTCTTTTGTTTTTTGATGATTATGTCTTAACCCTTTGAGCCCTGGGTTTCAGTTCTCCGCCTGTATATTTTTGATTTATTTTAATTGTATGCAGTTCTTTAAATGTCCCGTGAGTAAATATATTTGCCCATTTATCGATAACAACTGGAACTTTCAATATCTTGCAGTTATTTTCGTAATTTACCGTCTGTTAAGAGCGCTCCTCAGATTAATTTCACTGAAATTACCATAATAATCCGATATTGACTGGAAAGCGCAACGTCTCCCCTTTCAGAAACCATTGGAATTTTTCAGATAGCGCAACGTGTGGCGGAATTACGGTACTGCAAATTTGGCTGGCTCGTCGCCGAAACATTCGTTCTGGAAGGGTTAACAGATTCCTCTGATAAATGTCAACAGTAAAATTCAGTCCTCCTGAGCTGTTAATGAATTCAACTTTTGGATGAGTCACTTTTTAATTTGGATGTGCTCAAGTAGAGAGTGCATACAGAAAGTACTTCAGGCACATGGAGTTCTGACGGAGCGGTCCTCACTGTGAAGTCTGAGTTCAGGGAGGACGAGCTGACTCGATGTTTTAAACTATCAGGGGGCTTGTTACTTTACGACTATAGAGAAAGTCTGTGTGTGTGTGCGCGTGTGAGTGTGTGTGTGTTCTATGTTAAAGTTTTAAAACCATTTTCTCACTCCAGAGCAAGGTGTTAGCAAAATGAGCCCCATTGATGCTTCTCCAGTTTACCACAAATCAGAAGCTCCTGTTATCAGCTGCTCTGTTTGTCCAAGTGAAAATAAGCTGAGAAAAATAAGCAGCGCGGCACGAATCAATTCCAGTTAATTAGGTGAGACATGTTGAAGATGGGAACTAGAGTACGTCAATACGGGCTTTTATTTACAAAAACAAAACAAAAAAAAACACTTTGATCAGTTTTATAATTGCATTTTGAAATTACCCAGAAGATTACAAAAAGCTGAACAATAGCCATTTAAAACAAGGAAAGAATGAAGATTGTTTGGCCACAAATCTGGGAATTTGGCAGGCCAACTTTATATGCTTTCTATTTTGTACAGATGTGTGGAGATTAGTAACCTATGAAATGGTTACTACATTTATTTTCTGTTCTATTTCTGCTGGTACTTTGAAAATGTAGTGCTCAAGTATTTGGAGTTTGAAGCATTTTTGAAGCATCATTTTTTTATTTTTCTACCTTCACTTCCCAACATTTCTAATCTTATATTTATTGTTTCACAACACAAATCTGAGTCTCATTGTAGCGTTTCATAAAATAACAATTTTGTATGTGTGTGACTTTGCATGAACTCCTCCCTGAGCAGCTATAAAAATATCTTCCACAATTTTGTCAAATACTTTGTTTGTTCCGCTATGGATTTTTTCATCATGAATCCATATTTTCAGACAATATTTTTTTCGTTGTAATTAATTTTGTCATTGAAAGTAAAATATTTCTGACTTTTAAAATTCAGAGATTTCAGATTTTTTTTTTCATGAAGATTTCTAAGATTAATCTCAAAATGTAAGATTATTTTCTAGCAAATTTTCAACTTTTCAAGCTTTTTTTCTCAAACATTTTTGAGAAGTTTTTTGTAGCAAATTTTTGACCTTTGAAACTCACAAATATCTGTTTTTCTAGAAAATTTCTGAGATTAATCTCAACATTTCTGAGTTTTTTTATTCCAATTTTTATGTCATTTTCTCAAAAAATTACCGAGTTTTTTTCAAAAATTAGAATTTTAATCTTTAAAGCGTTTTTTGGCAAAAATTTCCTCCTCTTGTTTCTTTCCCCCCTATTTCATATCCACAATTTCCCTAATACGCCGTCGTAAACATCTCAGCCACACAGACTCAGGAAATTCCCTCAAAGCGCAGCAAAATGTAGAGACAGGATCCACGCTTGCTTGACAGACTCCCACATTGGGTGTGTGGGTCAAGTTTGGTTATGGCTAAAAAAAAAGAAAAAAAAAGAATAGACAATCCTCCACATGAAAACGCGCTCTCCGCCTGAATCTCTCACTGTGTGCAGTCTGTGGGTCAAGCCAAGTTGCGTAACGAAGACAATAACCATAGATGGCAACATAAATGTGCTTCAAACTACAATGAGTCACAACGGTTTTACTACGCTGCCGTACTTCAAAGGGTCGTATGGCAGCGTTAGCGCTCACATCAGACGGACAGGTGTGAGACCAAACAGCAGAGCGACTTTAAAACGTGGCTGTTTCGGGATTTTCTCTTGAGGGATTAGAGTTACTGGCTGGTCTGGCTCTTGAGGCTTTCTGTGATTCAGTGGCTATAAATTACACCTCACAATGATTAATACAGGCAGCGTTATGTCGGCTTCATCCCACTTCATCCACAGTTGCCCCACACCAGGAAAATAACAGGTTTGAAACGCAGATTAAGAAGGCAAAGCACACGGTGAAATTACAGTGTGCTTCTCACTCATCTGGATTTTCCAAACTGTTAAATTTATAGTTTGGAAGGTTTAATTTGGCCTGATGAGGTCAATTAAAACATTATATCCAGTGGCGGCTGGTGGTGATATTTGAAGGGTGGGCTAATATATGTATCCAATGATTATTTTCATAATCCATTACTCCTTCATGTTGTTTTTTTCAGTACATGAAGTTTTCATATTGTGACAATTCTCTGTTTAAATTGATCCATTAGATGAATAAAATGTTAATTAACCAACAAAAAAAGAGTACATTTCTGCAAAAAAAGTTCAAAATTTGAAGACTAGGCTCAAAAGAACTTCTAGAAAAAAACCCCTGAAAAGTCAAAAATTTGTTACAAAACAGTTGTAACAAATTATTTTAGATTAACGTTTTGAGATTAATCACAGACATTTTTGAGAAAAAGAACTCTGGAAGTGAATTCAAGAAAATTTCTAAGATTTTTCAAGCAAATGTGTAATTTTTGAAACTCCGAAGTTTTCACTTTTTTTTTAAACACTTCTGAGATTAATCTCAAAATTTTTGCAAGTTTTTAATGTGAGACAGATATGTTCCAAAAAAATCTGTAAAATCTGCCATGGAGAAACAATTAGATTAGCACTACAGGTAGCAATTGTAGCTAGCTAGCAATTCAGTGTTGTCTGCTAGCTAAAGTAAGCTAGCTGAAAAGAGGAGCCTGTGGCTATTCCCTTCTACAGCAGAGAAAAGCTGGTTTCCACTGTGACTACTACTGCTTATTATGGTACATTTGGTGTGTGAACTACTGAAATAGGTAAGTATATTCAGAGCGGGTCTCAAATATTAGTGGATTTTAGCTCTTCAGGTTCAGCTGTGGTACTTTACTCCCATGAATATTGTTAGTCCATGTAATTTCTCTTCACCTCTACAATGTTTGAATTCACATTTATTTACTTTATCATAGCCTAAACTGTAAATAAAACTGATTTGTCTTGTAAAAAAAAAATCAGCTTACATACATGTATAAAAGCTATATTCTAAATTGTTACGAGGTTTGAAGTGGCTCCATAAAATCCAGATTTATGTTGCAGTTTCATAACATAAATTTTTATCAAACTTGTGACCCGTAAGAAACACTGTTTTAATTTTATTTTTATTTTTGTGTGTTATTTCATAGTTTCTTGAGACTAATTTGATGTTTGACCCTGTGGTTGATTTAAAACTCTACAACAAAGTCTTAATGAAACATTACCATCTTTATTTTTTTTTACGAGTTGAAATTGTCTTTTTGTGAGTGACCTGCTTAAAGGTTGTTATTCATCAAAAACTACTTTTAATTTGACAAATGAGCGTCTATTGGAACGTGTATTCCAACTCTGAGTTGTACCTGTATACCTCATGTATCAAAGATTAGGCTGTTTGGCTTCTTTATCAAGTCATCAGAATCAATCAAGCCAAAGAGGAATATTTTTTTCTTAGATTTTCTTTTAGTTTGTGGTGTCCTTATGAATCTTTTGGGCTTAAATAGTCTTACTAAATGGCTAAAAGTATCATTCCCTTGCTTCATCTCTTTTATTGGTGACCTAAGAAATGATATTTGAAAAATAAAACATAAGAGAGTTCACGTTACAATGTGTTTCGTATCTTCCTGTATCCAGATCGGAGACAGTCTGCCAATAGAGGATTTAATAAACACATACTGAGAGCAGGAAGGAGCCTAATGTCTGTGGAGCATTATCATCACAGTCCGATGCCTGGGGGTCAGTGAGGAACAAATGGAAAGCATTTCTAAACTCCACCACAGAACCACAGTCCTTCTGGGCAGACAGACTGGAAATGTGGGCAAAATGACGCTCAAGATTTTGTGGACCGATGAGTGTGGCTTTGGCTTTAGCTGGAGGTAGAAATAATGTCTCAGAAAGAATTAAAGACAAAGACATTAAAGGGACCAAAATGGATGGAAATGCAATTTTGCTCAGCTAACGACCGAATAATGCTAAACAAAACGCTCTCTTGGAGAGGAATTAGAGGTTCGGCCCATACAACGTCACTGTGATTGGACATGACGACTGAACTCAGAAAACGGGGAGAAGGAGCAGGCAAACATACTTTTTAAAACACACGTGGCAGGCCTCGATTTTCTAGAGGTCAAGCTTGAAAAAACAGCACGTTGGTAGGACATCGTTTGAGCCTCTGGCTGATAGAAAAAATCCTGGCAGCCACGGCAGACATCTGACTTCCAGATGTTTCTCGCAACTTTTAATGTGCAGCCAAGGCCAAAGTCAGCGAAGACAAAACACGCCGACTCTGGTTCTCCCATTTTTCAGTCTCTTTGTCTCTGACAACGTCTAACCTCAAACTTCACCCCATCACTTATTGGCATGTTAGATTACACGCGCCAGAGGGCGTATAAATACAGTCCCATAGATGTCCAAAGTGTGGCCCCGGGTCTGTTAATGGTCCTTTGAAGTGGTTTTGTGTGCCCCCCTTCCCCGACTGCAGTTCAACAATACAGGTGGATACCATGGAGTGTTAAGGCCATTGTTGATAGAAATTCGCCCCAAAAATTTTGAAACTCGAAAATCAAAGAAAAATTTCAGAGATGAACATCAAAATTTAAGTTTTTTTCAGAGAAAATTTTTGACATTTTAAATTAAAAAAAAAATCTTTTGAAAATTTCTGAGATTAATCTAAAATTTTCAGATTTTTTTTCCCATCAAATGTTTGACTTTTCAACTCAGAATTTTTTTTGATGGAAATTTACTCCAATGTTTTTCTGTCTACAATGGTCCTAATATGATGATTGAAGGTGGTTCATGTAAAAGATGTTTTATTTTTAATCAGAGTAAAATTATTATTAACATCCCTACCACATGATGTTTCTTTTTTTACCCATGCACATTATGCCTCATATCAGAATACAATGAAGCAACAGAAAACTATCAATTGTCAGACTTTTCCTTATTAAATAAGTGCAGATTAGGCAGAGAAGCCGATCTGGGTTGATTCTGCTATTAAAACATTTGACAAAGACGAGCGTGAGACATAGACGCCAAATGAATGCACGTTTTCCATCTGTGTTTGTAATTTATTTTAACACAATTAAGCCGTTGGGAGGTTTTCGTCACTTGATTTATTGACTGTTAGTGAGCCAAGCGCAGTACAAAAGGGATTTATGGTAGAGGGGGGCACAGGAGATAAAGGCAAAGAAGTCATTTACATCACTTCTTTGTTTACGCGCCCAGTTGTCTACGTAGCTGGTGACAACTCTACTGATCTCATATCCAAGTTTATTCAGCGCACTACGTGCAGTGTGATTTGAGAGTTTGTAAAAGCAAAACTGTCACAGATTATATATTCAGATTGATAATGACTTACATTTACCATTGACTGCTAACTGGGTTCTCTTCTGAAGTTTAGGATACAAAAACCTTGCAAATTCAGAAGAAAATAAATACTCTTAATGGAAACGTGACAATTTCGAAAGAACTCCCGTGTTTTTGACTAAAACGTTTTTGTGCTAGTTTTTCAGCCGCATCAAAATAGATGCAAAAAACTGCAAGAGAAACACTTTTTATTGTTTTTTTTTTTTACATCACACGAGTCACGTGACCAACATCTGGATGTTGCTACTGGCGAAAACAAGCTCATTTATATGAGATTTTAATTTAATATCTTACTTAATGGAAACACTGCAATTGTTTTTCTTTACATTTGCTCATGTTTGTAAAGGAAACACAGCTACAGTAGCTGACATAAGAATCTCAGATTGTCAGAAATTTGCAAGGAGAAATAGGGCGATACATAACGTTAGTTACAAGTCATACCTGAGATTAAATCAGATCAGCATCTGATTCTTAGGCCTGTAAAACTCAGTATGTTATAAGAATTTTGACTGGTGTGTTTTTTGGATGAGAATATTTCTAGAAATTCATCAGTTCTTTTGTTAAAGCCTCAATAAACTGAGAAAGTTTTGCTTTAGCTTTTTTCCCAATCTCTGTTACTGAGAAAGGAATGAGCTGAAAAAAAGTTTACTAATTCACTTTTTAAGATCTCCAGCACTGCAGGATCCAGTTGGATCTTCAAATATCTATGATGGTTTAACAAGCATGTTGTTGCTTCAGGTTTTCATTTTTTTAGTACGAGTTCTTGGTGTTTTTCCCTCTCAGCCGCATGAATCTGGCAGAAAGTTTGACATTTCAGCTTTGAATCTGCAATTTACTGACTTTGAATGTGAGACAAAAATTAGGAGTATATTTACTTAGCTTTGCTGTACCGAAATGTTTTATGAAAGACAAATTGCTAGTATGAACGTAACCTAAAGGTCAAAGCCAACTTCTCGTTTGGGTTGGGCAGAATTGTGACAGCGTTTTTATCCAGCTGATCTGAATCTCACTGGAGAAAATGGTTCAAATGCCAAGAGTTGGCTTGATGGCTTGTTCAAGAGAAAAAAGAAAACAGTTCAAAAAGAGGTCTGAAGGTTAGCTGACATTACGCTGGAGCTAACATTTATATCTCAGATCAATAAACACACCTCCAGGCGTCTGGATGTACTCAGTGCCAAAGGTGGGGCAGTTCTTCAACACATTAAGGCCTTATGGCAGTATACAGGTGGGTAAAGAATAATAAAAGATTTCTTTCTGGTCCATTGAAATTTTGTAAAATCTCTTGAGACCAAACATGAGTTCAGAGTAAACAAACATGGCTGAATGGGAAGAAGCAATGGCAGTAGTATAGTTTGTGTGGACTATACTTAACAGAGAAGAAACAATTCATAAAGACATCCCTAGCGTCCACTGGACTTTCTGTTGCCCTATCACAGTTCTCTTGCCTTGCATATTTTGGTTTCTCCTTTGTGTCTCCAACTTGCTTTCTGATTGGCTAGCAGACGGCGTGCTTGTTTGTTGTCAGGGAACAACACGCATGGTGTGATATTGGGCCAACACAGTCGATCATGATGAATGTCCCAGATTTCTGACGTCCTTCTGAATGGACCAGATCACTGTTAGCACACCCCACATGACAGGTATACTCTTAAGATTATTAAGAGAGACGTCCTGAAAATCGGAGTGTCCTCCAAATCATCGGAAGGGGAAAAATATGGTCAAGAATCAGCATAATTATTGTCATAAAATAAGGATGTTACACCACAGGTGGAAAAGCACAGTGGATCATCTGAGTGTCTTTACACACAGATCTCCAAGAATGTTTGCGAGATTCATCAGTGGGGCCACAATCGTATAAAGGAATCACAGGAATCAGTTCAGGATATGTAGAAGCAGCTAACCTTTGATTTAATGTTGAAGAAGTTTTGCATAAAACGCACAGAGAAAAAGTTTTAGATTATCTACAAGAACACTGTTGCAGTCAGGTAAGGTAAACAGTCTTGGGTTACTTTCTCTACCTGTTGGAGGCTTCACCACAAAAAGACACCATGACAACCCGTCTCTGCACAAAGTTATGTAAGAGCAAGTTACTTCTTCTTTTTTTTTTTTTTTTTTAAGAATGTCTTTGGAAACAGAGTTTCTGACAGATAAATTATAAATGACTAAGTTGTGACTCAGGATGTGTGTGCATCAGAGCCAGTTTCTAGGGAACCTCAGGCATAAATGGTTTGGGAGCACAAGAACATCAGATTACCTGATTTCTAAACTTACAGATCACCTCACACCAACTGGAGTTGTTCTAAAACAGTGAAAATCTGCTTTGGTCTTCCCAAACCACCTAAAGACCCTGAACTATCTTTCTGCTACTCCGACTGGCGTTCCTTCAAGAAAGCCTTTTGAGAGCGAACACTTGCCACTTGCCTCATCGGCGACGACGAGAGAGAGCTGCTCTGTCTGGAGCTGCTCTGAGGGGTCGGCGTTCTTTCTGAGGCCATCTTACTTCAGTTCAGCATCTGAAATGCAACACATACATCATAATCACAAAGATTGCACAATATTTATGATTTGTTTTTGGGGTTTTTTGTGTTTTCTTTTCAGCTCAAATTTGCATCAGCGGTCGATGATATTCTGGATCCACTGAAGGGAGGAAAGCGTCTCACACACACACACACACACGCACCCCCCCCCCCCCACACACACACACACTGTCTGATTACATATCCTGCATCCTCTGAGCCGTTTTCCTGCCACTGCAGCGTTGTCCACAACAATATCTCCTTATTGATCTACCTCCAAGCATTCTATTCTTGTCATATAGCTTTTCCCCCCCTCCAAGTAATTTCATTATCAATAATCCCCATCCCTGCCTCCCCTTTTTAAATAGAAGTAACCCACTGGTGTGCCAGTGGAATAATATTTCTTATCTTCTAATTTATTGGCTGGCTGCCAGCCAGTGACTCTCTGGGGTTTTTTGAGGCAGAGCAAGGAGGCTGACGCTTCTAAGTGCCCGCAACTTTATTCCACTGTTTTATTGATGTGTCCCATTTAGATTAGTCCATCTTCAATTGGGAGAAGCCAGTTTGCCTCTCTGCACCCCCTCCAGACTCCTGTCTGTGCTGTGCTCTAACCCTTTTAGTTAATTATGTCTTCCAGAGGTGTGGCTACATACTTTATGTTTATCGTGAGGCGTAATTAGCAGGCAGTTGAACAAATGAGACCTTTTTATTGTCCTACGCAATCAAAAATTTAACTTCAGATATTTTCCTGTTCTTTTCTGATGACACAAAGTTTCCTGTTGCCAATGGATTTAGGCCCAGACAGGTACCTGTGAAAACTAATTAATTTATAATTGTTTTGGCCTTTTATCCACAAAAAAACTCTGTTATTTCACCAGAAACTATTATTTATGAAAAGTTGATACATTTGAGAGAACTGTGTTTGTGCTTATGTGTGTACATTGGAAAACTGAGTGCTGTGATTCTGCACGTTTCTAGCATGGCTATTGCCTTCCTACACAATTTTAACTCCCTTCAGTTCGCCGTCTGGGCTTTCTCAAATTCACTTGGATTCCTTCGGTAGAATTTCAACTGGCCCAATAAGCGGACAGAAGGAGAAGTTGTGAACGATAATGTTGAATTTCTGCGCTGTTTAAGAATTATAGCCTGCCTGTAGTTTTGGCAAAGGCAGTGGAGGAAATATTGAATTAACATAAAAATCCGCCTCGTGTGGTTCAGTACTTCTCCCTTTGCAGTGGAAGATGGTTGTGTACAGCGTAGACAGTTAGCGGTGAGCTTCATAGTATTGAACAGGCGCGCTACATATGTCACGGCCAAACGTTAGTGATGGATAACATTTAAAACTTCAACAGCGTATACGCCTCCAGCTAGTAATTGTTTATCAACAGACCCTCTGGACAAAGCGAAGCGTAGAACAGGGTCTGATTTTACCATCGACATAATTTTTGTGTTTTAATAACTTTATATTCTAATAGGCTCCTTAACAATTGTTCAACCTAAACATCAGACCACACTTACAGATGTTTAATTCCTAACAGGAAGTCCTGGTTGTTTTGAAGCTATCTGATTGGCTCACATAGGTGTTAGCTTTGTGCTACATTGCCCCCTATGTGTTTGGCATGTTAAAATCAGAGCTCAGTGGTGTATTTGTAGAGATTTGTGTGGATAAAAACATTTCTGAAACCAATCCCGTGACTATGATATTTTTTAAAAATGATGTAAGGGAGATATTTGTTTTTATAAATACACGGCTACGCAAGTACGGCTTCAGGAATAGAAAAGCAACAAAAACACTTGAGATGAGAAAGGAATGAAACCTTCAATCCCACATGAGCAGCTTTTTGTTCGGCTCAGTAGCAAAAAGTCACGTGACAGAACAGCTGACTGGTTTCTAAAGGTTTGAAAATTTAAATGATAACATATAAGTCACTTCCTGTGCCGTGTTGTTTGCTTTGAATGTGCTGAAGCTCCCAGAGTTACGTAATTATGAACAACAAGGGAATAAACGAGTCAGTGATTTTGTTGATTCAATACCTGAATGGATGAATGGGTGATTGGATCTATACACAGGGATGTGAGGAGGAAATAGGAAATGGGTGGGAGATCTTTTAACTGCAGTCTTGGCAGAGCTCCTCTGGGGCCATTTTTAGAGAAAGCATCACAGTAATTCAGAAATGATGCCAGAGCTGTGCCAGCACCACAGAGGACTGACACACCGAGGCATTTTCTGTCGAAGGGACGAACAAACACGACATCCATGACTCTTGGTTTCGTGATAACAGAGCAGAATACAATAAAACAAAGAGTGGATGCAGGTTAATTTCCCTGTTACAACTGTTGCAATGAAAGTGTGGATGAATTATACTGGCCCTGTAATTGTGGAAAGGGTCAAAGCCATCAAGTCAGCAGATTCCATTACATGCGCCTTCGGCTCATTATAGCGCTCTTCTGTGGATTAGCCTATAAATGAAGATGAGTTGTTCAATCAAGCAATTTAGTCCTGGACACTTAGAGTGTGTCACTAAGTGTTGCGTTAAGGACCATTACACTGAAAGTGATCACTTTCCCCCATGTCGTGAGCCACCTCACATGGTTCTGTTTTGGTTCTATTTTCTTACAGCCGTTTTAACGTGGTGCGGACAAGCGTCTGTCTGCTCGGATTTCCAAACTTCCGGTAAAACATTTACATATTCTTGCAGTCATGAATGTGATTTTAGACCTTACAAAAAGTGCCTGGTAGAGCTAAGTTTGTTAGGGGATATTTATGTACAGTATATATCTGAGCCTGTAGACATGTTGCTCCCTGATGGAGGGTAAAAAAAAAAAAAAAGAAGCTTGCAGACAATGAATATCTTGTTTTTAGCTGTCATTCTGTCAATATAACACGCTAAATCTTAAATGTAGGCAAGTTAAAAGAAAAAGGGATTCTTTGCTATTAATTATCTAAACTATGACAACTTCATAACAAATTACAAGGGTATCAGATGCTAGCTTGACTTTGACAAGCTTAGCATGGAGATGTGAAGTGGAATTTGGTGTTTTGGATAAGTTAAAATAAATAAGGCGACCGCACACACCAACTCTGACAGTTCATCAGCAGACGTTTAAATTGGCTAATCTGCTGTGTTCAGACAATCACTTATTAATAATCACAAAATAAACACCATGGCTGAAGACACAACACTGCAATGGACTGAACGTCCTGTTCTTTGTGAGGGAAATGTTTGAGGGTTTTTGTGTTAAATGCCGATATATCAGTGGAGCTGTTGTCAGTCAGTTTCTATGGCAACGGGTATTTGTGTACTGTACCTGGCACAGAAAGCGAGAAAAAATGAGAGGTTTTGAGTTGCTCTTAAATAAAGACAACAATCATTTATTTATGCAATAAACACATGTAAACCTCTGGCTCAAATGTTACTCAGAAAACCCTTAAGTTTCACCTTGAATAAAATCAAGATCACATTCCCTTCGACTACAGACGGCCCAGGCTGCACTCTCGTTCACCAGGGATGAAAGTAACACAGAAAGTTTCCTGACCATGTGGTCAGTAACAACAGTAGTATTTTTTTTTTTTTATGTCCCAAACATTTCTTTTTATGTCCTGGCTGAAACCTGAGATTGCCCAGAGGGTTTCCCCCCCTTTGGTTGCCTTGGTGAACATGTGGTTTGTAGGTAAGTCAAACAAAGGACACCTCTGTCTGAGTCACATGCTGAGTGTAATAACAACCACCCATAGACTTATATGTAGGAGCAATCACTAAGTGTGTTCTGAGATGTACTGAAGCTTATGTGCTCAAAGAACTGAAATGTCTTTACATCACTGTTTCCATGTTTCTGTCACTTACAGTTAAAGATGAGCATCTATTGCATTGTTTGTCATTTATTGTGAAAAACTTCTTACCATGATAATAAATGCTCATTTATAATTGTTTCTATTCATTACAATTAATTATGTTAAGAAAAAAAACAAAGATGATAGTTGACAGTCTTATCTGAAATGTTCATTTTACCATTTTCTTCTTTATTTGTTCCACGAGAGTCAATAAATATCAGTGTATTAGGAAATATAATTAAATGCAATTAGGTTATATAAATAAAGAAGAAGTAGAGATGGTTTTTGAAAATCATAATTATTATCATTATCACAGCAGCACCACAAAATATCACAATAACACTAATACCGCCCGGCTTGTCCCTACTGACAGTGCAGCATTGATGTTTCAAATTATTTTTGTTACTTTTTAGAACTACAGGATTCTCTGGCGAAAGATACATTATTCAACTATTTGTAGCAAAACTATGCCAATACAACATATCAATGGATTCTTCATTTACCTTATTCTTCACCTCTTCTTAGATGTTTGAATTCATTCGACAGACAGATTTTTCACCAATTATTTGAAGTTACGATCTACTAAAAAATCCATGAATACCAGGAAGAAACAGTCCAAACATGTTTAGTTAAGACCTGGTAAAAACCAGTCGCTCAGGTCTACGCTTCACTTGTCCAGAGGTCTGGACGCTCGGCTATTGAGAAGCGATGGCGTGGACTCTATTGAGGTTTTAAATTTTACCCAATGTACGGTCTTAACGCCAGAAAGCTTATGGGATATTGACTGCAATGTAAACAAGCATCCTGCACTGCAAAGAGAGACATGCTGAGCCAAGGAAGACTGCTGTCGATGTAAATTCAATATTTTGTCACCTTCCTAATGACCTAAGTAATTTTTTTCCAACAGTGAATCACTTTTGTCAGTTTTTTAAATAAGAAATAGTGGCAAACTATAATTCAGAAACAGTTCAGAAAATCAACATTATCGTTAACATCGTCTCTTTTTCTTCGCTGATTGGCCCGGTCAAAAATTTCACTGGAGGAATCAAAGTAAGCGGGTGTAAGACCAGACTATCTATAAAGACCAGAGACTGTCTATGAATATCAGAGACTGTCTATAAAGACCAGACTGTCTATGAATATCAGAGACTGTCTATAAAGACCAGAGGCTGTCTATGAATATCAGAGACTGTCTATAAAGACCAGACTGTCTATGAATATCAGAGACTGTCTATGAAGACCAGACTGTCTATGAATATCAGAGACTGTCTATAAAGACCAGAGGCTGTCTATGAATATCAGAGACTGTCTATGAATATCAGACTGTCTATGAATATCAGAGACTGTCTATGAAGACCAGACTGTCTATGAAGACCAGACTGTCTATGAAGCGAGATTTTACTCGAGAGGAATTCGAAGGCAATGGAAAGGCTCAGGCCTGCTTTTCTCTGATTTCGCTAATTCTCTTCCACAAAACCCACCATATCACTTTAATTTAAAGAAGAAAAAAAGGTCTAGTCTTCCTTATATAAGCTGTGGTAAAATAGAATACCTCTGGTTAAAACCACCGAATGAATCCAAAAACTGATTTGCAGAAAACAAAATACCACAGTAGTCCGGTTCTGTTTCACTGTCATGCCAAAAGCTTTGGGTTTGTGTTCAAGTCGAACAAAGAAATCAAACATTGTGGAGCAGGAGAAACAAGTAAAACCACTCACCATTTTTTAGAGGTCAGCGCTAGCAAGAATTAGCGTGATGGAGTGCAAGATGAAGTGAGAGCTGTGATATTCCTGAGTCTTCAGCGGCCCTTATTATGTTTCACGTAGTTTGGATTTGTTTCGATAGAGCTCTTGTTCAAAATGCTACGTGTCCCATCGTTCACCTGACACTCCGGCTAATGGGAAGCCTCTGCTACGCGAGTTGCTTTTGGGTACCGAGTTTTATAGAAGGCAGACACCCTGTGGACTGGCGTCTCAGTAACGCTGTCCTCGTCTCATTCGGCTGGAGACTGGATTCACAGGGGAAGACAGCGGTTGCAGTCTCACCACAGAGCTGTCATGTGGGGACAAAGGGAGAGCGAGAACGGCACTGTATGATTGCCTGGGTGGGAACAAGCTGGAAGATGGTTGTGCTGAGCCATAGAGTCAGCATTCCCATCCCACACATGAAGTGGGTTAGCTCAAAGTGGGGCCTTGTGCTTGGACAGAGAAAGCCACACAGCATATAACGCCCGATAGCTTTAATACTCGGTGAGTCAACTCAAGTTTCCCCTCGTTTATCACAAAACTGACAAACGGCGGGTTGAATGTCTACATCGCAACTGAATTGCTGCTATTTCAGAATGTGATGGAAAAAGATTTGAAGTGAAAGCAAAATTACTAAACAACCTGGATTAATCGAATGACTCAAGCTAAAAATAAACAGAAAGTAAGGTTTTGTCAGCTAATACACACTTAGCCTAATCAAAAATGTAATGCTGTTTCACAAAGTGATGTACTGTACAAAGGCTACTACTATTTTATTACAATCATTTTGTAGAAACCTTCAGAGTACATTATTTTTTGTGTCCAGACACAACAACTCTCCCACTATCTTAATACAGCTAAATGCAGAGCATTCCTCAGATAACACTGGCATGGAAAACCTATTTTAGGTGACAGCTGGTGTTTTGAGGCAGTGCTGGATGTTTGTCTCAGCGTTTGCCCTGTGATGAACTGTTGATCCCGGTGGGACATTCCTCTGGTCTTGACTGTGTACTAACCAAACCTTGTGGAAATCAAGACATGGGCAAGTTTCTGGTATCAAACTATGTCAAGGTTTAAAACATTATGGTTCAAAAACTAAAACATATTTTGTGATTTCCTTCTGGCCTAATTTCGATTTTGCAAGACAGAAACCGTATAAAAGCCCTTGATTTACTGGGAAAACAATGATACCTTCCTGTGCTAACTAATGTTTCAAACGCACCAGAGTTTACTTCAACCGAAGCGATATCTAGATTTTTAGGCAGACCAAAGTTTGATTACTTGATCTGCATCGGAGTTCGATGACGTATTCACTCCTCCCCAAATCAACCAGACTTTCTAACCCAACAAATTAGAGGTCAATTAAAGTGGACTAAACAGGACTGGTGTGACACACAGGGAGCAGAATACTAGATACCAAATACAAAGGAATGAACCTGAATGGTCAGATCTTTCCAACACTAATGAACACAGAAAAATGAACTGTATATGACAAGATTCTACAAACAATAAAGAACTTTGAAGTGATCAAAGACACAAGCATTGATCAAGCCCAAACACAAGGATTTTAATTTGCAACATATTGGTACCTTGAAACTTATACCAACAGAAAGTCAGCCAGCTCACATACATGAACTTTAAGGTAAAACAAAATTCTTTAAGTTACAAGGAATGCGCCTCTTTACATCCAACAAAGGATTGCGGAGCGAGAGGCGGGGAACACCCTGAGGAAGTCGCTCATCACAGAGACAACCAGCCATTAACACTTACACCTAGGGCTGATTTATGACTCTCCTTTTAACCGAGCATCCATGTTTTCAGACATTGCTGAAGACATGGATGCAGGAGTACCTGGAAAATACCCACGGATAACCCGAGAGGACTCAGCCTCGACTTGATCCTCCGTGCTACGAGTCAACTGTCCTGCTGCCACCCAGTATTTTATGTGTCCTTGGTTTCCCAAAATTCGTGCGGTTTGTAAATACTTTGCTGAGCTATGAATCTAATCAACATTTAGAGATTGAAAACAACAGATTTTCTGCTTTGGAAAAGTAGGATTATTCAAACTGTTTAAGTCAAGGGTGTCCAAACTTTTTGTCACTTGAGGCTAAATCAGATATATATGTGTATGTAAACTAAAACCAAGCAAATTAAAGTTATTTATTGCACAACTAAAACCTTTAAAAGTGTTCTGTATGAGAAGAAATACAGCGATCGATTGAGGACATTTACTATCGATTATAAAAACAAGATTTTAGTCACCATTGTTCAAAAGACACTTGGTAATATTTAGCTACATTCATTAAATTAAATAAAAGCTGATTTGGATACAGACAGAAAACGTTTCAGTAAAAGCTTCTGGAATGTGGTTGTACATATTTTAAAAAAGACAAATATTAAAAAAAAAGATAAATACTTTGTGTCGTATTGAACATTTTCCATTGTAATGAGATTATGTTGGAAATAGTTTTTCTCTGATTACAAATTTTAGCCACATCATTATTACCTCACTATCCTTTTTAACATTATAAATGGCAAAATCCGTCCAAGTTTAAGCCAAACAGGACCATAAAGTGTTTAAAGAGTTAAATTCTTTTCACATCTGACTAAAGGGACCAAAAGAGTAAAATGCCTATTTGCTGTTTCTGATAACAGCTGTAAAAAAAAAACAAAAAAAAAAAAACTTGACATCTTCCCACGTTCTGTTAATGACCGGGTCCAGAACCCGGTGTAAACCCGTGTCCACAGCATCCCGGATGGAAACATAAATTTGCCGTTCTGAAGACACACAACAGCACATTCTGCTAAAGCTGCACTGTAGCTCAGGTTGGCTAATGATAGAAAAATATTGTCAACATCCTGACACGTCTCAGGGAGGATGATGGGCCTCGGTGGCGTCACAGGTTTCAACGTGCCACGCTATGATGTCAGGAATAAAATGTGTGGGAGGACGGAGACGTCGCATTCTTCCTTTTTCCCCCCATGTATTTTTAAAACAATAAGAGGCCAAGTTTGGAAAGGGAAGTGGTGAGGGGGAAATAATAAAAATAAAAAGTTGAAGGAAGTGGAAATGTCGAGAAGATGACAGCCAGAGATGGACTGTGGATTCATACAGGTAAGAAAAAAGCAACACAAACCCTCTTGTCACTTACAGTTCTTCAGAATGTGGAGTTTTTGACTGGAAAAGTTTCACAGTAGAAAAATTTCTTATTTGACTATAGAAGTGTAGAGATTTTAGAGTTTTGTTTTAATCAGCTAAAGTCTCTTTGGGTTTGCAGTGATAAAGTAGTACAGCATAACATTATAAATACAATGCGATGTTTATTCATATGCATTTCTAACTTCACATTTGTTAACTCCTGTGATTGGAAATACAATAGTTCATCTGTTGGACCAGAGATGAAATGGTTCGTGGAGACCAACCTGTTTCACCAATAATTCAACGTAGCTCAGAAAGAAACTGCCAGAATGAGGAAATAAATTCAGAAGCAACATCTCGTCATACCGAGACACAACACATGGTAGATTCAGAAAGTTTCTCATTTTAGCAAAATATAGAGCCAGTTATGAGATTTATGTCATAAATATGTTGTGTAAACAAGAATGTCGTAAATCAGCAAGACCTTGTGAGACTTTTGTCTCATAGAAGAAACAGAATGAGAAGATAGAAAGTCAAACAGAGTCCATTAATGCCTTTTAAAAAAGCTGTGATCTGTTTGAGACATGCGACATTTTTACATCTCAATGGAACAAAAAACTCGTTATGACAAGTCAGACTTATAACAAGTTTAAAAAACTTCAAACGAATCATAATGAGATTTCCTATTGCTTCTGTGAGTAAACACCACAACTCTCTTGTTCAAAAGCAGATTTCAAATCGTTAATGCCAGAAATAAAGACAAAGAAGTGAATATGTAGGAGTTTCACTCTCTAGTAAAGACACTGTTTTCATTACTCAACAAAGCATTCTTCCCGGTTTCCTTTAGCCTGTTTCGATGAAAAATGAAGCGGTCAGGGGTTATCAAAAGTTTGCAGAGGGATACACTAGCAGAAACATTCTTCTAGCTGTAGTTTTGTGTTGATGTATTGAGAAAAATGTAAAATATAATAGGTGATACAGGTCGGTCTGACTGGCTCTAAATCTCGTTTTGAAGTACGAAGAAGCTGAATCTCTTTCACCTTCTTTCTCCGGCCTCCACAGACACAGTGAGAGTTTATTGGCATTTAAAATGTTCTCTCAGCAGACTACCTGACAGCACAGCCTCACTTTCGCTCCCTTCCACTCCTGCCCCACATGCCTTCCCTATCTGATAATAGCTATGGTCTTAAGTTGATCCTAGAGAAAACCAAAGTGTTCTCAAGTTTTGCAAGAAGCAATACGCCGAGCAAAAGGCTTTAAGTATATTTAGAAAAGACCTGGAAAAGTAATTTAGTGTAATTTGCGGGGGGAAAGCATGCATCCTTTATCCAAGCTGACATCAGATATTTGAGAAGTTATAATAAAAGCATTCTAAAAGACTTTACCAGACATTAGAGGATTTTTTTTAGCATGTCACAATTACTTTCTAAAGTTTCTGCATGCATGAATATTGAAATTTATGTAAACCTCAAGTTGTTCCTTTTTAGAAAAATTCCTGGCTGCACTAATGTCCATGTAAGGCCAGAGCCGGTGCTGTCTGTTCGGGTCGGCTAGCATTCTTTCCCTTTGCATAATGTGGAAGTTAAATACTATGCCTTCATAGCGTTTCTAGGCAACCCGTGGACGCAGATGAGATCACAGGGGTTAAGTTGCACCCACACACACACAGGGACACGCACACACAGGGACACACACACACACAGGGACACGCACACACAGGGACACACACACACACAGGGACACACACACACAGGGACACATTCATGTATAAACTTACAGCTTCATTCATGGTTTAGCATTAAGTCACCCTGCAAAATGTTGAACTAATGCATGTGGGCTGGAACTGCTCTTGTATCACTTTAAAGGGCCAGTATTATATATTTTCCAGGCACATAGTACCATTTTATAAACATGATGACTGTTATCGTTTACATCCGGAAATTTTGCGCATGTGTACAACGCTGGAGGGCAAAAAGACGATTCTTTTACTCGCCATCCATAGCCGACCTGCCATAGTAGAACAATTCGGTTAACAAAAAGAAACCTGGAGATGTAGGTGTAATTAGTTCAGTGCACTGCACCACAGCAAGAGGAAAATAACTCAAAAAAAAGATTGAAGAATAACCCAAAGCCACCTGCATTCTTTTTTCTCACTCTCTGTGTCTGACACCAGCTCCACTAGCGTATCGGGATGCAACGCCAATAAACACGCAAACATTTCCCACACCAAGAACAAGAACATTTAGTCTGTTACAGTATCATGCTTCCAGGGATTGTCTGAACACAGCGTTGGTTGATTAGTTAATTTAAACACCTGCTCTACTGATGGGATTGAACCAAAATGTGCTGAATTCTGCAGCACATCTACATGATAAGGTTGTCAAAGTCAGGCTAGCGTAACCAACCTACTTCTCACTCTCTTGCTATTTTTAAAACTTCTTCCTGACCTATGAAATGTGATACTGTTGGACCTTGTTATGTAGTTGTAGCAATATTAGTAACAAAGCAGTGTGTCCCTTTTCTTTTATATATCACACGTACATTTAAGATTTAGTGCATGATGTTGACACCTTGACAGCTAAAACCAAAGTAAACATCGTTAGATCCCGCCCTCAAGCTTCGTCCTGGAGGGCGGGATCTTACGCATGTGTGTAGACACACCCCTGCAATGTGTCTACAGCACAATCAAGTAACTGTTGCTTTCAGTTGCTATAAAAATGCTGTCTATATAAAATATAGCTTGAGAAAATTTACTTTGCGATATAACGCCTTGAAATTAGGCCTCTGTCTCTTTAAGAAACTCCTGCTCTTTCAGGAAGTGATCGCAATATGGCTCCTCTATTAGCAACCTTTTCTCCAGCACTGCACTGAGAAGATGCACCGTTGATTTTACATAATACTGCCCCTTTAAGGCAAGAATAATGACAGCAGTTCCCCGAGGCACCCAGTGAACCCCCGGGCCAGTAAAAATTACATTCAGCTGCGCAAATAACTTTACCGCCTTACCACAAGTCTGCTAATGTGAACACAACATCTTTTTGCTTCTTTATAGCATGCTATAAAGATTACTCATAACTTGGATTTTCCAAAAGACAAATAGGAAAAAATAAGACAGCAGATGCATTACCTCACGAGAGGTCCAACGTCTCCGGTTTTACACCACGACAATTATCCAAACGCTTTTGAAGTTTCCTAATTTCATCTACATTTAGCTGAATAAGTAAATTAATTCATTAAAAAAAAAAACCCAACAACACACACAACTAACTGGAGAGTTTCAGAGTGAATGTGTCGCTCTGGGGCGGGGGACTCAAACAGAGCAGAACGAGACCCAGTCTGGAGGAGTGAAGAGGACCTAGCAGGCACCTGACACCCGAGCAAGCAAAACATCAGGAGCTGCTAAATAATGAATAAGCCAAGCTCGTAAAGAAGCCAACACACACACACACACACACACACCACATGGTGAACAGCGAGTCAGGCAGTCGTAATTGAAGGTAGGCTTACATTGTGGTAAGGTAAAAACAGGGTATGTAACTATAATCAGTCAAAGCCTCGTGACACATGTTGCTAACTTCATAGTCTGTCATCTCTGTGAAGCCCTCCTCTCACATTCAACTAAATTTTATAAAGCTTTCATTTCACTAAAGTTTTGGTCCAACACTAAATAAAAAAAAAAAATCATATCAGATGGGGTTGGTTATTTGGAAGAAAAATTGCAATCCTGTGTGGTGTGCAAAATGGCAAGATTGATGGGTGTGACTGCAACCACACCCAAACCATACGCATAGTTTCACTGACAGAGCATTCCTCGAGGCAAGAAACCGAGGAAAATCCAATCAGTGAAAAGAGCAGTCAGTTTTAAGAGACTCAAGTATAGGAAAGAGGAGATTACTCCTCTGAAGCAGCAGTGGAGTCCCCACAGCACTACTATAACCATGTTTTGTTGTTACAGCCACAAACGGCAATGGATGTTACATGACAGATCAACACTAACTACAGGATTAAAATCAAAATCTGTCCATTTGCTCTCAGAATAGAGAGAAACTTCAAATAGGGTTACATTATAGAACAACATCCCAATCTCTGTTATAGAGCTCTGTTCAATCCATCGATCACAATGGGATAATGTTACAAATACACATGTACAAATGCCTGGCTGTTCACCCGAATTGACAGGAGATTGGAAAACATGCTGACAGGACTTTTAGTCATGGACTCCATAAATTTAAGGGTGTTCTCACACCTGATAATCACCCAGAATGCCCTACACTACAGTTTACTTCCTGTTTTTAAAGCGATCTCTCGTCAGCTATGCATTCGAACCGCACCGGACTTCACTTTAACTGAGCCGAGACCTACGTTTGTAGGTGGACTTTTTTGGTTCGCATCAGAGTTCAATTGTGCGTTCACACCTCGCCAAATGAGCAGGACTTTCTAGGCAAATGAACTAGAGTCTGATTAAAGCGGACTAAACAGGGCTGGTGTGAATTCAGAAAAAGTAGCTAAAAGAAAGCCTTAAGAACTACCAGCAGCAGTTTGCCAGAATCAACGTTGGGGACTTGGCTCCAGGAAATAAAGACACTCTGGTAATATGAGACCAAAACAGAACTTTTTCCACTCCATGTAAAATACTGTAGCACCATCATGGTTTGAGAATGTTTCTGTATGTACGTATGTAACCTTTATTTAACCAGGTATGTCTCAATGAGGTTAAAAATCTCTTTTTTTCCAAGAGAGACCTGGCCAAGACTGACAATTACAAAATCCTTCAGCAGGGAAGCTGCTTAGCAATGGAAGAAAACTCGTTGATGTTGAAACATCAGACTATTGTTGAGGTTCACCTTTCTGCTAAAAGTGAGTGAGCCTGAACACATCATCTCCATGTGGGTCTGTTAGTGGTTGTAATGGAAAAAGTATATGATTATTTTTGTCTACTTATTATGAGACAACAACTTAAATTTAAGGTTCAAAATAAACTAGCAAGGGTGTGTAAACCATGGAACATTCCATATCTAAAAAGATCATAATTACATCACCAAAACCACAGTGGAGCAAAACCCTTATGCCTGGGCTTGCTTTGTTTTATTTATTTTTTTTATACACTCTAGCGATCATAATGCCAAGCACCACACATCCATTGCAACAAACACATAGCACTTTTAATGAACCCAATATGGGGTTTAGCTTTCTCCAACTTCCACAACAAAGCAGGACAACCGGGCTCTGCGGATGGGTTTGAGAGATGACAGCAACAGCAGTGCATACACAGAACCATGAAAGAGTGCTGAACTCTCCAAGCTGCTTGACTGGAGCTACTCAAACTCAGCGTAATATCGCAATAAAACCACATGACACAGGGGAAAACTCCATAAAGCTGCAACTGAACAACTATGTTGCACCAGTTTTCAGAGTCAGTAAAAACACTCCGGCTCTTCCAGACCGAAGGGAGCGCACACATAAAATGACACATTGCTCTATTGATAAAATGTTTTATCAATATAGCTGGCAAAAGGAGTTACAGACTGACGGCACCGGATCCCACTTCGACTGTTGGCAGGCTCAGCAGAAACGTGTTGTTTTCTGGAAATGTCGTGAGTTACTTGGGCGAGCTTTTGAAGTTTGACCCAACATTTGACCCCGGATTTCAGGCGGACCACAAACCTGCATGTGGTCTCAGATCAGATGGTCTCTAGGTGGTTGCTACACAGCTAGCTTTTTTTTTCTATCTCATGTAGTGTCATTGCTGCATCTCTGGTAGAGACGGGACTCACGGCTCAGTGAAGGGAACCAATTCTTTAAGAACCTTTCATCTCAAAGACCCGTTCAAATTTAGAAATTGTACATTTTTCTAAGAACAAGCCATTATATCAGTGATATTTGCTTTAGTTGTTTTTGAGAGAGAAGTTAACAAAAAGTCAAATCATCTGTATTAAATAATCGCAGTATGTTCCTACAGCAAAAAATTATTTCATAAAATTTCAAAATATAAATGTCAAATACTCATGAAGTTTTTTTTTAACATTGTGTGTATTAATTACATTTTAGCAGAAACAGAAAGAAGTTGTCATTGGCATAAACCACGAAGAAGAAAACAACAGGAAGTAGTTGAAAGATGATGGTGTGGCAAGTTTTTTAAAGACTTGTCACATGAAGAAACTTATTCATGTGTGATTTTCTATTTCTCCTTTAACAGAATCACCTCAACTGTGAAATTGTGGGGTTTTTTTTAACTTTGGTGAAATATTGACAACATTTTACAGGTAACTGTGACATGTCACATGCCCTGTGTATGAGTTGCTGCTCACGCGTTGCTAAGACTTAAAGGAATAATCCTGCATTGATCCCAGAGATTATTGGTTTGAGTGGATGGCTCAAGTTTTCAGAAATGGGCTTTAGAGTGAAATGATCTTGGGTTCTACAACCAGGGCAGCTCCTCCCAAGTCGACCCTGCAGCTGTTTTACATTAAGAGGTGGGAGTGTGTCAGGTTGGCTGCGTCTGTGTGGGTTTAAAGTCGCAGAGAAAGGAACACACTAAGAATCATGGGTGGAGGGTATGCGTCCTGCCCAGATCTTTCCTCCAGGGTGGGACTTTTCCTTTGACTAACCACTGATTTAAAGGCGCAGGAGTAATGGGAGTCACATGCACTCAACATGATAAGTAAATATCAGCACGGTATGCAAGAAATGTTCCGTACGTGCGGGCCGAGCGCACACGTGGCGCTTTAAAAAACACATTTTCTGTGCTTTTCTTTGCTCTTTGGGTATAAAAAGCAAACACTGGAGAAAGTTTTCTGCGTAATTAGACCTGGCAAACAGTCTGTCAAGTCTCATTTAAGATAGCATATCCAGAGAAATGGCTTGGTGTATGCAGCTGTGTAATGAGTTTAATATTCAGGAGGACTTACGTTAACAAAGGATCTTTTTATGAAGCAGTTCAAGTGTTTTTGCTCATGTTTTGCCGGACATCAACTGTAGAGGGACAATGAAGATTGCTGGGCTTTTCTTTACTGTTAATCCAAAGGAAGCACACACACTATAACATCTGAGGTTTTTTTTCCCCCAGAGGAGTGAATGGGACAAAACTCAAACTTTGGGTTAAAATTTGTGGCTCAGTTTTTTTTAAGGTTAAAGAACATACAAGGAACCTCATGATTCTTTTAAAACCAACTGGATTGAAGTTCCTTATCATAAAACAAAAAGTGGAAAAATGTTGCAATTATGCTGAATAATAACGGTAATGTGAGTTGATTGTGTTGGATGGGTTGGTTTGGAAATTAGGTTATGTGAAGTTATTAAAAATATTTCCTTTGCCTTTGTTGGAACGATGTCATGTTGGAAACCAAAATAAATCTATGAAGTCGTCGACTCTAACAATAGTCAGATTCTTAGTTTCAGCTGACTAGCAATTTATAACAACTTCAGTGAAAAACATGACGGAACGCAGATGCGTTGCACTTCGTCAGTCTGCTCCAGCTCTGCCAACAACTGAGTCAACTTTAAGGTTTAGCATCAGAATGAACATTGTTGCCATGTATATTTTTTCTAGCAGAAGATGTCTGCTGAACAGTGTCTAAGGTTAAAGAGTTAAACCTGCTTTTCCTACTTCATAGTTACCGCAAATTATGCTTTCTTTCTTTTTTGCATGTTAGATAAAAACACTTCATATTTTTTACATGTCGAGTGACACTTTTTTTTTTCATTCTTTTCTTACAGTGGATGAAGTTATGAGGAAGAGAGGCTTCCAGTCAAATAAAACAATGAAAGGTTAAGCCAACAGAAAACAACACTATATGAGAAAAGCACGGAGGAAGCAGAAGCAGTCGCCCCTTAAAACTCCATTAGGTGCTCTCAATGGACATTTTCAAAAGGATGGGGGGAGCGGAGGGGAGAGACGACCTTTCAGTCTTTGGAGGAAATCTCACAACAAACAAAAGCTGAGAAGAACTGAAGCTCCAATTTCCTCTCGTGATCTTCCCAGTGAACCACAACAAGGCCTACGGAGCAAATACAGTAGATAGCGATCACATCAAAGACCGATAAGAAGACTGGAGCTCAATACGCCACGACCTGCCGGCAATTAGTTGATGCAGATAGGAAGAAAAGAAGTGAGTAAAGAAAGAGGTCAGCACAAGAAAGGCTGGTGAGATTCCACCAGTTTGATTTGGATCAATCTCCCAGTTCCTTGGTGGCTCCCATACCGGTACACACCCACACAAAAATTTATACCTGCACTCCTGTAATTGGGTTTCTTTCTTTGAAGAGTCATCACTGAGTCATGGATGCTGTCACGGGGTTGTCATTACCACCAAATACACACTACACTGATGAATGAAACATCATTATAGAGTTTTCATTGTATGGCGTCACGGTATGATGTGATGATAAAGAACAATCTGACCTTCATCTGATGAGCCCATAAGATAAAAACCATTTCCCAAATGTTCTATCTAAAAATAATGCATTTCTGGGGATAGACACTCACATCCATCGTTTAATACATTTTTGAAGTTCTTTTGGCAGGAATCATAACTCAGGCCTTCTCGGGGAAGTCTCAACAAGCATTGCAGATCCTCTCAAGCTGTTGGTAGATGGACATTTTTAAGTCTTTCCAGAGATAGTCCATTTAAATTAACCCGTGGCTGTGCCATTCAAGGACATTCATTGAGAAGTTTATGTTTCTAGTCTAGTTTCAAATATCTTTGAAACTAGACTAGAACCAGAAGACTTGAGTGGTCTAGAAAGACCACTCAACAACAACAGGTCTTTAATTGAATTTGTTTCTAAGCCATTCAGTAATTCATAAAGTAGCAAAAGTATTTTAAAATCTATTCTCTGAGCTACAAGGATCCAGTGGAAGGTCCTTAGAAATCCAGTGATGTGCTCTATCTTCATGGTTCTAGTGAGAATGCGAGCAGCTGCGTTTTGAATCAGCTGCAGCTAAAGGTTTTATTTAGGTTTTTTTTATTTTAGGGAGACCTGTGAAGACGTTTTTGCAGTAATCAATGTGACTAAAGATAAACACTTGGATGAGTTTCTCTAGATCTTGTTGGAACATTATTCCTTTCCTCCAAGAAATGTTCATCAGGTGTTAGAAGGCTGACTTTGTAACTGTCTTCATGTGTCTCTGATTGTTCAGGTCTGACTCCATCACCACACCCAGATTATGGGCCTGATCACTGGTTTCTATTTGTCATAACCAAAGCTGTGTACTGACTACAGATTGTTCTATTTTTAGGTCCTAATATAACAACTTCAGTTGTGTTTTTGTTCAGCTGGAGAAAGTTATGGCACCTGCATGAATTGATTTGTCCTTAGTGTCTGTTCAGGGCTTGGATGGGTTCAGAGTCACCTGTTGACATTGTAAGGTAGAGCTGAACATCATCTGCATAGCTATGGCAGGTATTATCAGCTTAGCTTAATTGATGTATGGTGCAAAGTGCTTTGGAGCAGATTTTCTTGAAGAATCTTTATATTTGGATGCTGTCATCTCACCATCTATGCAAACTAGTCACCTAGTGCCCTGTCCCAAAAATAGCACCAGCAATCTGATGGTCCTTCCACCATGCTTCACTGTAGGGATAGTGTTAACCAGGTGATGACCACGGCCATGACATGATGTTTGGTGTTCAGGTCATAAACCCGTATTTGGAATCAATCACACCTGATTAATTTGAATAAAATACAAACTCACAGGGTTGTTTTTGTTTCCTGTCAGGACAGCCAACCTTTCACACCACATGTCACCCAATGATAGCTGGAAACTCAAACCGCTAACCCCACAGGTGTAAACAATCGATGAAGGAATAAAATACCTATCCTGAGCCTCAATGGTGAATTAGGTTGTCGTTAAGGACACCAACTAAACCATTAACGCGGCAGTAAATGTGTTTGCCAGTGACTTCTCCAAACCAGACTTGCGGCACCAAGATCTGCTTCCTGTTTCCAGCTTTAGCTGTGGTCAGACACTTCTCGTTCCACCCTCAGTGACAGCCATTGCTCATCATTGAATGCTCTCCTTACTCTCTTAATGTCACAGGACAATGAGAGCGGGGGCGAGACTGCGGAGAGGCAGGGTTTTATAGCGGAAACCCCAGTGTTCCCCACCCCGTGAATGGAGGACCTAATTAAACATAACGTCAAGCACAGCCAGGGCCCCACCTGCCTGTGGCGGTTCATGTTAAACCGTGGCACGCCCTCCCCGGCTCGGCACCAGGAGGCGCAGAGGAGAACGCAGCGAAGAAAGTCAGATTTAAACCCAAGTCAGCCATACGTCATTAGGCAAAATAAACTCTTGGGCTTTGATCACAGCAGACTGTAATTTGCTTGTGTGAACTGAACTGAACTGAACTGAACTGAACTGAACTGCTGCAACAAGTTGAGACTTGAGCAATACATAATGCTGAAGTTGCACTTTGGGTTGAGGAAAATGTTTTTTGATTTGAAAATGCAACGCCTCTTTGGAAGGCCTGTGAGAGGAAAAATTGCATCACTTTCACTTACATTGTCACTGCACACTTTGCATTATTTACATGCTTATATTTATTACTCATACTTATTTACATACTTCTGCAGTGTTTTTTTTAATTATTCAGACCTCTTGAGCTTTTCAGCATTTATTGTGATCAAACCACAAGCATTTAATTTGTTGAGTAGAAGGAAAGTGATATACAGTTTTCGCTTTATTTTCACAAAGTAACATCAGAACAGTGTGGTGTGCATTAGTATTCAACCCCAATGAGTCAATAATACATTGTTGAACTACCTTTCACTTACAGCCCAAAGACTTTTAGGATATATCTCTACAAACTGTTGAATACTTTGTCACAGGGCAGCACAATAAATCGTGAATGTATGTATCATCATGGTCATTGTCAGTGTTTGAGATCTTCAAATGACAAATGACTGTTTGGAGTGTAATACTTGTTGTCTAGTATAGTTTACGAGTTCTGATGTTGCACCTTTCATGATAATCCAATTGTTAGCCAGTACAACAGAATCTCATAACAGAAAAACCTCAAACTGGACACAAATGACAAAGGTTAAGAACAGCAGAAAGATGCAAAATACACCTTGTATTATCATGTAATTTCCAATGACGTTATAGCTGTTATTAATATGTATATGTTGCCTGTTGTTGTGGTTTCTTGGTTTTGTTTTCTCTCTTTCTGCAGGTTTAGAGGCTTCGATCGTGTTAACCTGTGTTCTCTCTGTGCTTATTTCTCACTCCTATGTCCTTTCCTTTTAAACCTTTTCCCCGCCTTTCTCCTTTTCTCTTCTTCCTTTTTTGTCTCTCTGTCCATCACATTTGAAATAAATACAAAAAAAATTCTAAAAACCTTTATAGAATTATAGCATGTAACTGGAATACATTCTTCACCTTCTTCAGAGACAATAATTGTCCAGTCAGAAGTCCTCGTAGGTGAACGGTCAGGTGGGTCGGTTCGCCATCGCACCAAACTCCTTCCATTGTTGCATGATGGATTGAGAATTGAATTAGACTGTTGTTTTATAAACTAACCCTGCGTGAAACCTCACCACTTCTGAACTTCATGATTCTGTTTGTTTACTAAAGCTCTCTAACATCCGTTAGTTTATCCCATAAAATCCCAATAGAAAAACAACATCAAGTTCAAGGCCAGTACGACTGCGTCTAGAGGAATACTTGCCTCCGGACTCTAGGAGGAAAACCACCAAACATCTACACAAGTAAAAGCAAATGAAAGGACTAAGCTGTTTTTTTTTCAGTCAGGACCTCCTTCCTCTGAGGCTTCAGAGCCATCCGTCACACCACTGATCTGAGGAACAACAGAAACAAACAACAACGGCGACAAATGATTCACATGTTATGTCTTTTCTTTTTTTGGCCTACTTGTACGTCTTCGGTTTGGTCCTTTGTGTTGCTGTGTGACATGTAATGACATAGTGACAACATGACTTGTAGCACCCCAGAGATGGCTGCGATCGCAGTTCGCCGTGGGGCTGACTGCCTTCTTATGCAGCGAACCAAAAGCCAAAGAGAAATTAAAAGACTATAAAAATATATTACAAAAACATCACGCATTTGGAAACTTTTCCTAACAAGTCCGTCTTGATCTTTTTATTTGTCTCTCGCTGCCAAATGCAGACTTTTCCGCACACCACAGCGGCACACAGACAGGCCGCCATAAAGATGCATGCCGACTGTGTTGCCGTTATGACTTTCAGACTCCCAGAGATCTTTGTTGTTTTTATGCCACCTCAACTTTCATCACTCCTACACAAACCAGATCAGCCGCTTTCCAAACTTTTTTTTTTTTTGCTACCGCGGCGCTCAGCCTCGACATGACTCAGAACAAAAACATAAAATATTTTCCACTTGAGAGCGATGTGCGAAATCTTGAGGGGGCCGTTTATCTGCTATTTGATGCCCTCAAATCACTACAGAGGGCACGCTCAAGGGATGACAGCACTACTTCTTCATACCAGGTATTTATAATGTGAGCACGTCAACCTGAAGTAATGAATTCATTCAAATACATCTATCTGTTCCCCATATGAGTGTAATCTCTAAGGAGCTGCTGCTTAAAAATAGGGCTTCATTAGTTGCATCAGTTTAGGTTGAGATAGAAAACCTCAAATAACTGGACTTTTGATGGAAATATTTTGCTGCATCTTAGAAGCATGGCTAAGTCAACAGAATTTTCCAGAAAGGTCGTAGGAAAGACAATCACCTACTACAAACAAGGACCGGGATATAAAGAGAGAACCAAGGTCCTAATTATTTAAGGAATTTCAAAGAACAGTTCACGAGTGTAAAGTTAAAGGAACACCTGGACACGGGTGGAAGAGGAAGCCATCATCAGAACACTGTCACCAAAGAGCTTTTGAAGGACATGCCCTACTTGTCATGTTTGGACTTGAGATTACGGAAAACGTCACCGTGTGGTGCTACCGTAAGAGCAGGGAGGAAGAGAAACTACCGTGAGAGCAGGAGGCACAATATAGGATATTTATGGGAAAAATAATGATATGGGGTAAAAAAAAACGATAGTTTCCCAACCAAAACAGGAGACTTGACTGGTATGGGATATGCTGAAAAAAAAACCCCCAATGCCTTCAGTATTGTGTTCTTCGGTCAGATATCAGGGGAGAAAAAGCTATACCATCTGTGAGGAAGCTGGAGCGTTGGTGTCGCTGGACCCTCAAACTGGACAGTGATCCCTAGTCATACCCCAAAGTCCGAGATACAACAGTGGCCTTCATAGATACCTGACCTGAACTCTGTTGAAAATTTCTGGCGGGGCTTTTTAAAAAGTTGCAAGATGCAGACAAACCCAGGAATATCAATGAACTGGAGGTCTTTGCCTTTGGATTAAGATTCATCAGGAATGCTGTCAGAAATTGATGTCTAACTGTGAATCAGACTTTATTAGAGTACTTTAAGGGCAAAAGTACTCCAATAAGAGTCAAATGTCCTTGTTACTATATAGTTTTCACACTCAGTCTTATGTTTAATTTGTAGTTAGGTTAGTTGTGTTACACTGTTTAAACTGTTTTTCTTTAAAGGGGCACTATTATGAATTTTTTTCCAAGATTTACATCATATTATTATGTTATTCCCTCAACAAAATATAGCTGGAGTGTTGCTTTGATTCTTTTATGCATGTTTGAGAAATCATTGAATCTCTATGGCAACCATTCAGCTTAGGAAAACACCTGGGTGAGCATAGTCCCGCCTTTGAGGACAAAGCTCCACCTCAGTAGCTGTAGTTTCCAAGCTTCTGAGCTCCACAGAGCAGCTCTCCCTCGCTATTCACCCATTCTGCTCCTTCAGACTAGACAGCAGCAATTAGCAAACACCTGGTGAAACTGCTCATCTGCTAAACACATAGGAGCTACTTCTTTGTGCAATGTTGGTAAAATTGTTGTTAAAGGGTTAATAGGGGAGCCATGTTGTGATGACTTCCTGAAGACGGAGCTTCAGAAAGAGCAGGAGCTTCTTAAAGGCTTTAAATTACAAATTCAGAGTTCATCTAACTCATATTTCATATATAAAGCATTTTATGAAGATAGCATCATTATTTGATTATGCTATAAAATGGTACTATGTGGCTGAAAAATACATAAAGCTGCCCCTTTAAGTAATTTATAACAAATAGTTACTGGTTCCCATATTTTATCAATGAATGTAGTTTGCCATGAGCTTTTAATAACAGTAGAGTGGCTGATGCACTTAAGAGGGATGTTGATGCATGATGGACGGTAAGAAGCATTTCAAAGAGAATGTAAACTCTAGAAAGAAAGGACTTAAACTCACGACCTTTTGCAGAATAGCAGCCATCCTGATGACAGTTTCCTTACGCTCCCAAATACAATATGACTCAGCCTCCTGAAGGCGTTGCACAACTGTGGCTAAAGCTCTAAAAGCTTCAAACTTAAACAGTCTTTATTTTAAGATAATTGCACCTATGTATCATGTTCATTTCTGTCTCACTTCTCATCACTAACGGCAACTGTGAATTATTTCTCATGGAAACTGTGCAGAGCCGACTACATATCAGCCAGGTTGGGACACACCGACGAACCCAGAGAGAGAACCCAATGTAACAGTTAGCAGTTAGCAGTCAGAGAAGCTGAAGAGTCTAGAAATAAGTCTGGTATCAATAATTCATTTGGATGGATATCTGGTCATTTAATAATAATAATTAAAAAAGAATACCACTTTATTGGAGACTGTTTTGCTTTGATGTATTCACAACAGCCTTTTTAACTGGTTTATTTTTGGCTCCATGCTCTGGGGGTTTTTGATGGAGATAATCATGATCTGTTGTAGATTAAAGACGACTTGGAAATGGTGAGGAGATAGCCCAGCTGAATGAAATAATCAAGTGCTGACACACAAAATGTGATGTGCTTGAAGGGGGAGGCTGGGCAGCAGAGCTGTTAGCCAAGCAGCTAACAGTTCACATGTTTCGGAGACAACTATACTCTGCTACGTTCAGGATAGATTTGAAAGAGCTAGAAGTAGACATGGTGTTATGTACACCTGTTTTTTAACATCTCCATAGCAACGTTTATGAATCCAACAGGCTTGTGTCAGCAGTACCGCCGGCTGGCATCATTCTCTCTGTGTTGAAATCAGTTGGTCTGCCACTCAACCTCTGGTCTAAGCTAAAAACCAAAGGAGTCATAAAAGTAGCGGAGAATACCACCCATCGACCAGCTCATCAGTCGGTTCCCATGGATACTGAACTCAAACTGCAGAAGATACATTGTTGGGCAATTAGCATGGCTTATTTCCAAGACAAGTCCCTTAAGAAACATGATAGATGAAGGAGGAGTTTACTTCACAAAAGAATAGCAATTGATAAATGTTTGGTTTTTTGTTACAGTAACTTCTTAGTGAAGTTGTGGCTTGTTTACCAATCTGGCATAAGGATCTTTGAGTGTCCTAAAAAGCACTCGATAACTTTGATGTATTGTTATTATTATTATGAGGTTAGAAATTTGCCTGTTAAGTTATTGTCCTGAGGATTTACCAGAGTGTGATTGCTGACACTCGTCACACTTCACAGTTTACCATAGCAACTGGCTCCAGACTGTCTGTGCTGTGCTTCATAAATCAGACGGCACCTGATGGAGTATTCGGTGTCGTACTACTGAAGTTTTACTCAAGCTATCAACAAGGCTTCGACTTTTAACTCAGCTCAGTCCAACAGTCTGCAAAACTGAAAGTTCACCAAACTCACCCATTGTCTTGGCTAGAGACTGAACGGCAAGGTGTTCCCGCTGCGGTACATAGTCAAGAGTTTGTGCTTCTGTCCGCGCGCTCGCCGGGCCCTCTGTTCCCTCTGCTCACTTTTATCCACTCTGACTCAAACTCTATTTAGCTCTGTCTCCTGTTTTAGAGCCCCAGCTGGAGCAACCACCACCAACGGCTGCCGGAGTGCAACTGAACGAAGTCTGAGCGCACAGCTGGCCTTATAGGTTTTTTCTTAAGGAGAAAAAGTCCACATCCCACTGTCAGTCACAGTGGAGCATAGTTTCAGCCGGGCTGCCATCCAAACAGACATGAAACTATTCTATTTCGGTCCGCCATATGAGCAGCGGTTCAGTTCAGAGGAGGGTTGGGGTGGGGGTAAGACTCTGTGGTGGAGCATGTAATTGCAGAGTGACCTGTTATGGTGAGATGTAATTGCAGACTTCATCAGATGGAGAGAAGCTGCCAACAAGACTAGGTAAAGAACTTTTAAATAATACTTTTGGGGGGAAAAAAAAGAAAGAAAAGAAACAAAACAGACCACATAAATACACGAGGAGCTGGGTTCCAGATGTGGCAGCAATGGGAAGGGAGGGGAGAAGGAGAGGGAGGGACTGAAAAGAGAGTTGGATGAAGAAGAAAAAAAACTGCCATGGCAGCAGAAAGAAATCCCAGTTCTGACACGGTGAAAGGGTGTTTTCCTTCCCAGGAGCTAGTCCCAGAAGATCGAAAAAAAAAAAGGGGAATGAGGGAAGGTAAGAGGATGTCGGTCCCGGCCCGGTGTTGTTTCTGGACCTTCACCACAGCTGCTCCTGAGTGTCTGGTTTCACGTCAGCCTTGAAAATGACTACCTTATGGGGAAAAAAGTGGGGGGCTTTAAAAATGGAGGAAGAAAAATAAGAAAGCATAAACGGGGCAGAGACGGCTGGTTCTAATTTCCATGAAAGACCCCGCTGCGTCGGCCTGATGCAGCTTATATGGTCGTACTCTTGAGTGAATAATTATCATGCCGTTATGTCACGCGGACGGCTTCGTGTACTCTCCCATGCGTACATAAGACCCTTGTGCGCCGTAAGAGGGGGGCAATAAATATTAGCTCCAGCGTAAATGTGAACGTAAACATCTAATTTCCTCACAAATCTGACCTCATTTCCTGGCCAACGTGAGAGAAGGAGCTCATATAAACTGAGCAGAATGGCACATATATTATTGGACGGTAATGCGAAGGTAGACTTTCAGAAAACAAATCAGAGGTTCTGGTTCCACTTCGAGTTAGACTTCAGCAGGGTTCCACTAAAGGGGCAGGTGCTCAAAAAAAAAAGGGCACATCTAACCGCATTCTAGGACAGAATATTAACAAAGACACACAGCTTTCAGAGTTTAACAAACAATGATAAGTTACAAAATTGTGAAATATACAATCAAAGCTAAAGAAAATCTCTATATAGAGCATACAACTGTGCATATGGAAGATATTTTATTAGTAATTTCATTCTGCAAGTCTATTTTGTTTTAGGAAAGTATTGCAATATTCAAACCCCCAATTTAGCAAGATATGTAAATCAGAGCTAGACCACCAGACATATTGTCTTTACAGAATTATACTATTCAAAATATAAACAAAGGCACAATGGAACCTTTTAGTGACTGTAATCTATAAAAAAGAGCTGCCTGTTTCCTACTGCAGTGGAGATGAAGATGGTCCATTCAGGAAAGCAGAGCTGCATCAAACTTTAATGTGGAACTGCAGAAAAACAAAAGGAAAAATTGAATTGTTATTGCATGTCACCATGAGAAAAGCCTACTGAGTTTAACTTAAAACCTTTTTTAAAAATTAAAATCACACATTTTTGTCTCATGAAGTGAAAAAATTATTTGCAAAACAAACTTATTTGTGCTTGTCAGAAATCTGTTCTTGCTATTCTAAGATTTTGTTTGTGACTCAAAGTTTTGCTTGTGATTCTCACATGAAAAGATTTCTGATGTGTGCAAATAAAAGTTTATGTTTGGCAAATAACTAAGTTCATGAGGCAAAAATGAGTTATTTAATTTAAAAAAAAGTTTTTTAAACAAAACGTTTTGTTTTTAAAAAAGATAATTAAAATCCAAAAGTTTTGATTACAATTTATTTTTACTTAACTGAGTTTTTTTTTTCATTGAATAATTGGAAAAAAAATTAACTGCATACTCTGCGAACCAGACCCTAAACTTACTTAAAGTCTGGATTGAGTTTTTTCCCCTTCATTAATGACACACTTTTATTACATACATTTTATCTATCATGGTAATTCAGGGTGAGTTACTTTTAATTCTAAATGAACATCCTTGTTAGACTTTTATGTAAGTGCTATTCTCCTTCGAGATACATTTACCCAACGCCAGAATAAATGCAATGTACATTATGCAGCAAAGGAAATTAGAAGATATATATCCATTATGGAGATGATCGGTTTTGGACGGGCGATGTGCCCAAGCACATACTGAAGAATGACTGATATCATTAACGATACAGGGAAGAAGCTTTTCAGTTATCTTGCGTTGCTAGCAAAGTCGTTAGCTAGCAGCTAGCTAATAGCACAACAACAACAACAACCTAATGTCTGTATGATAAAAATACTGAATCGATAGATAAGAACAGTTTTTTCTCACCTGGCTGTCTCCTCCTGCTCAGTAGATCTTCAGAGGAAGCCAGACGCAGAGACCTGTCAGTGTCTGTTGTATTTCATTACCTCTCTGCTTAAACCGCTACTCCGTGCTGAAGCAGAAACTATACTTCAACGTTTTCCATCATCTGACGAGAAGCAAGTCTACTCCACTTTATTCACCAAAAACGTTTTTTTTAATTCACCAAAAACTGTTCTGTAATTTGGAACGTTCGCTACGTTCAGCTCCAGTTAGCCGCCTTATCTCACTGCGCGAGAGGTAATTGCGACATGCGTCACAGGCAAAAGGTCACCTGTCCGGTGACCGGAGGGCTTACTATGTTTTTACAAAAAAAAAAAGCAACATAAAACCAAATAATTTTAGTACATGTTATGTGTCAGAAGAGGGCTTAGAAAATAATTTTAAAAAAAATTTGACCAAAAGGGCACTTGGGGGCAAGGAGCAAAAGGGGCAGGTGCTCAAGCACCCCCAGATCCCCCCTCTGCACGTGCCTGGACTTCAGTTTCTTAGCTGAAACAGACTGCAGCCAGCAAGATTGTTCTGTTGCAGAAAGATTGAGATAGAGGGTACAAAATTATACCCATCAAATGCCTGGATATATATATATACAAAAGAAACCCCCATCTCAGAGTCTTTCCTAAAAATTGGATATACAGAAGTCCAATAGTCTTTGGGAGAGTGTGCCCACAACATTAATATTCATCCATTATCTTCTGCTTATCTGGGGTCTGGGCAGACAAGACCCAGACTTCCCTCTTCCCATCTGCTTGTTCCAGCTCTTCCAGGGGAATCCCAAGGTGTTCCCAGGTCAGCAGAGAGACAAAGTCCTTCCAGCGTGTTCTGGGTCTTCCTCTGGGTCTCCTAATGGTGGGACGTGCCTGGAACACCTCACCAGGGAGGCGTACAGGAAGCATCCTAACCAGATGCCTGAGCCACCTCAGCTGGCTCCTCTCGACATGGAGAAGCAGTGGTTCTACTCTGAGTGGCTCCCAGAAGACTGAGCTTCTCACCCCATCTCTATGGGAGAGTCCAGAGATTCTCTGGAGGAAACTCATTTTGCTCACTTGTAAGTGCAAACCTTTTTTTCCGTCACTATCAAAGATGAAGGTAGGAACGTAGATTAACCATTAAATCTAGAGCTTCACCTTTTGGCCCAGCTCTCTCTTCACCACTACAGACCGGTACAGAACTCACTTCACTGCAGACGCAGAACCAACACGCCATGAAAAGTCCTGCATATTGCTCTATAAGCTTCCCTCACATATGCCCTACTTTAACATACTGGCAACAGCAGACCAATTTGATTAATTTTATGACTTGAAAGGTTTATTGATAGAATTAGCAATCTAGACATTGAATTTAAAGCCAAATATTTAGCTACAAGCTAATTATTTAGCTACCAAACTGCATCTTTATTTTAAAACTAACTTGAAGCTAAATATTTAGCTCTAAACTACACATTATCTCAGAGCTAATATGCAAATTCACGTGTCAATAACCGGAAATGGACAACCAAAATGAAAGCTGGGTCTTGCAGGCCTCTATGTAAATTCCTGACGGTGAGCCGATGCAGTCACTGTTGGCATAGAGCCACTGGTAAATGTTGCTATTGCCATTGAAACGGCTCATCCTTTGTTTTAAGCTGAAATGTTGTGTGCATGAACAAACCAAATTATTGCTGTTCATTTCTGACTGTGCAAATTTTCCAAACGGGACCCCACAGTATGGAACCTAAGAAACACTCGGGTTTTATTATGTTTTGATAGAAAGAGCTGTTCAACTGGGATAATACATTCTTTTTACTGTTAGCACTATTATCCAGACTAAATCCTCACATATCCCTTTAAACAGCTTTGTTAAAAATAAAATATTGATAAGTTCCACAATAAAGACAAGCAAAGCAGAAAAGTTGTACACTGTAAAAACAAAGGAATGCTGTTCAATGATTTGTCTGAACCAAGCAGGGTCCTCTCAGTAGAACCAGTAATCTGCTAAGTTGCAGAATCTGGTGGAACATAAACCATCTCAGATGCAGCATCATGCCTTCAGCTCTCTATTTCCCCAACCATCAAATTATTATTTAAAAGGAAAACGTCTTCCAAAACCCTCGGTTTGGAAGCGGGTCTGTGGTGTGGGTTTCGGGGAACCGGACGAGAGGCACGTCTTTCACTTAAAGATGGGGGCAGGGGGACCACTTCTTGGTTTCTTTCCGATATGAATTGTTTAATTCGTGCCTGGAAGGGCCCCATTCAAAGCAGCTGTCTGCCATTAGGACTGCTATTCTCATTTACAAAGTGGGATTGTTAGATTACGGCTGAGAGAGAATCCTAAAACCTAACCGACCCCAAGAATCAGCTCCCCCAACCTCCTGCTCCTCTCAATCATCCGGTATATAGAGATGAGATTTTATTTTTCCTCTTCTGTCATTTCAGAAAAATGTTCCATGTGGAAGTTAGTTGCTCTCTCTCTCTGGCAGACGGAGCAGCAGACAGTGTGACAGATCAGGGATTTTTTTAAAGTTCGAGGGGGAATAGAAAACAATTCCCCTCTCTGCTTCAACAATAATGACATACGTTGTTGTATTAGTCCTACAAATCCATCAGCTGGGAGTTATTTCACCAGGCAGTTAATGAAATAACTCCTTTTATTGTCAATTCTTGCTTCCTTTCTCACCGATTTCTTGCATTTCACTGGAGCTTATGTACGATGTTTAACAAAAAACTCCTTTGTTTTTTTGACGCAGACACGTGTGTTGGAGCGTGAAGCAAGTAGTGACAAATATCCCCTATTTGCTCGGTTGCATTGCTTAGCATTCATCCATGCAGCCTGATAGGATCAACTTTATCCTGTTTGGCAAGTTTCCCCCCCATTTGGAATGTACTCATTAGGTCTTCCGTCTCTAAAGTCGCATTAATGTAAACGCAGCTTCAAAACGACCAGATCAACAGCAATGATCTGAAAGATGACCTTCAATCGACACAAAGGACTTTGAGATCTTCAATCACAAAGACCTCTGTGAACAATTAGACAAATATGGAAATTAAGAAGTAGAGCACACTCGGATCCTGTCTTAATTAAAGTTTCAAGAGTGTGTAAGTAATGAATGTGAAGTCAGATCGCTGGACTTCACATTCACATTCAGTATAGTATCTTCACAAGGTTAGGGGCCTAAGTTGTTTATTTTGTACATCATTAGCATGAGTAATTTATTAAAGTTGTTTTTACTTATTTAGTTTATAATTGATTTTAAAAATCTCTAATTTTGGAAAGCTAAATTAATTGCCAGTGTTATCTTAAGACAACAGCGAACCGTGAGGACTCTACTGCACTCTGTAGGTTAAATATCACAGTTCTTGTCTAAAATGAAAATTAGTTGGAATTAAAATGTGATGAAGAAACAAACTGCCAGGAGAAACTTGGACTAGACCATTAGGATGGCATAAGTGAGAATGACAGTAGACAGGTAGCTTTAGCACAGTAAGACACATAGAAAGTGGTTTCTAGCCTCTTCCGCCTTGAAGGGACTGAATTAATCCGTTATATGGAACAAAATGTGTGGAAATTAGAAAAAGGTTACCATAATAATAAACTGTAGCTTAAAGATTACAGTAACAGCCTGAGTTTAGTGTATCCATAATCAACTTTTCATAAAGATAATTAAAAAAAATGATGGTGAAACACTCTTTGAGACATTTATTTCAGTGTGTTGTTCCACAATGATACAATGTCACCTACAGGCAAGAAACCCTTTCAAAGAGCTGCTTTTACGATGCTTTTACATTTAAAATGGAATGTATTTGAATAAAGTAATTCAATATTTGATGCGTTTCTGAAATACATGAGGCTAAAATTGAACAAAAATACAATTTCCTTTTTCAGTCATGCACCAGTAGAGTGAAATATTCCCTACAGACAGTGAACACATAAAACCTCCAGAAAAAAACAAAAAGGAAATGTCTTTAAATTTTAAGAACACTGTAGACATCCTGTACCTTGGAGGAAGGGATGCTGTAAACCTGAAGCTTTTTTGGTGACCTTGGGTTTGTTTATTCATTTTGGAAGAAAAAATCTATACAGATAAATGTGGCATATTTAAGATCCAAAACTAAAAGGCCTTTTTCTTTTTCTTTCTTTTTTTTTTACTGATTCAAGATTTGGTCCATTTAATTTAACTTCTATGGAAAACACTACACAACAAATTATTCCAAATCACTGACAGGAAGACAGAAATGTTTATCTGCACGACGGGGAATCTACTCGGTGTTGCGTGGAACGTATTACCTGCTGCTGTGAACCCTGTCAGATGCACCACGGTTGATGTTCTGAGTCAAGTTTAGGTATTTACAGAATTAACCGTAACTCTATGCCATTTTGAGATCATTTGTGAAACTATGAAGACGTTACAGAAGGCAGCTTGAGGTGTTGGAGAATGGAAGGCTTCTCTCCTCTCTTGAAGCACATCAGTAGAGCCACACAGAAACTTTTTGTGTGGATAATTAGATTGCCATCTATTGGAGTGTTGCTGTAACAACAAGAAAAACCCCCCAAAAAGGTTTCCGTCATGTTAAATTTCCTATTTTTTTACGTTTTGCCTAAAATATCGCTGCATGTGTCAACCAGCTGTGGTTGTTTTTTGGCTGCCTTTTGTTAAGCAATTCCCTGTTTTTCTTGTCATGTATCCAGACTTATCCGGTTTGTTTGGAATGAGTCGTTTCTGCTCTCTATGGACTGTTTGTATTTGTAAATTTGACTCATATGTTAATAGTTTTCATATTTGTTCTGGGATCAATGACAGCATCGTGAGTATAAGTATAAGTGGCAGGTGATGTTTCTCTCTCTCTCTCTCTCTCTCTCTACATCTGTTTACAAAATGCTTTGAAGAACAACACAATTACCTCAAACCAAAGTGTATCTAAAATACATTTTAATCTTGCTGAAATTTTTGTTTTTCACAATATTGTTTACAATATGAATCCATCTCCGTTCTCCTCCTCATCCTCACTCGGGTTCTTCATTGCCGTCTCGAAACGAAGCCGTACAATCATGTTCATGTAAATTTTTCTACATCAAGGCACAAGACAACAGCCGTTGTGTGGGGAGAGGGGAGCGAAGTGGGGAGGATATTTACCAGTGTAAAGGGGGGAATGTTAATATATGAATCTCAGCTGGGGGTCGGTGCTACAAATGTGCTCTAACGAGGTGAAACGTGGGGCGAAAAAAAGAAAGTGATAACCACTGCTGTTTTCATTTTATTTTCCAATAATATTCATGTATAAAAAAGAGTAACCATCGGGATGTTTTTTTTTAACTTTAAGGAGTTCATTTGTTCATGTACAGAAAGTAAAGTGCTTTTTTTTTTTCAATTTTTTTTTCAGTTATTTGCCAAAAGCCAAAGAAAAAGATTATTAACAGGATGGATAACGGGGACAAAACATCCTTTCTTTTCCAGTAAGAATGTGAAAGAGAAGATAAAGGGCCAGTTTAGTATTTATCTGCGTAGTTTTGCTGTGTTGAATTTTTGTTCACAGGTTGTTGTTTTTTTTTTTTCCTTTTTTCTTTCCAGGTGTCCGCCTCTGAAAGACAGAAAATTAGAGAAATTGAGGTACATCCTAAGGAAACAACGCCAAACTTTTATCGATAAAATACAATTTGTATAAAACTGTATTTACCATTTCCCAGAAGGTTGATGGGGAGCCCTCACATCTGGGTGCTTCTCCTTCGCCTGCCGAAGGCCTTGGCGCCAACATTGGTGGGAACGAAGTTGCTGTTGCCTATTCCCCCCGACCGGCTGAGGAAGTCGGCCAGGCGGTGGGTCACGCACGTGGCCGTGTTGCAGGCGCGCTTCTGTGCTGTAACGCTGCTTCAGGACAGCAAAGGGAGATTAGCACGAAGACACCACGTGACGTTTACGTGAGCTAACACCACAACACAGTGACTGTACGACAAATTTGATAAAAGTGGACAAATAAGGTAACAGCTTATGTATTTTCTTACCTGTTGACTTACTGAGGACTTCCCAGACAGATTTCAAGGCGTCTTAAAAGTGCGTTTACGCTCTAATTCGTTTAATTTCTGTCTTACGTGATTGATTTTTCATTAAGCAACAAACATCTTGCCTCATGAGCAGATTATATTCTTACCTCTGAACTGATTGACAACTTATTCGATTTCAAGACGTCTTAAAGTGTATTTACGCTCTAATGTTCTTGCGTGTTCATATGAACCAATTTTTGCGTCTTTAACGAACGAACAGGAGCTAAGGCTTAATAATAATAAAGGACATTGGTGTCTTCAACAGTGTATTATTTTCTTACCTGTGGACATACTGAAGCATTTTATAGTATATTTACACTCTTAATTTATTTAATTTTGCTTGTGTTCATGCTAATCAAATGTTTTGTCTTTTAAAAACAACTAACATGAGCTAAGGCTTCCTGGTAGAAAACTACATTTGTTGAACAACATGGTGTCTCATAATCGGGTTATTGTCTTACCTTTCCAAGGCGTCTTAAAGTGACTTTACACTCTAATTCATTTAAATTTTGTTCTCGCGTGTTCATGCAACCCAATTTCTGTGTGTTTTTAAAAAACGAACAGGAGCTAAGGCTTCCTGGTAGAAAAATACGTTTATTGAACAACAAACATGGTGTCTTAATGAGTGGATTATTTATTAATGGTTACATTAAGTGATCTGTCTATCAGATGCCATCAAATAACACTACACAGAAATGGATATCTGATATTGTAAATTACAGCTGTGTAAATTATGTCTGATTGTCTGAGATAAAAGGAACAAATTATTCTCTGCCAAAAAAAGAAACAAGCAGGGAAAAAGTGGGAAAGAGGTACATAAAAAAAGAGAAAAAAATCAGGTTCTTCTCATGTCAAACAAGCCAGTAGGAGTTAGCATGCACTTGCCAGGATGAAAAATATGGAGAGCAAACCGGGATGAAGGGATAGGTAAGAAGAAAGGATAAATAAAGGGAGAGAGAGGAGAAGGGAGAGGAGAAAGAAGGGTTTAGATGCTGTCAAACGTCTCGCCGTAGCTTGCATAGCTGTCCCTCTCAGGAGCGCCGCGCTTCTTGCCGGGCGTTCCCGCTCCCACGTTCGTGCGGGGGAATGTCTGCAACTTGTGCAGCTCCTGAGACAGTTTGCCCAGCACGCAAGTGCTGAGGTTGGAACAGCGCTTGGTTAGGGGCCTGCCCATGCTGTTGGGGAGGGGACACACAGAAAAAGACATGCAGAGAAAAAAAGGACTCATAGGTAAGGGAAAACATGCAAGAGAAATCATCATCGTTTTGGTCTTTTCTCTAGCCTCCACTCGCACTCTGCTCTGACCTCACATGCATTTCTGTCTCATGCCGTCACAGCTTAAACAAAAGTGGAACAGGAACGTCTCAAACCTCATACAGCATCATGCCACCAGCTTTTCTATTTTGAAACATTCACAGAACTCATCATCCATCCCGTCATGCGCCAACCCCCTCTCCCAGAAATCCTGCATCTTTTACACCAACAAAAACAACCCATCCACTTCCCACAGTCATGCAGCTTCCCGTAACTGTAACTGGCATCATGCACACTTGTTTTTTTTTTTTTTTTTGGTGGGGGGCGAGGGGGTTGATAAGTAAATATATGCTTTTCACATGCCCAGCAGGCAGTTTTTCACCCCTTCACACAAAGTCAATACCAGGCTTGTTTCATGCGGGATAAAGGGTCATGACAGAGAATACAGATTTTTTTTTTATTTCTCCATTTTAGCATTTTGTTGTGGAAAAAAAATATGTTTTTTTTTTTCTTTTTTCCCCTATGGTTTTGCCAAAAGTACATACCTCTCTAGAGCTGACTGATGATGATGCATCAGCAGTGGTGTTAGAATGAAACCAGAGAGTGAAACGTGGGAACAATCTAAAAACAATCTGTCCGGTTTACATTTTCGCTGAAAGCAGCCAGGTTCAGGACCTGTCCACGTTGTCGCCTGAACAAAATGTAGTCTAATAATTCTAGAACATGTTCTAGAAAGTTGTAGAACAAATCTGTTCTTAAACCCACCACACTATTTGTGTAAGTCTCCAGAATAAGGCATGGTAATATATAAATGAAATTAACTTGATGATTGAGACGACTCTACATTATTGCATTAGAAATCGAGTCGTCTGTGAGTTGCTTCTGCTGTGAGGAAATATTATTTGAGGGAATAAGAATGGGATGTACCTGTTTCCCTCGGTCGCCTGCTGCTCCATCTCTTCTGCCGTCATCTGCACAAACTCCTTGACGATGGCGTTCAGTAACCTTCGCGCCTCGTAGTCCGTGAGCGTGACTCGTTCTGACATGGACTCTAAACCTGGTCTGTGATGGGACGGTTCAGGGGACAACAAGGGGACAAGCAGTCAGTGGGGCAGGAGTTATCGCCCTTAGGGAGCTGCTGGACATTTGTCACACATTTCATGGGGCATTTAAGTAACTCAAAAGCTGGTTTTGAAGATTTTTAAGAGGTCTAAGAGCTCACACGGCCCCACAAACGCCCCGAGATGCCAGGATGCGTGTGTGTTTGTTGGGGTGGGATCTTGGGGTACTGGTAAAGACGATGGATGGGAAGGGGAGGCGGAGACATCAGCACCTTGGAGAGTAATGACGTCTGAGTTTGAGGGCCAGTGGCCAACACTAGGGAGGGGTTGGGGATCGGCTGGGGGGGGGGACAATCTGCGGAAAGTGCCCCATTTGAGAAAGGGGGGCTGATTTCCAACAAGCTTTAGATTTATTGCAAAATCAATAGCTTCATAGGAACACTCGGGAGAGTGGCTGGAATGGAGCTCCATATGGATATATAGGTCTCATTTATCTCCCTCTGGAGTGAATTACAACTTCCTCTTTTTGTGTTTTATTAATAGTATGTAAACAGCGGAATAGATGTGCAATCACATTTTGTGCAACTAATTCAATGTTTTTCAGGTTTTCTTTCCTAACTTTATGACTTTTAAATTCTAAACCAAGCATTAAATTTTATCTTTTTTTTATTATTTGCATCATAATGTTTAGCTACAATTAAGACATCCAAGGTTGGGATTATATCAAGCACATTCTATTCTATTCCATTTTATCAAGTTGCATGAATTAGTAAAACAACCTTTTAAATGTAAAATATTTAAAATGTTAGAATGTATTCTTACACTGCAAAAACACAAAATCTTACCAAGTACCTTTTTGTTTAGTTTCTAGTGGAAATATCTTGATACACTTCAAATAAGAGAACTAGCTTACAATAAACTTTTCAGCAAAGAATAGGAGATTGTTTTAGGTTAACAATTCCTTAGTATTGACTAAAAGTACTAGTTCCACTGGCAGATTATTTCATTTATTAACAAGACATTTTTCCATGTTACAAGTAAAAAAAATCTGTCAATGTTACTTTTTAAAATCAATATTAGGTAATTATTGACTTAAAACAAGCTTCTATATCTTGCTGAAAAATTACTTATAATTTAGTTTGTCTTATTTCCAAGTGTACCAAGATATTTGCATTAGAGACTGGAATATAAATACTGTATAAGATTTTGTGTTTTTGCTGTATAGCTGAATTTACAGTATGCTATACATTTGATAATAAAACATAACACCTGTATATGTACATTTACGTATATCAACTTTTACTGCTTCTATTAAAGTTGCTGCAGATAATTCCTCAAAAAGAAAGACATAATGACTAGAAAAACCTTGTAAGACTACAGTTTTTTTAAAAGAGCAAAACTCCTGAAAACCAGGAAACCATATCATCGTTGCTTTTAAATCCAGAAATCACTGCAAGTGCTTGACAGCCGCCTGAACGAAAAGTAAATCGCAAGAGCCGTGTCTCACCTGGCAGGGGCGGCTTGTGAGCAGTACATCTGGCAGATGACCAGGGCGTAGGCAACGAGGAAAGCTGAGATCTTCAACATAACCATGGTCCCCTGCAACAGGAAGGAAGACACCCCCACCCCAACCCTCTTATCAGCATCTTGCGTACTGATGTATCTACAAGGCAACATGTGTAACAAATGGACTTGCTGCTCGCCGAGCCCCTTCTTCCTCCTCCCCCCACACCTTTGAGTTCCTATCAAACTTGGTTTAGTTCTTCCCACGTCTCCTCATCCTCACACACACGGCAGCCACCACCCCCCGTTCTACTCTTGTTCATCGAAACGCACTGTTCCGAAATATCCAGCAGCGAGCACAGGACATGTAGTTCTCTCTTGTCATTCGCAGCGGGGACTGGAGTGCGACATGCCTGCAGGTAGCTGGGTGTGCATAAATGTGTGTGTACGTGTGTGTGTTTGAGAAGGGGGGGAAAGGTAGGCAAGGGTCCCAGACTCTGCAATATAGGTAGCAGTTGCTGGAAGAGGAGGGGTGAAAGAGAGGTGGTGGTGGTGTTGGGGGGGTTACTCCAAGCTTGCCAACTCCCTAAGGGACCAGTGCATTAGTGTAATGAGCTTCCAGCACTCTCTAACACACACGCACATTTTGTCTGCAACACACACGCACACTTTGAGCTGGTTGCTTCTGCTCGTTTTTCTCTTTCTCATAAATTGCACCACCTCAGTAATTTTAAATTTTTTTTTTTTTTTTTGCTTTTTCTGAAAATCTCCTTCCTCATCGTTTCTATCTTTCCTCCCTCTTTTTCCAACTTGGCTGAGTCTTTAATCCCCAAGAGGAAAACGGGAGCTTCCCAACATCTTCTGCTTCTGGTAACCAGCCTCATTTCATTCACATCAACCCAGTCAAACAGCTGCCACCCACAGCCAAAGAGTCAAAATACAACCCCAACCCACTGATCAAGACAATAAAGGAAGTCAACACTCACCTTCAATGATAATCACCAAGCAGTAAAAATAAATATATATAAATATCTCTCTGAATCTCTGTTCAAAACAACAAGAAGTTGACTTTCTCTCAACTTGCAGAACAACTCGACTCTGTTGCATGAAGTGCCAACCACCAGCCTATATATCCCACCACTCGGATTTGTGCATCGACTGTGTAGGTGTTTAATTATCTGCTGGCAGCCAATCGCGTGGGCCGTGATGTTACGGCGAGCCAATGGGAAGCCTCCTCTAGACCCCCATTCGGACTTGGCTCGCCGCTGAGAGACATGGCTTTTGTGCTGACGTCATTCCTCAGTCACTAAGTGCTCCATTCACAAAATTCACCAGTCATATGGACCATTTGCCATCACTAGTTTGCATTGATGTCATTAATCAAATAAGAAGCAGAGTGAACTGATGGACGTGCAGTAGCACTGCCGGCGATAAATAGTTGAAAAAAAGTTTCCAAAAATGGTTCGTTTCATGCTGCATCTCAAACTAGGAGATCAATAAAGGGCACCCCCACCCCTGTAAGTCACCGCTTCCCCTCCTGAATAAGCACTTGCAGGCGGGGCCATCTGCTGGGGATGGACGTATACTACACAGTGACGCACTTCTGGACTCCTGCACTTCATTCATAATGCTGCCTGGATGCCTCCAACTTCATTGTGCTTAATCACAATCCAGACTTCCTGCAGTGAGTTTGAGTAGTTAGCCAAGAACTTTAGAGTCTCAAGCATAAATAACTGATTACCTTCTGACAATTTTTGCTCTCTCTCTCTCAGCAGGTCTTGCAACCACTTTATTATTTATAAAACCACAAGTAAAGTGTGGCAATCTCCTGTCTCTCCGGAGTAAAAACCTCGAACCACATTAAGGTAATAAAGTCTTAACACGGCCAGTCCAGTAATGACCGAAGCTGCTCAGGCCTCCTCCCACACAAGTGAGCAAACAACCAATCAATGACAGCCTGCGACAAGGGCCGTTTCTCAACGGCAATTACACAAGTGTTTGCCCTGTACAATTGTCTCAATGCCCTGCCTTTTCATTAGAGGGGCAGGGCGGCGTGTGCATGTGTGTGTTTCTTTCTAAACTGCCTCACTTGAGCACGCGTGTATGGAAAATGTCTTTCTATGTGTACTTAATGCTAGACAAATTGGATAGGTGTGTGTGTGTGTGTGTAGGCCTATATGTCAGAGTAAACTAAAGGGGAGGGGTTGCCTCTCCATGTCTGCGTCACAGAGGAACCCCATTATACAGGATGAGCCTTTTAGTGCTATTGAGCCACATGGTTCAGCCTTGTCAGCTGCTAAATCACTGCTGAATAGGCAGCTGCCGGGCCTCAAGCCACATCTTTTGGAGTCTCTAACTTCTAGTAGGCACTTTCTCACAAATAAGAACAAAGACATTTCCTTGGGCTTGTGTATTTGTTTAGGTTTCTGCAGATAAAAGGTTTGTGCAGTCTTTCGGTGAAGGGCTTTGGATCGTGGAATTCTTTCTTCATATTGTTAGTGAAGGTAGCCACCACTTTGCTACAGGCTCTTGCAAATGCATTCTTCCCTCTTAAGCATTTGAACATTAAGTCATTAATAGCACAAATGTGTGTTCACAGTTGCTGGCCTTCACAATAAACTGCGTGGATGCTCCCAACAATGAACTGTGGATGGTCCTGGAGTACACTGAGCCTCCTTGATGTTTGGGCGGATGCATCAAACTATTCAGTAAATAGAAAAGACAAGAACTCAAAAACAATGCCGCATTAAAGTAAAAGAACTTCATCAAAGTCAATTTGTTTCCCTTCCAGGTCTGTGCTGTGCTGCCCTGTGCTGTGTCTACAAGGCATAACTCACTTGCAAAAAGGACAATCCTAAAGAAAACTGCACCAAATGAAATAGTCTACTTTCTAGAGACCAAACAAGCCCACCAAAGGACTTTCCAGGTGTGGACACACCTTTAAACAGGATGCTCAACAGATGTGCTAGGATTAGTAGCTAGTCCTAATGTTTTATTTTACAGTGTGATGTTTGTGTGCATGAGTCCAAAGTATCTTCAAAAGGTGAAAAAAAATCATCGTCCTTCCTCCTCAATAGCTACGTTTTCAATACAAACATGCCCAAAACTTTCTCAGTATTCCGCGAATCTCGAAAAAACAATTCCGCATCTGTGGTGTTTCCATTAAATCACAGCTGAATAAGTTTGTTTACCGCAATAAGTCATAAACAAAAAAATGCCACGCTATGATCCTCCAACTACTTCCTGCCGTCTTCTTCTTCGGGGTTTTTGCTCGTGGAAATGTCCAGTTGTTGATCATCTGACTCGTGTGATGAGAAAAAAGGTTTTCAATTGCAGTTTTCTGAAATAAACCAACTTCGACACGACCAAAAAAACCACCTCAGCACCAAAATGTTTCATAGAAATACTAGAGTTCGTGGTCAGTGGAAACGCAGCAATTGTAGTAAAGCATGTTTTTCCTAAACATCTAATGAGAGTTTCCTCAACTTCAAAATGCTCAGTAACAAATAAGTGATACTTGTTCAGCTTCTAATTAGCTTTACTAATTGGTCAAGCATTTACAGGCTAATTACAACAACATCTCACTAAATGATGATAGTGATGACACTAATGGCATTCAATGTCCAACACCTCAGATATAGACATAGCTGAAACATCGTAACGTTATTGTACAAAAACATTTCTAATGGCAAAAACCAAATAATTTCAGACAAAACTTGTTAGACTCAGCTTGTCTAGGTGTTGTGACCACCGGGCAGTTATTCAACTTAATTTATTTAAGTATTAATAGAGGATGGCATAAGGTTACTAGGGTACAAAACATTAATGAGCTGTGACTGCTGTCCAGTGGGAAGGTCAGGAGAGAGGGCAACCTTGTCAGGAACTGGAGCAAATTAATCACTTATGGCTATATACTTTACAATTTGTGGTCAAATAACACATTCCAACAGCATTACATATTCAACGTCTTCAGTTCTTCCGCCTACTGTAGTCAACATCAGGAGGAATAGACATGTACAAAGAGAAAACAATACATTTCACTGAATGTGAGTTTGTTTTGTAGGAAAAACAGCATTGCCTTTCCAGATCCCTCTTCATAGCTTTTTCCTGACTGTATGTATTCTATGTCATATGGGAGCGCTCACTATTTGTGCATCTTCGACAAACATTGTACACCCGCATGTGGACGAGTGTGTCTTCAGTGCCTGCTTCCATGCGTGTGTGTGTGTGTGTGTGTGCGCGCTTGCTCCTTTAGCGTGGGTGTTCCTTTTTTTGGTTCATCGGCATCACACTTCACCCTTGGGAGATTCAATGCGCAAGCCACCCCGACTCCAGCAAAGTTTCGCCTCGGTTCCTGAAAAACTTCCAAGCGCCGAGTCGATAGAGTAACCTTTAGAGCAGGGCCTCCCCCAGCCGAGATCAACACACCCAGCCAGTGTAAGTCATTACTGTGGACATAACTTCCCCTGTGGTGTAATTGGATGCAGACAAATGTGCAGTATGTAGCGTTCATAGCTCTCCTATGTTGAGCCAATCAAGGATCTCATGTGGAAATGTAACAGTTCTGGAAGTCTAGCAAAAATGATAGCAACACCCAAGAGTGATGCTATCGATATAACAGGAGGGATGAAACAGAAACCTAACGGTTAAAGGGACGATATACTGTAAAAGTGAAAGTGTGTTTGTGCAAAGTACACACAGATAGGTACAGTATTTACAGGGAAGTCAAATGCCACAAAATATGTCTAAGAGTCAGGTTGGTAGGGTTGTATAATGGGTTTTTCATTATAGTTTTATATTGTTGTGATTCTAATTCAGTTTGTTTTTAGAGTGTGTTTACTAATTTTTATTAGTTGCTGTTAGCTAAATATTATTTAGTTTTACTTTAGTTTTTATTAACTATAGTAGTACTTAAAGTTTTTTCATACTATGGTCAATTTTTAGGTGCAGAATTCAAAGAGGTTCAAGTATTGTGTTGTGATTGTGTATACATGGATCAGGTAATAATTAATCAATAAAATATACAATTAAAAAAATGTTTTCAATTATTATTGAACAACCAACTGACTGGTGTTTTCTCCCAACTTTGTCGCTATTTTATGGACTAGGTTAAGTGGCGTAATTTGCCGACAACTGATGTAAACTGCTTGTGTGTGGGTGGGGGAAGTTTTATAAACGCACAATATAGTTCCAGTTTCATATAGTTTTTCCCCATTAATTACTCTGTTCTTATATTTTTTTTTCCAGTTAAAAATATTTTCTCAATTTCAGTTTTTGTAATTTCATTAGTTTTAGTTTATTATAATAACATTGAATCATAGATTTAAAAGAAATTTAGTGTTCAAATATTTTTTGAACACTAAAATGAAGAAAACATGATTGAACATTACTGTTCAATCATGGAAAAAAGGACAAAATGAAGCACGCCACACAGTTCAATTCAACTGTAGAGAAGAAAGTTTAGCAGCAATAATTTAATGTTGTTTACCGTATGGCGTTATCGTTCCCTCACATTGTTGTGGTTAACATTGCCTGATGCTGACAGGTCAACTAGTTATGCAACCTTCCTTCAGTTGACTGAGGTTTTCAGGCACTGTGTGCTTTGCACAGCTGTCTTAACAGAACAGCAATTCAGGTAGACTGACGACTGAATGATGACTTGGATGTCGCAAAACCTTGATTATTAATAACATTAGAGACATATTTGGTCGTCAAGCAACGAGGATCCCAACATCGAGCTGACTTCAGTAGGCCTGAATTTCCCCTCTGAGGGACAATAAAGGACATTTCCATTCTGTTTTATTCTCTATTAGCTGCGTTTCCATTAACCATAAAATTGCACAAATTAAAATGACAAAAATACATTTTGCTTTATGAAAACACTAAAATACATATTTTTAAAAAAGTTCTTTGCTAAAAAGTTTTTGCGCTGGAATGAATTAGTTTTTCAGCGGTACCGAAATAACTGCATTTCACAAAACTGTAACATACAACACTTTTGTCACATTTGAGTCATGTGATCAACAACCAGATGTTACTACTGGCGGAAGCGATGAAGAAGACGACAGGAAGTAGTCGGAGGATAATGGTTTGTTTTTTAGACAGATGTCTGGTTGCACAGTTCATAAAAAGTTGTGTGTCATTCCAACGCGTTGAATCCATATCTCTGTTTTAAAATCGGCGACTACAATTTCCCCAAAACGCCACATCCGTAGCCGCTCCAAAGTACAAGGCGCTTGTTTCTCCAACGCCTGACTAAGATGGCAATGTCTTCTCTGACGGCTGATAGATGATGAACACTAACTCCATGTCTGAATTATTATTACTATTATTCACTTGTGTTTTTGTGTGTGTTTTTTTTACATTTTCTTTCTTATTTAACACAAACGCCTCAATTTCAAAAATGTGTTTATTCAACATTAGCAGAGACAAAGATTCCCACACATTTTGTAATGGAAACACAGCTATAGTGCCCGTTCCGAGAACAACTTAGAAGCCTGTGACTTCCATGTTTAGACCTACAGAAGGATTTTGGATCCTTGAATCTCCATAGCAACCATTCAGTTGTGCAACCCAAACAATTCCTCTGCTTTTTGTAAAGACAAAGGTGGAGCTTTGTTTTTTTTTCTTCTTCTTCTGCATAATCAAATCCACCACCTGCTTTCAGCATTAAGTAGTTGTTTCATTCCATGAAGGGAACAGCTTCAGTCACTGAAAATCTAAGGCAGAAATTTATCTTAACATAGATGAATGTCGGTATATTTTACCTCTAATGAATGCATGAGGCATCACTGAAATTTATGCAAACTGTTTCAGAGAGACACCAAATTGCTTTCAAGTTTTAGGAGCCAATCGCCCTTTGCGTGCAGATTGAGAATTAGATGGACATGCAAACCTTGCTTTGCACACATTTATCAAATGTGATTCTCCCTCTGTGTTTTTATAACCGCTTTAACAGGGCCAAGCACACAGACTGGAAACCTCTGACCTGAATATGTTCTTCTGTAGTCATAGCAAAACAACATAAACCACATGTAAACATTATCTCATCATTTTTAATTGACCAGACAAATAATGAATGATGTCATGTTCCTGTAACGGAACATGAAGGTGAATAACAGCTAGCGTGCTATACTATTATTAGCTAACCGCAGTCATATGTGTTTGTTTAAGGTATGGCTTTCAGCCGACAGGTACTGTTAGCACTCTTCCCGCCTACACGTAACCATTAGCTTGAAGTTAGCATTGCATTGATTATCGGATCTAGTTGCCGTTTTGCTTTCAATAAACTTGCAAAGCGGGTGATTAAAGGGAGAGTAATGAGCACATCTGGGATCAGCAGAAAGCACAGGGCAATTTACAATCTCTGGTTCAATACTCAAAGTGAAAAGCTGGACCTGTAGGCTGAAGCTAACGGCTAACCCAACGGACCCAACGGACCCAATGGACCAAAAATGGTCTTTTTCCTTCTCCACTTTATGAACTCAGAACTGCTCTTACATTTGCCGTGAGTTACACGGAGGCCAATGATGTACATGGGAAATAGAAGTAGGAGGAGGTGCACCACCATCAATCTTCCTGTAGGGAACAAGAGTCGACATGTAAAGTGTTTCCTGTTAGAGTAATTACCTAATAAAAACTATGGCAGTGTAAAAAAAAATCTATAAATGATGTTCAGTTGCATTATTTTTTAAAACACATATGTCAGAGACTTACTTTGACTAGGAATGCTTTATGTGTTCCATGGCCTGCAGGTGTGGCCTCACCACTTGTCACTTCAATATCCCGTACAAGTTAGAGCCTAATGGAGACCTGACCACTGTTTATAGGGGCAGTATTATGTATTTTCCAAGTACATAGTGCCATTTTATAACACAATTAAGTAACCACGTTAACTGTAGTTGTTATAAAAATGCTATATATAACAAATATTACTTAAAAGAAATTTGACTTTGAAATTTAACACCTTGAATTTGGCCTCTGTCTCTTTAAAAACTCCTGCTCTTTCTGAAAGTCCACCTTCAGGAAGTTATCACAACATGGCTCCTCTATTAACCCTTTAACAACATTTTTATCAGCGTTGCTCTGATAAGTAGCTCCTATGAGCTCAGCAGATGTACTGTTCCACCAGGTGTTTGTGTAAGAGCGGAAATACTATTTAAAGGAGTTGTTTGGCGGAAAAAAGACACTGGCGCCTCGGCGAAGACTTTGGCTATGCACTAGGTCAACCTGACCGACTTCTTCCTTCCATTTGCGTTTCTACTCATTTTTTCCTTACTCCTTCTCCTCCCCGGGGATTCTAGTTAGTGTAATTATATTTATTAATATATTTATTATAAATATATAAAATTTAGTTGGCTATTGATTTAATTAGCCACTATCCAATTTTAATGTGTGCACACAATTAATTATATTAGGACTTCAGTTATTTTAGCCAAGGCTGACAGAAACACTTAAACTCCTCACCAAAAACTCAAAGAAATGAAAGAACATTTACTGCAGTTTAACTCAAAGTAATCTGTAAAACTCTATTTTCTTCACTTGAACTTCTTTATTCACTTTTTACTCATTTTCAACTCTATTTCAGGCCACACATCATCTCATGGAGGACTTTGGTTTCTCCCACCAGACGAGCTTTTTGCTCTCTTCGTGGATGGGATATGCCTTGGTCACTCCTTGGAGAAAAACATGTTCCCTCCGCTAAGGAAACTCCGCTGTCTCTCTCATGGAGACATTCGGTGGTCTCACAGAGAAAAGAAGAACTGTCCTCTCCTGGCCTCTTCTTATTCTTTATTTTTATAGCGCTTTTCACAGAGATCCCAATCTCTCTTTGTGGCTCAGCTGGTTTAATGTTAAAGTTAAGGTTCTTGGCCTCCTGCCAAATTTAACAAATCGTGATATATTATTTATTAGTCAGCTCAATGAAAGTGCCTGTTCAGAAGAACTACACCAGATTGGCTGATATATGGTAACGTATAATGGAAGAAATTCCTTGTTACAGTCACCAAAACGGGTGAGACCAGACTGCTAGCTAGTCTGAAGGAGCCAAGCGGGGGAGGAATGTTCTGTGAGGCAAAAGCTCGGAAACTGCAGCTCAGAAGAGGAATTTCGTCCTCAAAGGCGAAGCTACATCCGATCATGTGCTTTTGTACAGCTGAATGGTTGCTGTGGAGATTGAAGGATTTCTGAAACATGCATGAAATAATCAAAGCAACACTCCAGGTACGTTTTTGCTGAAGGAATTACATTGTGACATGACGGACAGCCCAAAAATGTCAATTTTACATAATACTGCCCCTTTAAGGAATATACGCAAGAGATTTCTTGGTTTGGTAATGAATAACTATTAATATCCGCCAAGGACAATTGTTATCAAAATTTGTAATTTAGATAAAACTTACCAAGTTGGTGCCCCATCTGATTCTTAAGAATTAATAGCCAAAAACTTTCACTCTATTTTTTTATGAATACCTGTCCAGTGTGGTATTACGGAGCAACAGATATGGAGAAGCAGCATTCAGCTTCTATGCACCTCAAATCTGGAGCAAACTTATAGAAAACTGAAATACAGAGTTCCTTTAAATCAAGACTAAAAACCTTTTTTTTTCTTTCTACAATGGTCCTAAGTTGCTGTCATAACCAGTTGTGTTGGACTGGCAAATTTGTCATTCTCCAAGCTAACCAATTCTGGAGCAGGCTGACCTAAAGAAACTCCAGTTGGGTCAAGCATCGTATTGGTTATGAAAATCCGGTGGCAGAGATTGCAGACTCCATAATCTATAATCATTGTTTAGTGAGTGGGACACAATCATACTACTAATGTTGACTGTAGAGTCATTAAATACTAACACTGCACAGAAAATGAGACAGGTATTTCTGAGATCGTAACTGATACACACAAAGCTGTGTATCAGTTTTGAAAAATACCTATAACCTTGTCAATAGTCAGTGGAAACATTTTTATTAGCAATACATCAAACACGTCTCATGACCAGCTTGTTCTTGTTCCCGCTGGCATTTTGATGATTTAACTTTGTCGATGCTCTCCAAGTCTTTGAGGTTGGAAGGCCTTTCTTCCATTACCCTAATCCTCAGTTCTCACCACAGATTCTCTGCCAGAGTTTGGGTTTTGGCTGGACCCCTCTAAAATTATAAATATTACTTCAGGTCAGAAAAAAACATTTAAGCCTAAAACTGCCAGGGATGTGAATAATTTTGGGCTTTTGTAGATGGCATTGATTTTAGCAAAGTATCAGGCTGAGACTCGGCATCTGCAAAAAACCTCATCTTAAAGGGGTCGTATTATGTAAAATTAACTTTTTCAGCTTTACGTCATGTTATAATGTTATTCTGTCACTAAAACATACCTGGAATATTGCTTTGATTCTTTCACAGATGTTTGAGAAATCCTTTAATCTCCATGAAAACCATTAAGCTGTGCAAAACACCTGGGTGGACCTAGCTCCGCCTTCGAGGACGAAGCTCCTCCTCTGAGTTGTTGCAGTTTCCAAGCTTCCACATCACATCTGTTGAGCTCATTGTAGGAGTTACTTCTCAGTGCAACACTCGTAAAACTTAGTTAAATTGTTAATAGAGCAGCCATGTTGTAATGACTTCCTGAAGGTGGAGTTTCAGAAACAACATGAGTTTTTAAAGAGACAAGTTGACTTAGTTACTTGATTGTGCTATTAAATGGCACCATGTGCCTGGAAAATACATAATACCGCCCCTTTAAATATCTTGTATAGGTGTAATTTAGAATCCCTAATAAAGTTGCACTACTTCCAAGTAAATTGCTGAAAAAAATGTATTTGTTAATTTTCCTATAATGTCAGGAAAACACTTAACATAGAAAGTCAATTGGGTAGAAACATCTTTGGCTTCATGTCTCTTAGGTACAATGTTTGGCTTTGCTCTTGTTAAGGGGCTGCTTGAGCTATTTAGTTCTAGAATACCTTGTTGTTGTGTCTACAAAGACGATTGTTTTGTATCCAATATGTTCTATGATTTTTAGCATGGGTATGATTTATTTTAACCTAAAGTGATCAATCCCCTTCCACATAACCCTGCATGATCTTCCTCGCCTTCTTTGAACAACGTATGAATAAGCAATCAAAATAAATTTCACTGTTTTTTCTTTTACTTCTTATTGTAAAACTATTCCAAAAACATTGAAAACAATCTTTTTTGCAGCTTGTTTTTGAATTTACCTGCAGTTGTTGGATAGATTTGCCATAAAGTGTGAAGTCTAGTACTACAATATTAGTGAAAAACACAAACGAAAGATTCCATGTATCAATCTTTAAAGCCAGCCATCGTTTCCATGCTTTTCCGATGCTCAAGAACCCCAACAGCAAGACGGAGAGTGGTGAAAGGGTCACTGTAGATTGATACTATCTATATGGCATTGCTCACCGTTGGGCTCTTCCCAGTCAGTTAAGGCCAGGCCCATCCAGATAAATTCCTTCCTGCGGAGGAAAGGAAGACGAAACAGCACTTAAGTCATTATCCAACTGCAGCCTCCTGTAATGGCTCTCAATCTCCAAATCTAATCAGTGGCTTGCCACCACAAACGGGGGTGGGGGGGCTCGCCACCTGATTAAATGCAAGTTCAAGTGGTGTAACCAGTGCCACTTTGTGGTTTTTTTTACTCAGGGGAGAACAGGGTGAGTGTTTAAACACCTGGAGCAGAGTGTTCATCCAAATTAGCCAGAACGGGTTAAAGTGGGAGATATTTAAGCAGGTGCTGACAGTCTTGGTCATGTTCTATTTGTTAAAGTTGGAGTGCAAGTAGCTGAGGGGAAGTCATGCGAACATCCAGGGACAGGTCATCCACTTCGGAAGCGTGCGAAGCGTCGAGGGTGTGAGGGCTGAGGGGGGGATGGAGCGCGCTTCCAGGCTGTTCATCAGCAGACATTAGGTGGATTATGTTAAACCGTTGAATCTTCACAACATCAATCTGCGACGTTCAGTGTGGGAGGAATGCTGGCCCCCGTGGCTGTGATGGGCTCTTTATGTGAACCCTTGCTTGTATTTACTCCACGTTTATTCAGGACAAAAGGAGCAAATGAGAAAAACAGACCTTTTAGCAATCGATAGTTAGACACTTAAAAATGTTGTGGACTTCTAAAGAAACACCACGGAGAGTTCGTGCTTACAAAAAGTGCCTGTCGTGGCACTTTGTATTCATTATACAATAATGAATGAAGTGACTAGCAGAAATATGGCAGAATTGGATTTAAGCTGTGCAGAGTGCTTGCCAAAGGGACAATAGAAAACACAATCTTGGCAATCATTTAATACATTATTTCCTTTCACAGTTTTCTAATAAAAGGCTGGAGTTGGAGCCACAAACAGCCCAATACTGAATACTTTTTAGCTTTTGAGAAAACTGTAGACAAACCACAGCACAACCTGTTGACAGCAGTGCTATTCTGTTTTACCTACTAGGCAATTATCAATAGAATTGAAAATTGTATCCATTCTTTTGCCTTACCTCAGGTTGCCAAACTCTCTGCACTGGGATTAGGAACCCAATACAAATCTTCCAAGAGTGGGGAGTTGTAAGATTACTGCGGTCAGGAGACGACATCTTGGACTTGATACCGGGTCACAAGATTGTTGAAAGGACAGAGAGTAAAACTGAGGTAGACGATGCAATCCAAAGAGCACGAGCAACAGCAATGTATCTGGTTCTTTAAATTTGTTAATATTAAATCTTTAAATCCGTCAGAATTGTGAGTGGCGATTGTTTTAGTACATCTTATTTAACATCAGGGACGGAGTCAAGACCGTTTCTTCTAAGACCAAGAATGGACCAAGACCAAGGCTGAGGCGGAATGATTAGAACTTTGATAAATATATCAGGATATTGCTTTCTATACGCCACAAGAATTGCAAAAAATACATAGAAAAATATTTAATTACTCAACCAAAACTACTTCTTGGTATTAATCTAATAACTGTCATAATAAACGAGTACTTAGGTTATTAAATGCACTCATACATTGATAAACATTCTCTAAACTGAATTAATCAGCTTATGTTGCACAATAGTTCCATGATACATAAAAAAACAGTGAGATTAGGATAATAAAGATTTGTCATATTTAAAGAAAATTATGATTATCTGAATAAAAGCCATTCATCAGAGTGTCAGATGTATAAAGGCTTACTTATCTTAGGTGGGTAATGTTTATGGATCTTAATACGTAATGCTTTTCTGTTTTGTTCATGATGTGTTTTTAAGATAACTTTTACTCTCTAACCTCCATACTGGCTTGGGGAAGTTATTTAACATTTCCACTAAGGATCTAGGATTTTATTAATGTAACCTATGGGGAAAAAAATAATTTCTATGTGTTTTGGACTTTCATCCACACAAAATTCCTGTTTCATATCACTAAAAATGATTAATTATGAAAACTCTGACCAAAGTGTAGATTTGAGAAAACTTTGTAGTCGTGTTTATGTGTAGATGTGGAAGAACTGAGATTTAGGGTCCAACGCATTACACTCTACAAATGATGTCACACACTTGATTTGACACAAGCCCCAGTCGACGTCTTGTGTTTTAATAACTTCATATTCTAATACGCTGTTAACCTACACATTTGTCCACACCAGTGAACTTCCTGGCGCCATATTTAATTCCTAACAGGAAGTCGTGGATGTTTTGAAAGAATCTGATAGGTTTTAGCTTTGTGCTACACTGCCCCCTATGGGTTTGGCATATTAAAAGCAACGCTCAGTGGCATATTTGTGCTGCTTCATGTGCATCAAAACTTTTCTGATTTCATGTATGATATATATTTTTCTTAAATGTGATGGAGATATTCATGCTTGTAAAGCTGAGTGCACAAGGCCTTGGTTAGATATATATCTTAAATATGTATTTTTATGATATATATTCCAGAACAGTAACAAATTGAAAATTCTGATTTAAGCAACTAACCATATCAGCACTTCCCTTTTAATTGTGTTTCTTAATAATGGAGCCATTATTATTGCATGGCTGCTGTTATGCAGCCTATGCAGAGTGACTCAGGCCAGTGGCTCCGTCAGAAGCTGGGCAGAGACGAGCAGCTCTTCCAAAGTATCTTAAGGAAACTTGGCACTCTTCTTTGGAGTCATTTCAGATTCAATCACACTTGATCAACTTGGACCGCATCCGGTGGTATTTATAGAAAGTTAAACGTTATGCGGTTATACAGCCTGGCCCAGGCCCAAGAGCGCGCTATTTATTTCTGCCTCTGCAGCAAAGCAGGGAGTTGAAAATTCTTGGCTCTCAGGTCGACTCCAGATTGCTCGATTTCCAGTTAAACTGAGAAGGAGCTTTTTGTCAACAGAACTATGCACATTTAAAATATTGCGTTATCTTAAGTTACAGTTAAAAAAAAAAAAAAACTGTTTTAAGTAACGTTGACATTTTCACAATTTTATTTTCTTCCGTAGTCCATTTCTAGGGAATACGTCCGATGTGAATAATTGACTGATTAAGTTGAGTAAAATGTCAGCGAGCAGAGCCAGGAAAATTCCACAAAGTCTGTCTCCAGATTTATTTTTCTCCTGTGACGTTCAAAGCAGTTAGCAGACAATAGACTATTAAACTCCTGACCCATTAACCTTTATTTTCCTATGTTACAGCTCCCTCGCTAGCAGCTGAGTCTGAGAGTTAATGACTCAGCTAACATGACAATAAAATTAACAAGGTGTTTTAAGCTGTTGCGTTTCTGGTGCCCAGAAACGGGCCGACTCTCCCAATCAGTAGAAAGCATTTAAAAGCACCCTTCCCTCCTAAAAGCCATTATCGCAACATGATAGATCTTGAAGCACAAGAGGCCATTAAGGAAGTTTAATGAATAGACTACCCAGAGCAGCCAGGTGTCTCCAGAAAAGCCCTTGATCACACGCCTACAAAGTTTCAGCTCTTTGCTTCACCGGTCAGCGTGTGTCTGAATGAAAGCTCGGTGGAAATCTGCAGCAGGGAGCTGAAAATGACCTTCAGACGTTTTGTGCAGAAAACCATCCCATAAGACATAAGCATGTCTAGCGGTTACTTGAACTGATTTCTCAAAATCCAAAATCAAAAGGCATAAATATCAGCGTGGGCTAACCTTTTGCTCATGGCAGAGTGCTTGGCTGTGTGCTGGACTTCCTCCTTCCTGCTAATATTGACTTGTTCTAATTTGCTCTCATGCTTGCTCAACTGGAACCAATGGTAGATGGGTTGCATCATCTGAGAATAAAATGCAAGGCTTTTCTCTGAGTGGCTTCTTCGAGCCTAAATGTTTTGCATTTGGAAAATGTGTCACTGCAAAGTGTTATGCCACACAAACGTTTCTCTTTGTTACCACTAGAAATAGTGGAGCAAAATCCAGATTTTATGCTACAGACGACACAAAGCAGCGCATGAAGTAGAAGGTAATTAGGGGATTTTTAAAAATGTTTTACAAATCAACTCAATCAGAATTCTGAATCATATCCTCAACTCCAACATCTCTGGATGACTTCTTCTAACTCTACGTACAAACAGATGGGTAAAAGAAGTTGCGAAAGCTAATGAGGTGTGTGGTACGCAATTACATTTTTCTGAGTAACTTTTTTGAAAACTTGTAACTGTTTTGAAACAAAAATACATTAGGAGTATTTTTACTATGTTGTACTTTTTACTTTTACTTGAGTAATTTTATTATTTTACTGGATTCTCTAACTTCACTGAATGGAGAACAAACATGTTTTAACTTAAATTTGACCATAGACACACACCTGCTGCTTTTGTTAGTTTCATATGAACAAAAACTGATTTAGAAAAACAAATATTTTGCCTGATTTTGTTCTTTTTGAATTATTTGTTAGTTTTGTCCTTAAAACACCAAAATTTGAACTTGACTTCATATTTTGGTTCACCTGATTACGCAATTCTTAAATATTAAATTCTTGATCATTTGATCAGTTACTCAGAGTCGACTTCTTACCAAATACTTTTTTACTCTTACCTGAATAAGACGGCTAGATTTTACTTTTACTGGAGTAAAATTATGTTGAAGTAGTGCTACTCTGCCTCCCTGTGGTGGTGGTGGGGCGCTGCTCATCTGGGTGGGTGTGGGTGCAGCCGAGCGTACGTTGCCTGGCTCAGGTTGCTTTGGGTTTCTTGGCCTTGTACCTGGATTGGGTTGACTTGTTTGTTGGTGGATGCTGTGGACAGGTGTCTTCTTTTTTAAAATTCGTTTTATAGACGAGTTCAAACTGGTGGCATCACTACAGGTAATCAGGAGGGTTTCTTGTAGACGCGCTAATAAATCTGAGAGAGCCAGGGTTCATGCTGGCTGCTATGTGGTCAAATGTGTATTTCATCAAATAAAAGTATTTTTAAATTGTACAATATAATTTTCTGGATTATTGTCCAGATTCTGGTCCTAAGGTTTGAAGAGTACCAAGTTTAAAAATTACAGACCTCTCCAATGTTGGGAAAACTTGAAAATGTATGAAAAACTTGTTTTCCCCACTGTACAAATGTGTTACTCCTTTTTACCCGTTATTTTTTGCTCAAAGAAATGGCGCTCTCCACCAGTTACTGCAGCATCCGTTCTTAGCCACTAGAAGCAGTGAGTCGCTGAGATCTATAGTTGATATAAACATCTACATTTATCGGGAAATATGAAAAATTATGACTCATCAAATGGATAAGTTACCAGTTTCTCCCAGCTTTTTTTCCTACTGCTGCTGCCATCACAACATCAGTCATCATGAATAGAATAAAAAAATTAAAGTTTCTGGTAACAGCTGACAGAAGACAGCTGTTATCGGCTGTCTTCTCACGCCGTAAGCAGAACATACTATAACTATAACGATAGCAAGAATAGTAAGGCAGTAAATATCGATATGTTTCACCGTAACATTTTTCTATGTCATTGTTTAAAAGGGTTGTTTCCGACCCAACTCCCTTTTATAAAAACCATAACCACCCTTTCTGATGGCAGTATTTCACCCTGGAGTTTATAAGTTACTCTATGGTGGCTTTCCATGAGCTTCTGATCAGATGATGACTAACGTCTGATGGCATCAAAGGCCGTGTTCACTCACCGTGGTGACATTCCGATAGCCAGTTATCGGCTTGAGTTACGAGAGCCTTTAAATGTCAAATGGGAAACGTCTGGGTCATCCTTTCAGAGCAGGGGTCAAATCAGTGAATGCAGGTTTTCAGGCAGTCTCCGAGTCACTGAGAAACACTCATTGCATGATTTGTCTTCAGCTTTGTCTGTTTCTCATGGAGCTCCTGGCTTTTTATTATTTATGCCACTGTCAAGCATACAGGTGGAAACATATTTTAAGGATGTGTCTTCGGTCTTCACCCAAATCATAGGGCCGAGGCAAGAAAGGAATGACCCAAGAAGAACAACTGCAAAGTCCTAGTGAATATCTAGACCTTAAAAAATCTGCAGAGAGGAAACACCAAGCTCACTACAAGAAGAAGTTTGGGAACATTGTCATTCATATGTGGCTGTGGGATCCGAGGCGCTAACAAGGATATTTTCCAGGCGTAATATTCCAGGGCATTTCAAACCCAACAACTCTCTCAGACAGAAGCTGGCTCACCCCAAAGACAAAACACCAGGGGAAAAACACTGAGACAGAATCTTAGCAGTGAGGGATGTTCAGACATCTTCAGTGCAGAAACAAAATCACAGCTATACCAACATAAGGTCTGTTTGAAGATGTCGATGGGCACATTTAGAACAAGGCAGGAAGGTGGTTTGAGGAGTGAAAGAAGCCACTTTTGTTAAACATAAAAATCCAATACTGAACATCGGAGGTATCCTCAGATTTGATCTTTCTAACACCTACTCTGCAGGTCTGACTGATTTCCATGGGTGATTTTATACTTGTATATACATCTTAGGACATGTGGCCAAAACAACTCATATGGGATTGTTAGGGAGATGCTTGGATCGTCAAGCAACAACAACCCAAACACTGACCTGAATAGAAGGCAGGACCAGGTGCTTTAACTGTCCCTTTAGTCTTAGTTTATAAATCACTGAACTGTCTAACACTAAAATCCATTAAAGACATGTTGTTGTATCAACCTTCCAGACCTCTCAGGTGTTCTGATTCTGGTTCTGCTCTGTATCAACCAGAATCAGAACCAAATACGGAAAAGCAACATTCAACTTCTACCCTCCTCTAATCTGCAACAACCTTCAGAAAACTGGAGAACAACAAAAACACTGAGTTCCTTTAAATCATATGCAAATTAAAAAAAAAGACCAAATAATTTGTAAAAAAAAAAAAAAAAATACAACCTATTTTTAACTCACCTGAGTTCATATGCAGTCTTTATGTTTTCTTAGTCACTGTTTTACTGACTTTACAATAGCCCAAAATGGAAATCTTTCAATCACCGCATATGAAATGCCAATTTGAAAGAAGTTTTCAAACTTCTGTTCTGAGAGCTGCGTTCAGAAGTAATCAGAACATTAAAATGATGGATTCTGGTTCTCTGGCAGTGGCGTGGCTGCACTTCCTGGCAGTAAAACAATAAAAATGATAGATTGAAAAATCCTAATGACATAATGACTGAAATCAGCTTCTCCCAGAAAACGCTTTTTCTCCCAAAGTGGGGGGTGTACTTTTCCAGGGAAACTGTAATGGCACATTAACTAGCATGTATTTATGTAAAATCATAGGTTTTAAAGCAAGTCTGGTTCGGTTTGGCCACAGAGATGGTCTTTTCCTACACTTAACAACTTCTGGGTTATTTTGCCAACCCAGATTTTGGTTAAATATTAACCAGTGGATGGGCATTTTAGATGTCCTCTAAAGTCTGTTTAATGTTAAGGCTAGCTGTAGCTGGAGGCTACCTCAGCAAGTAGTGGTATATCCACTTAAGGTTATTTTAGGACAAATTAACCTACCCATGTTTTCAATTGTTGGAGGAAGCCGATGTACTTCAGCTTGAAGTATTTACTACATAAATACAGAGGAAAACATGGGAACTGGCTCTGGTCACCCAGCTCCTTTGCTGTTTAGGTTGTTTCAAAACTAAACTTGTCAGATATAAAATGGTTCTTTATATTTCTGGACTTTTAACACCAACCATGTTCTATGTTTATTGCTTGGTCTACTGTCAGGAAATCTGGTTTTAGGACTCCAATTGATTGATTTGATCAGAGGTCACAATCTGTCATGTTGCACAAGAATCAAAGAGTCTAACAGGTGATTGAAACCTCAACAACAACATATGTACAAAATGTTCTGTTTAAAGTACAAAATAAAAGAAAAAAAGGGATGAAATGATAATACATAGCGGGTTTTTGATACCACTGAGTCTGTAGCTGCCTGTTCGGTCTTAAAACCCATCTATTTTACTTGGCTTTCAACTCTAGCGGGATCTAGTTTTAAATTGTATGTTTTTGTTTTTAAACTGTAAGTTTTTATTTTATGTTTTTTTTATTGTTATGTTGTGTTTTGATGTACAGCACTTTGTATCAGCTGTGGTTGTTTTAAAGTGCTTTATAAGTAAAGTTGGTATGGTATGGTAACTTCTTAGTTATTTATGTACTTCCTGTTAGCGACTTAGCCTGTGTATGGCATCAAATGTCTGGTCTGAGCAAAATATTTATAAACATTTAAATCTGGATAAAAAAGTTCCTGCTCAGTATGAAACGCTACTAAATTAATGTGACTAAACTGAGTGTTTTGTCAGATTTTTTTTTTTTAATTTTTGTCAAAGTTTGAACATTACAGATAGCTAGGACTAGCTTGCACTAGTTGACTAGCAAATTTCAGGCTAAAGTTATCTCAAGTTATCTAATTCAATCTCTTGGGTAAACTAATGTCATTAACACAATGGCATAAACATTATGAAACAGAACAATTTTACCATTCTTCCTTATGTCTTTTGGTGAAACAAGGTTATCAACAGGTTGTTGAAGAATTCAAAAGGGCAGCTTGTGAAAAATGACGAGCCCCGTCCTCCGATCTTCTCTAACTTAAGAACTACTAGACTTCTGTCCAACCAGCTTTAAAACTGCATTTATGTTAACTACACAGCCCAGCAGTCCTTTCTGTGGAGATGCAAAGACAGAACAACAGTCTTGCTGATATTATTAAGGGCAGAATGTGCTTTTTTAATACCTAAACGCCTCATCAGCGATTTACCATCTAAGTGCTGCACAAGAGCAAAAACAGGAAGCTGACAACAGGGAACCGAGTCTCCCTGCTAACCTTTTCGCTCGCACCTACAAGCCCAGGCTCTTAGCCACAGGAAATGTTGGAGTCAATGACAACATCCAGTATGAGGAGCTATAAACATAGTGGTATGGCCTAAGATCGAGAATTGGTGAGCCTTGACCTTCTTTTCTATCATCGGCTCTCAGCTTAATGCGAACCTGGCACTTTTCCCACCCATTAACCCCCATCGTCTCCAGGGCTCAAACCTGGACCTATTTAAAGAAACAAGAAAGCAAGTTGTACATTTCCAAGCGTATTTTGTTCTGTAAATTAATAACTCCAGTCCAGATTAAAGAGATAGTTCCAAATGTTTAAAGTAAAGTTCTGTTAAAATGTAAAAAATATTATACTTGTTGCTGTGAAAAGCAATAAGAAAGTGTTCACTTTAATACTAAGAAATTATTTTCTGTTCTCTTCATTTAACTTCTATACCAGACACTTATTCTGCCAGAAAACCCTTTGCTGGATCTATTCTCAGTACCTGTTTCACACAGGAGAATCGTTGGTGGCGCACCACCTCCAAGGTCAATTTCCTGTGTAAATATTAATTGGTCTGCGATGGACTGGCGACCTGTCCAGGGTGACCCCGCCTCTCGCCCAAAACGTTTGCTGGTGATGGGCACCAGCAGCCCTCCAAACCCCGCTAGGGACAAGGGTGTTAGAAAATGGATGGATGGATGAGTATTAATTGTTTTTTTGTAAATAAATGCCTTATGCAAACATGGCAATGACTTATAGGGACAGATTAAGAAAATTCTCTTCATTTAAACTACGTCGAAGTAGTTTTGCTTTTTACTCCACTTTACTTTTACATCAAAAAGTTTCTCTAAGCAGAAATGGTTTACATGCTCTGTTCTGTTCTCAGTACTTGTTTCACCCAGGAGAATCATTTATGGCGCATCACCTCCAAGCTCAATTTCCTGTTTAGATATTACTTAGTTTGTAGAAAACTGGCTAATGTAACCATGGCGATGATTAAACAGTACAGACTGAGAAAATTGTCTTCATTTAGACTACTTCAAAGTAATTTTGCTTTTTACTCCGCTTTATTTTTACGTCAAAAAGCTTTTCTAAGCGGAACTGGTTTACATGCTCTGTCCTTAGTATTTGTTCACCGGTGAGGCACACAACCCTACCTCAGTTTCCCAGGTGAATAATTATAAACTTTTGTGTAGTGTAATCGATTGCCCAACTCAAGCGTGACAATTAATTGTTTTAGAAAATAGAAATGTTTTAAGATGATCAGGGTTTATACTAAAGAAGAGAAGATATTCACTGGTTATAATCGCTCAACAGATCCTCATTTCAAAAATTCGGATACCTCTAAAACAACAGAAGCAAATAGAATAGAAGCAAATAGATCCAAAACTGGTATGGAAACGAATATTACGCCGTCACAAAACAAACTTAAAAACAATGTTTGTAGGGATGGAAGCAAACACACTGCTGTGTTCAGCGGTTAAATGCATTTTCCTCCAGGGCATCATCTCCAGGTCTGCTGTGTGGCTTGGACCCGTCGCACAGTGACTCAGGCTGCTCTCCATTTGAAAAATTAAACAGTAGAGAGGGAGGTGGGTGGAGGTGGCGGCGGTGGGAGAGGCTGGAGTTGGCGGCGGCTAGGGAGTTGGCAGAGTTAAATGAGGGCCTCGGGATGAAGAGGGAAAAAAAAAAAAATTATAAAATAAAATAAAACATGCTGAGCTCAGCACAGCCTTTACAATCTCAATCACAGAGGAGGGAGCCGGAGAGCTGATGTAATGGCTGAAGTCGTGCTGCCACCGCCTTGGCAGAGGGTGGGGAGCTCGTCAGCACGGCCGCACTAATTCACCCTGCCACACACACCACCAATCACAAGATCCCCCCCACCCCATGCCGGATCAAGGGTACATCATGCCATCAGCGGGGCGGGGGGGGGAGGGTAAGAGTTATGGTCAAGTGTAAGAGCAGGCACTCATAAGGTATAGGATGGGAGATTTAGTGACTTCTTTTCAGACTGAAGAGTGACAGAATGAGAGAAAGATTACCCCCCTACCCCCCTAATGCCCCCCTCTCTTTTTGCACATTACAAAATGTATTGAGATTCTACAGAAAACGTACTTGTTACACCTTCCTTGAAAACTGAACACACTCCTCTCTCTTACGATCAGTCTTGGGGGCAATCAAGTAAAAATACAGTTATGGATTTCCAGAAAAAGAAAGGCGGCTGGTGTCAAGAAATTTTCTGGATGTCAGCATGTGGCGGTTGAAGAGAAATATTTTTTGTTTTTTACAACCATGCCATGAGGCCATGCCATGCCTCTGGTCACTTTTATGCAGCGTTTGTGCAAAACTGGTCCACGAAACGGAAATGTATTCTCAAACGATACTTTAAAGCGGACATTTCATGCTTTTAAATACTTCTTTTTCATATTTAAATCATCTATTTAAAGTAGAACTGCAATGTTTTGGTCTGAATCCCTGGTTATTGTAGCTCCACAGACCACTTGTTTACCTGTTCTGAGGCATTTTAGAGCAACTCGTTACAGCAATTCTTTTTTAATTGTGATTGAGACATGACACGCCCCGCCCCCCTCCTTTACCCCTCGTTCGGCCATTTTTGTAGTTTGATTGCAGCGATACTATTATCTTCCACAGATGTCAACAACGGAAGACTTGTCCATCGTATCTTACATGTCGGAGCCAGAGTCTGACCCCGAGCAGGACAATGAAGACTACGAACACGACGAACCAGGCGTTCAAATGAGTGTATTGCCATGGTGTTATTACCGTATTTATACCCTTTCTTTCTCTACCAACTATCTACAGTATGGAGCGTAGTTTAACTACAGTGTCCATGCATGTCAAATACCTTTTCAAGTAGTAATGCTACCACAATATGAAAGTAGTAAACAAAGGCTCAACATAATTGAGGAGGTAGCTAACGGGAGCGTCAAGAACGTCACTGAAAGCATTTTAAATTTAAGGGCTAAAAAGAGTGGATTTTACATGTCCCCTTTGAAGTGCACTAGTTAATTAAAAAAAAACACTGACAGAAATTTCCTTTGTCAGAACAAATCAGAATACCCTAAGAAATTACACCTGAATGTAAGAATGTTTAGGTTTAAGACATCAGAAATGTGTAAACGCTTATAAGACATTCACAGTTGTTGTCTACAGGTCAGCTGGGTCTTCTTTGCTGAAGTTTCTTCAGGGAAAGCAGTTAGTGAGTGTGTCCAAACTGAATTGTTCTCCAAGCTAAATCTGGACACACAATAATAACTTATGTTCCGCTACGTCGAATCCAAACTGGTGAAAGAGTGCAGTGATTTCTTCTAAGTCGTCACTGCCACCTGGTGTCCGAATATTGCCATTGCGTGTCCAGGATGAAAACGGATGTAAAACAACATCCGCAGTTAAGGAAATGTATGTTAGTTTTGGACATATTTACTTGCATAAAAGGTATGGAGACATAATTCAATTTCACGTTTTTATTTTGTACATTAATAAAACTGTAGTTGAATTCAAGGATATGTCACAGAAATTGTTAATTTTTTTAAAAAGTCCATTGTGACATAAAAAGACATTTTTGAATACTGTAGCAGCATGCAGCAAATATATATATATATATATATATATATATATATATATATATATATATATATATATATATATATATATATATATATATATATAAAACATATTTTAGATTTTATTTACCTAGTGAGATAATCCAACAAAAAGAAGTGAATGATTTTGAAATGGAGTAGGAAGCTATAAGATTTTAATTAATTAATTAATAATCTTTTTAATAACTATAAATCTAAAAAATAATAATGTGCATTTCTATTCAGAAGATGCAAGTCCGTTGAGATATGTCACCACTGCTTCTACTTGACTAATAGAGACTGATTTTCGCAAAAAGTCAAGATCAGTCAGATTTGATGAATTGGGATCTTGAAAACAAATTTTTGTGTCTTGCCACATATTCTTAAATGGTTTGATAATAATAATAATAATAATAATAATAATAATTAATAATAATAATAATAATAATAATAATAATAATAATAATAATAATAATAATAATAATAATAATAATTAATAATAATAATACATTTCCCGAGAAAATTAATTATACTGGGGGCGTTTGGCCGATGACTGGTTTGAAATCGGCATTCTACTGCTCTCCCCTGTCATCACATCCAGGAAGAACAATCGAGTATCACAGCGGCACATCCTGCGCAGGAACTCGGACATTATCAGAGCAGAGATGGTAGGTTTGAATGAAGCTGAATGCCGCTTTATCACTTTAATAATATGCGATATGTACATTAACAATAAAACGTCCAGTTAGTTATTGTTGTGTTTCTATTTTTGATCAGGGGTTCATTTAGTCAGGCTATGCTAAGCGTTAGCCTGCTAAGTTGTGTGTGCACTGTGAGTAAGCAAAACAGCTTCAGTAGCTGTTAGTATTATAAGTTGACTCAGAGGGAACGTGAAGCAACTTTTCTTTAAAGTCCACTGTGGAATACTCGAGAACACATCTCCTTAAACCACATAATGAAAACTGAGAAGCTTATTTGTGCGGTTAAGCCGTCGGCAGCAGCGTACCACAGAGGTGCTAGCTGAAGTTAGCCGCACCAGATTGAGTTAGCATAAATGCCCCGAGCGGAGGGAGAACCGTGGCTTTACTTTCGCTTTGTCTCAGGTCACTTTCTTTTTATTAAAATAACATGATATATTTGTGTTGCATTCTTATATGTAAAGAAATTCGCTTGGAGAAATCTTTAGATAAATTTAATGTGTACATTTTAATCCAATTGACGCTACAACTATAGTGTAGACTAATAAATGGTTCAAGCTCGCATTGGTTACTGAGTTGTCATCGTTTAACGTGGGTTTATCAATTATTTAGCCGCTATACGGTCATTTAAAACCCCTGACTAAAACAGCCCAGGGTTTAGACGGGCACAGAACCGGGTGTTACGTTTTACCTAGAAGGTTTTTTTTTTATTATTATTATTATTGAACACATATTTTCATAAAGAACTTCGTGATTATGGAAGATAATTACGTGCGTCTGGTTCTGTTGTGTTTTTCCAGCTATCAAAATGTATAATTTGTTCTGCATTCCTTTTGAATTCTTGCTTGTTTTCTCTCTAGTTCCGCAACCAGTACGACAACGATGTAACAGTATGGAGCCCTCAGGTGAGTCTCCCCCCCACCCCCAGGCTCCAGTTGCACCGAGTTCAAGGCCGTTTTCTGAGCCGCTTCTGTGTCCGCAGGGTCGCATCCATCAGATCGAATATGCCATGGAAGCGGTGAAGCAAGGCTCAGCAACTGTGGGACTGAAATCCAGAACACACGCTGTCCTCGTTGCACTGAAGGTATGATCACACAGCCCTACAGCCCTCTGGGATGGGAAGGGAAATGTGACTGTGTTAGGATTTTACCGATTTTAACATCAGAGTAGGTGGTTCTGGTTGGCGTGCATACATATCTGACCTGCTAACAACAGATCAGAGCTGATTACAACCTCTGGTTCATTTACCAATCAATACTGTTTTCAATTCAAATTCGAAAATGCTTTTGTGTTCCCGAAGGGAATTTAAATGTTACTGTAACTCATATTAATTCAGGGTTCTGAATAATAGTAAACATAACTACAAAACTCTGTGTATGACTGATACCCATGAAATAATACTTAGTTTTGTGTGAAATAACACATTTTGTCATGATTCTACCGAACGTCTTCATGCCTTTTCAGAGAGAATAATGTGCTTGTGTCAGATTACTGACAGAGCTCATTAATTTTAATCATTCCTTTTGTTATCTATGATCTTAGCATCTCATTTTGTTTTGGGAAAACGACACCTTCCAAGCAAGATGTTTGTGTAAAATGTCAAAACACTCAGATTTGGTATTATCAAATTTTGTTTTAATTCTGAACAGAGAGCCCAGTCTGAACTGGCTGCCCACCAGAAGAAGATCCTGCATGTCGACAACCACATTGGCATCTCCATCGCCGGACTGACTGCTGATGCCAGGCTGCTCTGGTAGGACATGAAGGACGTCCATCACCTGGAACAAGCTGGATGTTGGACATTTCAGAGACGTCAATAAAAACTCTTGACATATTTTCTTTCTCTCAATATTATGGCATTTAGTAAATAAAAATAATTCTGGTGATTCTGACAGAGATAAAACAAGAGAAGTTTGGTCTGATTGAACTTCAGATTATCCAGCCACTCAGCTCCTCCAGACTAGCCAGCAGCAATTAGCAAACACCTGGTGGAACTGAGCATCTACTGAGCTCGTTATAGGAGCAACTGCTCAGTGAAACACTGGTAAAAAAAAAAAAAACAACTTTAAAGGCTTCATAGAGGAATGATGTTGAGATGACTTCCTGGAGGCGGAGTTTCAGAAAGAGCAGGAGTTTCTTAAAGAAACAGAGGCCCAATTACAAATTTCTTCTGTCATATTTGGTATATTTACAAAATGTTTATAACAATTGAAGCTAACATAGTGCTGTAAAATGCCACTATATAAGCTACAGACTACTTCCCCTTTAAATAGGTGGATTTTCTCTCACCTCCATCTGACAGACATCAAACAGGAACATGTCTCTTAACCAGATTAAACCTGCTTGTATGTTTTGACTAATCAGACCTTTAACCTTCTCTCTTGCAGTAACTTTATGCGTCAGGAGTGTTTGGACTCGAGGTTCGTCTTTGACCGACCCCTTCCAATTTCCCGTCTCGTTTCACTCATCGGCAGCAGTATCCTTTCCGTTAGCGAAGTTCTCATTTGAAAAATATTTTGAACTTTAGGATCAGTGTTGGGACTAAAAACAAATCAATACTAGACCGCTGAAAATGACGTGGTGCCCAATACATTAATAGCAAACAAGCTTCTATCCATTGGAATGAGGAAAGTAGAACTGGTTCTACTGGACTAATCATGATCATTTAAGTTTATACAGTTATCATTAACTGCATAAACAAAATGGACAAAAAATATTGGTATTGACCCAAATTGGAGGGCAGACTTTATAAAGATCTGTGATTGGTCAAAAAGCTTCCTCCTGACAGTTTGCTTCCCTTCGTCTGCTTGTTTATCACAAAGCAAGTTACAGAAAAAATGACGACTCATTTCCAGGAAAAGCAGCGAATAAAGAAAACAAGCAAATTCAACGCTTAGGTAAATGTATTTTTAGCCCTAGTTTGAAAAAGTGGGATCCTGAACTGAACCCATAGAAACCCAGATTCCCACACAGCGCTACGGGAGGAGGCCCTATGGAGTCGGACTCCTCATCGCCGGCTATGATGTAAGTTTTTGCCGTTTGGATTTAGAGTTCCAGCGTTAACTTGAAGCACGATAAGTGGAGCGCTGAGATCTTTCTGTCTGCCAGGACATGGGGCCTCACATCTTCCAGACTTGCCCATCGGCAAACTACTTTGACTGCAAAGCCATGTCGATCGGAGCGCGCTCCCAGTCTGCACGCACCTACCTGGAGAGGTGCATGGACAAGTTCCAGGACTGTAAGATTCTGATTTTATTCAAAACTCATTGAGAAGCGTTTTGTGACGTCATTCAGCAGTGAACCTTGATGTTGGCAGGTGCTCTGAATGAACTGGTTCAACATGGCCTCCGCGCTCTCAGAGAAACGCTCCCCACCGAGCAGGACCTCACCACCAAGGTACCCGGTTCCCTTTCAGTCGCGCTGGCCAAACCAAACCTTTTACAAAACTGTCAACTGTAAAATACAGTTTAAAAAAAAAAAACACAACTCACAAAAAGATTTATTTTCCCTGCATAAACCATAAAGAAATATGAAATATTTTAACTAAAAGTAGATTTTTTTTTGTAGGCAAGGAATGTATAAATCATTGTAGATCTAAAGCTTCAAAAGGGTTTTCTTATTGGAATACAGGCAACCGCTTTGATTTATTTTGTACGATGAAATATTAGGATCAAGCTAAGAAAACAAAATTACGAGAATAAAGTCATAGTATAACAAGAACAAAGTTGTCATTTTTTCGAGAATAAAACCGTAATGTTATGAGTATTCTCGTAATACGACTTTATTGATGGAAAACTGACTATTCTCATAAAACCACAACTTTATTCTTGTATTACAACTTTATATTCATACAACTTTATTGAGAGCATGGAGATTTTCTGTTGGGGCGATCGGTTCATGACGAATGAATGTGTTGCAGAACGTCTCCATCGGCATCGTGGGTAAGGACATGGAGTTCACCATTTACGACGACGACGATGTGGCTCCGTTCCTGGAGGGGCTGGAGGAGAGGCCGCAGAGAAAGGTACAGCGCTTCGGCTCACATCACGTCGCTTTTCATCTGAATGAATATCCGTGAACTAAAACACAATCTGTATTTCCGTCCAGGTCGCCCAGCCTGCAGAGGAGCTGGCTTCTGGAGAAGCACCCGATGAGCCGATGGAGCACTGAGGGAGCAGAGCCTCCGTAAAACCCCCAGACCAACCGGATGATGCGGCTCTGTAGAGGAGAAGGCTGTCGTGATGTGCCACTCACAAAACTGTTCATTCAAATTAGTCTTTGCCTACATCAACCCATGTAACGTTTTTTATTGTATGGGTAAAATCTACCATTATAGTAATAAACATCCCTTTTTTTGAGTTGTGCTTTTGGTCAATTTTTTTTTTTTTTTAACGGATTTGAGTCCAAAACGTTTGATCAGAAGTTTAAACGAACGTGAAATATGAGGAAGCAAAAGCATTTATTGTCTTTCAGAATATCTTAATACTTTCTGTCTGAACTTGTGTGCTTTTCCGACAACAACTTCCTAAAACATCGTCATATGTTTTTAGGAAAAAACGTTTTCAGTTTGCATGCTAAAATGTAAAAACATGGAAAACACAAGGAAGTCTGAAAATGTTTTCAAACGGTAACGGCGATCCTTAAGCCCGTCTTCTTTCTGATGTGGGAAACGGGCAGATCGAAGCCAGAACCAAGTTAAAAAAATAAAATACATAAAGTTTCTTGCATGATTGCATATCTGCACAGTTCAGTCGCAGTTTGATTCTCATTGGCCTGGCTATGTAATTTATAAATATTTTATCACTTTTTATAAAAAAAAAAAAAGTTGAACTTTTCACAATTTTAGATGGTGATGAAGTAATAAATTAGAGCTTATTGTTGACATAACTTTCCAATTCTAAACATTTGCCTTCATATGTGAACAGCTCCTGCCCAGATCAACCTGCTCTGTGTGATACCAAGTTCTTTTATGCCTCGGTCCGGCCCGGCTTCTATGATCAGTCCACTCTAAACAGAACATTTCAAATAAATCAATAAAAGCCCAAATTTAATACACCAGTGATGATTGGCTGACAGTTTTTGTCAGAAATAGTAAAATCCCATAAACAGGTTGCTGGGTTAATGTCGGTGTTACAGTATGAACTTAGCTTATTAAACGGTTCATTTAAATGCTACTTTACGATACCAAACCTTCAGGTCAAGCCGTTCCTGACGCTCAGGTTCTGCTCTCTTCCAGTTCAAGTAAAGATAACCATGGCTGGTGTTGTCATGCTAACACCAGCTGCCATGCTACGGCCAATCTGCTGAGAGCCCCTAAAGCCCGAGCTAACGTTGCTAAGCCTCCTGGGAGAGTCATGGTGCGGCTTTCTTGGCCTTCCTTCTCTTGTTCCTCCGTCTCACTGAGCCGCCGGATGTTTCCGTCGCCGCAGGTCGGTTGAGCTCGTGGAGTTTCTCCTGCTCCAACATGGACGTCACCTTCAGGGTGAGCTCCAGCTCCTTGAGGCCCCCGGCCAGGTCAGGCTGAGCACTTTCCATTTTGTGCTGATGCTCTGTCTCCTCCTCTTTTACTCTTTCTTCAGTGTCTTCAGACTCTTGACCTTTAAACCCCCCCAGAAGGTTTTCCACCTGGTTGTCCGAAGCCTCTTCTGTTCTGTCTGCTTCAGGTTCTCCTTCTGGGCTGTGCTGACAGCAGCACTGGGTACCGTCCCAACACGGGCGAGGTTCCTCTGGATAGTCTGGGAAATGTTGGAGCAAATACAGTCACTAGCTACGTCTTCATTACAAACTTTTTTGATATTCCACTAATGACAAAAAAATAATACCGTATTTTCCACACTATAAGGCGCACCTAAAAAAAAACCCTTCAATTTCCTCAAAAGCCGACAATGAGCCTTATAATCCGATGCGCCTTATATATGGACCAATATTGAGCCACGACAAGTCTAGCAACTACGGTAAGCAGCCGCCGACTTCATTTTCGCCCTAGAAGAAGAAGCGCGCTGTGCATGCTGGGATAGTTGTCAGAACGCTGGTTTGTTAATAAAGTTTGACTGACCTATCTACCTACCAACCTAACAATCAGGTCAACTGCAGGATGTTTCGCTAATGTTGAAAAAAAAAACAACACAATTTTGCAATGACAGTGTTTCCATTAAATAAACTCAATTAAAATCACATGTGAAGAAGTCTGTTCACACAATAAGTGGCAACGTCTGGTTGCGGATCATGTGACTTGAGTGATGTGAAAAAAGTCTTTCCATTAAAGTTTGGTGAAATATACTCATTTTGATATAGCAAAAAAAACCTCCTAGCACAAAAACCTTTTATTGGAGAACGTTAATTTTTTTCTTTTACTTGGTATTTCTATTAAGCAAATTTATTTTGATAATTCCAATTTGTGTGGTTTATGTGCTCAAAGGAGACACATAAAGGAGACCTAACTACTGTTTCTATCGCAGTTTTGCAAATATTCAAATTTCGATACAACCGAAAAAGTAACTCATGTTGGCACGTAAACCTTTTTATTATCAAAAAACATGACTGTTTTTCTTTTTGGAGTGTTGCAGGAAATTCATTTTTGCAATTCCAGTTTGCGCAATGAAATAATCAATGGAAATGGGAAATGTAGCTAGTGTTTCTGTTGCAGTTTTGCAAAACACACTAATTTTGATACAGATGAAAAATGACCTCATACTAGCACAAAAACGTTTTAGAAAAAAAAAAAGAAGTTTTTTTTTAAATTGCCATGTTTCTATTGAGTGAATTTATTTTTGTGACTTATCAACTGATTATCAATGGAAACACAGTTATTGAGTTTTCTGAACTTGTTCAGAATTTGGTGAGTTTGCAGCATTCCCTCACCGTCCCAGCCTTCCTGGACCTTCTTCTCCGGCAGGATCCCGTCCACTAGCTGGCCCTCCTGCATCACTCTGGTTATCTCTGACAGCTGCTGCAGCAGGCTCTCCTCCTGGTCGGCAGTGACCCCCGTCACCCTGCAGATGCAGTTGTAGTTTCTAGTTTGTTTTTCCAGAGTAGTGCAACCTCAACTCAAAAAAGTTAAACAATTATTTTAGCAGAAGAGTCACCTGTCAGGACTGTGGTGGGCGCTGGAAACGATGTTCTCCATCACCAGCTCCGTCTCCCTGAGCTTCTCCTGCAGCTGGGCCAGCTCGAAGTCAGCTGAGGGACCGAAGAGACGAGACGTTCAGACGGTGTGGAACCGATCGTACAGTCAGCCAACACCAGTTCGGGAATATTGAGTTCACCTTCACTCCTTCCATAAGTTTTAGGGATGAAAGTATCAGCTAGATTCTGCTCTACAAGGCTGTCTCCAGCATTTTACAGTCAAAATAACAACCAAAAGAAGATTATTTACACAATAAAAAACATTTGAGACATTGTTCCCAATCTTCACTGGACTGAAATTCCTTTAGGTTCAACATGTGGAGAAATTACAACACACCCAGGAGCTTCATCTGAGATTCAGAACGCTAGATGTTTAAGTTCAGAAACAGATCGAAAAAAGGTGGTTTCCACGGAGGGGTTGCTAGGAGAAAGACCCGTCTTTCTGAAACAAACATGGCGGCCCAGCTTAGGTTTGAATAAATGAACTAGATCTCTGAATGACAGAAGGGACCAAAGTAGAAATGTTGGCAAAAAAAAAAAAAAGTACAATTATGTTAAACAATATTTTAGACAAGCAAGGATGTTTTTTTCTTTTTTTTATTTATAAAAGTAATAAAAGGGTAAATCATCCATGGAAGTGAATACTTTTTAACAGAATCAACAAACAGGTTTATTAATGAAATTAAACTCACTGATCTTCCTCTTCATATTCTCAGATCGATGTGGAAGACACCTTCTAGCTGACGGCTTGTTGTTTCCTTTAGATGTGATCTAAAAATACAACATTCCCAATGATTCTCACATCCTGTTGTTCTAGAGTAGAGCTCTAGATTAGCTGTAGTAGAGCTCCTTCCTCAGGCCAGTGTCACATAATTGTTTTTATTTATTTTTTTACCTTAAATAAAATGTAGAGGATGTAGAGTAAGATCGCAAAGCCGTAAACGGGGATAATCTGACCCGCCAGGTTGGATTTGCCTCCGGTCCCGGTTCCTGTTCCGGCTCCTTTAGCCCTGGACATGGAATCAGAGTTATGGGCCCTGGAGAACCCGGACCCCGCTGCCCTCTGGCTACGGCCCTCTGGAGCCATCTGCCGGTGCATCATGGGAGGGAAATGGCCTGAGCCTGCAGGGATCGGACCAAGTTGGTAAGATGGTTGTCCAACCCAAACAGAACCAATGCAATATAAACCCAAGTGAACAAATACTGGAACTTCTAACTACTTTAAGCAGGCTTTCAAATGATTTGGAAATCTGTTATTATTATTGTTATTATTATTTTCAATTTATATCTTTTTTTTATGACTTTAGTGGCCTTTATTTCACAGTGAGTCAACGGGGAAGAGGGTTGCGAGAAATGGGGAAGACAGACAACGGGATTCGAACCTGTGACGGGCGCGTGGAGGATTGAGGCCTCCAAATATGTGTCGCGCGCTCAATCCCTATCCGTTTATAATAACTTTTCTTTACGCTTCTGAAAAACTGGGTACATTCAATTTCTGAATTGGGTGTTTTGGCGCCACCCGTAGGGAGGAAAATGCAATTACAAGAAGAAGAATGATACAATTGTCTTGGAAATATTTCATGCCACATAACACAATAAACACACCCATCTCATAAGGCTGAAGGTGATAGAATTATGAACCTGCCCGAAACCAAAATACCACCAAATCAAATACAGGGACGGTTTTACGGATAGAAAATAAATGGCGACGCACCTTCTGGCCGCTCGGCAGCATCCTTCCTCCCCCTGGACAGCAGCATCTTGGGAAGCAGCAGCGCGACGCACAGCACGAGGCACGTCGCGAGGGTCACCTTCTGAAACGTTGACATTGACATACCGACAGGTGGGCGGCCGCCTTCCGGCTGTATCGCAGTGTTAAACAAACAGGTTGAAGTCACAAAAATAGAGAAGACATGATGGAGCAGTGGGACTTCCTCTTTGACCACAGGAGCGGAAGTGAGAATGAACGGCAATTACAATATTTTTACCGCCAGGGGTCGCCAATGGACCGTATTTTAAATATCAATCGATAGAGAAAGTAAATAGTGAAATATTGTTAAAGTGGAAAATACTTGAGCTGACAAATATTACCTGGGCTACAAATGTGGCATTATTTGTGCTAAGCCTCTCCTAAACTAGACACAACATCAGCAGCGTCTTTCTTGTGCTACAGAGAAAAATTACTGGGCTGTTTACATTTGTACATACACATCTAAAGATATGAAATTAAAATTCTAAGACACATAAAATGTCCAGGTACCCCAAGTATCTTTTACAAACACAATAGTTACAATGAAGAAGGTGTCATATTTCACCAAATGTTTGACCTAAATTCAAACTGTAATTTTTCATAACAAGTGTGGCTATTTTTTTCTCCGCCGCTAGAACAGCCACAGGAAAAAACATTTTGGTTATAAAAGCAAGTCACGTAGAGGACCAGGGTGGACTCGAACAGACAGATTTAGTTTCAGGTGCCAACTACATTTTATTGGAGTTGGAGCCACAGAACAACCACATCATCTGCCACGACTGCCAAGAATGATCACCTAGGAGAGAGAACGATGCTGGTTAACCCCTGAACCAGCCAGTAGTCACTTTACAAGTGGTGAACATGGTCAGAAAAAAAAAGCAGTGATAAATATCAACCAGGAATATAAACAGGCAATATGAACATTGCCGTGGCGTTCGGCAGACGATGTTAGGCGGACGATTGTGCCTCATGTTGCACTCCATAATCGCTCAAAACACACGAGGCTAACTCTCTGCTTTGATTTATCTGATGAAAATTCTTCAGAGTTTGTTCAAACACTGATCTTTTTATTTCACACAGCGTACTAAAAGAAAAAAATCTCCTACTCGAGCCTCCTTCTGCCAGATCTTATGACACCTGCTGACTGAGATGTTTACTTTGCAGAAACACCAGGGGCGAGTTTAATGGGCCTTTAAATTCTGTGTTTTAGGTTCAGTATTTAGTGTCATTCTGTTTTTGTTTTTTAACAATAATTTCAATGTTACAAAGCAAGTCCATCCCTGTCCGTTAAATCTGGGTATAATAAGTGAAGAGCGCTATCTAGTGTATGTTCAGATATATTTCTATTTGACCTTTTCTGTAGGATTTTATTCTTGCAGAACAAGCAATCCTGTCTTTGACCTAAAGTGACCCTATGATGTCACATGTAGTAATGTTGGTACATAACATAAATAAAAGGCAGACAAACTGTGATATAATTCCAGTTTAATAAATCAAGAAATAAAAAGCAGCAAGGGAAACAGTTTGAATATAATTAAAGTGGGCTGTAAATCTAAGTTTTATTTTACTGTTATTATTATTATTATTATTATTTTGTTTTCCTCCAAAAATGACAGCCAGGAGAATCCGGCAGTCTTCGAGCTCCTGATTCCTTTCCTGACTCACTTCATTCGTCTGTTGTATCAATTTTTTGCTGTTGTTGTTATTTTTTTAAACAAACTCCTCAAATTATTGTCAGAATCCGCAACGCTCCAGTTCGCAGTCCATAAAAAGCATTGTGGGAAACGTCCTCCTCACAGTTTCTCCAGTTTCACTTCCTGGCTGACCTCGAGCTCATCTGATCGGAATGGTCAGTTTTTTAGGGAACTAACCACGCAGCTCTGCAGCAAAGAGTTCAAACATCGGCCGCGGCGAATGTGTCCAATCGGAGATTTTCTTCTTTTTCTTTTCTTTCTTTCTTTCTTTTGTTTTTTCTTTTACATTCTTCAGAGTTCAGTTTGAAGCGAGAAGCTGATGAGCAGTGTGCTGCTGTGAGTTTCATGGTCCAGCTGGCTCTCAGTGGTCCCTCTCCAGATCTGCTGTGAGAGAAGAAAATATAAAAGATCCTCAGGTCACTTTGCAGCAGCGAAAAAGAAGAAGAAAAAAACACTTCACAAGTGTTTTTCTGCCGTAATATACTCCCTAGACCCCTTATTTAAGAAACATTTCCCAACACAATAACTATTCTAACTTTTTTTATTTATTTTTTTTTAGTGTCATCCAACTTTTCTTCCACCAATATAAAACTTTATAGATTTGGAACTCATTTCCAGATTTGAACACATTGGAAGGAACTGCAGCACCTTCCACTCTTACATGGAGTGAAACTAATAATTCTCCAGAGACCTTTGCACTTTTAGAACCAAAGATTTCTGCGCATTTTGTTGGTATTTTATATGATAGTCCATCACAAATGTGCACAGAATTGCAGAGTGGAAAAAGAGTGATACTCTATTTTCAAAAGATTTTACAAATAAAAATCTGAAAAGTGTGGTGGGTCTTTGTATTTAGCGGCCTCTTTACTCTGAGTCCTAAATAAATCCCAGTAAGTGGTAAACGGAGTCACTTTGTGAGTGATTTCATGATAGAAGCAGGAACAGAGCAGACAAAGCAAAACTACAAACCCAGCAAGGCATGATGGTCTATCTAAACTCAGTAGGGGGCGGGGGGACTTTCTCTAATGCGTTAATAATAGAATAAAAATGTTTCTTTTAGCACTTTATAGCTTTTTTGTTAACTTTAGAAATGTTTAGCGCACTTAGCTTCTGCTAACCTCTATTTTCCTAATTTACTAGGCTGCTTTGCAAACGTTCAGTTGAATAAAGTTTGACGTCTGTGTTAAACTTTTGGTTACCAACTGTTACAAATTCACGTAGTTAGACGTTTATGTTCATGGTCTAATTTTTCATTTAGCACTTTAGTGTTTTTGCTAGCTCTGAAAATGCTTAGCTCACTTTGTTTCATTTTGCCAGATAAATTATAACTAATAACTAATAACTTAGCTGTTTTGCAAAACTTTCAGGTGAATAAAGTTTGACGTCTGTGTTAAGAGTTTTGGTTATCGGCTTAAGAAGTTGATGGGACTGTTTGTGCATTGGTTCTGCTTCCTCTTCTGATGTTCTCCACCTGTGATGCTGAGCAGCAAATTATGCTTATCCTGTTTGTAAAATGCATTCCTGACAACAACATCTCCTCAGCGAAACATTGAGAGAGCAGAGAAGAAGATGGAAGGTGCTAACCTGTTTGAGGCGGCGTTAGAGCTCAGGTTGTGGCAAAGTTTTCCCTTCCAAACAGAAAGCCAGACACACAACAAGAGGGTTTAAATCACAACATTCTCATGTTTTTTAATGGCCCTGTCAAAGTCCAGTTATACTGAAAGTCTGTGGCAACACTTAAAATTTACTGTATACAGATGCTCTGCATGTAGTTTGAGCTTCAGCTATTTTTCAAAAGGGAAGAGGCAAAACTTCCAGTTTCCAGATGTGCAAAGCTGGCAGAGACAAAACCATAAAAAGATTTGCAGCTGTAATTGCAACCAAAAGGTAATCTGAAATATCACACATTTACTTTTTTTTTTCAGTTCGTCAAAAGCACGCACTCCCTTCCTTTCAATTCACAAACCATCCAAATTCAAATTTCTTCTCCTCTGAGGAGTTTCAGTCTCTCGTGTGAAGTATCATATCTACATATGGTCTTATTTGGGAGGCGTTGGGGGGGAATAACACTGTCACGATATCTCACGGATGGTTTGGTCCAAACTGTCAGCACAGCTGTGTGGGACTGCGCTTCACTGTTATCAGAATATTACCTCTCATTGTGGCTGTCTGTCAGAGCCTCCATTAAGATGGCCTCCTTCGTAGTCCAGCTGGCACAGGATCATGTTGTTCTTGAGGAAGAACTTGTCTCCCACGCAGAATCTGCAGAGAGAAACAATCAAAATATGAACCGGCTCCTGCTTCTCGCCGCATCTCAAATGAATCGCGAGGTTTTCCCACGAGAATGTTTTCTTTTTTTTTTTCCAGGCATAATTTCATACCGCATACATCTACTGCTATTATAATCAGAAAATTAATCTTGCATAGCCACGGCCCTGATTAACTATTCAAGTGTCAAACAAAGTCTTTAACCCTTCGAGGTTTTTTTTTTTTTCTTCCTTCCTTTCTTTCTTTCTCCGCTGTGGATTTAATCAAGTTGTGATTACGCCTGCACTAATAGTGTGCTCACCAGTGCACCTTCCAGATAAGTCAACTGAATTTGATCTCCCTGGCTAATTGCTCCCCTAATCTTACCTCTGGCGGCAGAGCTGACAGGCAAAGCAGTCTAAATGGTAGACGTTGTCTCTGGCTCTCATCACCATCTCAAAGGCAGGGATCAGCTTACTGCAGGCTGCACAGTTCCCCGTCACCCCGAAGAGCCTGCAGAGGGAGAGCAGGGCGACACGCGGGCCTTTAATCTGGGCGCGCACATGGATGCATTTCACCAAAGAGCTGCGGTGTGGGGGAAACACAATATAAGCTGGTCTGCAGAGGAATTTGTACCGTCTTGTACTTTTGTGTTTTTTCCCCCTCCAATCCTTTCGAAACATTACAACGAAAGGCTTTATGTGTGTTTTGTTGTGATTTTACGTGACAGGACAGCAGAAAGTAGGTGGTGGATAGTTGAGTAGAAAAGAAAACAAAAAAGTATCGTGTTTATCTTTTATCCCGATACATTTTTTATCACGATAAGAATTTTGATGCATCGTTTAACAATACATTCTAATTAATGATGCTTAAAAGCCTCCAAAATGTCTGGATTATCGGATTTGCTGTGTTTGCTAACTTCTCCACCGTCTGCTCAATGAAGTCTTTAAATATCAATAAATGTGAAAATATGATTAAATGCTGTTATGGTGTGAAGCTCAGCAATACAGATCTATTTTTTTATGTGACTGGCATCCTGAAGAAACATGTTACAAATGCGAATGTTTTCCATGAGCAGTATTTGTGTTTGTGTGGCTATAGTTGCTGTTCCCCTTCAAAAGAAACAATAAACAGTTATCACTTTTATTGTTATCGTGATACTACCACAAACTATGGTGATAAAACTTTAAGTCCATATCCTACACCCATACTTCCATGTATGTTATTTATTTCCAGTATTGAGAAAGATGTTCGGTTAGATGTTTGCTAGAGTCATGAAAAACTAAATCCATACTCGTTTTTTGGCTGATATCAAAACGATTTCCAATATTAGCATCAAATTAGGACAATCCTGTTGTGAACCTTCCAAGATGTCTCCGTCCGCATGAACTGACAAGTCAGGCTAGGAGAGCTTTAGTCAGAGAAGCAGCCAAGAGGCTCATGGTAACTCTAGAGGAGTAGCACAGCTCCACAGAAGGCCAATATGGCTAAAAAATTAATCTGGGCAGAGCTTTCTCGAATTAATACTTTTTAAAAATAAATAAATATATAAATAAACCTTGGGCTCAGAGTGATGTTATGAAATAAAAAGATTTCAAATGAAAGACAACCTGGTCCTAAAACACCAAGCTGGAGAAGAAGCCAGCATCGTCTTTGGAGTATTTGTAGTTTTTCACCCACTAAAGACACACTGGGACCTAAACAAAACAGGCTTCAATTTGGAAGGACATTTCTAACAATGTGACTGTAAAAGTTAAATGTTTTTTTTATTTTGTTATTGTTGACACTCAAATACTGTTAAAACTCACGTTCGTGGTAGAAACATGACAAATTACCAAACACTTTAAGGGGTGTAAATACTTTTTCAGTCAACTATGAAGAAAGTAAGGGTGTTAAAAACTTGCTTGTGTGTTTCAGTGAGCAGCACAGATGTTGCTAATCCACCATCTCCAGATAACCAATTTACTGCTTTCTTTCTAGGGGTGATCTGCATTTCTCCCAGATTACTCACCAGAGTCGTCTAATCACATCATCTGTATACGCAGCCAAGTGTGAGAAAGGGACTCAAATCAACATCCAAATTGTAATTATGGGAACATGATGGGATGAGCTTCTCATAAAAAGAAACTGCACTCTACGTTGTTAAAAAAAACAAAAAAAAACTGCTGCAAACCATTAAATTTATCATCCACTCATCCTCCAAGTTGTCCCATTGCAGGTCGCAATAAAAGAAAAACGAAACGGCCCCCCGACTCCCAAGCTTGGAAGTGGAAAATGGTTAATGTTTGCACATGTTGAAAACTGGTGGACGACAGGATTGTTTCAGAAGTGGCAGCCCTGAGGTGCCGGTGCTGCCACTGTCCTCACTCACAGGGTAACAGTGACTTTCATCAGTCGGGTGTTCAGCAGCTCATCATCCGCTGCTCAGACCACTGCTGATCTGAGCAGCTTGTCACGTTTCAACACAAAACTATAATGTCTTCTGTTTGGTATTGTATGTGACAGATTGTATGTGCTGAGTCGCTAAAAAGTGACTAAAAGTGACTTGTTCTAGAACCAGGTTTTGGTGTGTGCTTGTACCAGGTTTACACGTCTAGATGCTGAGATTTTCCCACACTGTTCTTTACAAAACGAATCAATCTCAGTCAGACTGAGTGAAGAGCCTCCACTGTTAGCAATTTCCAAGTCTTGTCATACATATTTAATTAAATATAGGTCTGGACTTTGACTGGGCCAGTCAAAAAGTTTTTGTTTTTTTTCATCTAAAACCAAGAGGTTTATGTCCTGAGGGTCAAAGTCGTTAAGTTGAAAGCACTTGGGGACACAAAAATTATACTTTTTTTAATAAAACATTTCTAAGACAAACTTTTGGTACCTTTATTTTATTTAAATGTTACTAAAACTAAGAAAAATAGTCTGACTGATTTTTGTACAAAATGGATCCACAGTTTCTACATTTTTGTAGGTTGTTTTCTTATTTGAGAAGTACGATTTGCTTTTGAGGAAAAAGTAGGCCACTGTTTCTGGTTCTAGTTGCTCCAAAACTAAGATAAATACTAAAAACGTTGTTGGTAAATGGGAATCCATATACTGTCAACAGGTTTCACAATGTAACTTTGACATACATTTCTCCACAACTCTGCTCCTGACCTTTCTGCTTCATTTGTTCTTTGGTGTTCATTCTAACCGGTGAGTTAGATTGTCACGATAACAAATTGTGCCTGCAATTATTGCGATAAACGATATAATATTGTTGTTTTGCGACTAGCGGTGGATGATATTGAATTTTCTCATGATGTTTTATAATACTAATATGATAACAATGTTGTTGCTTCTTTTTAGGTAGCTGACTGTGAAAAACATTTCAATTTCAAACAGTCTTATGAGAGGAAGATTTATATCACTAACCAGCACACAGTAACTGCATTTAATCATATTTTCAGTGTATTGATGCTCTTAGGGAACAAACAGTGCAGAAATTAGTTATTTTAATATTTCCAATGATACCATCACTTTTGTTTCTTATTTAACATCAGTAATTGGAATTGATCAAGGCAACGATAAATCCAAGTTCTTATCACAATAATTTTTCACAACAGTTGATAAATGGTACAATAAATGTTTAATTTTTTTAATAAAGTCGGACGATTGGTTGCTCTGGATTTTGCTTGGCGGTGCCAGAATAAGGTCGGGCTGAAAAACAAAGGCGTGCCCCACTTTATAGATTTCCATCTTGGGTTAGGGTTCCACTTCCCCTTCATAATCATGTCCTACATAATGTTAGTCTGTCTCATAAAATCCCAATAAACTGCATTAAGGTTTGCAGTAGCAACGTGACCAAAGTTCAAGGGGTGCAAATACTTTAGCAAGGCACCGCACTTCCAGTCTCTTATTCCTCTGCAGAATATTCCTCGCTTTGCTCGGGACGGTTTTATTTATGTCCGATTTTAGTCAGAAACAGCTGGCCAGAAATCTTGTGGTTGGGGGCTTTTTTTTTCTTTCTTTCTTTCCATCGGGGTATACAGTGTGATTAAAGGCCGAGCAAAGCAGCCAGCAAGCCTGGATTAAAATGAGCATGCTCCCATATTTTAACAACGTTGTTGCTCTTCTGCCAACATTTCACGAAGACAAGCTCAAGGATTCTTTTCTGCTCTCATCAACACTCTGCTTCCTCTGATATGTGGCTGTATGATATTGAGGGTGTTTTTTTTCTTAATGGCTTCACTTTATCAGGTCTTTTTCTAAAAAAAATAAAAAATAAAAAATGAAATGTTACTGATTTTAACGTGGAAGAGTGCAGGATCTGAACATTTTCCTTTAAAGCAACAAGTGAACTACCTGGGAACTACAACCCCTGGCAAAAAGTATGGAATCACCAGTGTTGGATGAGCAGTCATTCAGACATTTCATGCTGTAAAACAAACTCGGATCAAAAACATGACACAATATTAAGGTCATTCCAAAGTGCAACTTGTTGGCTTTCAGGAACACTCAAAGAAATGAAGAGAAAACATTGTGGAAGTCAGTGAATGATACTTTTATTGACCAAACACAGGGAAATAAATATGGAATCACTCAATTCTGAGGAAAAAAGTATGGAATCACTCAAATTGGAGGTAGAAAAAAGGACACACCCAGTCTATTTCCTTTCCCTAAATGGACACCTGCCCCAGATTAGATGTGCCCGTTAGTGTGCAGTTCAAAACACCTGCAGTCATGACACCTTGGAGGGCTGCTGGACGAAGTGGAGTGGCGAGAACCATGACTCCAACAAGAGAAATGTCCCTTGAAACAAAAGAGAGGATTGTGAAACTTCTTGAAGAAGGTAACCCTTCACGCATGGTTGCTAAAGATGTGGGCTGTTCACAGTCAGCTGTATCCAAGATATGGTCCAAACACAAACAGCATGGAATGGTTGTTAAAGCCAAGCGTACTGGTAGACCAAGAAAGACATTAAAGCGTCAAGACAAACAACTAAAGGTCATTTGTCTTGAAAACCAAAAAAGTACAACTAAACAGATGAAGCATAAATGGGAGGAAGCTGGAGTCAATGTATGTGACCGAACCGTAAGAAATCGCCTAAAGGAGGTGGGATTTCAATACAGGAAAGCTAAATGAAAACCAGCATTGACACCTAACCATAAAAGAACAAGATTCCGATGGGCTAAGGAGAGGCAATCATGGACTGTGGATGACTGGATGAAAGTTGTCTTCAGTGATGAGTCAAGAATCTGCATTGGACAAGGTGATGATGCTGGAACTTTTGTTTGGTGCCGTTCCAGTGAGATTTATGAAGAGGCCTGCCTGAAGAAAACAACCAAATTTCCACAGTCCTTGATGATATGGGGCTGCATGTCAGGCAAAGGCACTGGGGAGATGACTGTGGTTAATTCTTCTATCAATGCACAAGTTTACATTGACATTTTGGACAGTTTTCTCATCCCTTCAATTGAACAGATGTTTGGAGATGATGAAATAATTTTCCAAGATGACAATGCATCGTGCCATAGGGCAAAAACAGTGAAGGCATTCCTTGAAGAAAGACACATTCAGTCGATGTCATGGCCTGCAAATAGTCCAGATCTCAACCCAATAGAAAACCTGTGGTGGAGATTGAAAAAAATGTTCCACAAGAAGGCTCCAACCTGCAAAGCTGATCTGGCAACTGCTATCAAAGAGAGTAGGCACCAAATACTGTTTGTCCCTCATCAAGTCCATGCCTCAGAGACTAAAAGCTGTTATAAAAGCCAAAGATGGTGCAACTAAATACTAGTGATGTATTTTGAATGGTCTTTTGTTTATGTGTTTTTCATGATTCCATACTTTTTTCCTCAGAATTGAGTGATTCCATATTTATTTCCCTGTGTTTGGTCAATAAAAGTATCATTCACTGACTTCCACAATGTTTTCTCTTCATTTCTTTGAGTGTTCCTGAAAGCCAACAAGTTGCACTTTGGAATGACCTTAATATTGTGTCATGTTTTTGATCCGAGTTTGTTTTACAGCATGAAATGTCTGAATGACTGCTCCTCCAACACTGGTGATTCCATACTTTTTGCCAGGGGTTGTAACTCTGTAGGGCTTTAAAACGCTCTGGCTCTGGCCAACTGCAGATGGCTTCACCTCTCACTCACCTCCAACAGAACGAACAAACGGCTCCCTCGGAGCCTAACATGCATGAAGACAAGTGGCCACGACTGATTTCCATATTCCATTAGAGGCCACGTAAAAAAAAAAAAGGGGGAGGTCAAAGAGAAAGCATTTGGAAGAAAAAAAAAATCCCTGACATTCGTGGTAGAAGAGGGAAAGAAAGGGGGGAAAGAAAGGAGAATTTGTATCCCACAGCCCGAGACAACAACTGAAAAACGTCATCAAATGAGTGACTAATGCGGGAACAAAAGCGAGCCTTAATTACCAGAATGTTCTGATCTAACGAGTGTGAGTCCTTCACAGGCACCTGGTGGGTTTTTTTTTCCTCCCCCCTTCTCCTTAACGAGGCTACGAAGCTCAATGCTAATTCTCCACTAATGGTCCAATTAAAAGAAATCACATGGTTTTAATCCAGCTCTTCAAAGGCTTTTGGTCTGCACCCTTGCAATGATGAGGGAAACAGGAGGCAATCTAGCCAATTTAACTGTCAAAAGGGGTTTTGGTCTCCTAAGTGCAGCGCGGCTAATGAGCGACTTAGCTCCAACAAAATCCAGCTGGATTGTACATGAGACTAACACATGGGTTCGGCATCGGGGGCTGAGAAATCAGGAGTTCTAGCTGCTGACCTGACTCCACACGTTGCTAATTTGGTGGAGAAATTGTTTTGGGGTGTGACCTTCGGACCAGCCAGTTTTATAAAATCCTGTTGATTCAAATACTGCATTTGGCACCGTTGTGTTCAGTGAAGTCAAGTTTTTTTGCACAGCACATTTCAGCAATAAGGCAGTTCAGAGTTCCTTGCGCCATAAAAACATAATATAATAAATGGAAAGAGAATGACATGACTTCAAACTAGGGGTGTTCCGACACAACCTTTTCACTTCCGATACGATGCCGATATCACATCGTTCAGCACTGGGCGATACCGATACTGACTCCATACAATATCAGACCAAATCATATTAGTTCTTTAATTCTGTAAACGTTCTTCAGGTGATAGAAGGCTGACTTTGTAACTCTCTTTATGTGTTTGTGAAGATCCAGGTTACTACCCCCAAGTTTTGAGTTTGATCACTCGTCTCTAGGATGAAAACTACATTAACTTGGGATGATTTATTCCAACCAGGTTGGGATGATTTTACAACACTTCAATAATTTTGAAAAAATAAGAAGTGGGTGGATACGTTTGAGTCTACTGAGGATTTTTATTTATTTTTTTAAAATAATGATCGTATTCAATCGAGTTGATTTTATAAAGCTTATATGCAGACGCAATATTGCTGACTTAGCTTGAACAGTCAGAGGCATTTCAGAGAGGGGCTCATTTTGACAAAGCTCCTTGGAGACAGAGGCCAGTGACACTTGTATTTAAGCAAGCTTCAATTTATAGCAAATTAGAGCCTGGGTGGTTCCCAAACATCCAATTTTTATTCTTACATTTGAGACATTTTTGGTTGTCCTGCAGGCCTTGACATCGTGTTGACTTAAACAAATCACTTATTGTTTGGACTGCTTATTTGGGATTTGCTTTTTTTCTAAACTGGATTTGAAGAACTTTCCCAACTTGATTATTTCTCAGTCCAATCAGTCCTGTCAAGGAAATCTTTTTTTATAGCAACACAGAATCTACCATCTGCAAGCAGTCATCATCACCAGTCAGAAGTTAATGGGACTTGGCCTTTTCAAGTTAAACACATTCTACAACCATCAGCACCACTTATTAAAGGATTTAGAGAGATTTAGGCTGTGTATATATTTGAGTACAAAACCTTGCATGGATTAGAGAAAATCTAGAGTAAATTCAGACCTGTGCAACAAATTATTGTTTTCCTTTTAATCAACTTGTGTATGGAAAAAGATTTAATTAGCTTTTTAACATTAATGTATTTTGGCAGCTAGATATGTATTCATTTTCTTGACAAACATAAAACCAAAGAAGTCCAAACCATAAGATATTTAGCTTCGCTCACCTCAGAGAAAGTAGGCTAAGTTAATTGTCTCTCGGGTGTTAGCTAGGTTTAGCATAGAGATAAGTAGGTGTGACACTGCTAGCTAGACAGCAAAAACAAAACCTCTGCGGGAAACAAGGGAATGTCTGCAATTACCATAACCGTAAGCTAATATTTTCCCTGAAAACCTACAAAGAATTGAGTTATTATTGTTTCTTCTGTCTTTATTCCATGCTATGCTAGGAACGCCACCTTTCAGAAATGAAAATAAGGGACACCGATCTTGGTGAGCTTTGCCTGCCATATACATATATGATTCTTTACCAGTACATAGCAGCTAACAAGCTGCTATTTACTTATATATTTTTACCAAGACAGCTAAAAAGTATTTTATTTGTTCATTCCTCCTTTGTTTGAAAGAAAAACATAACAATTGTTTACTTTTCGTTAGTGAGTTAATCATGTTCTACTTTCCAAAAACAGCAAATATATGATATATGAAGATTGTTAGCTAAGCATAGAGAGCTAACTGACCAAGCTGACAGGATTACCTTAAGCTAGCTAATACTAAAACTTCCAAATCTGCATTACCTAAGTTTGAACCTACTTTTACCTAACACAGCACATACATTTCCTGAAAACGCACAAAAATTGCTTTTTTGTGGTCTTAATGCTTTTGCCACATGCTTCTCTAACAAGCTTCCATCTCCATTGGGAAACTTTCATTGGAGAGAATCAACGTTGCCCACCATTTTTGTATTGGCGGTATAAAAGGAGAAAGGAGAAAAGACGTCAACATGTTGGTGTCTAAATGTGGTTGAAATGTGTTTGAGGTTGACCAAATTCTCTAACCAAGTCTGACTTTCAATGTCTTGGTTTAGCCTAAATTTGGACACGCCCTATAGGCTAAAAACATTCAACATGTGTTACTGTGCTAAACAGAGACAAGGACTGACCAACATTAAGCAGCATAACAAAGGCATCCACAGGCATTACAGGCCTCCTGTCTCTCGTTGCTTATTCCTTTGGAAAGAAAGCTCATGGTTTCCCCTTACAGAGGAAGCCAAAACACCTGTATTTCAACATCTTTTTTTTTCCGTCCATTCTCTGCAGAACAAATCAAACAGAGGAAATGTTTCCTAATTCATTTTAAGAAAATAAGGGTAAGTCTACAGAAAGTTCCAACCCCACTGTTCTGGCTTCACTCTACATTTCCTGACAATGACTCAAAACATACTAAAAGGTCAGCAGCTTGTCTCCTTTGTTCCTGCATTCATTCTTCCAACTGCGTGAGCTCGCTGCTGACTGTTGCATTTGGTGTCACTTCTCCCAAATCCTTGAACCCTCTAGCGCGTTTATGTGTCAAAGAATGTAAAATTGTTGCAGTATGATTTGCGCCTAAGTTGAACAACACCATAGCAAATAATCAAATGCTATCCATTGTCTATTCCGGCTTGTCCTTGCAGGGTCGATATCTCTAGCACTAACTGGGCGAAAGGCAGGGTCACATAGAGACACACAGCATAAACAACTAAGCACACACACTCACACCTCAGGACATTTCAAAGAGACCAATTAACTTGACGGTCCAGCTGGAGTACCTGGAGAGAACACATGCATGCACAGGAAGAACACATCTAGAACTGAAAAATCGGTTTGCATTCACACCAGCCCTTTTTAGTCTGCTTTAATCAAACTCTTGTTCATTTGCCTAGGAAGTCCGGTTCATTTGGGGAGGAGTGAACGCGCAATCAAACTCTGATGCAAACCAAAAATGCGAACTCTCGTCCACCTACAAACCTAGGTTGTGGTTCGGTTGAAGTGATCTCTGGTGAAGTTCAAATTAACATGTGAACGCCAGTTGGACCAGAGACGGCTCCAAAAGCAGGAAGCAGACTATAGCACAGGGCATTCTGGGTAAATAGAACCAAAACAAATGCCCATGTTTTGAGCTAGCAGGGCAAATGACTTATAGTTCTTTGACAAAGACAAAAGAGAAAATCTAAAATCTGATGCCATTCAACAACTTTTGTTTACATTTCGTGAAGAAGGAAGTTGCACTCAGTGTCTCCTTCAGAGGTTTTTATGTCGCTTTCTTCAGTGGTTCTTGGAGCAGTGCCACCACAGATGAGGAGGGGAAACAGCTTTTTCAAAGGGTTTGGTTCATTTGAAAGCGAACCGCACCAGCTGAAAATGTAGCAAATGTTGCAATGTTGGTCCCTAATCAAACCGAATCTACTGGACTTTCTATGTGGTATAACTCTACATAATAAGGATGCAGGCTTACTAAGACTAATGGACTAAAGGTTGGTCAATATTTGGGGCATTCATCAGCTAATTTTTGTTGCATAAACGACACTTAAGCAAAAAGCGAATGGTATAGTCAGTTATTCTGTCTTCACACATGGAAGCCATACCTCAGATAGTCTCTGCGGCAGAGGATAAGATTTGCCCGGGTGTACAGGGTGGAGCCGACCCGGCCCAGGCGGCAGTCGCAGCAGGCACACTTCAGACAGTCTTCATGCCAGAACCTGTCTAACGCCTGGAGCATGAAGCGGTCCCGGATCTTCCCATTGCAGCCGGCACAGCCTCTTGGCTTCTCTCTGGACTGGAGAGGAACGACAGACACGCCTGAAATGAAACAGAGAGAATGACCAAATAGAAACCTGAGAACTGATATTTGTCCAGTTTTTCCCCAGTTTTCAACCTTAGGGTATAGAGCATCAGTAAACTTAATTCCAGTACTTCCCAGTTCCCAGTATCACATGAAACGTAGCGAATCAACTAATTGAGTTATTTGTAAAATTTCTTCAAAAAAAGGATTTACAGCAAAGCAAAAAGAAGCAACACAGACTGAGTTCAACTGAATTAAGAAGTTTACATGTGTGCAACTTGATGTCAGTTTAAATCCTGCTGTTCTTCCAAGGCCTTAGAGGTTTGTTAGGCAACACTGAACAGACAGCATCATACAGACCAAAAAACACAGCAGACAGGTCAGAGGTCAAGTTCTGCAGAAGTTTCAAATAACTTTGCTTAAAGCTTGATAAGTCATGCTTTAAGCTTCTCGCAGAGCTCTGTTCAATGTGTGGTCGCACCTTCAAAACTACCAAGACATGACCTAAACTGACCGGTGGGATAATTAGCGCATTAGCTGGAGAGATCCACAGGTTAAATGGAAAAATCTGTTGATTGGACAATCAGTTAGGCGCTCCTCAAATCCAGGTAGGTATGTCTGCAGGCAAGGTAGAAGTATCTAAATATCCAAGGGAAGAACTATACCCGATTGGACGAGCAGTCAGACACAATACGATTGGACAGGCATCATGGGCGTATCCCAATGTCAAAGACTGATTGGATGAACGTTGCGTAGGCGTTCCATCATAACAGGAAGTCATTGGGTAAAATTAATGTGTGTCATCTGACATTTTATTTTCTTTGGTTTTAAAGGGACGGTATTATGTAAAATGTTAAAAACTCCTGGGTGGACCTAGTGCTGCCTTTGGGGACAAAGCTCCTCCTGAGAGATGAGGTTTCCAAGCTTCTGAGCTTCTGCCTCACAGAGCAGCCCTCCCCTCACTGCTCTCCCGCTCGGCTCCTTCAGACTAGCCAGCAGCAATTGGTAAACACCTGGTGGAACTGTGCATCTGCTGAGCTCATTATAGGACCTATTTCACAGTGTTGCACTGGTAAAATCATTGTTAAGGGGTTAATAGAGGAGCCATGTTGTGATGACTTCCTGAAGGCAGAGTTTCAAAAAGAGCAGGAGTTTTTAAACAGACAGAGGCCCAATGTCAAGGTGTTAAATTATAAAGTCAAATTTCTTTTAATTTGATATAAATAGTACCTTCATAACAGCAGAAAGTAACATAGTTACTTGACTGTGCTGTAAAATGGCGCTCTGTGACTGGAAAACACATAATACTGCTCCTGTAAATATCACTACCTGACTTCTGTGGTATCATCTATTTATTTACTTTTGCAAGATTGCTGATTTAATAATTAATGGTAGCAATTTTTCAAAGTTATTTGTAAGTAGGGAGGGTTAAACGTTGATGAGTTCCTCCGTCCAACTTAGCGGTGTGGGGACAGAAAAACAGATCAAGTAGAGCCAGCCAATCAGTGTTTGAGCTGAAGAAACTCCTACGCTTTCAAGACTCCCACTTCATGTCTGCAGACAGTATGAAAGAGCTGCAAGAAACACTTGATTCTCACTGCAAACATGGTGGTGGCAGCATCATGGTGAGGGGAGGCTTCGGTGCTGCAGGACGCATAGAAGAAAAACTGACAGAGACTGCAGAAGACTTGAGATTTTTCTTTCACTGTCTGCAGGACAACAATCCTCAACATATAGCTGCAATGGAGCGGGTTACATCAAAGCATATTCATCTGTTAAAGGCCCAGTCAAAGTACAGATCTAAATCTAATTAGGAATTTTTAAAAAGATTGGAAAAGCGATGTTCACAGATGCTGTCCGTCCAATTTGACCGAGCTTTTGCAAGGAGGAATGGGTGAACATGTCAGTCTGACAACAGCTTGGATGATTTTCCACTTTCTATTGAACTCCAGTGGTTTTTTTTTTGTTTTGTTTTGTTTGTTTTTGTTGTTGTTGTTGTTGTTTTTACATAAAATATTTATTTCAGGCACATCCGTTTATTCTGAGTCAGTATTTCATTTTTTCCATTTCATATATTTCTAATTTTATATGACATGCAAGAAAATTCAACTTCATATCAGATCAAAGGATAATGCAGTCCAGCACATCCTAGTAAAAAAAAATGTTTTTAAAGTACAGCTGATGACAACCAGTGATGTAAGTCAGGAATATAGAGCTTTATGTTTATGGGAAAAGATCTGAGCAGATAAAGTACATTTCAACACTCCACATCTCAGTTCAAAAGGAACAAATATCCCTCTATACTTACTCTCCTCCTTGTCTAGCACCATCCTTCAGGGGAGGAAAAAGCGGCTACGATCCAACAAGAACAGAACTACCCGAACGTCTTCTTCTCCTTCTGTCTGCTAAATAACAGCGCTAATCAACACGGACAGCCTCGGAGCGGAGCGTAAATGACTGCGATCAGTCTGGAGTCGCTCAAACTTCGGATCTGCTTCTCATTGTCCCCGGAGAACGACGAGAAGAAAAAACCCGGTCACTCTCCGTCTTCTTACTACTAATAATAAAAATAATAATAATAAAAACTGAGTCCGTGGATGGATGACAGATGACGTTTCTCGAGTGTCACCTCTTCGGCGAGGGGGAGATGTCCTTTAAATGTGTGAGTGCTGTCCTGGCTGATGTCAGTGCTTAAGTATGTCTGTATCTGCACGGACTGCGGCCGTTCCCTTCAGTGCAATGAGCCGCTCTGCACACACTCTGCACGGCTCCCTCCCTCCCTCCCCTTCTCTCTCTATCTCTCTCTCTCTTTCTCGCTCTCTCTCTCTGCCTCTCCCGCTGCAAAAAATTCAAAGAAAAAAAAAACTTCCACAGTCAAATGTTTTGTTGTTGTTTTTTTCAGTTCCTGCGTGCTAATTATATAAAGTCATTATGGTTCAGATCTGATAGGAACCGCCCCTCCCTCTTGGAATCAATTATTCAATACACAGTCACACACACCGGGACAGCCCGGGCCTGAGGTGTTTTAGAATGAGCTTATTCAACTCCAAGGACACCAATTATCTCCGGGGCTCCCTGTAGTCAAAGCCGGAGCTTTTCAGCACGACAGATGCACAGCCGGCTGACGCGCGCGAGCTCGTGCGCATGCGTGCCAATTCCTGTTCATGTTTTTATTTTAGCTTGTTTACTGTTTTTTTTTCTTTGTATTTTTTTTGTCAGAACTAGTAGTATTTTCATTGTAAGTATATGCCGTGCTGAGGTAAAAACAATTGACCGCCATTTTTTTTTATTTTTTTAGGTTTCTTTTAACCCAGTCGTCGAATGGACCCTTGTGAGCTTTTTACCTCGCGCGCGGTTCCAGAAGGGGTTGAGTGGACCCCCACCTTCAAGTGGTCTACTGACCCTGAAAGCGCTTTTATAAGTTCTTTTCTCGTGTTTTCAGGAACTGACGCGAACGGGACACCCCCTTCCGCCCCATCGCCTGACTCTTACTGGTATGTGAGAGTCAAAGTTAAAATATTGTGTGAGAACAAGGTCCATTGGTAGAAGTACCGCCGGTTGGATTTGCTATCTTCAGTGGAACCCACAATAAAAATTGGCCTTGAATTATTTAAAAATAATGATTGCAAACTGATGTAGGAAATAGCAGTAAGCCAGGTAGGACTGGTTAGCAGGCTAACAACTTAGCATAATAAAAATAATTAGCTACTCTTACAAGTTTTGTACTTTTTAACACAGTAATAATAACACGTTGACTAGTGGAGGTTGTATAATGCTGTATGTTAAAAAATATATTGATATATAATCTATTCATTATCCTCATTAATAATGAATTTATTAACTGCTTATCCATTCAGTGTTGCATCACAATTAATGGAAATTCAGGGAGCCAAATTAAGCTAACAGACATGTTTTTCTTGTTTTTTATAGGAAGCAGGAGTTTGTTTAAATAAGAGTCAAAGATGTGAATACGTTGTTTTTCCCCCCTAGCTACCACTCACTATGATTTATACGCAAAGTGACCATCTTGTTGGTGAATATAACCCTTTGCACCTCAAGCTTGAACATGCAACTTGTAGTAAAATGTAAATAGGAATGTTTTTTGTGTTTGTTTTTAAACCAAAAAAAAAACAAAAAACAATCCAATCTTTGTTGTACTGATGTTTTAAAATGTCAAACAAGATGGGAGTAATTGGAAAGCTGCTACCACCTTGAATGACTTGTGACAAAAAAGCCGGGATATAATCACTATTTCAACCTATTTTTATCTATACTGTAAATATATTATCAAAGACTTACCAGTTTCAAAACAATTTCTCATCCTGACTTCTGTCATTATTTATAAAAGAATAAAAGGGAAAATGTTGTGTGGCAAAAAAATAGTACATCTTTGCTACTTCCATAAGGTCTAAGCAGAAGGGATATGCCCCCCGTCATTTCCCCTTTTGTGGCCTCCCTGTCAGGAAGTCTACAGTTTGTTTCCTGAAGCAGTCAGAAGCCAGAAATACTGGAAATCTCTCTTTAAAAAGACACAGAGTCGTATTAATGTCAGTGGAAACACATGAAATAGCGATGATTGATCGTGGGAGGTCTGGCAACAGTTTTCATGGCCGGACCTCCCACCGTCAGGCTCGTCGTCCTGGAAGTATTTAGATAGAAATACATAACTACCGCAGCTGAAGCGTTGTTATTGCCTCGGAACTCAAATCCCAGACCTGTTTAAGCCATTTTATTGCCGATTTATTAATAGAAAACACCGCAGGGAGTCGAGCATTAACGTTTAGTTCATATTGAACATCGCAGACGTTGTTATTCCTCCCTACTGATAGATTACTGGAACATTACTGGGATTTTTTTTTTAACCACAATCCATAAACAACACTGTAGCCTGCTTCCCTAATAGATCACCCGGCCCTAAATCCTCCTCATTAGGCGCTGTAGCATAAACAACTGTTCTAACATGGCCCCTGGATCAGGTCACACTAATTAACCAGCACCATCGACCAACTATTCCTCATTATCCGCCCTCTCGTCTGATCGCATATAGGCCGTCAAGACGGCTAACGATCAACGCGCTAATTAATCAGCTGACGAGGTGCAAGTGGAGCTCTAAGGCTCCCTCTTCATTTGCGAGACACATGGGAGCTAATTAGTTCAATTATTAATGAATCTAATTAAATATTTTCTGTAGGTAACCACGGTTGCGGTCTTGTCGTCCACTGTTGTGTGTTAGGCCTCTTTTGTCCTCCCGTTTTTGGCATACAGTCACTCCATTGCAAAGGCTGGCTTAGACTAAACATTACAGACTATTCATGGGATCCCATTAGTCTAATTGCACTAAAAAGCAGTCTGTGGATGACAGTAAAGGTGAGCTGTGGTTAGAGCTCTAATTAGCAGTCTGTGGAAATGGGAAGCCTGTGTGGCCATCTGCCGTAGCGTACCGTCATGTCCTCTGTGTGAAAAGGGCAGAGACAAATTTAGGCATGTTGTATAAAAAAAGAAAAAATGGCCCGTTTTGTCTGATACAATACCGCGAGAGGCCTCGGTGCTCATTGGAGCACATTTTTAATGAGCAACGGGCTGAAATTTAAAGGAGAAAATACAAGAAAGTCCTCCCAAGATGTTCCACCTTAAGATACTTTAGTATGTCTTTAAATCCTTCTGGACGTATCTGAATGCACAGGTTAGGAAAAAGTTCCAAATGTGTCCAAATGGTACTTGGTTTTACAATTCTTTACAAGTAGAAATCTGAAAAGTGGTGTGAAATCTGGTGCAAACAACTAAATTCAGTAGTTAATAGTCTCAACCTAAACTCCAGCTGTTCAGTGAAGGCCTCACGGGTCTGTTAGAGAACTTTTGTGAATGAACAGAATCATAGGGATCCAAACAAGTGGTAAAGATTTGGAGGAACTATGGTGTTGTAGTCTGGTGGACTCGGTTCCATTGCTTTCACACTGCACAGTGTCAAATGAGTAAAACCCCTTGAGGAACTTGTTCCCCTCCTGGCCTCAGGGTGCCATTGAAGGAAACAATAGGAAAACCCCAGAAAACACTGAGCGCAACTTCTTTCTTCATAAAATGCAAACAAAACTGGAGTGGCGTCAGATTGTAGCAGTCGGAGGATTTCTGTTTTGTCTTTGACTGAAGGCCACGAACCATTTCTCCCCCTAGCGCTAGACCTGCTCGTTTACTTTGGTTGTATTTACCCAGAATGCCCTGCGCTTTAGTGTGGAGGTGTGAATGCTCAATCAAACTCTGATGCGGAACAAAAAGCAAACGATGGTCCGCCTAAAAACCTATGTCTCGGTTTGGTTGAAGTAAACCCTGGCCCGGTTCAAATGTATATGTGGATGCAAGTGGACCGGAGACCTCACCAAAAGCTGCAAGTGGACTATAGAGCAGGGCATTCTGGGTAAATACAACCAGACCATGAAGAATTCAGAGAGCATTTGGAAAATATTAGATTGTTCTTCAAGGAGGCAGTTGGATGATTTTTAAGTCATGGGGCTTAACCTTTCAAAATTTGAGTAAGAACATCTCAGCTAGTTTTAAAACTTCATATACATTCTGCAATAAATCACCAGTCACTCATGTAATATGGTACAATGTACATAAATAGAAAACCTCAACCCATAGCTTTCTGATTCCCACAAAGGAAAATGTTTCCTTTTGCCCTTTTGACAGTTGATCCAAAGGGTAAGTGTTTCACCACACTGTTATATAAAATTTCCATCTTCTTCAAACAAAATGAGCAAATCAGTCTGTGTTCTAACCAATGCTTATTAATGCAGCTAAATCAGCAGCCAGAACTGATGAGAAGAGAATGAACGCAGATCCTTTTCCACGGAGATTCGCTTCTCCCGAAGCCAACCAATCATCAGTCGGTCGGTCAGTCTGAGCTGCTGAGATTTAGATTGGAGTGGGGATGTGCTCACCAGCTGTGTGATGAAGAGAGACTGATCGATGGGCTTTCTGATTGGTTCTGGGGGTTGTCTCAGCAGCATCCCGTCCCCTCCGTTCTGACGGCCGTCCTCGAGTGAGCTGAAAGCAATTGTCCCTCCACACGGGGGCCAAATAAGACCACTGACCTGAAGCTGAGGGGCCACGGCCCGGAGCGTCCGTCTCCATGCACCTGGATTCCTCGCTTTTCTTTGTAAGGGAAAGACGACGGAGACAGATGGAGAAATGGAATCGATTTGGATTTTTCTCCACGTTTGTTGTGCGTTCTCTGACATGTTAGCTTTTCGGGCGAAAACATTCACAGTTTCTGTGCAGGCAACATGAACGTTTGTGTTATCACAAAGCAGCGTGGGTAAAATCAGGATTTTATCCAAATTATATCTCAGGATAATGAAAATTATATTTAAAGTATCATGTTTTTAGCTGGAAATTACCACAAGGAGAGGAATCTGAAGCCACTATTTCTCTGGTTACCAAAACTAAATAATCAGTTTCAGCAAAGCAATGCTTTACTGATATTACATAGTGTACTACATAGTGTAATACACTACATAGTGTATTACAAAAGTGTTTGTGGAAGTAAACATGGATGCTAACGGTGGAGCACAGCTTACAATTTGGAAGTTGTCTGACTGGAGGCAGCACATTAACAACTTAATCCTCATTATCGTCCACCATGGTCATTGTTTTTCTTCCCCCTTGTTTGTATCGGGGCACAAAATCGTGACCACACATCCAAGTAATGAGGGTCGCATACGAAAAAATTTGACCTGTGATATTCAGATAAGATCAGATACAGGTTGCATTAAAAAAATCGTATTTGGGTCGCTTCAGGCTGCAGTCTGAACGCAGCCTTATTCATATGTGACTTTAATTGCATTTCTTGTTCAATAGAAATACAGCACTCATGTTTAGTTTTTTTTCTTTTACTTTAGCAGAATATCTACAAAGTTTTGCACACATTTGTAATGAAAACACAGTCGGTGCTGCGTGGGACGTTCAAAGCTTTACATTTTATTTTGATTTGATTTTTATAATCAACTGTGCTTTAAACTTCTCCACAACCTTCTCTCTGTCTGCTTTGTTCCTCAAGATGCCATTTGTTCTCTAATGTTGTCCAACAAAACCTGTGAAGCTTTCACAAAACAGCTGGATTTATGATAGATAATTGCACACAGGTGGGCTCTGTTTGGTAATTAGATGACTTCTAAAGGAAACTGACAGTAATGTGTGTGTTTTCTAAGGGTAAGGTGGGTTTAACTACAAATGTGCACAGCACCTTTTATTTGAAACAAGAAAACTTATTTATATTTTATATTTGCTTCAAAATTTTCCACCAGTTTCTGTTTTGTGTACTAGATGTGATCCCAACAGAAAACAGTAAAAGTAAAAGTTGAAGGGGTGTGAAGTTTTGTACAGTTGTTTTTTGGATACATTTACTATTTCTTTGTCATTTTGTGACTAAATCTTTGAAAACTCATTTTGCAGCCCTTTGTATTGTTTTCAAAGACAAGGTGATCATCTATTTGACAAAAGGGGAAAATAGAAATTGCGAGTATTTATACAGAGCCATAGATCATTTCTTGGGGACTGTTTATGTTCTAATCCATTTTTCTTTCCTCTGGCGTGTTATTTTCTTCCACTTGTAATTCTTCATTGCCTTGTGGAACCTCATATCGTGTCCTGTTCGTCCCTTCTGAAACAATTCCATTGATTTTCAGATTTGTTCTATGCACAAAAATAAGTGACAAATAAACGAAGGAAGAAACGTTTTTGGGTCCAGATCATCTAAATGTCTGGAAATGGCCTCTCTTCAGTAGAATGCAGCCATGATTGATGTAGTTATACTTTATCTGCTGTGACTCGTGCTTGAAAATGGCTTTTAAATTCTTAAATTACTCTATTACACGGTTTATCAAGTACCAAGAACAAGGAATCATTAACTCCCCCTTCCAAAAAAATCACAACGTGTTTTGATATCTGTGCTGCCATCTAGTGGAAAACCTTCAACTAATTTGTTTGTGGAAATTGCTTCATACTTTTTCCACCTTGGTCGGGCTATTTTTAGCAAAAACACAGGAAATTCCTCTTTTGCAACAAAAAAGCCTCCTCTAGTGGTTGTCTAATTAAAGTTAAGCTCAAAGCATCGGCGCAGTCCACTGAGGTACTAAAAAAGCCGTCGAGTTATGAAATGTTTAGCTTTAATTTCCTCTGGAACAAGCAGTGTTTTTAGAGTATTCACAGAGGGAACATTGGTCTCCGAATCGCTCTATGTAAGAACACGTTTGTAATTGTGTGCAGAGTCTGAGGGGTGACTTCACTCGAAGTGGAAAAACATCAGAGTTCATGTCCTGAACTGGAACGTGGCTTTCTTCATTCGTTTTATAACCTTTTCTTTGCTAACTACATAAAATGTCCAATATATACACAAAACTCACACTATAATAAAAAACTGCAATATCACTAGAATGTTTTATGACCAAACATTACAGCATGGAAATGGAACAAAATTACTTCCATACAATCAATCATATAAAATTAAATAAATTGTCAAACTTGCAAACTTTAGAAGAAAATTCTGGAGGATTAAAGTGAGAAGGGAAGTGGTTTTAAATTGTTGTTCAGAGTTTCTTTGTTTTCTGGATTAAAATAATGACTTCTGTGTGAACTGTGAAAACTCCCGTCTCTAATAGGTGATAGATGAGCGCTACAGCACCAGGGCTCAATTATGAAATTATGTATCTCATGTATACATGAGATATAATTTCTGACACACATACATGTGTTCACATCTAATGCTGCCGGGATTTTTAACGACTTGCTGCATGAACAAACTTACTCACGTGTGATTTTAATGCCATTTCTTATTTAATTGAAACACTGCAACTGCGATTTTTTTTATTTTTTTTAAACAGTGATGCCTGTTGAAAGCCTTTTCTGTCAGTCTGCACTGTATCCGTGGCTATAATGTACACTATGAAGGTGTGGTGTAGTGTGAAACTGCTTGGAGTTTGCAGACTTGATAAAGCGCTTTACAACTTGGGCCACCACCATCGCATCCCAGAGATGGCTTATTAGGGCCACTGTAGACAGGAAAAAAGAGGAGTATATTTATCTGTCTTTTTTTTATTTAAAAAAACAAGGACATTTCTGACTTTTCAAACTCAGAAGTTTTTTGGCGGAAATTTACTCCTCATTTTTTCCAATGACCCCAACACGCTGGTACTTCCTCGTTGGCTGACCGCTACATCCGTCGCGCTCTTCCTGAACGCCGCTCTATAAGACCGGGAAGGTTGCCAAACTTCATAAAAGTACATTTAGAAAAAAATCTAAACGTGGCTTTCCAGAAATTAAATTTAATAGCAAAAACTATTATTTCAACACACTTTCATTGTTGTAAGAGGTAAACATACACGGCAAATAAATTTAAGCCAGCATATAAGCTGCTTTGCCTCTTCCTTTGTTATTTTGTGGGTCAGAAGCTAAGATGTTTGAAAATAAGGGAATAGAATTAGAAATTCACATTTTTGTCTGACAATGGAGAAATTCCAGCATTGATACCAAACAGTTGTTTGATAGTGGCTTGTTTGGTGAAAAACAAACTCAAAATGTCACGTAAAGTACCAGCTGTAAAGCACAGTGGTGGAGGGTTGATGATGATATGGGTTGGCCACTCTTATGTTTAACGGTTGTTGGGGGGAAAAAAATTCTTGAGAAAATATATTTCTACATGAACATCGAGTTCAATTTTATTCAGTAAAAGATTTCATTTGGTACTGCTGCATCGAGGAATGAATCACTAAAGAACACATGACAACATAAAACATATTTTACCCAAATCCTTCATTCAGTCAACACTACAGCTTTCCAGGAGTAGCATTACAACAAAAGTGTGTTTATAACCCTTTACATGATGTCCATCATATATATTTTTCAGTAAAATACATCAAAACCAGCTGTTTCTCCCCGTCACTCCCTCCCATAGCGACTAGCTAACAGTTCACAGCGTTGCTAAAGTTGCTAAATGACGAGGTGTTCTCTACTAGCGTCTCAAAAGTTTAATCCAGACAGGAAATACGTACAATCTCACACTGAGACTCTTGTCTTTAAAGTTTGTTCAGGTTTCAGCCAAAATCTGAATATTCACTTTAAGAAAAGTTACAAAAGAAATAAGGTTAGTAAAGGGAAACCATGCAGGAAATGCCCTGCTATACCAGCAGAAAAGTTATAATACAGGACAGCAGCCAGCAGCGCACAATGGCTTTGAACTTAGAAGGTTTTTTTTACATTTGGCAAACTGCAGTGTTAGCTGGCTGTCGTCTCCATCCTATCTGGAGCAAAACCATAATTTAAGAGTTGGCCAGACTTGGACATTTTTCTATTATTGGCTTTTGAACCACTAATCATTTATCATACGTGTTGTCGTGTTGTAAAACTGCCTCAAGCTACAACAAGAACTGTGTTCTGAGTGAAAAAAACCAAACAAAAAGAAAAGCAAATTGAAGCATTTCAATTTGAGAAAGGAAATGTTTGAGTTATTGCCTCTTTTTCTGCAACCATCTGCTGCTCTGTAGATCCTTCAGGACCTAATCAATAAACCTCTGGTTGTTTGATGAACACCCTGTGCACATGCATGTTTTATGTGTGCAGGTGTTTGTTTCTTCTCTCCAAGTATCAGTTTGATTTTTGGAAAAAGCCGTTAAGATAGACACAATAGCTGGATTCACAACAAGAAAACTTGGGGCAGAAAAAGTGCTTATTGCAGGATTGTTTTCTAAACTACATCTGTAAGGTTTTTTTTTTTGTTTTTTTACTTAAGGCAACTTGCTAGGGGGCCTACATAAATTGCCGAAATTTGAAGCAGATCTATAGAAATGCCAAAGTTTTGTCACTAAATGTCTATACTAGTCTCAGTCAGTAGTGGGCACACTTCTGCTAATCTGCTAGCATGCTGATTGCAGAGCTAATTGTTATATTAGGGCTTTAGCATTTTTGCTAACTTTGAAATCATTTGGCGTCATTAGCTTAGCTAAATAATTTTTTTTCACATAAACTCTGAAGCACTTACTGTTTGGTAAACTTTCAGTTGAATAAAGTTTGATGCCTCTGTCGAAGTAGAGAATTCTTCAAATGGTCAAACTTTATTATATTATTTGTTGTAGCACATGCTTTGTCATTGATACATGGTTGGTACTAACATGTTTGAATTTTGCATTTTATATTAGCTTCTGCTAAATTCCATGTTTGTATAGAACTTCAGTGCTAGCAGAGCTAATGTTTATGATTAGCACTTTTTGGTTAGCGCAACTAGCGTTTTAGTTAGCGGTGCCCACCACTGCTTGCGGTCAACCATTTGTGTTGCTTATTATAAAGTGCCTTTGAACAAGCAGCTGCGTTTGTGATTGACCAACAGAAAAAATGAATAAATGAGAAGTGAGAAAAAGTATGCAAGATGATTAAAATTTGTTCACAAAAACAAAAGTGTGTTTTAGACTCATCCTCATCTACAATAATACCCCTTAATAAAGTCCATACAATCAACCGCCATCAGGAGTCACCTAAGTGGTACACAGAGCTCTCCTGCTTGTAATTTAATCTTTCCCCAGGTTCAATTATTCTAACTCTGGAGGAGATACAGGGATTATACGCTCTGTAAATGTAGGCTGTAAAACAAAAGGGCCAAGGAGAAAGGAAATGTTCAAAAACGCTCTGGTCAGACGAGACCAAAGTTTAACTTTTTGGCTTCAATGTATGTCTGAGAACTAACACATCATCTACATTGTGCAACACTAGTGACCATAAAATTGTGCAAATTGGAATTACAAACATGAATCCGCTTAACGGAAACAGGACAAAACCTTAATAAAACGTTTTTGTGCTATGAAACGTTTTTGGCAGTATCAAAATGTGATTAACAACCGAATTATACCACTGCAGAAAAGAGGAAGAAGACAACAGGAAGTGGTAGCAGGATGTTGACGTGGCATGTGTTTTAATTGACTTATCTCGTGAACATAATTATTCACATGTGATTTTAATTGCGTTTTTTATGCGACAGAAAAAAATGCAACTGTAAAATAGTTTTTTCAACATTAGCAAAAAACCAGAAATGTCAACATTTGTAATTGAAATGCAGCTGCTGTTTTGCTTTAGATCAAAGCATATTCAGGTGTTCCTAGTCAATGTCCAAAGCTAAATCCTATTTAAAATACTTTGACTAGACCTAAGTTTGGCCAAAGAGGATGTTTCATTTGCAAAAACTATTCATAAACCAAGCTTCATTTTACAGTTATGCACCACTTTGTGTGTCTAATGTTGTTTAATCCCAAAAAAGTAGATTAAAGTTGTGACAAGTGGAAATGTTCAAGAGTACGTTTCAACGGTACTGAACAAATACGAAGCTTTGCTGCTTGCCTCGACTATGACTTTGTTGGAAAAGAAGAAGAAGAAGAAAAAAGAAGCAACCTCCCAGTTCACCCAGCTTGACTTTGTTTTCAGGTCATACTGCAGCTGGGACCGTCACACTGATTTCCTCCTCTTGCCAAACACGTTGTTGATGAGCTTGGCCATGGACTTGGAGCCGCTGTAGCGCCGGCGGTCGGCTCGGTACTTCAGGTGCTCCATCACCTGCCGGATGAGCCGGGTGAAGAGGCCAGCGATGTCCTGGTAGCTCTCCGCCGCCGACACCTCCTGGAAGTGGCAGCGGGTTTCCTGCGCCAGGCTGCGGCCTTCGTCCTCTCGCACCTGCCGGACGTGGCACAGGTCCTGCTTGTTACCCACCAGGCACACGGGAACGTCCGAGTCCCTGAAACAGGAAGGAGTGTTAACTTGGACGGACACTATCGTTGTATATCCTACGTTTGGACACATTTCTTAACCCAAAACGTGTCCCTTCTGAGTGTGAGATGGCTGTTCTAGCTTGGTATTGATCTTAATAATGTATCGATCCCGATAATGGAAAAATTTTTACTTTGTAGGAAAGGGATGTTATTCATTGCAGATCCAAAACTTTAAAACAGATTTTGCACATTTGCTGTATCAAAAGAAAGGCATCTAGTTTTTCTTTTTTTTTTGTTCTTGATTGAGCAAATTTACGCAGTTATTAAAACAGCATTTGGGTCACTGTCTTTCAGAACACTTGCTAATATTTAACCAAGTTTAATCACGTAAGTCGAAGCTGATTTGGGCACAGCACAGTCGGCTTTTCAGTAAAACTCTCTGGACAGACACGGATCTATACAATAACTGCTTGTTTATAAAAAGGATAAATACATTTTGCCATATTTAACATTTTGAATTGTAATAAAATGATTACCTTAATTTACTGTCTAATTCTAAGCTTTGTTCTTTTATTTCACTTTATATTTAAAATTCTTAGCTACACTTTCTGAAACATTTGAAAGATGGTGCCGTTTATGTTTTACCTGTTTGACCAAGATAGTCAACCTATTGTTTTTGTCAGTTTCTTTATTATTTATTTTACAGTGGCTGGAAATATGATACAGGACTGTTCAGTGTCAGGAACTGGAAACCGGTGGCCCGGTGAAAACAGCATTTAGAGTCCTGTTTTATGGACGCTAAAATTTTATGTAAATTTCTAAAAATTTCTACACTTTTAGAAATTACTCAAAACCAAACAGAAGAATCAGTGCAATTCAAGTCACTTGGACTGACTGAACCAATTAAAGTTGATTTTACACGTTTAATCAAGCTTGTGATGCTACTGGAGAATTTACATTTGTCAGTGTTTTTTATTTTTTTTAAAAAGAAGAACCCTTTTAAGTCAACTCAGCACTGTTTTTCTGTACTGTATCGTATCGGCGGATACTAAACTTCAGATATTGGTATCGGAAGTGAAAAAAATTGATCTGTGCCTCCCTGGTCGTAGCATGCAAACACAACATTCAGATCCTCTTCTTATCTTCACCATGAGTTAATGATCTCCACCTTCACTCCTCTTCCCTTTCCGTTGGTAAGATGAATTTTCCTGAGCCGGGTTGCCCCACTGATGTGGCTCGGCTTGTTTTTCTTGCCCATCGTCTCGAACCGTTAATCAGGACGCACACGGCTCAGTCGGGACATTCCACAAACTCAAACCTGCACAAAGATTCCTGTTCATCTTCAAAGTGGAGCTTTTGTTTTCGTTCCGTCTTCCCGCCGTATTTTTTTCATTTTCTTTTTGCGGATGTCTGGGTGCAGTGTAGATGTAAATAATTCCAACCACTTCACCGCTTCCCTTGTTTAAATATTCTCTCATAAACCAACAGTCTAGCTATGAGAAGAAATGCCTTTCGCTGGAGGTGGCTGGTTAACGATTTCCTTCGTCAGAGTGAATGTAATGCTGTTCATTAAGAGTTACGTTGTGTGAGAATCATATGGTGCTATGGAATCAAAAACAAACAAAAAAAAGTTTCTTCTTAGGAATCTTTGCTTTTTGTTTGCTTTTTAAATAAAAACATCTTTGCTTGTTCAGTTTTATCATTTGGTGAAAATACAGCTATGAATATCACAAATGTTATTTTTGTGCTTTTTCCACATGAGGACAAGTTTGGAATTTCTCAAAATAACGACAAACACCTCGATGATCGCCATCATATGTTAGGTTTACAACACAGCAAAGGATTAAAGTCAACAGGCCTCAGTTAGCAAGTTAAATGTCAAACTTCATGACAGAACAAGGAGAAAAAGAATAAACAATAATGCCATGATTTTAGTAGGGATACACAATATACTGCTTCCAACATCCGTATTGGCCGATATTAGTAATTTTTTTAACAAATCAGTGTTGGCCCCATAAATAAAACTGGGCCGATATGAGCAACCGATACTTATTTTTATCTTGTTGCCGTCTATTTCTGGTGGGGGTTTTTTTGGGGGGTTTTTTCCCCAAGGTGTCAAAACGGTATTGAACTATATGTAATAACGGAAAATATCGGTTATCAACCATAACAGCAATATTAGTATCGGATATCGATATCAGCTCAAATTGTTGTACGGATGCATCCCTAGTTTTTAGGAGCTGACATTAAAAATGACTTTTCTCCCTGAACAACTTTCGGAAAGTGATTTCTGCAATCAGTTATAGCAGCTGTTCAGCATGAAGAGTTGCTTTTAGAAATGTAGAAATATTATAGTGAAACCAAACAGAATAATTGACCCAAATAATGTTTCTTAGTGTTTCTGTCTTTATAATTTAGCTTTTGTTAATTTTGTAGTACATTACATATTTTGTTAATTAAAATCATTTTTATATTTTCTCTGTCAAAAAACAGTCTGCCATCTTTTTTTACTTTTGAATAACATGGATATTTTTTAGTTTTTTTCTAAAGAAATTCAAAGATTAATTTCAAAATTTCAGAGGGTTGTTTTAGCAAATTTTTGGCTTTTCAAACTCAGAAATTTCCACTTTTTTTGTTTTGGTAAATTTTTGAGTTGTTTTTTGCAGAAATCTACACCTCTTTTTTTCCCCCTTAACAGTGACCCCAACATGCCGCTGTAGTTACGTTCTGCACTCTCAAATCCAGAACAGAACTGCCATAAATGTTTGCAGTAGGACATATTTCTGCCTGTGAAACATTTAGAGGCTAGCAGGAAAAGCCTCAATGCTAAACAAACCTCTGATCTGTCAGAGCTCCTTACAGCTACATGACATCAGCGTGCTGTTATTTCTGATCTACTGTTGAGTTGCGTTGCCTCTGACCCTTTGCAGCTGTCGGTGCGAGCCTCCCGGATCTGGCGCAGGATGCTTTTGGCGTTGATGAAGGAAGAGCGGTCACTGATGTTATACACCACCACGAAGCCGTCGGCCCAGTCCACTGGCTCCTCCAGGATGCACCGGGCCTCGGAGCTCTGCTGACAGGGGGACAAGTGCTTTTATTCTGAAATCACAGTTTCAGAGTAAAACAAAAAAGAAACTAGTTTTATTTCAGTTTTGTATTCTAAACATGTTATTAGCTAGATGAGTTTCTATAAGTGTGTTATGCAATTTTCATGTCTGAAAGCTGCGTATAACACCTTGCAGAAGTATTCATACACACTATTGTTTCCACGTTACAACCACGCAAAAAGTATTCAACCAACTTTGGATGTTTTGCCCTTTTATCACCCTTTATCTCAGAGAATAGACTTTAAAGTACTTCTGTTAGTTTCTATTTGCTAAATGTCACAATAATGATAAAATATGTCAGAGATTTATTTATGAATGTCTTCAAAATCAGAAGCTGACATACAGAATGATTACTGTCCCTTTAAACAATCAGGGAACGCCCAGATGATGACGTGGTGAGGAACTGGTGCACTTCATAAAATAGATAACATCATGAGGAAAACAACATTACGTAAAAATATAGAAGCAATGTCCAAATCAATCAATCAATCAATCAATGTTTATTTATTAATACTTATTAATGTTTTTAAAATTAGAAGTTTACCTAAATTTCCTCTGTATTTGTCAGCATTGCCTTTGAACTGTATGAATTTTATGAAGAGCACCAGTTCCTCACCACGTCATCATCGGGGCGTTCCCTGATTGTTTAAAGAGACAGTAATCATTCTGTATGTCAGCTTCTGATCTTGAACACATTCATAAATAAATCTCTAAAATATTATTTTTCTCCTTATCCTGGCATTTAGCAAATATAGATATTTTTGGTAAATCTAACTGACCTAGAACAAGAAAACTTTGGTCTGACTTTACTTCAGATGCTGAGAAAAAAAATGTGTGTGTGTCTTTGTATTCGGTGTATGTAAACATCCGATTTCACCTGCACATGCCACACTTTTCAGATTTGAAGTTTTGTTGTTGGAATGTGAAACAAACAAACAAAAAAAAACAAACAAACAAAAAATCTGTCCCAGGTATTGTTACTTCCTGGCTGAAAAAAAGTCAGTCTAGAAGCTGACTTTTGTCTATCTATAGTAATGAATGCTGAAAATAAGAGAACTCCAAACAGGAACGTACAACCTGGGCTCCATATCATAGCCTTGACATGTGAGTCGTACCTGAGAGCAGGGGTCAAACACTTCAAGGTTCAACTGCCTGCCGTCGATCGACAACCTCTTATGGTACAAAGAGTCTGTAAACGAGACGCAAGAGAGAGAAAAAGGACAAAACCTGTTGGCATAAGTCAATTTCATTATGTCAGTTTCTTTATGTTTATTTCTCATTGGCTGTTATGCTCCTGATTGCACTGACTAAATAAATTACAGTTGTTTTTACATATTTGACCAAACTGTTGTTGTATTGAAGAGTTGCTGTACTGGTGCAGAGTCATCAGGTAAATTTGTAATTCAGTACCTTTTTCCACTTTGCCATTTTCTACCCTCATTTTGTGCCCTGTCATTATTGTTTTTGGGTACGTTTTAATAGGTAAGTCAAATAAATATCTAAAAATGCACAAATATTTTGTATAATTCCAATAAATTGTATATTATTTGAGTTTTTTGATGGGCAGGTGAAAAACTCAAATAATGACCTTTTCCATTAACCATGAATTGTTTGGTACAGCTGATTTCTGGAAAAATTAAAGACTATGAATTGATCTGATCACACCAAATTAATTCTGAGTAGTTTCTGTTTGATTAAAAGTCATAAAGATCCATCAGAAAAAAATACCTTAGGTCATCAGGTTTCAGGTTGGATAAGAAAAAATTTTCAGTAAAAGGAAACGACCAAAATGATAAAGAGGTGAAACGACCTTCACCGATCTGCATCTGATAGCAGCGCTAGGTATTTATGGTCTTCTACTAAAGCTTTTAAAAGCAAAAGGCTTTCTGAAATCTGGAAACACTTACTTGCATTCGAGGCGTATTCACCAATAAAGCGTCTGGTCAAGAATCGCACAAGGACAGCTGGAGGAAACAGAAGAAGAAGAAAAAGGAAAAAAAGCAAGAATATGAAACACAGGATCATTAAAGTCTCATTTCTTACAGGTGGGGGGAATGAGGTGTGACAAAAAAAAAAAAAAAAAAATCCTTTATCTGTGCAGACCCAACACAGAGCCAACAGTTTCTGGGACTGGAACGGTGAAAACCTTTAGCTCCACATCAAACAGGTCACGCCGCTTTGCTAGAAAAGTTTTGTGTGCATGTTTGGCACAGCGAGGTGAGCGGTCCATTCACACCCACATGAAACCGACTGACCGGGGCCAATTCTGGTCCCACAGACAACAAGTTTCAATTGTTGGGCTGGGGTCCCAGAACAGAACATTAATGACGGTAGGCCTCAACACACACACACACACACACACACACGCACACACACACACACGCACACACACACACCCACACACCTACACACACACACACACACACACAATGTCATTTCAATTCGGAAATGACCCCAAAGGCTTATATCTCATTGTGCTTTAGCGCATCGGACGTTCTTGTCGCTGTCACAGCAGAGAGGCCGAAGCGGCCGAGAACAAAACTGAGCACAAAGCGCAACAAACAGAGCAGAAATGGTAACGAACGGACCCAAGCATGAAGGAACAGAGTGCAGAGGGTACAGACCCTCCACAGTCACAGCTCCGATGTAGGCCGCTCACCTACTGTTACGTCTGACCTCTAGGGGTCCTCGTTCTCCAGGTCCCACCTTTGCTCCTTTGTGTTTGCAGGCCTTCTAACACACCTGGAACCACTTCCCCCTCATCAGTGGACCGCGTAAGAGCTTCAGTGACATTTGAACTTCAGCATGTTCAGTGCTTAGATAGGGAGTTCAGTTTGAGTTCTCTGCCATTTTCCTTTGACTGATTTCTTCCCTGTTTTGTGGCCGGACAGGGAGTTTAGTAATTGTAGTTTTTTTGTGTGACCGCCACTATAATGGGGGTCTATTTTTGTTTGTTCCTTTGGCCTCAGAAACCTTGAAGGCTTTTATATTCCCTGTTGTTTGTAAGGTACAAGCCAGTGAAAAAAAATGGAAAAGTAGATCTGCACTAGAGATTAGATCCTATAGAATCCAACCCGACCCAGACCGAGCCCATAGATATTGTGTCTGAACCTGTTCCAACCCAACAGATTAACTTTAATTACAGGCCTCAGCCTGAAGTAAATCCTGACATATTTTAAATAAAATGTTACTACTTTTGTTCTTAGACCACCATTTGATTTAGCGCTGTAACTTCTCCTGTTTTTAGCTTTGACTCAACATCTTCTCATCTTGCGACTGCAGCGTTAGTCAAGTGTAAACCGTCTGGGATGTGTGACTGACAGGAGCGGAGCAGGGCGGGGCCGCTAATGCATTTAGTTAACCAGTACGGTGCAGTTGTTGCAGTCTAACTTCTGCACCTAACTTTCCTTCTAATTAAAGTATTATTTATTTAAATGCAAAGCACCACTTAAACCAAAGTTTTGAATGTGCTTTTGAACCAGATGTGCTCCAACGCGTCCTGACTCTTCAAAAAACCATCCGCGAGAATCCTCCAATTAGTCAGGAATGTGAATAGAAATGTGTTAAAATGATGAACAGGTTTTAGGTCTTTCTATGGCTTTTTTTTAATGGTCAAATATTTACAATATTACATTAACACGATCTTTGACCATGATTATTCAATAATGATGATTATAACATCATTTTGCTTTTCTTTTTATTTATATTGTGTATTTGGCTGCTGCTAGTGGCCTTTTTACATTTTTCAGACATTTAGGATTTTGAAGGTCTGCTTTAGAGATTTCTTTTTTTGTGTGCCTGTTGAAGTGAGACGGAACATGTTGAGATCAAATCCACTACCTGGGGCCTTCAAAGAAAAGACAGCAGAAGCTTCTCAGGAGATGTACGTCATCTACAGATGGGAGACATTCAACACAAACCATTGGCTAGCTAAACAAGTTCAAGGCCACAAGATGCTAACAGAAGTCTTCAAAAAGTCAAAAAGCAGATTTTATGCTACTGATATGGTTGTTCACAGTGCGCAGAATCTCCGGTAAGCTTCATAGTGTCGAATTGGGTAAAATTTAAAACTTCAATAGAATCCACATCTACAGCAAGCAATCATTTCTCAACAGCCAAAGAATCCAGACCCTCTGGACGAAGTCAAGCGTAGAATCAGGGGATGGCTTTTACCAGGTTAGTAAATATGATGCTTACAATATTTCTCACATAAAATGGAAATAAAACCTTAACCCTATCAACATTTGTATTGACAAAACTGAATGATTAACTGTTGACTGTGATAAAACCTTTAAATCAGGCACTAAGTCTGTATTCACTCAATATAACCAGAAGAACTGACATCAAAATGTAGCAACAACTGGGTTGGACATAAACCATTAGCTCCTAAATTAGCCTAACTTTTATTTTGAAATTTGTGCCTTACTAATCCATTTGAATTTAAGCAATATGTCAAAATAGGTATGATGTCAGCTGTTTTTTCAAGTACCAAGGAGGAAAACTAATCTCGGCTGTTCTGTCTGCTCCTCACTGGCTTCCTGTGTGACAAAGAAATTATTTTAAATTCCTTCCCTTGGCTTTTAAATGTCTCAGTTCTCTTTCTTCTCAATAGCTCTCCTTTTGTTTCACATCTGGCCCTTAAATCAGCTGACCAGCTTATGATGGTTGTCAAAAACAAGGCCGAAGCTCAAAGCAGATTGAACCTTTTCAGTCTTGGAGATTATGGGAAAAGTTGCCATTAAATATTAGTGTGTTGTTGTTTTTTTCTCTTAAAAACCTACTTATCTGGTTCTTTATTTTCACAGTGTAAGCTGCTTTATTTCTGTTTCTGTTTTTACTTTAGCCATTGTAACATGATTTAATTCTATTTGTGCTGGTTTTTTCTCTGTTTTCTTCCTATCTAAATCTTGGTTTGATCCGTTTTAGTTTCGTACCACACTTTGGTTAAATAAATGTGTTTTTTCTAACAAAACAATTGCTTCAGAAATGGTGACATTTAAACTCTTAATGGCACAAACAAACCAGATACTCCACTGTTAGCATTGCTCTTCTCGGCATTTACCTACTTTTTTCAACCAAAACAAAATCACATCGACAAATTTTTGAACGGAAAACAAGACCTGTTTGTCTTCTGTTTTAGTAATATATATACAAATGAAAACTTTTGTTAGAAAGAGCTCACACTAAACTCAACTGTGGCTAGCTAGTAGCTAGCTCGTGCTAGCTATAGCTGTTTAGCAGCCACCAGCTCCACAGTCTGAAGTCATTTCAGGTTTTTGCCACTTCCAGTCGTCCATTACAGAAATGAAACTCATCAAATCTCTTCTCTGTTCTCACAGTTGGACAAATATTGGTGTCATCAAGCTCCAAACCCCCTAGTGGCCAGTTTGGGCGTTACTTATCAACTCTCAGTTGTACTGTGGAAACTAATGTTTCCACAGTACAAACTAATGTTGTAGTTTGTGATTGAGGTTGAAGTGAGGGGTAGGATTAAGAGTTATCAAACAGAAAAGTAAAAAATCTAAGACCTGGAATAAGCCTCTGGGAGCGGGACCAGCTGCTGGATGCTTTCCTTCCACTTCTCTCTGATTAAAATTGGAATGATTTCATTTTGCAAAAAAATATATATTTTGGTCTCCACTGCATGTGAACTTTGAACTCTGGCAAATCAAAACCTTCCACATGGACCTGGGTCAAAATGTGATTCATGCTAGTTGATGAATCTACACGAACTGGGCAAAAATTCCTTTTACTTTTTTTCTTTATAATTACGTCAGTGAAAATAAAGACCTCCAGGTATGCCAAGAATCCAGAAAAACAAAGTGCTACTGTTTTGTTAGCTTGCAAAAGAATCCTAATTATTACTAGACTATTATTATTAATAATGAGATGAAGAAGAGCATGAAGAATATTTGTTCTTTGAAAATAGTAAATAACTTTGTGTTACAAGAGAAATTTCAATGACTTAATTAAATTCCAAATACAAAATTTTATTAGTACCTTCATTCTTATTTTTAATTTTTAATTTATTTTCATTGCCGTTATATTACAACCACCCTCAAAAGTTTGAAATGAGAAAACATACAGCAAGAGCATAATGCTTCGCGGAGTTAAACAAAATGAGCAAAATGAACGAAGCAAAAACTATAAAATATATTCATCTTATCAGATCTGAACAGTTGATTTAATAAGAAATCACATTACTGTCAGGTCTAAGGTGTAAGTGGGGGAAAAAAAGTAATTATGGAAGAATAAAAAGATGTTCTTGAAAACGGCTAAAAAGATTTTAAAAAAGATCTGAATAAATGTCATGTTTGGATTTAATTTGATCAGTAGAACAGATTTGTTTCGCTTTAAAATCAAAAGAACAGGCAGCAATGGTGTCAAGTACGATGAATCATTAGTGATTAATTAATTGATCACTAATTAGCTGAAATTTCCAGCAGCATCTCTCATACAAACACAGCAAATGTTTTCCTGAAGACAGAATGGACGTCTGATGCACATTCTGTTTCTGCTCATGTTGGTTTTTTCCCTGCATTTTGAAAATATTATATTTATAAGTAAAGCAGAAAAAATAATCCAGTTACCAAAAAAGTTATTTTATTTTGCTCCATCTCAGGAATATGTAGAAGAATCTGGTTTATTACACAGAAATCACAAGAGTTACAATTAGTTTTCGTCTAAAATGATTTATTTACATTGATACATTTTTCACTGATTTCTATAACTCTGCCTTAAAAGCAAAAAAAAAAACTAAGTAAATATAAATTTTTCCCTGTTATCAGAGTAGTTTTTGTGGCCCACCTGACTTGCCGGCCCCCTGGCTTCCCAGCAGGGCCAGCTTGACGTCGTTCATGGTCGTCGTGGCGTCGGGTCCTCTGCTCGTTGTCCGTTTGCAGCTCCGCGTGGCGTCTGGGATTCAGGTCCAGGTCCGTGCATTATATACTCCTGACACTCCAGACAGGATGGTGAAGGTACAGCACTGTGGCCCCCACCTCCTCCCACCTCCCCACTTCAAAGAGCGGTTTCACTTTTTAAAGCCGGAGGGAGAGAAGAGAGACGGCGAAACAATCCCCCTCCCTCCTTTTGTCTTCCAGGAGCTCTACAGTACGTTTCTCTCTCTCTCTCTTCTCTCATGTCTGTTATCCCTTTCTGTTATCCTACTGCTCTCTCTCTCCCCTCACTGCCCCTCACTCTGTTTTCATTTCCATCTTCCTTTACCCCCTTGCTTTATTTCTTATATCTTTTCTGTCTCTGTCCCCTCCCACACAGGGGTCATTCAAAGGCCAAGAATGACTAAACCTATTTTGCTGATCCTGCCCTTAACAGTGTAACTGTAGACTCACTGCCATCTGTGGGCCTTTCTGTTATTCTTCATACACCGACGATAACGAAGCTCATTTCCTCCTGGGAGATTTGGAGCCGATCGTTGTTCGAGACCACATCGTGAATTATTCCACGTCGGCGATTAAAACAAATGTATTCGTTTTAATAAACGAGGTCTTCATGAGAGAACCATACACAGCCAACAACAAGCTCTTTATTCTGGCCATTAGTGTGGTCACACACTGCTGTGGGATGGCACCCCAGGCTTCAACCAGTGCAACTCAATCGATGTGGTTGACAGGTTTCCACAAGTGTTCAACAGGGTTGAAGTCAAGACTGCATGAAGACCATTCCACCTTGGTGGATGTAGTTCAGCTAGTTAAGAGTGAAACATCAGCAAAACTTTGTCGCTATCGCGCTAAAGTCGAGAAAAAAAAGCCTCAATTGCACAAATGCGGTTTTTCCATTAAGTAAGAAACTTAACTAAAACCACACATGAATAAGTTTGTTCAGGCAAATAGTTGTTTTAAAAAACCCCACATCCTGTTATCATCTATGTCGTCTTTACCAGTAGTAAAATTCGTTTGTTGACAAAGTGATTCGTGATGTGAAACAAGAGTTTACATTGCAGTTTTGCGAAACATGCTAATTTTGATACGGCCGAAAAATGACCTCATTCCAGCGGAGAAACGTTTTATCATCAAAAAACTTTTTTTTTTCCCACATTGCCGTGTTTCCACCAACCAAATTTATTTCCGTGATTCCAATTTGCGCAATTTTAAGATCAATTAAAAAACATAAGGTTGCGATGAGTGCAATCCCACATATATGTTCTTTCAAACATGAGCGTTTCAGTAATAAAAGCATCGATGCTACAAAGAACTTGGTCTGACACAAATGTTCAGTTTCTGTGTGACGCACAAAAAAGTTTAAAAGAAAAACCTGTAAGATAAATATTGAAGCTTTCTTTTTCTAAATAATATTTAGTTAAATAAAACCTTCTTACCTGTTTGGATTTTTGATATTTCTGCATAAAGCTCATTTTGTGTCAGATGTTCCTTATTCTCACTAAAACATGGATTTTTTTAATAGCTTTTTCATGTTACAACCACAACCTTCAGTGTTTTTTATTAGAATTTTTATGTTTTAGATCGACAAGTAAGTGCGAAATTTTGTAGAATCAAAATGAGACAGGGGTTTTTATATTTTTAGGATATTAATATCCTAAGAGTGATATGCTTTTATATTCATTCTCCATGAGCTAACTCCTCATAGAACCATATTTTACTGCAGGTCCAGCTGCATATCTTTACCAGCTTCGCCCATTAAGGATTGTATTTTTTGGCAGGTTCTTTGTAAAATAGCTAAAGTTCAATCAGAATGGTAGGAAAACATCTGTGAACTGAGATTTTCTAATCTTTGATTGTCGATTATTCTTAGCTTTGGCTGTGCAGTGAATCCGGAAAGCATTCACAGCGCTTAACTTTTTCCACATTTCATACTACGGCTTTATTCCAAGTTATACTAAAGGAATCTCCATCCTAAAAATTTGACACGCAGATGCCGTGCTATGATGATGTGGACAAAAGTGCAAATGTGTTAAAAATAGACAAATTTCCCTGAATTACCGCTGCTTCTAATTTGCAGTTGCGGGCTCAGTAGTCCGAAGTGTCGCGTACGTTTCGTTTACCTTGGACATCGGAACATGGAGGTGGGTTTGACGTTCCATTTGGCTGTGTTCCCATCAAGATTTTTTTTATGCACATTTTGAAGTATTATGATAGAAAAGGTCGATGGAAATGGTAAAATTAGAAAAAAACCTTACAAATTTTGCAAAGGAAAGGTTTTGGAGTTAACTTACCACCTCACGCTCACTGAAAGCGTGAGGTGGTTTTTGAATTTTCTGAAAAAGTTGATGCGCAAAAGAGGAAACAGAGACACGTTTGCCAAATAAGTTCTGACTTAGCAAACTTTCCCATCCACTGGTGGGTTTGTACCTCAGTTTAGCTTCAAACCCCCAGATGGAAACATGCCTAATTCGCATTTTCTTTTGTGCAACATTTTATAAATTTGCATCGCAATTGGACGGAAACATGGTGATTGTGGAAAAAGTTCAAGAGTTCAGACAAATGTTGTTGTGGGTGATATAATACATGAAATTCATGGTCATTCTTTCCTAAACTAAAGCACCATAATGAATAGTAAAGCAATAAGGTTAAGAGTTTTGAGTCCAAAACACGGTGAGGGTCAGCCAGAGTGACCCATCAGTCACACTCTTGGCATCAAAAGGAATCAGTTAAGACAAGCAATCCGTCTCTTTCAACAAGCAATGTCGTAATTAGTGTACAGAGTGTTTGTTTTGCTGGCCGGCAGAGCCAAAAGTTGAGTGAGTGATGGGTTCTAAAACATTTCTGCCTCTCCTGAGGTTCTTCTGATTTTTCTTATATCTCCAGTTGATTTTTGGGTCCATCTTCAAAGTGTCTGTATTTGGTTCTGCTTTGTGTTTTCAGCATTTCCTAACAATAGTAACACAGCAGCCCTGCTGTCAGTGGACTGTACAGTGTATTTACACATCTACTTAGAAATTCAGTCAGTTTTGACGTAAAGGTTTCTTCCTAATTCTGCTGCTGTGAAGAACAAGACCCAGTGCCGTTTTTTTTTTTTTTTTTTTTGTCTCCAGGATCAAGAATTTGAACTTTTGAAAGTGTTAACACATGAGCCACAGCAGAGAACTGAAAGCAACCTGACCACATTGTGTGAGTCCAAATCCATTTGTATGACACGGCATGCAGATCGGATCCGCTTTTGAAATGTTTACCAAACTGTCCTCTTTCCATTCGGTGATGTTTACATATCATATACCCTGAAAATCCTTTTTGTTTGAGACAAAAATAATTGGTTCCAGAGAACCTTTGGTTCTGTGTACTCAGATGTGGACAGAACTCACAAACACACCACTTCAGGTTCTGTGAGCCGCTCATCAGAACAAAGGAGCAACAGAGAGATTAATATTTTAAATAGTGAAAGCATGTTGGATCCAACATGCTTTCATCGTCGTCGTGACAACGGCAACAAACATGAATCCCAACATGATCAACAAAGATAACCAGAGCAAATACAAGAATCCCATTTACTAAGCGAAACCCCAGCAGTGAACACACTTACACTAAAGCGCTAATAGTGGAGCTAATGAGCACTTTAGCTAACCTTTGAAACGTTTAGCTGCTTAGCTTCCTCTGAAATAATTTAAAGCTCTAATATGCTTAACTGTATCATAAGCTTTCAGTTGAATCAAGTGCGACATTTGTGCTGAAGTTTTGGTTACTGACCTCAAGCAGTCAGGTGTTTATAGTTCTGCTATGGTTTTACAGTGGGTGAAGAGTTTGTACCCAGAATGCATCGTTGTAGAACAGTTTAAAATCTACTGATGGCCTGCAGTGGTCAATTAACCTAAGTTAGTAACAGAGTTGGCGATATTCTTTATTACAAAACTGAAGCCATTAGAGAAGGCTCTGTTTAAATTAATCTTCTTCGAGAAATTTCCTGAAGAGCAACTGTACCGTCAATAAATTTGATTCTGTTGAGGGCAAAATACTGTGTTGTAATACATGTTGTGTTATTGACACATGATGGATGTAAACATGGTTGGCTTTAGTGCTTTAGCATTAGTTTTTGCTAACATGTTGGTACAGTATTTCACAGTGAGCATAACTACTGGCTACTATCCAAACCCACCTGACCATAACTGAAAAAGTCCCTATATCCTGGAAAACTACGAATGAATTTCACTGACCAGAAACCAAGGCCTATTTACCAGACTTCTAGAAACACTTAAATAGAACCTGTCTGACAACAGGAAGTATGTTTCTAGATCTAATAAAGCAACATAATTTCCCAATCTATCACAAATGAGGTCATTGATATCTATCAGTGTGGAAAAGATTACAAAGCCTTCTAAGACTTCAGAGTCCAGTGAACTATAGTGGGAGCCATTGTTCAAAAACTGAGAAAACATGAAGCCGTAGTGAACCATCCAGGGAGAGGATGGCCAACCAAAATTACTCCAAGAGCCAAACAATGACTTATTCTTCTGGAGAAGTCTTTGACATCTGATCAGAAACACATGGGCCCATCTGACTTCTGGCAAAAAGCATCTTGATGATGCCCAAGACTTTTGGAAAAATATTCAGTGCATTGATGACACAAACAGTTGATACATTTAAGCTCGATCATACTTGGGTTGAGCACGGTGATCACAATGTCAAAATAATTGGTAACTGGCTTAAATAAACCCTAAAAGAGTCTTAAATGAAATACACTTGAGGAGTTTAGTTTGTCTAAAACAAACTCTGGTTAGTTTCACTGCTTGTTGCAGTTTGTTTTTGTCGACATGAACAAAGCAATCGTACCACGGTCCGGACCAAAACAACCTTCTGCCAGTGGTCTCGGTAAGTTAACTCCAGAGCACTTTGGTTATAGCGTCAATTTAATCAGACTTCAATCCAGCACTGCTAGGGTGCTAGCTTGAGCCATCCCCACAGCCAGGCATGTAATGCATTGTGGGATGCAGCAGAGTAAACAAACGAAGAAAGATAGACTTCTTTTCCGTAAAATCTTAGTCACATGCAACTTTCAAGAAACCCTCTTCAAGTAATTTAGTATACTTCCCAGATAAACTTTGTTTAAACAGTGGGAAAGTAGTAATAGTATGATTAAATTGTCAAAGTTTCCTACTGACTCAGAACACTACAGCTGCTTCCTGTATTCAGACCTTCTTCTGACCATTCTGAACGTTCTCAGGTTGTTTGTAGTGGCGGGTTTTGGTTCGCTTGGCGTTTTCTGTGTGAAGAAAAACCAAACCACTAGAAAAATTTACAAGTTAACAAACTCAACAACTGATCCAAACCAAAGTATATGAACTATAGATGTGAAAACACCTTAAGAAATGGGGTCTGTAGTATGTGACTGTTACTAAAAATACTCCCACAAATTTGTTGAAACCTACACTATGTTGTGTCAGTATAATATGAGACAGATGATCTTCTCTGTCTTCTCCCAGTGCTAGCTATATACAACAAATAAGAGCCAGGAGAAGGTGGGTTTTAGCGCTGTCAATCAGGTTCATGTATGCACCGCTCACCTTTCCTCCTTGCTCTGAGAGTCAGGAATGCTAAGGGTAGTTAGCATGGCCCCTGGTGACACCGGTTAAACAGTTTTTCTGTAGCGTTAAGTTGTTTCTACGCCATCAGCACCTTAAGCAGCATGTAGACAAGCATGACTGACAGTATTAAGATCCGCCTTCTGGCTCTGATTGGCTGTTTTTGACCATAGCGCTGCATTTCGTCAAACAGCAATAGCAGCTCAGAGAGGAGGCAGAGGAGCTCCATCTTTTCACAGATTATCCTTCTCACATTACACTGTCACAACATGGTGACACTTTTAACAAATATGTAAAAAAAATAAAAATAAAAATACATACTGCAGCTTTAATGATTAAGAAAGAAAATGAACAAAAAGCTGAAGGAATCTGTGAGGGGCCTCATTCTTTTTCACTGCAGTGAAGTCTGATAAATCAGCTGCGTGTACGTTTGGTCAGCGAGAGACTGAACATACTGAGAAAAAAAAGGGGAAAACATTTCCTCTCATGACTGCTCCACGTTGTCAGAGGGCATTCCTGCTGGGATTGCGCTAGAATCTTATTTCCTTCCCTTACTTGGAAGCCGGCGGGTCGTGCCATCCGCCGTGCGGTTTAATCGGTCGGTGAAGTAGAAGCCAATCTGTCCTGAGCTGATCAACACGAGGCCGCAGAGCCGCAATCACATGGGACACCATCATGTGCTCACACAGGAACACGCTGGAACACACACACACACACACACACACACACACACACACACACACACACACACACACACACACACACAATTTCATCACATCTACATCAGAAAGCTGCCACGGAACGGCAGCGTTGTCAGTACAAAATGTGGCGCGTGAGCCAAGAAGTTTTTTTTTTTTTTTTTTTCTGGAAAGCTTCTGTTTATTCTGTGAAGTCGGATTATGTCCGATGTATGGAAAGCTGTATTGGATATAAACTGTGGCTTTTAGTCTAATAACATCTAAAAGCTAAACATTCGCCGCATGTGGCTGCTGTCAGACAGGCTGATCAAGGAAATTCATCAGCTGTAATATTTAGAGTAAATCTGACATTTTGTTTAGTTCTGGTTTACAAAAAAAAAGATTATCAGACCTTCTATAATGGAGCTCAATTGTAGTTTATCCCCACATATAAGCTGTTGAACAAAAAGCTGATATAAATATAAATAGATATATGGGAGAAAGAGGAAATGGAGGCCACTGCATTCTTCTCTGCTACCCAGTAGAAATGGCTTCTATTTTTATTTCACACAGGATTTAGTCCCTTAGCAGACATTTTACCAGATCTCGTCCTTATCTCTATTTATCTTCCACTAAATGTTATCGTCATTCATAATTTGCAGACTCTTGTACTATCCAAAAGGAAAGCGACGTGGAGCGACACGAAAAGGAAAACTAACTGTGAAAACGTTTTACTGCTGGAAATGTTTTGTGATTTTATTTTTCACTCTGAGGTCTTCAATCACGAGTATTTGCTTTAAAGATTTTACGTACTGTTGGTTGTTATGACAGTTTAATAGTACTTTTATGATTGAAATGGCATTTACTGTGGACTTCTATTTACAACATGATACAACTATTACCACCATGATGTGTTTAGTTTGAAGAGGGATTGTGAGCCTGAGCTGAACCGCAACTCTCACTGGTTTATTTGATGGTGGCGGTTTGGTTTGTTCCTTCACAGTAAAGTGAATAAAGGGAAGCAAAGAACATTGTTTCCCTGTTGGGCCAATAAATACATAGAAATAAACGAGCAAAATGCTCGACATGCAAAGACTGATAAACATCACAGACATGCAGTGAAATTACACAGCAGGGCTTTGATTGTGGAAGGTATTTCTTTTTTTAATGAGCAGGCTTTCAAGTCTCTGGATTCCCAGCTACCACAGCTGAAGGGAGGAGTGGAAATAAACATAATGAGAGGCAATTCATCTGTTTCTCTAAAGATAAACATTGAGAATAAAAAAGAGACCCGTTCATTTTGACTCGACTTGATGAAAAATGCGGACTTCGTTTTGTTAAAAAAGGAACAACAACGGCGGCTTCAGATGGCAGCTATCGATCATCATGATATCAGCGTCACTCAGATGGACTTTGGAGTTTCACGTCGTCGTTCCCATGAAGCCCCTTCGAGACTGACCCTCAACTTCTTTTACTGGTTTAGTAAGAAAAAAAGAAATCCTAAATGTTCACATAAAGATCTTGGAAGGGGAGTGCAGACCCTGTGGTTACCCAACCAGAGTTTTATGACTCCTTGGTCTGCTTCTTCGTGAAACAACATCTTCTTCCTCCAGCTTTTCCTCTAAATTCAAGCAGTACAAAAGAAGCAAAAGGAGGAATGAAACACTGAGAGGGATGTTCGTTTGAAGAGCCAGGGGAGGCAAGCTAAAGCCTAATCTGAGCAAAGACGAGCTAACAGCTGTCTTGACTGATCAAAAAGAAGCCAGACTCGACCCTTTTTCTACTAACTTCAGCCAGAAATGCATTGAGTATCTGACAGGTTTCACATTTACAGTCAAAAGTAGTCTACTCAATCCCTCTGGTATTTTTACTTTTTTTTTTTTTCTTGTGGGGTGATTTTTTTTTCATCAAAATCACGTTTTGTGGTAGTACTTCAGAAATGTTTTCAAGGAATTTTGCAAAAAACATGTTTTCCTCACGAAACCCGCTCCAAAGTCTGCATATAGAAGAAAGATGATGAGAAAGAAGTAGGTCGCCATATCGATCACAGAACTTCACATCAAGTGAGGCCCCAGAGTAATAAAAGTAGAAAATACTGCCACCTGCAGGTTGGAGTTAGCAGTCTCTCAAGCCCAGGAAAGTTAGCAATAGACTCACTATTATGCATTCATGCGGGAAAAAAATGCGGGGATCTGTTGATTTTGCATACATTTCCATAATGGCGGAATCGCAAAAAAAACAACAAAAAAAGAACAGATGACCTGTCCAACAGAATGTCCAACAAAATATCTTCTAACTTCCATTAGCAATGTGAGGAGTCCTTGGTAATATTCGTCCAATCCAACTAGGATAATGGTTTAAAGGTTCGTAACATATCATTCACATGAACAGCTGCGAAGTTCTGGAGATTTTAGTTCTTTTAAGTCTGATTCTGTTTGGGATTAGCCGTTAGCTTCAGCCTCCAGGATTAGCTACCAGGTTTGAACTGCTTATTACCTTTAAAGAACTTTAAAGCGTTTTGAACAACCCCTGTAACTACTCCACACAAGCGATCTCTTACAGCTTAAAACATCTAAAACTGAGAAAAAAGCTGAAACATCTTGTTATAAAAAAAAAAAGCCGTATCTCTCTAACTGGCCGGATTTGTCTTGTTTTGACAAAGAGGATGTAATAAACCATCAGCTCTGCTTTCCAGTGTCCAGGGGAGACGCGGTCTATATACTTGGCAGGCCCAAGATTTAGTGAGTCAAGTGTTTTTAATGCAATATCTTACTGAGAGTGGAAGGGAGGAAATGAGTCTAAATGTCCACAAATCACACAGAGAACTGCAACAAATCTTAGCCAGCGGCTTTTAAAAGAGCAATGGATCTTGCAGTGTTTCTAAAATGATGCTTCTGTGACATGAATCAGAAATACGGCTGGATTAATCATAGCTAATGGACGGCTGGGGATCTTTTTGTTTTAAACATATAAAGAACTAGAGACGGTCCTATCAGAGGAGCCATTCCTCTCTGCAGCTGGAGGTATGTCTGATTTTTTTCCTCTTATTTTTGTGCATTAGTGATTCAAACCGACAGAACAAAGGCGGCGCGCTTTGATGTCCTTAAATGAAACATCTGCACAATAGAACGCTGAAAGGTGGTGGTGTTGGCTGGGGGAGGGGAGGCTGCAGCCGAAGAGGAACAAGGAAGGCCGACATGTGACTGAGGTTTAATGGACTGAATAAAGTGGGTTAAAGCATTAAAACGTCTCCGTAATAACATCTCATGGTCAGTTTCCGCCACTTCATCTGAACATTAACCACAGGAGTGCTGGCCTTCAGGAGCCTGCCAGACTTTCACTTCATTCAAACACACAATGTTTACAAGGGGAGGGTGGTGTGATGGGGGGAGGGAGGGCAGAGTGGGTTTCATTAGTGCTTCCAATGGATTTTTTTTCTTCCCCTATTTGAAAGTCTTTTTATGATGCTCATAGAGTCCAAGTGCTGCAGCTCTAAACACGATGCAGTATAGGAGGGGAAAAAAGGAGTCTTTTGAAAGCAGAGTGAAAGTAACTCTGTCCGCATGATATGGGATAAATTAGCCAAAGACGCAACTTCTGGTTCTTTGTGTGCGGTGATTTACGCTGAGCAGCATCTAAGCTAAATGTCCTGAAATAAAAACACTTGCGGACATGATTTGGATTCATAAATCTGAAAGCTGCAGTCGGGGCACTAATGGAAGCATGGCACACAGAGCAGAACAAGAATCACAGGAGAAGAAACGGACCGGCTCTCGCATGGGGAGGATGACTATGCAGCACCAATGTAGCATGAAGAGCAGTTTGCTTCCTGCTCATTGTGTCACATTTCAGTCCAAGACGTTTTAGAGGATTTTATGGGATAAAACACATAGTAGATAAAAATCTTTCTGGCATTTGCATTTAGTCTCCATTGCTCTGACACCACTTTTTCAGGCTGAGGACATCTTAGCCCATTTAACAATCATGGACAACCGAACCTGAAATTGCCCCCACAAAAACTCAACATTTTAATATTTACAGCCTGAAATGGAAATATTAAGAACAAGTGTCAACAATAACAGAGAAGCATGGCGTTGGTCAAGACTGGACAAACAGCTGATTGAACCAATCTTGTTGAAAAGTCTAAAGGACGGATTTATCCCCCAAAGTAGAAAAATATAGTTCATTTGTAACATAAACTGACCTTCCTGTTAAGCAGAGAAGACAGTCTACTACATTTTCTTGGAAAATTATAAATAACACCTGACAAATGAGTGAGTCCAGTCCAAACACAGAGAGGCCCATCTTTAGCTAGGTTGCTGTTCAAGCCGACATATGTTAGAAAACTAAATGAAAACAGAAGACAAGTAGACAGTCTATAGGTAGAATTTCCTTCCACTGAAGACATGTCTCCTCTTCCTGCTGAGCCACCGGTTGCGAGCTTTGTTCATCCTGTCCTGGCTGGCCGACGGGAACGTCCGCTCTGGGAAAACCTCCTTCAGACTGCTGAGGAAAAACACCTCCAGGGTTCGGCCGGCCTGGGCCACCTCCGAGTCTGGCTGCCCGGGACGAAACGGAGGAACGGTTAAAACCTGGAGACTCGCTTTCAGAATGTGGGTTGTGTAAACAGACTTTAACTCGAAGGAAAAGGGAACCAGCTTGTTGTTGTTATAACAAGCTGGGTCCCAGTTAGGAAACTACATTGTCCTAACTGTGAACTTACATAATTGAAAGTAGCGCAGTTCTTGAACATCAGCAAGATGTCGTCGACAAACTGCTCCGCTGTGAAGTAATGCAAAGTGTTGAATTTGTCCAGTTTCCTTCGGATCACTGACAGGTCAATGGGCCTCTTGATGATCTGGTAGTAGTTTCGAGCCTGGGGGACATTGTCAGGAATTAGAGTAGGAAGGAGACAAGTGTGTCTGCTTGGTTGTAAATTGGGGATTAAACTTTTTTTTTTATGTTGAACAAAAATAAAGCACACTCTACATAAAACCAGTAATACAGTAGCTTGTAGAGACACCTTTAGCAACAACGGTGTTTCATGAACGAATGTTTCCTTGGTGAAGCCCCGATTCTCGGCTCCCCAAAAACCGCCGAAATCACACTTTTAAAACACATTTCACAAATCCCAACCTGAGTTTCAAAGGATCTGTAGTCAAAATGATGTTTTCATTCCAGAATGACCAAAAACCACCTTGAAGGTAACCCTGAACCAGAGATTTCAGATTCTGCATCATTGCGTAGATATCACACGGAGCACTGCGTCCAATCACACTTGTGATGGTTCGTCTTAGTGGGGTACGTTTTTCTCCAGGTGGTTTCTAAAAGGCGTTAAAGTTGTGGAGGAATTTCATGTGATTGTGTTGAACTGACCAGCGGACTGACGGGATCGTGGAATGGAACGCTGAGGGGGTGACAGTACAGCATGAGAGACAGCTTCTCACACCTCTGCAAGAAAAACACAGCACAGGAAGAGAGAGGAACACTGTTGGCAACTGGGATTTGAAGAAGTAGTGGAAGCAAATTTGAGAATTCGTAATTCTCCTTTAATTTCAGCACTCAGACAGCTGATTGTGTATTAAAACTTACTCTCTGGTCCTGGTCGGACAGTGTGTAAGGCACTCTGACCGCCCCACAGGGGTGTGTGTTCTCCACCGGGTCCTTGTCAGTTCTACACAGCGTACACACCCAGTCTCCTCTGTCGATTTAAGATCAGGACATGTGAATGAAAACGTTGGAGAAAAAACCCCCAATGAAAATCAAATGTTTTTTCAAGTTATTACAAACTTTCTCTTCCAACTGTGGTCACTTTTGTAAGTTTTAGTAAAATCCCTAAGATCTCTTGAGGAAATCTTAAAAACTTCACTTCAGTCTGAAAACAACATATCAGTACACAGCAAATACTGAATATTTTTCATTTTTTGGTCATGTAATCACATCACGATTAATATGGATTTCTCATCCGCTTTGGGATATTGTAGCGATTAGCTGAAATACCTTAAAGCAACGGGACATTTCTGTATCTGCACCATCAGTTTCAGTCCCAGTGTGCTGGTGGAGTTGGCACCAGTTGTGTCATTAGCTTAGCAGAGCATGTAGGTGGTAGTTTGGGTGCGTGTGGGTAGGGGAGAGAATGAATGAATGCCTTATGGCAGAGTGTATGACTGCTAGTTTATCACAAGTTATGTATCGGTGTTAGTTTTGAACATGATTTCAATCTATCAATCTATTTTCTATCTAATCTTCATTTTAGCTAACTTTTTAGCTAGTTAGCTAGCCCCCTGGTTCTACCTAACTTTTATCTGGATAGCTAGCTACCCAAATAACACTTAGCTGATCTCGCCGACACTCTGAACCCCCTGTGTTATGTGACTCGAAGCCTGGGGACCAAATCCTGCGCAACATTATTATTTTTTCTGTGGCCCTCCAGATTCTAGGGACACAAAAATAGAGCTTTCAAGAAAACAGTTGTGTACTTGTAATTTTTATTTCATCAATCAAATCAAAGTAGCTTTGTCTGTATACAGCCAATGACATAAATGTGAAAAGATGTTCAATGTTATTTAATTTTAAGAACTTATCAAAAAGAGAGAGCTGTTTTTTTTTATGTGTTTTATCAGTATAGTTTGCTAGACTCTGCCCTTTGAGGACATTAGCAATGTTGACATGGCCCAAAATGAAAATGGATTTGGCAGCCCTACTTTTTTTGTTGAAGAAGTCCTTTTAGTTGCAGCAAGAGAAGTTGTGTGACTTCATGTGCTGTACAGCCGTTGTAAAATAAATCAGGGTAGCGTGGTCTGAAGGATACCTAAATGAAACACTAATCTCACCTACTGAAAGATCTAGACATGTTGTGATTATGTCCTGAGGTTTGCTACAGCTGATCGAATCTGAAGTGTGAACTTTGACATGTTCACACGGTACTTACACTGGGAAGCTAATGAGAGAAGGTACATGACAATCCAGGTGGTAGACTTTCGGGCAGCGGTCACAGCACAGCAGCTCTCCACCGTTCATACAAACGGCACAAAAATCTTCACTCTCCTCCGTCTGTACAGTCCCCGCTCCGGATTCTGACTCCAGTTTGGTCAAGTAACAGAGGTCAGTGCTTCCATCGTCACTGAGCTCCGTTACAAATACGTCGGCTTCACATTTAACATCAGGGTCGTCCTCCAGCTGCAGGCACAGGTCCCGGTTCGCCTCTGCCTCCGGGTCCAGTTCCATCACCACGGCCTGCTTCGCATCTGGGTCCAAGTAGAAGGTTTCCGTTTCGCTTCTCCCATCATCCGACCCGGAATCCAGAAGGATGTAAGGCTGATCCGGGTTGGATTCGCAGTCAAACCCCGAGTCTTGCTCTGGTTCTCCGTATGGTGAACCTTCGGGACAGTACGGTTCAGTCCAGCATGCGGACATGGGTTCTACCTGACACTCATCAGACTGGGGCGGGCCTTCGTTGACTTCCAAGATGTCTTCTTGAGTTGGACTGAACCCATTCTGTCAGCAGATGGTATAGAAAACAGAATTAAGCAAACAAAATGCATACTTATCTAAAACGGCAGATTAGGGCAATTGTAGATATAAACAAAAAGGAGAACATTTCCACTGAAAAACTCCTAAATTTTCTAAAAAACAAAAAAAACAAGAAAGTTTCTGCGCTCCAAAAGTCAAAAATATGCAATAAACAACTCGACAGATTAATCTCAAAATGCCAGTTTTCTAGCAAGATTCTGACTTCTGAAGCAAATTTTCGACTTTTCAAGCCACAGAAACGTCCTTGTTTTTTCTCAAAGAAATTTCTGAGATTAATCTAAAAATTTCAGTTTTTTTCTTAGATATTTTTGACTTTTCATATTCCAGTTTCTTTTAGAAATATTCTGAGATAAATCTAAAAACAATGTAGTCTTTTTCTGGTAAATTTTCAACTTCTCAAGCTCAGAAATGCTGTTGTTTTTTCTAGCAAATTTCTTGGACTAATCTCAAAACGTCAAGGCTCTTTGGTGGAGATTTACTCCCTTTTTTTCTATCTCCAATGGCCCTAAATACATCGTCACACTTATCTTTGTCTCATACAAATAAAATATGTAAACTTGCGGACCTGTTGAGGACAGTTTAGAGAAACTACATCTGCTTGAAGAGGCAGTCGGAACAGAGACACCACAGGCTGCAGAGATGATGACGACACACGCTGGAAGTTCAGGCGCTCCAGACTTACAACAGCAATGGCGGAATTACCCAGAATCCTCTGGGCTTCTGGATGAATCCTGCGAAGATAATCCGAGGCAACGTGAGTTGATCAACTCAGCAAAGTCAGCGAGTTATTTTCAGAAAGTTACAGGGTGACTGAATGCCTTTCCTGATCAGTAAATAAAAAGGCTTTAAGCCAGCTAAAGTTAGCTATATAGAAAGAGATAAATATATGAAAAATATGGGAAAAGAATGAGCTAAGTGATTTATTCTGGCTAAAAATAAAACGTACATTTACCAAGGTTCTTAAGTGAAATTAAAGTGTAAACTTTTCAACTTGGTTTTCTACACATACAGTTGGATGTTTGGAAACTATCTTAAAGAAAGAACCCAGGCTGTCCACTGTGATGGTTTTTCCTCTGAAGACCAGTTTATTCACAAGGGCATACCACAAGGTTCTGCATTAGGCCCCTGGCTATCTTGCATATTTGTTTTATTTGAGTATTTGCATATATTTTATTGTATGTCTGTGTTTGCTGATGTTTTTCTCTCTGTATGTTGCCAGTCTAGGCCAGGTCTCTTGGTCTAATAAAAGGTTGTTATCATTATTGTTATTTGTATTACTGTTTTATTACACTGCATGTTTCGAAAGCCATATGAGGATATATATATATGTCCATCCATGATCCATTCACATGCTACTGCGATAGTCAGAAAATGTGTTGAACTTAAAAGCTCTCTGGCTCCACCTGCTGTCTGTCTTTATGTAGTGCAGCTTGTGTCAACCTCTCAAATTATTTGATGCAAAACTGCATCCAGTGTGCAAACTCAAACAGTGCTGTGTGAGTGGATATCTACTCAACCCCCTTTATTCTGATACCCCTGAATAAACCCAGCAAACCTCTCGCTTTCAGGGGTCACCAAAGTCGTCAAAGGGTTTGTTGGATAAGATGAGCAAACAGACAGCATCATTAAGACAGAGACACACAGCAGACAGACAGATTAATCTACCGTCCAAAAATGACAAATAGCTTAGCACAAAACATTTATATTAGGGATGCTCGATATTATCGGCATGGTATCGGTATCGGCGGATATTGGCGCTAAAATTTTACATCGGCCATTCTGTCAAAATAACTCACGAATATAAAAGGCGTTGATTTTATATGACAAACCAGTGAGAATGATGCCTGAAGCACAATGTCATCAGAAACTAAGTATTAATGCACAAATGATGTGCTTTTCATTTGTTGCTTGTGAACAGATTGAGTTTAGTTTAGTGAAGATTTGCAAATTTGCACTGTTTGAGTATCATTGTCTTAGAGAGCAGATGTTATGAATAAATCTGACATTAAACATAATGCAAGTTGAAAGTGTTGCATCATTTTCAGCCTCCTTTTTAGCATTTGCATTTGGCAGCAGACTAAACTGACAAAGATAATGCAGTATTTTAATTTCTCAGTAGAATAAGCCATATAGTTTATAGTAGGTAGGTGTAGGAAAAAAATATCGGTATTGATATTGGTTATCAACCAAATTAGTTTTTAGTATATCAGCATATCGGATATTGACCATCCCTAATTTATATTGTATATTGAAATATATGAAGATACACTTAAACGTCAGTGTAAGACATAAGAAACAAATACTCACAGTAAATAATATACATTAGAATAAGGTATAGTACTTCCAGTGACAATATCTTCTAAGTCTTCACTTGACCTCCAAATAGCTCAACAATAGAAAATAAAAAGCTATAATAACATAACATAACTATAGCAAAGCTTGGGTACAAACCAGATGTCTCACTTTAACATAAACCGTAGGTGAGGGTCTTGTGTCTCATTCATTATTGGTTAGCATGAAGATTAATCTCAACATTTCATTTATTTATTTATTTATTTATTTATTTATTTATTTATTTATTTATTTATTTATTGCTTAAATTTACTCGTCCCCAACCTTTTTATTACCGCGGACCGGTCAAGACTTGGAAATTTTGCTGCGGCCCGGGGGAGGGACGGGGGTGAGAACCGTCAGATAAGGCTTCTGCCTTATCTGGTGTTCCCGCTAAATCCTGAATATACCTAATTTGGGTTGTCTTGGCCCGATTATCGCAGCCTGTGGGGTTTTCCCTGACTGGGAAGGAGAATGCAACCTGTTGAATGTAACGGGTAGCCAATCAGAAAGCGCGGTGACGTAAGAACAGAGGGGAATCCCAAACACCTGACATATCGCGCAACTGAGAGTCCGGTGGATATCGGAGATATGTGGAAATCTTTATTATATGTAAAGGTCATATGTTTATTATGTTTATTAAGTTAAAAATGTTAACTATGAAAAATCATAGTCACCTTCAAATCATAGCGCAGCAAATAGAGCGGCTGCTCCCGTCCGCCTTTTCTTTTTAAGTCTTTTAAAATCTCTTGAGCCGACAAACTATCACTATTGTTTCTACATCGTCATCCGTGTTTGGTCATTCTAAATTCCCGTTTACTATGTTGGGGTTTTTACTGGATTATCCTCTGGAATCGGGATGTTCGTGACTGGAATCGGTTCGTGTGGTTTGTTGCTCCTGCCTGTTGTTCTTTTATCAGCTCTGTGATCACAGAGGTTTGGAGAATCGGCCGACAATCCTTAAATCTTGCCGTCTAAACCAGACTTAAGGCTCACAAGCTCTACTCATCTCCTCTCGACCACTGCCCAAAAGCTCTCTGACTCTGGTCGCTATGGTAACGTTTACATATTCCTTCAAAATAAGATACAGATGCGCCACAAAAACGAACATTTTACTTTCGTGAAAATTTTAACTCACGATAATGACTAACGGGAGCCCTGAGCTTGTTTCTCTGCAACGAGACGGTCCCATCTGGGAGTGATGGGAGACAATGACACCCGAAGTGTTGCTTATATCCACAGCCTGCTTGGTCTCTACGTGGCGAAGCAGTTTGAAGCTTCATTGCCTCATTAGCAGCCGGTCGCCGCATGTTACGCAGAGCGGCTTGTAATGTTTGACTCACCTACCGGTCTGAGATAAATCCATCCTCCTGTCTCTTCTCTGGGCCTTTTCCCCTTCACAAAGAAACTTTCCAAAGACATCTGATCAGTTTCTTACTCATTTTGCTGCTTGTGGGCTCAGTGTTGGAGCGCAAGTAACCGAGAGAATCCGGTTACAGGATTTTCAAAATAAAAGATCCTCCAGACTCAAATAATACATAAAACGGAAATATTAAATTATTTCTTGCGCGGCCCGGTACCAATTGGGGTAGTGGGCAGTGGGGTTGGGGACCACTGCCCTAACCCTTAGTACCTCCTTCTGTTTTGCTGTTTTCTTTCTACCGAAGAATCTAATTCAATGGGAGAAATCCCAAAAGGAGCAGTGAACAGAGATTAGAATCAAGCAGAATTGTGTAGAAAGGTAATAGTCAGACTAGGGTTGAATACAAATTTCTCTTGCAAAACATTTTGAGAAAACATCATCCTTTTTTTGTGGTTCATTCTGACAATTTTGCACTAATTGTGTTGGTCCGTCTCTTAAAACTCCACTCACGAGAGCACAGTAATTATCTCAAATCTCAAACTATTCCTTTAAACATAATCATAGCAACAAGGCTGCTTACCTCATCGTCTTCAGTAAATCTTTGACACTTTTGTCAGCCTGAGTTTCCAGTTTCCCAGAAGAAGATGCTCGATTTCTTTCTGTCCTGGACCAGTTTTCCAACTGGCCCAATCCAGAAATGGTGAATTACATGTAAAAAGAAGGGGGGGGGAAAACTTAGTGTCAAAATAATATCTATATTTATGTTCTGTTTACTTGACTAACTCGTCTCACACGTAGCTTGGTCAGTCTTTAATAAAAACAGAGTACGTGTGCGTTACATTTTCCACCGCTGGGCCCGGATCCTCTGCCGCTGTTGCCAGAAGCGGACCCGTCTCTGGTGTCGGCGGCTCTCTGCACCCGACTCCCTGTGGCAACGGGGCGGCTCTCCTCTGGGGAAAGTTGCCATGGGCTCTCTTTGTCAGGGCTGCCATCGCCCGGAGATCAGGGCCTCTTGTGGGCGAATCAACAGGACAGGAGACACACAGAAGCCACTGTCGGTTTGAAATCCTCTGTGAGCTCCGTGTTCGACAGAGCAAAAAATAAATAAAATAAAATAAACACAAAACTGCAGAAAACACGGTGGGGGAAAAAAATCTGTCAAACTAACATTTCAGGTGATTTTTCTCTAAAAACTTTCCACCCAAAAGAAAAAAAAAATTGAAACCATACAACAAAAGGCACCAGGTATGAAACAGATACTGAAAACAATCTTATGTATTAAAAAAAACACTAGATCAAAACCTGATTAAACTTCACCTGAGTGTGAAATAAACAAATCCAAAACCAAGATGTCAGCTTCAGATATCCAGGAGAAGACGAGTGAATCTACAGCCACAGAGGAGAGGGATGGACCTGTTCCATGTGCCCACTGTCAGGGGAGAGGAGATGTGTGATCTGATTGGTGGAGAGCGGACTGAGCCTCAGCCCCCTGATAATTCAGCTCTGTTCACCAGAAGTCACAACAGGTGAGGTGTTTGTTCAAACACATTTCAGGCTCTGAGATTTGGTTTCTTTTCTTCTGGTGTTTACAATTAGTTATGTTAAAAAAAAAAAATAAAAAAAAAAACTTGGTTATGATTATTAAAAAAAAAAGACATTCACAAAAAAGTCTTGCTGTTCATGACAATGTTAGTTTGATTTTTAAACTTCTTAATGTTCCAGAGTGCTGCAGTTCAGAAGGTGAAAAGAAGAAAACTTCATAGACTAACTTCAGGTGGGTAGGATTTCTGTCAGAGGAAGAGTTGTCAAAGAGCGAGAGCTTCACAAAGATCTGGAAACAGTAAGGATTTCTTTTTTTCCCACAAAAGAAAAACAGGAAATGTGCTAAACTGCCTCTATTCACGCTCACTGCACAACACTCCACTGATGAAGAAAAAGAGTTTTGAAGCCTGCTTACAGTTTCCTGCAGAAGATTTGAACATGCCCATCAAAAACTGGGAGAGCTATACTCTCTGGATGTCTTTACACACAACATGTTTGGAGGAGGAACAGGGCTGGATTTAAATGACTTACAAAATTTCTTTTAACTCACATTTGATGCGTACAGCTTTATTGAAACAACTCAAGGCAGCAAAGTTACTTGATAAAATGGCACATAATACTGCTCCTTCTAAAAAATTCTGTTAGCATGTTCAATGCTTGTTCACCATGTCATTACAGTTTTTTAAACATAACTTTATTTGTAGAGTAATTTCTTTTCTGTGACATCATATGTTGAGTACGCATTTTAACTACTGTATGTAAAATTAGCACAAATCAAAATGACAGCATTTCCACTTTGTGTAAAATACTCCTCAGGTAGCCTTCAGCAACACCAGTGTGAGATTGAAATTAAGAATTCCTCCCATATGATTAGAAGGAAACAATTTTTTTTAAATCAAAATATTCCTTCCTGTGTCTGGTGATCTCACTTAGCAGTTTATGTTGCCCAGGAATGATGTACCATCTGTTTCAGACAGACACAGCCTCATGTATGGCAATCCAGCCTTTTTTCTTCTTTTTTTTTCGCAAAGCATCTCACCTACACACTGACATAGTTGAGACACCTCACATTTTGTACTTTAAAAAAAATTGTTTTTATGATAATAAATTGGTTTATTTATGCTAAAAAACGTTATATTTTCTGCTCATTGAATATTTCCTCCTACCGTTTTTTACAACTAACTTTCATAAAATGTCTGTTTCTACAAATTCCCACAGAATGCAATAAAATAAAATATCACATTTGATGTGACTTTGTTTAAAATGGTTCATCTTACCACTCTGATGATGCTGAATTCCTCCTATGAGACAAGCAGCTGCAGCTGATGTGGCAGTCTGCCGCTGAAAAACCATTTGAGGTTGAGAATCTCATCTCCCTGTGCGTTATTTTAACCAATGAGAAGTTACACTCTGTAAAGGTGTAAAGCAAACTTTGAATAACGGACCTTTTTTATGTAAATCAGCTCCAACTCTGAGTGTGTGTTCCGCTATGTAACGTTAGGTGTCGCTGTGGCTATTAAGCCCGAGTTTGTCAAGAAAGCAAGTCTCGCACAAAACCGCGTTGTTTCCAAATCGCGTTCCTCTTTCAGCTAACCTCCAAGATGGTAGGTGCTACCATGTAGTCCCTGTGTACTGAAATGCAGCTAAATCTGTTCCCATCCTCGTTTATACTTCCAAAATATAGAAAATTTACATTCTCGTTATATACATTCATCTATAATTGACCATCCTTTTGTGTTATTTGTACACTTTATTAAGATTATCTGGCTTTCTGAGCGTTTTACACTGTGCTAACCGGGTTTCCTAGGGCCACGGCTCTTGTTTAGTTACTTTTCCGGCACTAATTAACATTATATCCATAACGACTACACGAACATTTGTTCTTCAAATCATAATGTGGATGCCGTATGAAATTTATTTTCGCTGTTGGGTGTTGTAGTAGCATAACTAGCCACCGGCTAGTGGTTTTAGCTGTTAGCTTTCAAGCTCATAGACAGCATGCAGTGTATTTGTACACTTCAGCGAGTTTAGTGGTTGGAACGTAAATTTGTGGCTCCAGATTAGTTAAATAAATGCATTGGAACTGTTAAAGTCGGATTTTATCAGAAGAAAATGTGTCATCTTCATCGATTTCGATCATGACAATTGCTAAGCTAAATCAGTTCACAATTTCAAGCATAAGCCAACTTTTTTTTTTTCTTACAGCCTACCAAGAAGTCCAAAACCAGGAAGCTCCGAGGACATGTGAGCCATGGACATGGTCGCGTTGGTGAGCATATTCTGTGGTTTTAATGCAGAATGTTAAGAGTTAACAGGTATTGTAGAGTTGTCCCTAACAGCAGCTGGTTTCTGTCCACAGGGAAGCACAGGAAGCATCCTGGAGGTCGTGGTAATGCTGGTGGTATGCATCACCACAGAATCAACTTTGACAAATAGTGAGTAGTAAAAAAAACAAAAACACCTTTCTTGTTTGGCTCGTTCGTGGGTTCGGGTATGATGGAACTTTTATTTTTACCAGACTTGAAACAAATCTTATTTTTTCTTTTTGAACCTTGATGCACCAAGGTGACATTAACTTGCTCTTTCCCAATATGTCTGGTATCCAAACGTTTGTGTTTACAGTCTTAACAGCCGTGTTTCTATCAAGGTTTTTTTGTAATGCATATTTTAAAGTTTGAAAAGTTTGATGCAAGCGGCAAAAATCTAAATAACTTCCTTAAGATCGCATAAAATACGTTTTTCACGCTTGCTTGACGTGGTTCATGCGCTAATGGTTTGAAACACATTAGCAGAATAAGTTCTGACGTAGTAAATGTGCCCGTCCATTGTTAGATGTTAGATGTGTGCCTGACCAGAGCAACAAAACTTTGACAAGTTGAAGTCCAAGCCTCCAGCTTGGAGGGACAGGCACTCCTTGTGGGATAAAAAAAAAAGTAACCAGTTACTGTCTCCTCTGCTGTATGAAAACGCTCCGTCTGCTTACAGGCTCCTCTGGTTTTCATAGATTTGTTCTGAACCAGTGCTGCTTTGTCTTCCTCAGCCATCCGGGCTACTTTGGGAAGGTGGGCATGAGACATTACCACCTGAAGAGGAACACGTCTTACTGCCCCACCATCAACCTGGACAAGCTGTGGACGTTGGTGAGCGAGCAGACCCGGGTCAACTACGGCAAGAAGCCCGAGGGCCCCGCGCCCGTCATCGACGCCGTGCGCGCTGTAAGCTCCTCGTCGATTCATTCACCTAAATCTGCACTTTATGGGATCCACAGGCAGAACTTTGGTCTGTGTTTGGGCGTAAAAGCAGAAGTTTGTTTGTGGTAGTTGTGGTTTGTTTTGATCTTTGGATTTGGTGGAAATGTAGCTTCAGCAGGATTTCTGTTTCAAATTTATTGGAAAGGGATTAAAAGCTTAAAATCAAAGATACATCTTAAGATTGAATAGAATTTTGAGGCACTTTGAAATGAGGTTTTTTTTTTTTTTTTTTTTTTTGTCTTGGGGCTGAAAGAGAAATATTCTCTTCGTTCCTAAATTTGGAAGTTGTCCCACAGAACCTAATGCAGAAAGGCGTTAAATTTGATTTAACTTCTGGTTTAAGCAAAGTCAAACATTATATTTACCTGAAATGGGTAAACAAATTCAGTGAGAATATGTTTACATATTAATATTTGCGATTAAGAAACTTAAATTTGAAACTGTTGTACTGGCAGGAGAAAATGAGTTGGATTGGCTCTGTACATACAATAAAGTGAAAAGCCGTTACCATAGCAGTGCTAACTTGTGCCCCAGATGTTTATCAGGTTAGATGTACATTTTATTAATATTTTAAAAAATGAAACTTTGTAAGCTTCTAGATAATCTTCCTTCTGTTTGCATTTCCTCTATTCTCCATCTTTAATAGTTTTTCTTGTTTACTTGTAAAGATTAACTTAGAGGTTGAAAATGGTTACTAAAGCAAGTGGTATCTGATTGTAATGATTGTTAAATTGAATTAATATAGCAAACATATAATATTATGTGTATGGTATTGTATGTTTTTCCTCATCCATCACCATATAAATGTTGGTTCGGTTTCATGTGTTCTGTTTATTCTTCCAGCCATTTGTAATTGATCCTGTGATATAATCAGCTATGGAATATTTGATGCTTTTTGCTACGTCTTCATAAATAATTTGGTCTCATTGTTGTCATTTTTCTGTGCAGGGTTACTACAAAGTTCTGGGCAAAGGCAAGCTGCCCAAGCAGCCCGTGATCGTCAAAGCCAAGTTCTTCAGCCGCAAGGCCGAGGAGAAGATCAAGGAAGTGGGAGGAGCCTGTGTGCTGATGGCATAACATTTCTTTCTACTTGTTTTTGGCAGAATAAACTGTGTAAATGGAACTTGTTGTCTCATTACTGTTGACAGTAGAAAGATCAAGAGTGAACTTAAACGTTTATAACAAATGGCCTACAAGTTTTAACTGTCAAAGCCTCTAAAACTGAAAAACTGACTGTTCTCCTGTAAAATGTCCCTTTATACATGCTGACAGCTTTTAATTGGATGAACTACAGGGGAAGTCTGTTCACTTTTCAGTTTCATTTCAATGAAAAATAAAAAGGTGGAATAAATCGACTGATTGGTTTTCCAGAATAAATTAGAGAAATGTCGGATCTAGAAAGTTAGAAATTTAAAAAGTCATTAATAACTTGAGCATTGACAATTTCAGTTATAAATTTGTGTACATCACTGCATTTGTAAAGCTACACAGATGTTTAGGCGGAACAGGAACAGCAAAAAGCTACACTTACACATTTCTGCCTGAGGATTGCTGGATATGAATACACTTTATGCTCATTGGCTTCTAAAATGGAAGATAGAAATGGGTTCAGTCTGAATATTTGCATTCTAATAAATGAAAACTGGTTTTCCCTGTTTCTAAACTTTTTAAATCCTAGTTGAACAAGAATGGAAAACAGATGCAGAAATAAATCTAGGAAGGAAAAAAAATATACAAAAATCTAAGAAAGGAAAAAAGTAGGTTAGAAAAAAATATGTGATTAGAAAGAGGATGCTCTTTATTAATTTTAAGGATTCATTCAGTCGAGTTTGCAAACTTGTTAATGAAAAATTTTGCATAAATAAGTTAAACTTATGTTAAAAAATACAACTTTCAGAGTTATAATAGAGATAATACCACTGAGCCTTTTAAACATTTAATTTATTATTCCAAGCAAAGAAGCGCGGTGACGTTTCATCTGTGTGCTTCCTGAAAGGGGCGGGGTTTAACGAGCAGGATTTCCTGTCATTTCATTTGAAAAGAAAGTGACAGTTGTCAAGGAAAATGTGAGTATCTCTGATAAGCGTCGGTTCTCCAAAGTTCTGGTTCAGTTAAAATAAACCAGGTTCCGTGCCGGCCGAACCAGCAAGGCGCCGACGATGTAAACTAGACCTGCTGCAGATTAGTGGCGTGGTGACGGGAGAGTTGTTGTGACGACACGGTAGGAAACCGCGGCGCGTGCAGGCGAACATATGTGTTTTTATTAACAGTGTTTTTATTTTGAGTTTCTGAACCTTTAATGCTGTAAAGCTACTAGTTAAGGCCTTAGTTTAATCTATTGAAAGAGTTAGCTTGTCACCTGCGCACCTAAATAACGATTTAATGTGAATTAAGTCGTCGTTTTTTGATCCTCATCCACCTACATGCAAAAACATCTGATTAAAGCATACCTAAAATTAATCCTAAAACGCTCTTGAACCACTTAGAGTGCATGCAAATGTTTGAGGTCTTTGTAAAGGGAACAATTAAAACTTTTAGGCTGAGCAGTCCAATTTATTGAGCCTAAAGCCATGAGCTGGTCTTGCCAGTGTTTCCCAGAAAGCTTTCTGTGTGAGATGCCTGACTCCAGTCAACTTGCATTCACCACAGCAACGTCCACAAAGTGATGAAATAATGTCTTGTACCACTTTCTTGTTTTGTGGAGCACTTGGTAGTACCCACTCAGCGCATCTGATACATCCTCTCCTCCCACGCAACTGAAAAATTAAAACGGAAAAGAAAAAAAACCTAAGGAACAAATCAAATTACAGCCAAACATGATGCATACAGACTGTAGACCTTTACAGCTGGGGGAACCTGAACTTCTTTCCTTGTCCATTTTGCATCTCTATCTTTGACATTCCTGCCAGCTGTGTCCCCTCATGTGCCATGTTCAAAGTAGAACACAGACGGACATCCCTGGTGTGTCTCCACTGCACAAAATAGGCAGAGTCCTTCTAGATCCCTTTTCTGTTTGTTTTTGATTGTGCCATATGCCCAGATTCTCTTTTCAAGGAGGTCAGTGAAGAGGTCAGTGAAGAGCTGTCTACATACAGCTTGTATCCAGTCCCTAAGATTTGTGCATTCAAAAGCTTATGTCCTGTGTCATGAGTTAAGCCTTTATGTCTCCTTTGGGGTCAGTTTTTCCTTCATAAATGAAGTAATCCCAGGTGTAATCATTACTGGAATCAGCTAAAACATAAGGTCTGAAAATGAGGACTTTTCTTTTTTTTTAATCTTGAGGATTTTCTGATAGGAGCTAATGAAAATGTGGATTTAAAATTAGAATGATTCTTCAGACCAATAAAATAAAGTTTTACAAACAGGAAAGTAGGCTTACTGAAACAGATGTAAGTCTGCACTCATAAAGACATAAAAACTTAAAATTTGTAAAGAACACACCAGATTGGAAGACATTTAAACATCCAATATAAAATTCAAAAACCAAAAATGATAAAACAGGGGAAAAAAACCCTCAAAACCCAAACTATAAATAAACCGTATTATGAAGTTTCCATAAACATCTATCCATGATGAATTGATTAATTGCTCAATGCAGCTGGTTTACTCATCTTATTTAACGAATGACAGACTGGAACGGTCAGACGTCATTACGAAAGACCTTCAGTGTTAATTTTCAGCCAATTTGTCAGACAACATGTGACCTATGACCTTTCAGGTAACGCGTTGATGGCAAGCCAGGCCTGGCTGGAGTTTTCCCTGCGTCGCTCGAGCAGGCTTGGCTTGGAGGTGCTGGAGCGAGCGTCCAGGCGCGACGTTGACTGGACCAGCATCAGAGCATCCCAGACCTCCGCAACGTCCGACCAAGGCGCTACTGAGGTGGGAACGTGTTCTTATCGGGTTCCCACTTCTATACCTGCTGTCGGTTTGTGTTCTGTCCATCCACTGTGCGCCTCATCACATCGTGTTAAACAAATACGCTTTCGTTTCATTCTGCACCTTTCAGAATACCCAGTCGGAGCTTCGTGATGCCTTTGCAAATATCAAATCGTTCATGGCACAGACGAGCCACACCTGCCAGGTCAGAGAGGATCTCTTAACTTTTGTTGTGCGTACACTGCAGTGCAATTAATGCAAGTGTTCCTCATGACGTCATGCTACAACCACATTTTATTGGGATCATACAGATGTACAGCACCAGTTGTCTTAGTAATCGATTAATCGATTATTCTTAGACCGATCGCAATAAGTCAGTTAATTGCATAATTCCTTTTCAAAGGACCGTTTTGTTTAGAGAGATTTCATAATTCATTTTATTTGTTGTTTTGTTTGTTTTATTTTGGATATTTAAAAAGTCTTCTGTTGGATTGTTAAATGTTCAGATGGATTTAAAGTTTATTCATCTTTGATCATGTGTTCTTGAATTATTATGCCATTACTATTATATTACTTGAAAATGATCTCAACTCAACAATATTGTCGTTTTTTTCCCAATAAATAATTGATTAATTTATTGTCCAGCAAAATTTGTTACTGTGACAGGCCCAATTATTCTGACGATTAATCGTTTATTCGGATAAGGAAAATTGTCACATTCTGCAGGGTTTTCATGAAACTACTTAAGCCTTTTCTATACAAGAGAAATGCGCTAAAAGATTAAAATTAACAATTCAGTTCCTTTAAAAAAAATCTATTGCTTAAAATTCCTGTAGTGAATTTGAAGCGGGTGAATATAAAAACAAAATGTCAGTTGAGGAGTTTTGGGTAAAACATGTTGACAAAGTTGTTTTTAATTTTATATTTGAAACGTATAAATATTAAATCTACGCCCCCAGGCTCTAAATTAGCTGACGATCATTTCAACAGTGGATTCATCACGATTAGTCGCTTTAGCTGAGTACATCTGTTTTCAGCTAACAAACAAGCTAAATTTTCTGGTCCTAACATCAAAAGATGTGGAAAAAGTTCAAGGGGTATGAATTATTTTTGAAAGATGCTGTTGAGACTAAAGAACAAAAAAAGACGGTGATTTATTTTCTTTGTTTTTTCTAGAAGTTTTATGAATCTGGCAGCTGCAGGGAGCACAGCGCCGTTGAGAGGGAGCACATATCCAAGTTCCACACGCGGCCAAGACCTGGGCAGTCGACATCTACACAGCCCAGGAGAAAACCTGTGAGACCCAGTACCGATCAGAACGTGTCTGTTTTAATGCAACCAAGAGTTTTAGCTTCAAGCTAAAGCATTAGCTACGTTCTATAGCTAATGCTAAAGTGTTTTATGTATTCCGTAGAGTTTCCCGCAGAAGCCCGTCTTGGCTAGGGATGAAGACTTTTACATCGAGGTGTCACCTGGAATGTACTCCGTCTCTGCCAGTGTCCCAGATTCACAGCCACAGACTCACCTGGTCAGCATTCAACCTGGAGAGAGCGTCGTCCTCACCTTTAACTTCTGACATCTTGGCCGAGCTGACCTGGCCATCCTGAGCTTCAATAACAGAACTGACCAATGCTAAGGCTACGTGTGAGTGTGTGTGTGTGTCCTTCTTGCCTTTTTTAAAGTCTTATGCTTCGCTTTCAAAATTGATTGCTTTTTTTAAATCATGGAGAAAAGCCATATTATTGGACATTTTATACTTGATTAGCAGAATTTTACCCAACATTATGTAAATATTTGTGGATTTTATAACCTGCGATGCTACTGCGCTTTATATATATTTTTTACAATAAAATATATATTTTTTCACAATTTTCTGTGTTTTACCAAGATAACAATCATCCAGCTCATTCTACATTCAGTGATGTTTCTTGTAAAGGCTTAAAATCTGGGTCTTTTTTGGCCATAAAGAAACATTTTGAGCCTGATGAAATATTTCGATTTCACCTGATGTTTTTGAGTATTATCCTCATTTTTCTAATCGAGACCCCTGTTTTTATAATTAAAATGGGCTAGAACATTTTAATAATGTAGAAACATATCATGCATGACTCTAAACGGTAGTGATGCACTAATCCGATATCAATATATGCATCAGTCCCAATATTGGAAAAAAATAAATTCTAGCTCAGGTCATGGTGATGATGTGCCCCATCAATAAGGGCAGATCTATTCAGTCTATTTCTATGCCTAGGGTTCTGAGAGGCATCATGCTTTATTATTTAATTTATATTATATTTAGAATTCCTAATGTCATTTTCTGAACCATTTGAAAGGTTTGTCCTTTTATATTTTACATGTTTGACCAAGCTTGTGAAGCTATTGGTGTATTTAAGCGTGCTGTACTGACAGAGTTACAAATACATTTGTAATGCAGGAGATTTTTGTCCGTGTTTAAAAAAAAAAAAGAAATGTTTTAAGTCAGTTCAGTACCTTTTCTGTATCGGATCGGTATCGACCATTACTAAAACGCAGATATCGGTATCGGAAGTGGAAAACAGTGGATTGATGCAGCCCTACCAAAGGGAGATGATCACATACTTCCTCACATATCAATAATTGTTTTCCACCAGTCTTCCATCCAGACTTACAATACAGAAAAGCTCAGTTTTTATTTCATTTGACTAAAGCACAAAGCCTCTGTTGCTAGCATGACTCCCAAACAACCAGATGGCAAGTTGGAATCGTCTAAATTAATGAGCAGCTGTCTTTTTTTAAAATCCCTGAATTATAATTAGTAAAAATGAAGCGAAATCTCTAATCTTTACTATTTTGAACAACAGCTAATAGAAATGGGCCTCTGGGTCACATCATATTTATGTTTATAAGGAAACAGTATTTTTTAACCAATAAAGTTAAGCTAGTCAATTTTAAAGAGTAAATATAATTTTAAATTACTTCACTTTGCAATTAACTGGCGAAACAAATTTTATTCTGAACCAATTAACATCTCTTTTTCCTCCATCTGAATCCGTTAATCAGTGTGAGATTATGCTGCTGCAATAAAAGAGTAAACTTAATATCTTTTCACACATTTATACCATTATCACGTAGGGATCAGAGCGGCTTCGCCAGCAGAGAAGGACTGGCGCTGTGCAGGTGGTCGAGGCTTGAAGCTGGCCGTTCCGAAAACATCTCTGATGTTCATGTTTTTTGCGTTGACATCAGGAAGCGACTGAAACAGGGAGCTGTGGTTTGGTGAGCTGCTGATCTGTGGGACAGGGAGGCTGGAGGGTTGTGACATCGTCCTGTTCACTTCACTTCCTGGGAATAAAGATACATGGAACATTTAATATGTAGCTTTCCACAACTCTTAATTTTATTTTGTGTACATGTGTAATCTCAAATACTACATGCAGTTGAAAGTAGAGGTTTACAAAAGACCCCCTTCTTTCACAACTTGAAGTTATATCAGATCAAATTAGGATTACCAAAATTATTTCTATTTGCTAAATCCCACAATAATGACAGAAAAAATGTCAGAGATTTTTTATTTTTATTAATGTATTCAAAATCTGAAATTTACATACAGAATAATTACTCTCTTAAGAACAATGAGGGGAAGCCCAGATGATAATGGAAACTTCTGATAGGTTGACTGTCACATTGAGTTGATTGGAGGAATCCCTGGAACTCACTACTTTCTGGTTTGACATGAAAAGAAATCAGCCAAGAGTCAGGAAGAGAATTGTGGCGCTCCACCAGTCTGGTTCATCCGTGGGATCGATTTCCAGATGCTTGAAGGCGCCTCGTTCAAACAATTATACAGAAGTACAGACATGATGACAACGTCATCCATCATACCGCTCAGGGAGGAGACGGGCTCTGTTCCACAGAGACGGACGCCTTTTGGTCCCAAATGTGGAAAAAGGCACCAAGACAAAAGTCAAGGACTTTCTGAAGACCAATGCCTTTGGTAGCAAAGGCATCGCTACCAAAATACTCAGGAAATGTATTCAAACCCTATTTGTGAAAACATTAATAAATCTTAATTTACATACTCTTTCTCTCGTTGTGGAATTTAGCAAACAGAAAAAATCTTGGTCACTCTGACTGGCCTAAAACAAGAGAAGTATAGACTGATTTAACTTCAGTGCAAGTAAACTTCTAGCTTCAATTGTAGCTGTTAGTGATGAGCTAATACTAATGAAGCAGCTTTTATTCAGATGGATTGGTGGGGCCAGATTTCAGCAGCAAACGGTGTCTGTTTCTGACCTGGTTGTTTGTGTTGTGGTTCTGGCCCAGTTCTCCTCCAGTACCTCCAAGGAGGACGTCGTCGATTGCTCCAAAGCTTTGCTCCGGGGGAGTCTGAAGTGTTTTCCTGTATGGTTGGCGATGTCAGTGGTGGGGACAGTGTCTCAGAGTGTCCATTCCTGACAAATTCATCCCTGTTAAAGTGACACGGCTCTTCCAGGCCGGACCTACAGCTGGTGGGAACCACGCATGGCAGCTGGGTGTGTGTGGACTGGCAGCAGTGTGTGTAAGGCCTCCGGAGAGGACATGGAGACTTGCTGCAGACCCGGCTGCAGCATCGTCCGAAAACTGGGGCTGGAATCTGGAGCTGCCTCACAAGTCTGAAATAATGATATAGTGAAACTGGCAAAACCAGGCTGTCAGGAACCAGAGACACAGAGCTGTTCCACATCAGCACCTGGAGGTCGGCCACGACATCGGCTGCAGGAAAAAAAGCAAAGCAAAATGATGTCCTAGGATGATCACAATGCTTCTTCACCACATTTCCATTTCACAGTTATTGTTTTTCCTTTTTCCTAACCTGTTCCTATGTGAAAAATGTAATTTTTGGACATTATTACTGCTAGATGTGCAATTAGTTGAGTAGAAACTGTCTGAAAGAAGAAGTAATCCATCTAGACGAACAGATACGAAACTAAAAGTGTGTATGATGTTTTAAGGTACCTCTGTGAGGTGCGACTGCCACCACTCGACCCGGACCGTATCTCCTCAGATCTGATTCCCATGGCGACAGGACAAAATCCCCAGGTACCAGCCGGTGGTTATGACCTCTGCTGTCCACGACCAGGTCGAGTGAGCAAACCAGTTCACACTGGGAGGAGACAGCACTGCCTCCATGGTCAAACTCAACTACCCAAAGTCCCTTGCAGTCCTGAGTTTGCATGTGGGAAGAAAATTTCAATCAAAATATAAACCCAGTAGACTGGAGACTTCTATAACAGACTAATATACTCAGACATGAGCACGCTGTGTATATTAGCTGAACATATACACAGCTGAACAATTTTCCACTTTATAGTCATTCTGAAGGCTTATTCGGCCCATTGTTGATAGAAAACAGGAGGAGTAAATTTCCACCAAAAATAAACTAAAAAATTTTTAATTTCAGAAATTTTCTAGAAAACACTTTGAAATTTCTTTGCTGCAAACTTTGGAAATTCAGAAAATATTGAAAAGTAATTATTTTTCTTTACTTGTATTATTATTGCCTTATTATTCAAATACTAGCATGAGTCCACCTGAACTTCCTGGATCACAGAGCCTGGGTAGAAAAGGCCGTCCGCCTGTCTCCTGGCCAACACCCTGTGGCCTGGGAAGAACTCCGACCCGGCCACCGCTGGACCACACAGCACACAGGAGCCTGATGAAAACTCACCAACACTCGGCCTGCACCTACAAGAAGATGGAAACAACAACAACAACAACAACAACAACAACAAAACACAATCAAGTGTTTGCAGATGCACTTTCTTAAAACTGTAACCCATGCAAACCAACCTCAGTGCTGGTGAAGTTGGCTGGTATTTAATGGTGGAGGCGCTATGAGAGCATTTGGTTTGTGATGCTGGAGTCGAAGGCTGGCTGTCAACGATGTGAATAGGAATCACCTGCCAGAATTCACAGAAGCAGTTATAGTGGTGTAATCATTCCAGAAGAGGACTTCTTTATTCATTTGCGCTTTGTACCGACAAAAAAACTTCCCCACCTTCTCTAAATTGCCCTCCAAATCAAACATGATCAGGTAGCAGCTCCCTCTGGTGGCCTGGCTCAGACACAGCAGGTAGTCTCTGGCTGACCTCTCCAACCCACTGCTGGGTCCTTGAAGGTAGAAAACATTTATGGGCCTGCAGGTCTCCAGGGCTGACAGGAATCTGAGTAAGAGCCCCGGCTGCTCCGGGAGGTCAGTGCAGAGCAGGTGAACGGCGTGGCACGCCGGGTCAGAGAGAGCCGCTTTCAAGGCAGCTAGTAGGTGTCTGCCGAGGCTGCAGCTGACGGAGTGAACCCAAGGAAAAGCTGTGAAAACGGTGTTAGGAAGACAGGGAAGCATGTGCAAGGACCAGCAATGCACCTGGAAAGGATAAAAACAGAGGAATGAACTTATGTAATAAATATAACAAGCGGAAATCAAAGGATATCTCGGGGATCCTTGTGGTAATGCAACATACAACCTCCAATGGTTTTAGCGTATTTCACACAGGTGTGTCACCAGATTATACAAAATACTGACATACGCTGTATAAAATGACACATAACCTTTTATTACTGACAATAAATCAAACTAAACTTTCTATGTTTCAGGTCAGTTGTAGCTTGCCTTCCTATGCAGTTCCGCTCATTCTCATCTTACTTCAGTGCTCCTTCTGGGCTTTCTCGCATTGAGTTTGATTCCTCCAGTAGAATCTAATCCTGGCCAATTGGCAAACACAAGAAGTGGTGAAAGATGACGTTGATTTTCTACTCTGTTTTAGAATTATAACCTGCCTGTAGTTTTAGCAGAGTGTATTTCGGCTCGGCACGTCTTTCTTTGCAGCAGAGGATGGTTGTTTACACCGCAGGCAATTTCTGGTAATCTTCAAAGCATCAAACTGGTGCATTACATATGCCAAACATTAGCGATTGGGCAAAATTTAAAACTCTTAAGAGTCAACGCAATTGATAACCAACATGTTTCATATTTACTAAATACCAGATTGGGCGAATTTTTCTTTCTTTATTTCTTTAAGTCAGAAGTTTACATACATTTCCTTAATGTTTGGTAGAACTGCCTTACAGTATGACTGGGTCACAGGTTCAGGGTTTCCTTCTACAAGCTTTCCACAATAGTTTGTTGGAACAAACAGGAGTAACTCAGTTAGGCTTGCAGATTGCCTTACTCACACCTTTTTCAACTCTGCCCAAAGACTTTCTATGGCACCAAGATAAGGGTTTTGTGATGGTCACACCAAAATATTGACTTTGTTCTCCTTAAGTCAGTTCGTAATTAATTTGGCATTATGCTTAGAGTTAATGTTCATTTGGAAGACCCATATTTGTTGAAATATTCCCAGCTTTTGTCTTCAATTTTTGCTTCAATATTTATATATAAAGTACTTTTCTCATGATGCCATATTGTGAAGTTCACCAGTCCCTCCTTCAGCAAAACTTCACATGGTGTTTACATGTCGTATACCCTTCACACTCTTTCCTTCAAATGTAACAGTGTTCACTATGACACACTTCAGTTTTAGTTTCATCCAAATATGGGTCATGTCACAAATACTATGCCCTTCATTGGGAAGTACATTTACAAATTGCAATCTTTCTTTTTCATGTTACTTTTAGAATAATGGTACAATGTTTAACCTCCTGACATGGAAGTGTACGGCACTATTGCACAGATGTATCCACTCAGAACATCAAAACACATAATCTAACAGCATCATTCCATGTTTTTTCTAGATTTTCAGGGTATCCTCACCGTGTTTGAGAATCCGACCATGTTAAACAGAGAGTCTCCCAGAGAAGCTTTAGCCAGCAGAGTCTGGATTAGCAGGCGTTTCACTGATCCCAGGACAGCTCTTGCCCTCTCAGAGACGTCCAGAACGTAAGTGACGTTGCATCCCGGGTTGCCAGTAAGCACCTGGACCAGATCGGCCTCTAACTTGATTTTGTCCATGTCAATCTATCAAGTTGAAATGGAACAAAACTTGTTAAATCTGAAAAAAACAAAACAAAAAAAACAATAAAAAACCCCAAATAAGACTACCCTAGAAAGTACTTTGCCCAAGCTTGTGTTGTTTCCAATCAGACTGCAGGTTCATCTCTCTGTTGACGCTGGTTTCCTTGGAGAACTTCCCAGTATTGGCTGTTCACTCGTCAGTCAGCAGACAGGGGTGTTACCAAACTACACTGCCATGTTAAGTTCACCATGGTAACCAATCCAACATGCAGTGGAGTAACCCATGCTGGAGCTTTTGCACCTCTGTAAAGTTTCAGCATTACTCCTTAGAAGTGTAACATTTACAGACTGATGTTTTCAAGAGTATTTCTGTTAATTATGGTGATTTTCTGCTTTCAGTCAATAAAGGCTCAACATTTAAGATTAAAGTATTACATAAAAACAAATGAAAAGTATTTTAATATGTAAAAATGGGCTTAATTAAAGGTATTTTTATCCATTTTTATATGACAAACAAGCCTCATTGGAACACATATTCTAAATTATTATAAAACATTCCTTTAAAAAGAATTCACACAAAAACATAGAAAATCTGGTATAGATTTATTTTTATTTGATCCTTACTGTACTTTGGCTGCAGCCATGTGTTACAGCATACCTTTTGTAAAGATTAGTAGGTAGTGAACACAATACAAATACAACCTAGACTAAAAAAAATACTTTACCACATTATAAAATATAAAAGATTTACAGTCGTGATCAAAAGTCTTCAGATTGACAGAAATCCCTCATTTCCCCACAAACATTTCTACTTCTGCTTATAAAGTGCGTTGATTCTTCATTCCTTTGAAGACCGATCAGGTGAGAGTAAGTAAATTTCTGTTTCATGTCCTCGAAAGGTTAAATAGTTTGTGCTTGAAACTGAAGTCACACTGCTTGTTTGTGCTTGTTTGTGCATAGAATCTCGACCAATAATATTAATTCTGATTTCATTTTTTTCAATACTTTTAAGAAGCCCAGTGTTTTTCTTACAAATCATAAAATGCTTATTGGTGAACCAAAGTTCACTTAATGTTTGACTTAATGTCAAAACATTAAGTAGAAACCCAACCCATCTCGCAACAATAAAGCTGCAGACGTTGAGAAAAACAATATGTCCGTCAGTCACAATGCTTTTAACCACAATTGTCTACCTAATCTGTACACAACACATTGTGCTAAGTAATAAACAATGACTATAGAACACTGGTTTTGACAAAAAAAAGAAGAAAAAAAACACCTATTTATATAACACAAGGTATAAATCACATCTGCATAAGAATTACAAAAACAACATCACTACACCTTCTTGTATCTGCCAGCATTGAACATACAGTAGGGAACAACTTTTACAAGACACACATCAGGCCAACCCAAGGGCCAAAGCTACATAAGATGTGCTTCATGTGTAAACAGTAGTGTCTTTATGAAATTATCTGTCTCTTCCTCATAATAAATAAGCAGCAAAGTGGGAGTGAGTCCGTTATGCCACTTTAAGTAGTGACACCGGGCTGTTGAAGTTGACTAGAGTGTAGATAGGGTGTATACTTTGACTTAGTTCCAGAAGGTGTTATTAGCATTTATTTTGGTGCTAGTATTTAAGTTTGACAGCAACTTTACTAAATACCCAACTTTACTTTTTCTTGTTTTACTGTTTTCCCAGGAAAAACTCAATAAAAGTTGCCTGTAAAGACAAATTCCAATGCTGATTATGTACTTTTAGCGGACACATTGTTGTCATCAAACTATGTAAGTACTGCTTTTTCATGTGCATGTGTGTTTGTGTTGAGCCAGGAAGATCAGTAATCCAGGACACTGGAAGAAAAGGACAAGTACATAAAATGTAGTTAATATGATTTGCAGCAAATTTGTTTCTCTTGCTTTATTACTACATTTTTATTTACCTATAAATAAAAACAAACTGAACAAACTAAAGTGTTAAAACGTTTTCGTTTTGTCAGTTTAAACATCTACTTTTCTCTTCTACAAGGAAATACAACTGTATCCAACAACTAGTTGAATCGTGCTCTGTGGATTTTGAGAGCTATTGCAGTCATTCATCTGTTCACAGTAACTATAAAAATGAACAGACTGTGTTCAGAAGTCTGTTAAGAGTCTTGGCAAAAACAACGAAGACCTAAAATGTCAGCCTGACCTTTCACTTGGTGGCTTTTTAACAAATTCAACTTGCTCCCTTGTGGTCGTCCCAAACACCAACATCTGCTTATCAGTATCAATTACGCACTGCAACACAGATCACAGTACACATAAGAAAATATGTCATAACAATGATTTATGTGCATTAATTCATTGAATTGACTTGTACCATTGAGTGCTACACTCAATGGTACTGCAGGGGTTTTACTGCACCAGCCTTCTTCCATTCCCAGGCTTAGATCATATGGAAAATATGCATACCAAGGGTGCCAACAAATACATAGGATGATGTATAGGTGTAGGTAAGTCACACATTACCTTCATTATACCAACAGCACTAGAGAGAGGAATATCAATAGCAAGTAATAGTGATTTACCTTGAATGATTTTAAAGTCTTGCTGCCCAGAGATAAGAGTTGCTTGGTGCTCTCTGAAAATATATAGAGTAGACGACAATTTTATGACAAACACTATTATGTTTTAACTTTTCACTACATTTTTCTTTTCCTCACCCACTATAAAGAATGAAGACATTATTCGAAGTCCTCCAATGTTCAGGCTGAGCTCCCTGATGCATCCGTCACTGCAAAGTCTACGTTGAAACGGAAACCCACCTGGGTCCATTTTGTTCTCCTCGACAAGCACTTTCAGTCTTCAGAAGGAAGAAAATGTATGCAAGTGTTTTAACTTGTTCCTTGATCACAATGGGTTTTTTGAATTCTACTCACCCTAAGCTATCCACAGTCGATGAAGACATCAGATTCATGCTACAGCCTGTGTCAATCAGCACTGGGACTTCCTTTCCAAAACACTGTAACAACAAGGACAAGAAGGCTAAGGTGAGGAAAATAATAACTGCAGCAACAGGAACAGAAAAAGGTCAACAGTTAATATGTATAATAATGAAAATAGGATTCGTTTATGCTACAATCACAGGCAAAAGGATTCATACCCCTGGAACCTTTCCACATTTTGTCTCGTTATAACTACAAACTTCAAGGTATTTTATTGGGGTGGGCGATGATCTCCTGTCCATCACAAAGCAACTCAAAAGACTAACAAACGCATACACACACACACACACACACACACACACACACACAAATGTATACCTACAGGCCATTTCAAGTTACTGGTTAATCAACCAGTCATGTTTTTTGGACTGTACCAGGAAGCCAGGGTACCCCGAGAGCGCCCTCCATTAAGACCCCATGCTGGGATTCAAACTCAGAACCTTTCCAACTGGTCCACTGTGCAGCCCAAGGTCCATCGTGGTTTTCCTTCATTTTCCTTCCACTACGTGTTTGGACACCTTAAATCCCAATAAAATGCCTTCAACATTTTGCTAAGTGACAAAATGTCAGGGAAAAACGCTAAAGGAGTGTGAATAGCTGCATTCTTTTAAAGATTCACTGCAGACTCCACCCACTTTACAGGCCACATAGATCAGGTCTTCTTCGGCCTCTTCCGTGTCGTCGTCGTTTGAAAACCGCCAACAGCTCGGCTGCCGCCCTCTGCTGTTCGGGGTCACCCCCTGTGTGTCGATCCTGCCCTGGGACAGCTTGGCCTCCAGCAGCCTCTTCTGGAGAATGTTGTGCGGCTGCTGCAGCAGAAACAAAACACAGCTCAAATTCAAATAAATCGCAATATCAGAAATGTTAAAAAGTGTCTCTTTAGCTTATTGTTACGTTGAAAAGACTTTAGAGAGTGTTGGTTAAAATAACATGCACCCATATAACTAAAAATATTTTCCCCATGTAGATTAGGCAAAAACAATCTACATTGTTTTTAATACTCTACATTATTTTTGCCATAATAATGTAGATTATTACATTATTATCAGACTGATTACGTAACAACCATAAAATGTATACGAACAACGATAATCAGTCAGTTGTGATGAATATTGCAGTCTTTGTAAGGTGCTCCGTATAACCGGAGGCCTATAAAAAGACGCTCACTCCCTGTTTGGATGTCCCGAGTTTCTTCAGCCCATCCAATGGCAGCAGGTCGGCTGAATCTCTGTGCAGGAACTGGATGGCTTGTTTCAGCCTCCTCTGCTGCCTCAGCGCCGCAGCATCCAGGACCTCCGAGCTGCTCCGGTTCTCCGCCCGCATCCCGATAAACATGACGGTGGAGGAGGCTGCGCGTGAGCGCCGAGCGCGAGGCAGCACGCAGCTGTGTTTGTGCGCGGCGCGCGAGCTCTTCCTGCCCCTTCTCCTCCCGCCTGCGGCCGAGACGAGGAAACCCCGAGGCACTACGTCGTCTCGTCCAGGAAGAGGGGGGTATGGGGGGGACCTCCATCGTGAGGGCGACACAGGCGGTGAAGTAAGACAGTGTGAGATTTGATTTCTGATCCGAAACTTCGAAATAAAACGTACAACACCGAATTTTTTCACTTAGTAATTCATGCTGCGTCAAAAACAAATAAACAAACAAACAAACAAAAAACAAACAAACAAACAAACAAAAACCCAGATAGCATTATGTGAACTTTACTTTTTTGAGCTTTACATCATATAATGGTTATTTCCTCATCAAAACATCCTTGAAGTGTTGCTTTGGTTCTTTTTTGCATGTTTGAGAAATCCTTTAATTTCCAATGGCAACCATTCAGCTGTGCAAAACGTCTTGGTGGACCATCAAGGATGAAGCCCCTCCTCAGAGCCGCAGTTTCAGGCTTCCAAACGTCGAAACTTCTGCTTCCCATAGCAACCCTCTCCTTCTAGTCCCCCACTCAGCTCCTTCAGACTAGCCAGCAGTAATTAGCAAACGCCTGGTGGAACTGCGCATCTGCTGAGCTCATTGTAGGAGCTACTTCTCAGTGTAAAGACGTTGCTATAGAGTTAACAGAGGAGCGCTTTTGTAATATTTCCTACTTTATGAAGTATCACAACTCTTCCTGGAGTAACATTTTCAGGTATTCTAATCAGTGTAAGTTCACCAAATTAAGAACAAAAATGTTTTAACCACAATTCTGGAACAAACTATCTTGAAGTTGCCTTTTATTTCTAACATGCAAAAAAAGCTGTAATTTCTCAGGTCAAACCCTTTTTAGAAGACCAAATCATCATGGGTTTTTTTTAGTGTAGTTTAAAACTCAGAGTCTGCTTTAGTAAGAGTTTTTAGTGACATGTTCATAGCAAAGGTTTCTGGTGAATATGTTGTTCTTATTCCACTTGGCTAGTCTGCTGATTTTGACACAGTGGACAACAATATTTTATTAAATAGTTTACAGCTCCAACTGGTTTTCAGTGGTACCTCATTAAAATGGTTCAGGTTTTATCTGTTAGACAGAACTGTCTTTAAGAAGATCTAATTTTGAATCCTCCTCTGCTCTTCTATTTTATGGAGTTCTACAGGGTTCAGTCCTTAGTCCCCTGTTCTTTTCCCTTTATTTGCTTCCTTTGACTTCAATACTTAGAAAACATGGGATCTACTTTCATTGTTATGCTGATGACAGTCAGATATACATCCTGCTAAAAAAAACCAGAAGCCCTTTTTGATTGAGCCACTACAGTTGTGTCTAGAAGACATTAAAGCCTGGATGGCCGTAAGCTTACGGCCATCCAGGCTTTAAAACGTCTGTTGTTTTGTCATTGAAATTTAAGAAAATTTCAATGACAAAACAACAGACGTGATGGTGTGGATGTAAGCCATCCACTGATATTGGACCACTTAAACCAGATAGTTTCCAGTTGCTATAGTTCCCAAATTTCTCAACAATTTCCCATTGCATTAAAGAAGTGCCCCTTTTAAAACCCTCTTTAAAATGCATTTTTATGGCTTTTGAAACACCTTGAGACTTTTAGTTTTACTTCTGTTTTAGCTTTTTCTTGATCTTGTTTTTTTTTGAGTCAATTCTTTTGTTCCATCCATATTTTAAATGTTTGCATTTTATCTGTACAGCCCTTTATTACAGCTGTTGTTTGTGAAGGGCATTACAAGAAAATATTTTCACTGGTAGTATTTTATCCTGTTCTAACATACATATGATCTAATATTTGGTTTGTTATTTTGTAGTTATGGTATTTCTTTGAATTTCTTTATTTTTTATTTTTTTTTTTTACTTTAGTCTTCAGATTACCATACTCTTTAAAAATGATTTATTATTTCCTTTATTTAACAAGGTAAAACCCCATTGAGGTCTAGATCTCATTTTCAAGAGGGCCCTGGGCAGAAATCTGCATCTTGGCCTTTCTGATGGCATTATTTTTAAATATTAAAACAGATGTTCTGCAAAAATTCTACTTTTACTTGAGAAAAATGAAATTGTTGAAGTAGTTCTACTCTTGCTTGACCACAGTTTATGGGTGCTTTAGTTGTTTAAATCCCTGTTACCGTTCATGTAATGTATCTTTTCTCTATATTGCCGTGTTTCAAATCCATGGACATATTATTCCACCGAGTCTCATTTCACTGCATTGCCCATATTCCCCCTTTTTTCCCACACGACCTTGTTTTCAACATGGATGCCGATAAACCTGCGCACACGTCCATGTTTATGCGGCAAAAGCAGCATTTTAAGTGCAGTTTGCGGCGCACCGTAGCTAGGAATCCACAGAGTTGGCTTTCCGTAATCTCGTTTGAAAGCTTAAATATTTATTTTCCGCGACGGCAGGGCGCAGTGAAACTGGAAAGCTTGAGACAATACGAAAACCGGCGCGGAATGGCGCCTGCTAGGGGCCCGGGAGGCTGAATGACTACTCCCGAGGCTGAGCGGCGCCTTGTAGGACCAATAGGAATTTACTTCACAAAAAAATAACCAGTCATATCCCATGGTAGAAGAATAGGCGGGACAACAATGGGTCATACATGTTCCTGGTTTGTGAACGTCGCTGGTCGTTTCCTGCACTGTTGCATGGTGGTCGAACAGGAGGAATTGTTGGAAATTTTCAGAGGTTAGTATATAAATTGGTTTTTACCCAGTGTGCATTATTCCCACAGCCATCGCTGTTGCTAGTGGGAGTGACAGGCTGTGGGATGGGAGTCGACAGGAATTGGAAGAAATACTTTGAAATTGAAAAAAAACGAATAGAAATGTAGCGAGCAAAAATGCTTATATCATTAATTAGCTCATGGATTCCTGGGTCTTGTTTCCGTCTCTGTAGCTAGTTGGTTAAACTAGGCTGGAAGCTTATTAGGGAGAGCTAGCTTGGCTCTATCTGCCACACATTGTCTGTTTAGACATCACGAAGTAGCTCAGAATAACAAAAGCGATCGTATCGACCACAGCTTTCAGGAAACATTTGCTCTCCGCCGCTAGAAAAAAGTCGTGTCAGCAGCGCTTGGCGTACTTAGCTGCGTCGTTAGCTCGACAGCTAACTAGTTAGCTTACCTCGTTTGACATATCGGTCCTACGGGTGGAGCAGGGAAGTGTTTGAATTTTTAGCATAGTTGGCCACTTTTAGTATTCGACCGACATCTCCCGAAGTGGACTCATTCTAACATTTTGTTTTGTATAATGTGTAATTAAAAGGGGAAAATAATGCAAGTCATAGCTGTAGCTAACCAGCTGAAAGAGCTGTAAACCAACAAGCGCCAAAAACACAACAGGGGTAACTGGCTGATTATGTGGCCCCGTTACATTTCCCCCCACTTGTCCCAGGTTATGTTACTTTTAGCAGCTACGTTTCCCACTGTTAGTTTCTCAAGAACCATTCCCTCACTGCACCAAGGGGTCATTTTTTCCCAGAATAAAAAAACAGAAGCGAGCCCATGGCTATTTACGTTCTTGTTTTGTGACGCAAAGCCTTGTTGAATGTCTTAAGTTTTGGTAAAAGTTAATTAAATGCCAAACACTGTTGAGTAACGTTTGCTGACAGCAGATTTTTAATTTAAAAGAATTGTAATAACATATTCCCTGACATAGAAATCAGTCATTTAATTTGTGCATAACAAATAAATACTCATACTCCTTGAACTTAACATTTTGGCACATAACGGCCTCAATGTGAGTTATGAAATAGTACAGCATAAATTACCTATAGTCCTTTAATATCCTTTAGTTTTATTTTTTTTTTAAATAAAGATCTTAAAAAGTGATGTTTATTAGTTTTCAGCTGTCTGTACTTTGATACCCCCAGGAATATAATCCATGCGTGTTTAATTTAAGCACTAATACATTTAAATACAGTTGTTCTGTGAAGGTCTTAGAGGTTTGTTAGAATTATGCGCCATGAAAAGCAATGCACTAACCAGATGGGTAAAGGATAAGGGTGTTTTTAGACATTTATAACAGAAATGGGTAATAAAAAAGATTCAAGATTCCTCTTAATGGTTGTTGTATAGGTGTACAACAAAATGTTCATTGCACTAGCTTAAAAGAAAGAAAAACAGCTCTCATAATATCTAAAAAATCTGAAATATCACATGCATTTCCATCTCACACAGCCTATATTTTAATATGCCAACATATTTAGTGAACAGGAAGATAACTGTAAACATAAAATGAATACCACGTACAGACTGGACGAGAAAAATACTTTGGAATAAATATTTTTAATTGTATAAAAAATATTGAGTGGAGCAGCAATGGAAGGTCACCAGCAGATGTTGTGGCAGGTTGATCTTCCTGGAAGCTCTCAGGAAGTGAATCGTGTTGTTGTGGTTTACTGATCAGATGGTTTGTTTATCTAAGTGAGATCTTCTGATGCCTTTGTTCCCAGGAACACGAAATAAAAAAATAAAAAAAAACAATTCAGGAGATTTCATTATTAAGTGCTGTTGCCCAACCTTACTGCGTCTTTAAACTCTGCAGATGAATATGTCTGAATTGGCTCCGACACATACGTCAAACTACATAAACCAGGCCAGACTAATTTAGTTTTATATTTCACGATCCAAATATTGCTGATATCTGATAAACTGAGGTTTTAAAGACGGCTCGCTTGCTCAGATTTTTGGTGGAGTTTCAGTGCTGGTGTTTGCTGACTTGTGGGCGCCGGGGTTAAATCGTCTCCGTTTTTCGCCCCACCAGCTGCAGCATGCTCTTGGCCCAGATCAACCGGGACTCCCAGGGAATGTCCGAGTTTCACGATGCAGACGGGCAGCCGGTCACGCTCTGTCTGACGGAGGCTGTGACAGTGGCAGGTGAGCTCCCAGACTGTTTGTAGGTTGATGCTTGTACCATAAACTGCTATAATAACAGTAAAGGAAACCCTCTAAAAACATTTTCAGAAGCTATAAGAACAGAAGATAGTCCATTTACATCGTAGAAGACAAAGACAACTCTTAACTTACAAACTAACTTCCCAGATGGTGATCAGATGGAGAACATGGACACAGTGAGCCTGCAGGCTGTCACTCTTGCAGACGGTTCCACTGCGTACATCCAGCATGAGTCCAAAGCATCCTTCTCTGATGGACAGATCATGGACGGTCAGGTGATCCAGCTGGAGGACGGCTCAGCTGCCTACGTCCACCATGTGTCCATGCCTAAAACAGGTACAGTATAAACCCTGACTTCTGAATGGATAGTTCACTACTGTGCTTTATTATATAAGGTTGATGTTGTTTTGGTGTGTAGTAGACATGTAGTAGTGTGTCTGCTGTGGAACAATGGAATCACTAAAATGGTGGAAGTGACGGTCGTCTAAATGTGTGCTGCAGGAGGAGAGAGTTTACAGCTGGAAGACGGCCAGGCTGTCCAGTTAGAAGATGGAACAACTGCCTACATTCACACACCCAAAGGTAAACACTGCTCTTTGTGTGGACGTCAGTAGAAAGCTTGAAAAACAGCAGTTTTCTTCCTGGGATGAGTTGTAGCAAGAGTGTTCAGTCATCTGGTACCGTAGAACCAGGGCTTCTATGACAGGGAAAGAGTCTCATCTTTTTCAAAAATCCCTAAACAACCTTAACTGCTTCTGAGATATTTTGTTGTACAGTGGTGGGCACACTTCCGCTAACATGCTAATAGTGGAGCTAATTTGTTATGTAGCGCCTAAGCCCTTTTGCTAACTTTGAAAAAGTTTAGCACAGTTAGCTTACCCTAAAACATTTTTTCTCAGGTGTCCAAATACTGTGTTGGTATTGAGCTTAAGCATTAGCTTGATTAAATACTGTGTTGGTGTTGCTCTTTAACATTATTTTCTGGTATGTACCATGTTGGTCTTTTACTTTAGCAGTCAGCTAACGTTAATGATTAATGCTTAAGGGTTAGCACAGCTAACTTTTTAGTTGGTGGTACCCAGTACTGGAAAACTGGTGTTTATCCTACCCTGCCTCCTGTCTCTGTGTAGAAACGTATGACCAGAGTGGCTTGCAGGAGGTCCAGCTAGAGGATGGAAGCACCGCCTACATCCAGCACACGGTGCACATGCCTCAGCCCAACACCATCCTGGCCATCCAGGCTGACGGCACCATCGCAGACCTGCAGGCCGAGGCCACGGCCATCGACCCAGAAACCATCAGTGTGCTCGAACACTACGGCACCAAGGTGACGGACCGTCTCATGCTACTGCTGTGGCTGCAGTTTACCCAACGCAGCATTCTTTCTCTGCGTTGTTTCCTTCCGTTAACTTTCTTTGCGTTCATGTATTTAAAGAAAAAGCATGAAATATATGTGAATGTCCTGTTGTTCTCCTTTAGGTGGAGAACGTGGAAAACCCCTTGGGGTCGTTTGGCAGATTGGAAACAGACAGCGGTGTCCACATGAGGGTAGAGTAACTTTGTGTTTTTCTTTCTGTTCACCTCTTGGTTGAAGTTCGATTTCCATTTTCTGATTTGCGCGTCACGTCTTCAGATTGTGCTGCAGGGTCAAGACAACAGGCAACCAAGAGTGACAAACGTTGGAGAAAAATCTTTCCGCTGCGAATACGAAGGCTGTGGAAAGCTCTACACCACCGCCCACCACCTCAAGGTTCGCTTCACTCCTGCGTTTCACTGGATACAAATTAATTTTAATACCAAAAAATTTTCTCGCTTCTAGATGTTACAATTTTAAAAGGCTATATTCTTGCAGCGTGTTGTGGAAAAGTGCATTTGTCTGTCAGCCATTTTGTTTTAAAGAGTTTTCTGTCGACATCCTGCAGGTCCACGAGCGCTCACACACTGGTGATAAACCTTACGTCTGCGAATATCGGGGCTGCGGAAAGAAGTTTGCAACTGGTGGCTGATTAAATTTTATTACTTTTTTACATTCTTTTTGATTTATTTTATATTTATTTTTTAATTTATCAATGTTTGTTTTAGTTTTGTGTATTGCAATATGAACTAAGCATTTGTAATGGAGTGTTTTTCAGCTGTTGCAAACAGATGAAGAATTCACTGGAAAAAAACTTCCCTAACTGTCTCTGTGGAAATTTAAGGTTACGGACTGAAGAGTCACTCGCGGACGCATACAGGGGAAAAGCCATACAGATGTCAGGAGATGAACTGCTGCAAGTCCTTTAAAACCTCTGGAGACCTTCAGAAACACACAAGGACTCACACAGGTACAGAATCAGAACCTCGTAGAACAAGAATAATAATAATTCTTATTTTAATAGAATTTATGTCATTTTCTGATCTCTGGTTATTGAAATGTTTGACCTGCCAACACAAAATTTTATTCCATCTGAAATATTTGTTTCTAGCCTTCCTGCATTGACCTGACAGTTATTATTTATCTGCAACATAAAACAGCTTTGGTATAGGGTTTTACTATTTTAAAATAAGTGTAAAAGTAGAGAAAATATAGCTCATATTTAAAGTTTTAGCAGAAATATTGTCAGTTAGGTCTACTAGCATGGAGCACCAGTTATCTTGCTGCAAATGGGTTAAACGCAGCAGATGTGTGTCAGTTCAAGCTCAGTGTCTGTCGCTGCAGTAAAATAGCTTCAGACAGATCCAGTAGAATACAATAAACTGAGCCTGATCTATTTTGTTTCTGTTCAAACCACTGAAGGAAACGCCATGAAAACCTCAGAAGAAGACACTGAGATCAGCTTCCCTCTTTACGAAATGTAAACTAACATGCATTGGCGTCAGATTTTAGCCATTGTAGGATTTCTCTTTTGTCTTTGGTAAAAGACCATAAGTCATTTCTCCTCCCCCTAGTGAGAGACACAAGGGTTTGTTTAGGTTGTATTTACCCAGAATGACCTTTAGGGATCACACAAGACCATGTTAGCATTCAGATAATGTTGCTGGGTTTGCTGAATCAAAGGGACTCACAGCTTCTCTTCCCCTGTGAGGGATTTCCCTCAAGGATAATCTGTTTATGCATGCTCCTTTAAATACAAGGACAGTCATTGTTCCCAGTCCTCGGCAAGTTATCTGTGTCAGATTCGGCTGATCAGCACTGATACTGAAGGGTGATGCAATCCCTCCACCATCGCTGTGCTGCGGCCGCCATCTTTGCTTCGTAACACCTCATCAGAAGAAGAGTGGAGGGTTGAGACTGCGAGTGGATCAATCAGTCAGAAGCTTTCAGGTGTAAAAAAGCACATGTACGTCACGGGACGAAGCGGTAATCTGGAAGGAACTTTTGAGTTTTCTTCACTCTGTAACCGTATCTGCCACCAAGAGTGTTGTTATCGGTGGGTTCACTGATCAGAAACATAAAAATCAGGTACTTTTTCATTAGCTTCTAACTGGCTGAACAGCGCTCCAGGACATTTGGACGAGGTCAAAATCGTCTACTTCAGATTTGCTCAGTTTCTTTTGGAGGGAATTAAATTAGCTTCTGATAACTGATGCTTCTGCCTTCCAGCCTTCACAACAAAGAATCCTTTCAGAGGATTGTGTGTGATACGAACAATCACATTTTATCCCGAACTGACAGCCTTTGGTCACATACAACGGCTTTTTTTAAAATAACAAGACCAGCAAAGACTGGATGGAACAGCATGAGGGGTTTGTTAATGTTCCACAGCACTCAGCATGCTGGAGGGAGAACACATGGCCTCTGTGATGAACCTGATGCCTCTGTGCTGCAGGGTTTCCTTCACAGAGTTACACTTTAAAAAATAAATGTATATTAACAAAATACTTAAATACTTTGAAATTAAATATTTAGCTCACAATCTAAATATTTAGCTTACTGGCTAAACATTTCATTTGAAACTGTGATGTTTATAAATGAATGAACCCTCTGGTGAAAATCTTTTTGAAAACTGAACCCCTTTTTCTTTCTTTTACCACAGACTAAATAACTCTTACTCTTATACAAATGGTGCCTCATAATCCGTGGCCATTTTGAAATATAAAAAGCTTTCAGCAGCCAGAAATGTTGGACTAATAAAAACTTTTTTTTTTAATATAAATTTCTACTTCCTTCAAGGCTTTTTTCTTCCAGGTTTAGAAACCTTTCGTACAGAACGGAGACGTAACTCGTCACGTAACGGTTATCTCTTTCTTCTGTGGTTTTCAGGGGAGAAGCCCTTCAAGTGCCCGGTGGAGGGCTGCGGCCGCTCCTTCACCACGTCCAACATCCGCAAAGTTCACATCCGGACGCACACAGGGGAGCGGCCGTACTACTGCTCCGAGCCCAGCTGTGGCCGCTCCTTCGCCAGCGCCACCAACTACAAGAACCACATGAGGATCCACACAGGTGTGTGTCCACACTAGGGGTTGAACGACTACATATTTTGTAAGGTCGACTACATCATGATAATAGTCGAGTCGATGTCGACTAGTCGCGGTGACGTCATAGTGACGTAAGCGCAAAAACCCTTCACAACTACTTGGAGGCGTTATCAGCTATTTTCACGGCAAGTATGGACCCTCCCCCCCACCCCCCCACACACACTCCCCTTCTCCTGCTTTTACTAAGTCTATTATGGAGAATTAAAAGAGCAATAAACAGATCATTCTTCGTGAGCAGGGAGAAAAGTTCGTTGTACAAAGTCGGGTATGACTTTTTTTTTTTTGTTTTTTTCCAAACACCGGCTGATGCTGATGATCTCTGGATAGTTACTCGTATAGGAGTCAAATGATCACACTGACCACAATGGTGCTTTTGGAACATCACAAACCAAACTTATTATGAACGGATCCCGTTTGGTTACAGTTGAATTTAACGAAACCTCCTGCTGCTCCTCCGCCCGATGCGCAGCAGGAGGCTCTGCTGACTCAGCAGCTGCTCTCTGAACCGACATGCAGACGGCGGCCGAGATCACCTCTATCAGATCCTCAGGATGAAGCTTGGACTTAGTTTCCAGATGTAGTTAAACCATATCTTTATAAGAGCGTAAAGCTGCCAGGTTAAAAGCTTCAATACGCAGGGTGACCCTGATCAGTTGGATGGATAAAAAAGCCTGACATCATGACGCCTTGTAACACATTACTCCGGTAGTCTTTTTTATTTATTTATTTTTTTAAGGATTTTTTCGGCACTAGTTTATTTGACAACGATCTGACTGTAAGGGGGCAGAGAGAGCGGAGAGAGGCCTGGGCCCAGCGAATGGAGGACGGGAGTCGGACTCCTGATTACCGTGGGCTAAAGTCTCTGTATGCGGGGCGCCGCGCTAACCACCGCGCCGCGCAACGCCCCTATTGCGGTAGCCTATGTTGTAATTTACAGTTTGTAATTATTAAATTATTTACATTTTTATACAATTTGAGCTTTCTGACGAACTCACCTAGTCCACCTTCTTTCATTTTCTGGGAAAAATCTGTTTAGTCATGTAATTGCGACTAGTCGACTGGCCCAGAAAAAAGTCAGTGCAGAGAAAAGAATCGACGAGTCGACTAGTCGACTAATTGGTGCAACCCCTAGTCCACACACACACACCCACACACACACACACACAGGTGGATCTGCATGTTCCAATTCATGATCTGAAACATTCCCGCTGACCGTCTTGCTTTGTTCTCCAGGAGAGAAGCCGTACGTTTGCACAGTGCCCGGGTGTGAAAAGCGTTTCACCGAATACTCCAGCCTGTACAAGCATCATGTGGTTCACACGCCCTGCAAGCCCTACAACTGCAACCACTGTGGGAAGACGTACAAGCAGATCTCCACGCTCGCCATGCACAAACGGACCACGCACAACGACTCCGAGCCCATCGAGGAGGAGCAGGAGGCCTACTTCGAGCCACCGGCAGGTCCGTGTCACCAGCTGCACCTTTCCTTTTATTTTATTTATTTATTTATTTTAGTCATCGGCGGTAGAAATTAATTAACCAACTGACTTGTTTCAGACGCCATCGACGACCCAAACGTGAGCTACACACCGGCCGTGGTGGACACGGACGACTCGGAGCCGGTCCCAGTGGACTCCTCGGACATGTCCGGTCAGCCGCAGGTCGCTTTGGTAACGCAGGAAGATGGAACGCAACAGGTATGCTGTTGGATTTGGATTTAATTATTTGCCAAAGCAATAAAGGAGTCATCGGCGTCATTATTTGCCAGATATAAAAATCCGAGGGGAAGTGAATACTTTTCACAGTTCCAGTAAAATGTTTCAGCAACTCTTCATCTGTTCTGAAACTGCTGAAATCTGTAGATTTCTGTCTTTTGCTTCGTATCAGGTCAGCATCTCTGAAGCAGACCTGCAAGCTATGGGTGGCACAATCACCATGGTAACCCAAGAAGGCACCACCATAACAATCCCAGCGCATGAACTGGCGACGCAAGGCGCACACGCGGTTACCATGGTGGCAACCGACGGCTCGGACGAACAGGTAAACAATATGGAGGCTCCAACGTTTTGACGTGTGTTTGTTTCTCTGCTTTTTTTCTTTGTGAGTCACCTGGAAATGATTCACAAAGACTGTCATTTTTCAGTGGCTGAACTCTTTACTTTTAAACATATCTTCAAGAAATAGTAAATGTTAGTGTCAGGTCAGTTTTCAAACTTAATTTCTTTTAAAAAAAAAAGTTTGACGACTCCCATTCACAACTATTTGATCATTTGTGATTATAATGTGGACAAAATGTGGAAAACAAACAAACAAAAGAAAAAAAATGGAGTTGCTGTATGTAACATCTGTGCTAGCAGTGTTGACTGTAGGAATAATTTACTGCTGCATTGGTAAAGCGTGTTTTTGTCGCCCTCAGGTGGCCATCATGACACCTGACATGGCATCATTTCAAACTGTGGAGGAAGCAAACTACCAAGACCAAGAGGATCTCCATCCCGTCACGTTACTGGCCACGCCCAATGGCACTCACATCGCCGTTCAGGTTGGTAAACCAGCACTAGTCCAGACAACTAACCGGGTAATAACCTAGACAATTATGCACTTCTGAACATTTAACAACTAGAAGATATTTTAACTCTCCACAATAACACTAAACATCCAAAAACAATAAATAAAAACCAGTTACAACCAAGTGCATTAATAAAATGGATTATGATGTGTCCGTGAACAAAATTTTTCTTAAAAAATATTAATAATCAGAATGGAAATCATTATTTGGCAGATATAAACTAGATGTGTCCATGTTTGTCCTGTTAGAAATGCCAGATTGTGTTGGTATCAACAGCAGCCTAAAAAAAAGATTTTATTTGTTTAAATTAAAAATATATGTATGTGCAATATAGCAAAGAAAGTCAATCTGGAAACTGAAATCTTTCCAACAATTTTAAATATTAAAAAAAAAAGTGCTGTAATAACTCAGCTGTTTTTGGTTCGTCCTGATATAAAGTAATGAGACGCAGATGGATTTCTAGAAACAAAAGATCACACCGTTTCTTTTATCTTTCTACACACATAAAAATTAAAATATCATTTTGCAACAACGACAGCATCACATAATCAACTTCAGCCCTACGGATCAAGGAAGATGCAAAATGTCATATTTTGTTTGTGTGATAGTTTCTGAAAACGTGGAGTGTTTGTTTCCCTACGGCGAGGCTGCAGAAGCATCCCGGATATTCAGGGACATTCTGGAGATTGTGACAAAGTCGAGGAAACATTCCAGCACTTCAGTGATAATTGTGACAACAGCATGGCGGCTTGCCTGCAGTGGCCATTGCTGAGTTTGTCCAAATTTGCCACTTTCTGGTCAAATTCAAACCGTTTGCAGAGGCTGGAGAGACTCTTGGTTCCCAGTCTGGGGGAAAAAAAAAAAGACAGATTCAACCAGACACAGAGTTCAAAAGAGGTCAAAGTTCACATTACTTTATGGATTTTGTGACTACTTCTCAGTGGTTTTAGTCAAACCACTGGGACAGAACTTCTTTTAGTCTTGCATCGTAATAAAGAAGAACATGGCAGCTCTAGCCAAATGTTCACCAGACAGAGACACACACCTGCTGATTGTGTTAAAGGTTTATATTTTTTAAAAATGATCTAGAAACATTTTTCTTTTGCCTGACTTTGTTTTGTTGTTTTAGTAATGATGCTATTTATTCAAATTATTTTAATTTTGGTCCTTAAAATACCAGAAAATGTTCAGATAACTTTATATTTTTGTCCGTCTGATGATGTAATTTTTAAATATTAAATAATTGATGTTTTGATCAGGTACTTTATACATAAGTCGACTTGTTACCAAAAACTGTTTGACTCTTACTTGAGTCACTTCCTGGAAGTCTACTTCTTAATGTTCATATTTTTTTAATTCTCTTTGATAAGAAACAGAGTCCGTCCACTGGGGGGCAGCAGTGAGGTCACACCTCATGCAGAAAACTTGCAACAAATATTTAATGAAGTGAAATCTGAAAAGACTGTGAAGTTATTCACAATGTCCAGTGTATTCAGGAATTTTACTCAAATGAGAGCAGCAATACTTCATTATACAATTACTCAAGTAAAAAGCAGTAAGACTACTCCTTAAAGTCCTTTTACCCCCCTAAAACGTTACTCAATTTAATGTAACTAGTTACTAGTTAAAGTAACTAGTTAAAGGTCACGGGGTGGCAGCTTGACTTAGATCAAAGCAGGCAGGTCTGATGACTTGTTTCTTTTGAAAACTTTTGTTCTTTAATTAACACCTTGTTCCCTTTGGGGTATGCTAATTAGAACCAGCTTCCTTTTGTCTGCCAGTTTCACCATGTGACTGCGCTTTACAGTGGAGTAAAAGATGCATCTTTAGGAGCGATTAGTTAAATGGTTATTAATTAAAGTGAGTGACTTATTCCTTTTTTCTTTTTCTCCCTTGTAGCTGAGCGATCAGCCTTCTCTGGAAGAAGCCATTAGAATAGCCTCCAGGATACAGCAAGGAGAAACCCCCGGCCTGGACGACTGATTGGCTGACGACTCCGCATGGACAATGAATGAAGATCAAGACCATTTCAAATGGACTATGTATATATATCTATATATACATGGGTACATATAGATGTATATATATTTGGGAGAAATCATGTCTTCCCCTTTTTTCACAACTGAACTCTGCTTTTACGTGTAAATAGGATTTTGATAACTGAAGCTGCGTTATGCTATTTTGTCTCTCTTACGGAAAAATTAAAGAGGGAATTAATGCTTTCTAATGTTGCTGAATGCACAGTGCAGTGTACAGAAAATGCTATTTCTAAAAATAAATAAATACAAATTAAAGATTGCGTGGATATGATTGGCTTATACTTCTGCCTTAGAAGTTATGCAACAAAGTGTAAAAAGGAATCTGACCTAATAGAAAATTAAAAAGCTGACTGTGGATGCAAACAACATAAATGAGGGAAGAAGGGAGTGGGAGATCGACAGGCAGATTTGTGCAGCGTCTGCAGTGAAGCGGGCGCTGTACCAGTCTGTCGTGATGGAGAGAGAGCTGAGCCAAAAAGCAAAGCTCTCGATTTACCGGTCGATCTACGTTCCCACCCTCATTTATGGTCATGAACTTTGGGTCATGACTGAAAGAACGAGGTCATGGATACAAGCGGCCAAAATGGGTTTCCTCCATAGGGTGGCTGGGCTCTCCCTTAGAGATAGGGTGAGAAGCTCAGTGATCCAGGATGGACTCGTAGTAGAGCCACTGACTCAGAGTAGAGCAGCTGCTCCTTCACATCAAGAGGAGCCAGTTGAGGTGGCTCGGGCATCTGGACAGGATGCCTCCTGGACGTCTCCCTGGTGACGTGTCCCGGGCATGTCCCACCGGGAGGAGGCCCCAGGGAAGACCCAGGACACGCTGGAGGGACTATGTTTCTTGGCTGGCCTGGGAACCCCTTGGGATTCCCCCGGAAGAGCTGGAAGAAGTGGCTGGGGAGAGGGAAGTCTGGGCCTCCCTTCTTTAGCTGCTACCACTGCGACCTGACCCAGGATAAGTGGAAGAAAATGGATGGATGGATACAAACAAAGGATAAAACAAAACAAACTTGCTTCACAACATCTGAGAAGAGGCTGTGTGTGTGTGTGTGTGTGTGTGTGTGTGTGAGGTGTTTGTGACATAACCAGGTGTGTCGCAAACACACCTGGTTGTGTGTTTGCGACACACAGCCAGGTCACCTGGTACACAAAGGGACGACGTTCACAAAGAGACCAGGTGATTCACTTTGTAAATTTTCTGTCGCAATCCTCTCCCTCCTGCTGACAGTAAAGTCATTTACCATATAAGGTAATTAATTCATGTTAAGTTGAAAATATCACTTTTCCATGGTGGTGATTCTATTTGCACAAATGTTTGAAACAGAAATGTGTGACATGTTCTATTGAAGTTTAAAACAGAAGAATGACTTTCTACAGCTAAAACCAATGTAACTTATTAGGTTATTATAACACTTGCTAATCAATAAGACTCCCCTTATCGATAGCTAATAGTTTATAGTTACCAATTTGTCCATAAATACTTTATAAATCATTAACTGTTTATTATGCATTAATTAATGCTAACGAGACTGTATGCTAAAGAAAATTACCATCTACAAAGGCTGATTGTGCTTATAAGGTAGTCTAAAAGATTTAGCATAACACCAGATAAAATATATAAGTGGACAAATTTGACTCACTATTTGCACAATTTTTTTCTCTTTCTCATCCTTAATTGATGCATAATAAACAATTATAATGATTTATAGGGTTTAGAGATGAATTAACATGTCTATGAACTATTTATTAGCCATCTTTACGGGGAGACTTATTGTAAAGTGGTAATGCTAAATTTAAAAATAATTTAAGAGTTCATAGTAAAAGTATTACACAATTTTGCTGTTTTGCTAGTTTGGTTAGATATAAACCAAGGTCTCTGAGCCATGCATTAATGTAGCATGTCAAAGTGTGCACAGGATTTTTAAAGACAAGTAATGTTTAATTATACCTACGAAAATGATTAGTTAAATTTCGTTGTATGTAAAAACAATGTCCTGTACAAGATAACAGTGACATTTTTTAGGTGATAGAACACTTTTTTTTCGCCCTCACATTGCCACATACATACATACAAATACCTTTTTTCCCTCATCCGTCTGTTCTTTGTTTTGGGTAGTAATAATGCAGGCATTGTCATTGTGACTCATGACTTATGTCTGCTAAAGGCACACAAGCCTTCGCGCCACATTCTTTCGCCGCAGGGGACTACCAGACGGACGACGTAACCCCTCCAAAAACTACACTGGAACGCCCATCTTTCAAAATTCAACGTCGAGCGGTGATTGGCTATTCGGCGACACGTGATCAACGGTCGCGGGAAGTTCTTTGCCACGCGCTTCATGGGAAGAGCTCAGTTTTCGACTCCCTCAAACTTTTGTAAACATTGCAAAGGTTTCCACTCCGGAAAGACGCGTTTCTGTCATCAAGGAGAGCGTGACAGATTATTGAAGGAGAAGGATTGTTTCTAGTTTTCTTTTCTTTTTATCATTCATTACTACCGAGGACGTTGCTACTGCATTCGACACAAGCAAGTACGAGGCCATTTTCCCAGTTTTTACTGGCGTGTCGGACTTTAAAAGTACGGTATTTTTTGTAAAGTTGGACTGCTAAAAGTAGTTTTCATGAGCTTAACACCATTTAAAAGGTAATTAAATCTAACTCGTTTTTGAGGAAGCTACCACTTCGGTGGAAGCACCAACCGCGTGTTTTTTTTTTTCTCCCTCCCCCTTCTTCGACGAAGCCGGGGTTTAAATCCTCGAAATGTCGAGCTGCAGTCGCCATCGACTCGGAACGCCTTCCCCCAAATCCCGACCGATTCGCCAGAAACTGCAGTTCACGTCCAGCGACGGAGAAGACGATCCTATCGAGGATGTCAATAACAGCACCGGGGGAGAGTCCGGCTTCACGGAGATGGACTCCCCGACACCGGGGCGACGGGGCGCCGCGGACAAGCTACAAGAGGGCGGCAGCAGCCCCCTGAACCACTCCGGCGGAGACGACGACGTGGAGCTGTGGGACGAGGAAGACTTTGATTCACCGTCCCTGCTGCAGTCCCCCAGTAGCGTTATTTTCGCCAACTGTTCGCCGTCGCCGAAGAAAGTGTCGCGGATGTACGGAGGGTCGCCGGAGCGGAGCTACATCCAGGACGACGGGGAGGGCTCCAGCTCTCCGATACCGGACTGCCCCGACACACCTCCACATAAAACCTTTAGAAAACTTCGGCTCTTCGACACACCACATACACCAAAGGTTAGAATTAACCGACTTTTTTCTTTTTCTTTTAATTTTAGAAAAAAAAAACGTTCAATATATATATATATATATATATATATATATATATATATATATATATATATATATATATATATTTACATGAACAATATCTCCTTTCTGCTCTTTAAGAAAAAAAATAAACACATTAATTATTTTATTATGTTATTATTTTCACAATCCGAACCTGGTCAGTAGATGCACATTATTTTTTAATCATTTGGATTTATCTGCAGGATCCGTTACTGACCCACTGACCCACTTACTCTACATCTCTACCTGTTGCATAATTTGTGTTCAGCCAGCGCCACGATTGGATGTTTTTTTTTTTTTTTTATGCCCAGACTCGTTCTGGTGTTAAAGAGAACGCAAACTTTAAATATTTTTGACACGTTTATTTGACTTTTTATTTAATATTTTTCCCACAAATCTGGATTTCATTCATTCAGTCATTTTTAAAAAAAATTTACATTTAATTTTTTTTAAAGAGTTTGCTGTCCAGAGCCAGGAGCTCCGTCCCTGGATCCTCCAGCAGAAGAGTTGCTCTCTTCAAGAATGTCGAGTCTCCACGAAAGTCCTTCACAGACAGCGGCAGGAAACAGCAGATGCCCCTGGTCAACTTTAACCCCTTCACTCCCGACTCCCTGCTAATCCAGTCCGCCACACAGCACAGAAACAACAGAAAGCGAGCGCATTGGAATGAGTAAGTTACTTAAGTTTTTGGAGTTTTTTTTTTTTTTACATGAAAAAGTAAAAATAAATAAATAAAATAAATTGATTTTCATCTGTAGGAATAGTTCTGCAGACTTACTTCTGTTTAACATAAACACAAAGGCCTATTATTGCAGAGGAATGATGATTCAGTGACCTTTCCTGTTATTCTTTAATATAGTTTACACCTGTAATGTTAAAGTTGTTGATTAGGTCGAGGGGGAGTTGCCCGATAACAAGGACCTCATGGTTAAGGTTGAGCTCCATGTGCTTGTGTAGTTCTCAGTGCTGCCCCCTGCTGGACAGGACGCTAACAAACATCTTTATTGTTGCAGCTCTTGTGGGGAAGACATGGAGGCCAGTGACGTCGAAGGAGAAGATGAAATTCTGCCACCATCAAAGGTGGGATTTTTACCTTTTAATTTGGTTATAGATCTTTTTTTATTATTTTTTTTTAGGATGCATTAATAATTTATTTGAACCAGGGAATAAGTTCAAATTGAACCTGACATTCAAAGGTGTTTTCCTAATGCAGTATAAAATGCTTTTAAATGTATTTCAGTGCTATTACACCGTTAATGTGCAATCTGTAGATGTATGGCATTTGATCAGAATGTTTTCCAAGCCTGAATAATAATAAATTAATTTTAGCCCTTATAAAAGCCATGGTGTCTGTCCATCTTTAAAGAGTTGCACTGACTCTTTAAATAAGACCTTGTATTTAAAATCAAAGCATTAAAAAGACTTGATTTCACTGAAGGAAAAAGGTTGACCTCAAACACGTTCACCACAGGTCTTACATTTAATCTCATACGTTTTATGTAATTTCCTTTTTCTCCCAGGACCTTACCGTTACCAAAACTTTGAGTCATGTGCAGACATCTTTATTGCGTTGTGTGACTAGAGGCGGTTGGCTAACTGCTAATACACCCAGCAAGGATATATTAGCTGGCAAATGGCTAGTTTATTTGTGTCAGTCGTTAGTGAGTGCAAATTTATCTTCAGTTGGCCGGGCGATGTTTGTATTAGCCATTGGCAAACTTCTTTTGCTAACCTACATGATTTGTGATTTTTCTTATGTATGTTTCTGCCACAATACAAGTTTTAAATTTACTTCATTTTGGTCTTAAAAAGTCTTAAATCTGAGTTGATGAAGCCTGCAGGAACCCAGGTTTTCGTTATCATGTTACTACTTCCTTCAGTTTTTCTGGTCATTCGTCCTTCTCGCCCTTGAATCCAACCACCTTTCAATCTCATTAATTTAATTTGTTCTCATTTGTTTTAACTGTGGGAAACATGGAATTTTAAACATGCTAATCATGCAGGAGCCCAGCGGGTAGAACGATGTAACAAACTGTACTGTACGTGGTGTTTGTATTGCACAATAAGCATTTATCTGAAGCACAAACGGCTGCAGGCAAATGTGCCAGTTCATATGCAAATAACCTGGAACTGTTTGCTTTTCGTGTGAATGCGAAGTAGATCTGTGTCCGTGTGTTTGATGCGTTCCACCCTACTTACACATGCCGTTCTCTCTGCAGAGGATCACTATGATGGAGAGCAACATGATGTCCCGCTACGCCTCAGAGTTCCTGGAGCTGGAGAAAATCGGCTCGGGGGAGTTTGGCGCCGTGTTCAAGTGCGTGAAAAGGTTGGACGGCTGCATCTACGCTATCAAGAGGTCCAAGAAGCCCCTGGCAGGATCGGTAGATGAGTAAGTTGAGTAGAAGTGGAAGATGCAAGTGTGCTGAACGATGTGTTTTCTCATTTTAAAAAACAAAAAACTTTTCTTCCCTCACAGACAGAATGCGCTGCGGGAGGTTTACGCCCACGCCGTGCTGGGCCAGCACCCCCACGTGGTGCGCTACTACTCAGCCTGGGCCGAGGACGACCACATGCTGATCCAGAACGAGTACTGCAACGGCGGCACCCTGTCCGACGTCATCGCCGACAACTACAGGCGGCTCAGCTACCTGTCGGAGCTGGAGCTGAAGGACCTGCTGCTGCAGGTCTCCCGGGGACTCAAGTACATCCACTCCATGTCTCTGGTGCACATGGACATCAAGCCCAGTGAGTCCAAACGCTGTGTTATCAGTGACAATGCGCCTGATCCATAAGGGCAGATCTATTGAGTCTAATTCTATGCTTGCTTTATTTTACATTGTATTTAGAATAATTAATTGCACTTTTTGAACCATTTGAAAGAAGGTCTGATGCATTTAACAATTTCTCTGTTTAAAACAGGCCTGTCACAATAAATCAATTAATCACATGATAAATTAAAACAAACTCAATAACTTAAATTTGCATAATATATCATTTTTCTCTTTTCTCTCTGTTTCTACCAAAAACTGGATGATAAGTCTTCTGTTTGGTGTTTTGGTCTCAGCTATATCTTTGTTTTGAAGTACGGTTTTGTTTAAAGATTTCATAATTCATGTTGTTAATTTATTTTGGATATTTAAAATGTCTTCCAGTTGCAGTGTTATTTAAAGTTTCATTATGCCATGACCGTTATAATGGTTTCTAAATAACAATACAATTGTTTTATCGCAATAACTTGTGGGATCATTTATAGCCCTGCAAAATTTATTTTTGATAGACCTAATTTTAAACACAATATGTCTGTTTAAAAAAAATGGAAGAAGAAACTTTTTCAGATATCGGTACTGGAAGTGAAAAAAGTGGATCGGTGCATCCCTAGTCTTAATATTTTAACACAGTTTTTTGTTTTTCTAACTTGTTTTAAAAAAAATCCACTGTAACTTGTGGACATGATCCCGTTGCTGATAATTGATGTTTCCCTCTTTGTTCCAGGCAACATCTTCATTTCCCGTAAATCTGTAGCGACCTGTGACGAGTCCGACGAGGACGATGGACTCACCACCAGCATCGTCTACAAAATCGGTAAGCTGCTCAACGTTTGCCCCAGTCGACTAAATCTTCTTTGTAATATTCAGGGATTTCCTGAAATTCTTAAAAATGCTTGAATTTCAATAAAATGTTTTCAGGTTCTTTATATTCTGTCTGTACAGTTTTGCAATAAAGCTGTAATAAACTTTTAGGAGCAAAGACTCCTTACAGAAAGTGAAGTGATTTATTTATTTTGAGTTTGATAATTTAATTTGAACAGGAAGGTTGTTTACCTTTACACAAACTGATCTGTTTAGTGTGATGAATATTATTCATCTTTATGTTGGTTATTGAAATTGAGAGTTTTTGTTGAATTTGTATTTTATTACTCAGGTGTGTATGGTGTGTGTGAGAAGATTTTCAAAACATAACATTTTGTTATATTTTATCTTACTTTGCTCCCGCTATGCAGATTATCACAATACTTAAATTGCTTTTGGCAAAAAAAATACCCTAGGCCAGAAGAAGGTGACTATTTGATTATTAACAGTACTGAATATCATATAATAGTGAATTATATTATATTCATATAATTCAAATTCATAATTATATGAATTTAAGTTTTTTTTTAACTTTGTATTTTTTTTTCTCAAAAGTAAAATGAGAAAAGTTTGAAAACATACCATGAAAGTGCCTGAAATTTACTGTAAGGAAAAGTGGATGAACCCTGAATATTCAGCTTTTCTTTTTTATTTATTTATTTATTTATTTGCTGTCCTTTCAGGCGACCTTGGTCATGTGACCCGGGTGAACAATCCACAGGTGGAAGAGGGGGACAGCAGATATCTGGCCAACGAAGTTCTGCAAGAGGTATTTATTCTGACTTGGAAACGTAAATGAATAAATAAAAAAAGGTCTCATGTTCAAACCTGCTCTGTGTTTCTCTGTAGGACTACAGTAACTTAACAAAGGCGGATGTCTTTGCTCTGGCTCTGACGGTAGTCAGCACCTCGGGAGCCGAGCCTTTACCCACCAACGGGGAAAAGTGGCATGAAATCAGACGGGGAAAATTACCCTCCATCCCACAAGTGCTTTCTATAGAGTTCCTTAGTTTACTCAAGGTAACCAGCAGCATCAGTCTGTGTTTATTATCCTCAAATATCCTTAGATCCACTTTTACATCATTTTTTTTAAATTTAGCCTTCCCAACATGTGCACGTTGTAATTTTTTTCCAAATGAGGATAAATTAATAGCTTTTTGACTAATTTTTACAAGCAGCAGCTTCAATGTCTTCATCAGACAAAATGTCATTTCTTACCAAAATTCAGAGAAATCTAAAAGGCTGCGAAAATATCCTAATCCAGCATATTATTTATAAACATGTTAATACGCATTCTACTGCGGCGTATTAAGGCAACTGTAGATAAAGTTGATATTTTCTAGAAATGACATGGAAATTTCTGAGTTTCAAAAATCAAAAATTTTCCAGAGTTTTCAGATAAATCTCAAAATTTGAGGTTTTTTTCCCAAGCAAATTTTTGAGTTTTCAGATTCAAATATGTCAACGTTTTTTTTTCTAGAAAACTTCTGAGATTATCTAAAAATTTCTGAGTTTTTTGGCAGAAATATACTTTTTTTTTTTTTTTTTTTTAAATCAACATTGTCTTTAATACTCTGTTATAGCCCTGAGCCTTCCTGTTACTTGCTGAGTTTGCCTCTCTCTCAGCCATATTCACGTCTCAGGTCCTGAACACGCTGCTTCTCTTCTGGAGCTTCTGCTCTGGGTTTTCAGGCTAAAAGTTTGGCCATGTTTCCGTGACGATACTCTTGCTTTTTGCTTTTTCCGAACAATTAAAAACAGCATATCATGCAGACATTTTGGATGTAGCTGCTGCACATTATTATAATTTTTCTTAGTAAATACAGTGGTGTAATTTTCTTTTCCAGCTGATGATCCATCCAGACCCAACCAAACGACCGTCGGCCTCTGACCTCATCAAGCACCCAGTGCTGCTGACGGCTGCCAGGATGAGCGCCGACCAGCTCCGAGTCGAGCTCAACGCTGAGAAGTTTAAGAACGCTCTGCTGCAAAAGTAAGTGCAGCGCAAGGAGCAGCAACTGTTTCCAGGAAGAAGGAGTTCAGTCAGTCACTGTCTGGAAACACTCAGTGGAAACGCCACGGTTTCCCATTTAAAACCAAGTTTTCAATTTAAAGTTGGATCATGTTTTTTATCTAACAGATTTTTGTTTGTCGCATATTGATAATGTTGTAAAGAAGACGATGGAAAACGTAAATTTATTAATTACGGCAGCATCTATTAGTTTAGTTATCGGTTATTTTGATTAATTGTATAATAAATTTTCCACATTCTGCACATTTTTCAAGGCCATTTTTCCCACAATATTGAAAATACATTTAATATCAAATAAAGAAATAATTCCATTCTATTTTTAAATAAGAAAATAAAAAAGGAAATTTTCCTGCAGTGCAACAACGTAGCATTCCTTTAGTGGACGCATGATTGTTTGTAGCAAAAAACCACGTCCAATATCTACATGTGAAAATGTTATTTTTTTTTAATTAACCAAATTAATATGGGCAGCAAAAGGAGCTTAATGGTAATTTAATTTTTATTTATTTATTTTTTTTCCAGAATTTAAAGGAGGATAGGCTAAAGCTATGATACTTGGAGTTCTGGTAGAATATATTTATAGACTTAAGTTTTTTTTTTTTGTTTTTTTTTTCCCATCTTAAATTAACCATGTTTGTTTGTTTTTTGTTCAGTTTTAGTTTATTTACTACTCTGAGGATGTTGTTCCCTCATCACTTGGCCTTTTTATGAGCCAGACGCTCCAGTTAACGATTAATCACTACTTACTAAATTAGTTGACGATTATTTCAATTCAATGAATCGTTTCAGCCCATTATTTGATAGTTGTAAACCAAAATGAAAGCTGAATGGAAGAGTTTTCAAGCACATATTGTGCAAAAATATTAAACCTCTATGCTACTGTCTTTTATAAATAACAGTTTAACAACCTGATAATTTAAAAATGTGAAATCATCTCAATCAGATTAAGAAGATGAGATACATAATTAAAATTTTTTTTTTGTTTAAAAAAACTCAGCTGTGAACCAATTTTACTTTTGACTTTTGACTATATGTTGCATTCTTTCAGTGATTTATTTATTTATTTATTGACGTCTCATGAAAACGAACTGTTAAACTGTAGGTATAATCTGATGAAGAATCAAACAAACTTCCTGTTGCTCTCGAGTTCAGACTTGTAACTCTTCTCCTCTGCGTCTTCCTCAGAGAGCTGAAGAAAGCCCAGCAGGCCAGAGCTGCGGCCGAAGAGAAGGTGCTGTCCACCGACCGGATCCTGACCCGCTCCACGCTCCAGTCCAACCCCAGAACTTCCAGACTCATTGGGAAGAAGATGAACCGGTCGGTCAGCCTCACCATCTACTGACCTGAAACCCCAAAGGCTCATGGACCTTTCTTAAGGAGTAGAAGCGGTCAGGTTTTTGGAGAAGAACCCCCCCTGTCCGTTATTTTTGGGATCTTCTGCCCGACCCGAGCTGTAGACTGTTGCTACACCAAACTGGAAGTTCTCTCAATAAACTCTGGTGTAGTTCAGCCGCGTTTCTGGTGGACCTTTTTTTTTTCTTTCTTTTTTTTCTCCTTTTTGGCGGAGGGGGGAGAAACTCTTATTTCCTTAAAGGTAGTTGGCTTACCTTTCACTCTCAGTCATTCCTTAAGTTTGCCAAGACGTCAAGCTCTTTGCCAGGTTGCCCGGACGACAGCGGATCCCGCCAGCGACGCGTCGCTCCCTCCGGAGTGAATGTACTTTCCTTTAGCCGTGCGCACCTTACTGCCTGATGTTCTGGAAACTGACCATGTCTGTTTGGAAAGGAGCACTTTGTAGGGCAGCATGTGGTACTACTGCTTACCACAGCGTTTTAAGGAAGACAAAAAAGGAAAATATCTTGCTGCTATTGATGTCGTATATGTGTCAGGGCTTCTACTCAAAGTTTGGATCGTTCTAGAGATTGTTGGCTCTTAATCCACCATTCGACCCCCTCCCGTTTCAGTTTGGATGGATTTTTGGATCATGTGATCTGAAGACTTTGTTCTGTTTTGAATTAGAGAAACCAGTAATCGGACTCGTTATTTGAGAGGTTTTGGACGGATCCACTCTTTGGTTTTAGTTTCCCTGGTGATCTGTGCTTCCAGCCCCCACAGCCCTCCTGTAGCATTAGAACAATCATTGTCCTGTCCGGCCATCGGCTTCCCAAAGCTCATAACCCGAATGTCGAAAGGATTACTCCTCTTCATGTTCTTGTAACCCCTAACACAAAGCGTTTGTTGCTGTACCATGTACATATGTTCTGTAATAAATTCTCATGAATCATCTTTTTGTTAAATTGTGGCGATCGCATTATTTCCAAGGTCAAAAATAACATACAAGAGAAGAAGCCTTAATTAGAAACCATTTTCTGTAGTTCTGTTAAAATTATTTGAACCAAATAAACTGGTTGCAGTATGAATAATGAGCTGAACTATTCAAAATTTTTGGGATATTCCTCCAAATATGTTTGCTAATGTAGCAAGGTGTTTTTGATTGATCTTGGCAAAATACTTTAAGCCCAAGTGGACTGGATGTAGAGCATCAGTTAATGGCAGACTTTGGGCCATTCAAACATGAATATAAGGATCAGGTCTCCTTTGAAAAAGATTCTTAATTGGTGATTTAAAAAATAAGAAATGTGCGCTGATCCAAATTTTTGCCATGCAGTGAAAGGAGACTAAGTTGAAAGCACCAACAGACCACGAACATTTGATTAAATAAATGAAAATGTGAAAATAAAAGAAGGTTGAGTTTAAAAAAACCACGTGATTTACATTTTCTGTCTGTGTTGCTTCTCAGTACTTATTTACACACACACACACATACAGGTCCTTCTCAAAAAATTAGCATATTGTGATAAAGTTCATTATTTTCCATAATGTAATGATAAAAATTAAACTGTCATATTTTAGATTCATTGCACACCAACTGAAATATTTCTGGTCTTTTATTGTTTTAATACTGATGATTTTGGCATACAGCTCATGAAAACCCAAAATCCCTGTCTCAAAAAATTAGAATATTATGAAAAGGTTCTCTGAACGAGCAATTAACCTCATCATCTGAATCAACAAAGTAACTCTAAACACCTGCAAAAGATTCCTGAGGCTTTTAAAAACTCCCAGCCTGGTTCATTACTCAAAACGAAAGTTACGTATGTAACTACGGTTCTATGAATCCCGGATGACCGCCAGAGGGCGGTGCTGAAAGCACTGAATGTTCCTTTCGCGCATGCGCTGTTCGAGCAATAATGTCAACAGAGTCACACCTGTGACACATCGGATGATCAATCAGAGGCTATATAGCATGACGTCATCCGAGGCTCTGTTCCTACAGAATCTTCTCGCGAAACGCAAGGATTCTGAGTGACAGAGAATCTCTGGCGGTCATCCGGGATTCATAGAACCGTAGTTACATACGTAACTTTCGTTCTATTTCATCCCTACTGACCGCCAGAGGGCGGTGCTGAAAGCACTGAATGACTAATACCAGCAATGTCACAAGGAATCCTGAGCACATACCTCAATGAGGAGACCCAGAGGACCCCTGTAAAAGAACCTGGTCCAGAGAATGAGAGGAGGCCACATTCACATTGTAAAATCTAGTGAACGTGCTCGGAGAAGCCCATGACGCCGCAGCACATATAGCTTCCAGTGGAACCCCTCTCAAGGCTGCCCAGGAAGTGGAAACACTCCTGGTAGAGTGTGCCTTCACGCCAACTGGCCGGGGGCGATGCCCTACAGTGTAGGCGTGGCAGATGACGTCCACGATCCAATGGGAGAGGCGCTGTTTGGACAGAGGACAACCTAATCTCGGGCCCCCATAACACAAGAAAAGCTGGTCCGAGCGCCTTATAGCAGCAGTGGCTGCAATATAGGCTTCCAGTGCCCTCACTGGGCACAGTAACTCAGAACTATCGTCAGCTTCCCCTGACGTAGGCTGAAAACGCGCCAACCTCAATGGTTGGTTACAATGAGAACGAGAGAGCACTTTAGGAACAAACGCTGGGTTTGGCCACAAGGTAACCCCAGAACCATCTGAACTCCATCTGAGACACGACGGGCTGACAGAAAGAGCATGTAGCTCACTGACCCTCTTAGCGGAGACAATAGCCAACAAAAAAGCCGTTTTACATGACACCCATTTGAGGTCTGTATGAACCAAAGGCTCAAATGGAGGGCGGCACAGAGCACTGAGGACCAAGGACAGGTCCCAAACTGGTGCTCGCGGAATTGTTGGCAGGTGCAGCCTACGAGCACCACGCAAAAAAAGAGAAACCAGCATATGGCTCCCCACTGTACAGCCATCAACGTCAGCATGACAAGATGATATAGCCGCTACATATACCTTAAGCGTAGAAGGAGAACGTCCCTCATCAAGAAGCGACTGAAGAAATTCCAAAATAGTGGGAACCGGACAGGTTACTGGATCAGTATTGTGGGCAGAGCACCACCGGGAAAACAGACGCCATCTGTTTTCATATTGCTGACGAGTGGAGAATGCCCTGGCACTCAAAATAGTGTGCCTGACAGGACCTGAATACCCAGTCAGCTGCTGTTCAAGTCTCCCAGTGGCCACACCCACAGCCGGAGGCGTTGAGGGTCGGGATGCCATATCTGACCCCCCAACTGAGACAGTAAATCCCTCCTGGTCGGAAGACACCATGGGACACCGTGACACAGACTCCGTAGTAGGGGGAACCATGGCCGTGCCGGCCAATATGGAGCCACCAGCAACATCTTGTGGCCCTCCTCGAGAACTCTCTGAAGAGTCGGCCATATCAGGGAAAGGGGGGGAAGGCATATAGGAGGACTCTTGGCCAAGGATGGGCCAAGGCGTCCTGGCCCAGCGCACCTGCCGCCCCTGTAAGGGAAAACCATAGAGGACAATGAGTCGACTCCTCCGTGGAGAATAGGTCGACCTCTGCCTGACCGAAAAGGTCCCAGATCAGGCGGACTATATCGCCGTGGAGGGACCACTCTCCCGGAGCCGGCGCCCGTCGGGAAAGGGAGTCTGCTACCTGGTTGTGCAGCCCTGGCAAGTACACCGCCTGCAGGGTGGATAGGTGAACAGACGCCCATTCCAGGAGATCCTGGGACTCCTTCAGAAGCTGTGCTGACCTGGTGCCACCTTGGTGGTTGATGTGGTAGACAACAGAGGTGTTGTCTGACCGAATCAGGACATGTCTCCCCTGCAGGTGGGGCAAAAAGTGCCTGAGAGCCAAATGCACAGCATGCAGCTCCAATACATTTATATGTTTGGAGCGATCCTGTGGACACCAGCGGCCCTGGACCGCCCTGTGTTGCCACACAGCACCCCATCCCATGGAGCTGGCATCTGTCGTGACCACCTCCCTGCGATACACAACCACCCCCATGGACACGCCCCTGGACAAGTAGGCCCTGTCTCTCCATGGACTCAGGGCACGAAGACATGGCCACGTTACCACAAGTTTGCGATGCCTGTGTAGTCTCGCATCCAGGCGCCAGCTGTTGATCCACCTCTGCAAAGGGCGCAAAGACAGCAGACCTAAGGGCACAACCCGAGTAACTGATGTTAGCTTGCCCAGCAGCCGCAGGAAGACGATGTAAGAAAGCCGCCTGCCCAGCCTGAATCGACTCACCAGTCGGAGAATGCCATCCACCCTCTGGACAGATGGGTAGGCTGTCATGGAGGGAGAATCCAAAATCACCCCAAGAAAAGTGGTTGTCTGTGAAGGAATCAGACAGCTCTTCTCCATGTTCACCCTGAGGCCCAACCGGGACATATGAGCGAGCAGGCGACTCGCATCGCGAGATGCCTGCTCTCGAGACGGGGCGCAGAGAAGCCAGTCGTCGAGGTATGGCAGAACCTTCATACCTTGGGCCTGCAGAGGAGAGAGGGCCGCCTTCACGCACCGAGTGAACACCCTCGGGGACAGTGAGAGGCCGAACGGGAGCACACGGAACTGCCAGTGGCGACCCCGATAGGCAAACCTGAGAAAGCGACGATGTTCTGCCGCAATAGGTACATGAAAGTACGCATCTGTAAGGTCGATTGATGTAAACCATTCTCCCTTTGTCACAGCCCGCAAAACCTCTGCCGTCGTGAGCATGTGAAAAGGCAGGACCTTTAAATACTGATTGAGTCCCCTGAGATCTAAAATGGGACGAAAGCCGCCCGTCTTTTTTGGCACGAGAAAATACATTGAATAGTAGCCTCTGGGTTGCCGCAGAGGATCCACTGCCTCGATTGCACCCTTGGACAGGAGGGCGGAAAGCTCCTGGTCCAGGGCTTGCGCTTTCACCGGGTCGGCAATGACGGTCACCCTGACCCGGTGTGAGATGTGAGGCCGCCGTCGGAATTGTAGCCGGTAACCATGGGTCAGAGTGGCAACCACCCATGGATCCACAGCGAGAGCAGCCCAGTAACTGAGCTGCTGATGAGAAAAATATCCGACGGCCGGCCTGGTGGCCTCACTTTCTCTCCCCCCGACCCCTAGGTGGTCTGGGGGGGCGGTGGCCAACGTCTGCGGCCCGGGTGTGTCTGGTTGGTTGGCGGACCAGCTCACGAAAGTCCCTGCTGGATCTCCGCTCTACATGACGAGGGTAAGACCCACTAGGCCGAGCGGAACCCCGAGGCAATGGCCGAATACTGGGGCCAGCCGCTGGGCGCCCTAGATTACGATGAGGAGGGGGCATACCTCTGCTGAGGCCCGAAAGCTGTTCTCTAGTCTGCCGCGCCTGAACGGTTCGGTCCAGCGCTTCTAAGGCAGCAGAACCGAACAACTCCCCTGGCACAACAGGAACACTGCGGAGGGTCCTACGGCATGTTTCAGTCAACGTGGACTGAGCCAGCCAGACCTGTCGGCGAGCCTGGACCAGAAAAGACATCACACGCCCAAGCTCCCTGGACATCAATGCAAAGGCCTGAAGCGCTGCATCGCTAAAGCCAACAGCTGCATCTGCCCCACTGGTATCCTGAAGGGATGCAGAAAGGGCAAACATGAGGTGTGCCAAGGAATTGCCAAGGCGGCCGGCACGTGCTCCAGCATTATACGCCTTACAGAGGAAGTCATCTGTAATACGACATTGAGCCCGCGGGCACCGAACATCATCACGCAGTGCTTCATCTGGAGACACGATGAGCGAGGCAACCGCAGGTTCAACCGCAGGCATGCGGTCCAAGCCCGCCTTGACCGACTCATGCATAGCTGCCAACACTCGACCATCTGGGGAGAGATTTGAAAAGGCTTTAGGGTCCCGCCAACAAGCATGCAACTCCCTGAGGTACTCCTCCGATGGAGGGACAGAAAAGGGAGTAGGGCCTCGGCCACGCCTGAAAAAAGCACTGCCAGGAGCGGAGTCCACCTCTTGCGGGACATCCAGCTGCAGTTGTCTGAAGGCCATACGCATGATGTCTCGTATTGAGCTGTCACCAGCCCCACTAGCTGCACTCTGAGATGAAGAGTGTGAGCCAGTCTCCGAAGCGCGAGACGACTGTGCCTCCTCTTCCTCATTCCCAAAGTGAGAGGCAGAGGCAGCCAAAGACAGCACATCGTCCTCCACAGTCAACTCTGGCATAGGTGGGGAAGGGAACCCAGTCAGGGGAGCCTCCACCTGACGTGCCTGAAAAAGGGATTTCATCTCCGCCAACTCTGCAGACAACCGTTCAACCCTTGTGGAAAGACCCTGGTCAGACTTAGTTCGCTTCTTCTTAGGAGGAGCCACAGAGGCTGTGGCCTCAGACCTGCGCTTAGAGCGCCTAGGTACAGTTACCTGCCCAGAAGGTGGAAGGTCATGTCCACACTCGGGGCGTAACTGGGCCAGTCGAGCCACCTTCACTGCATGGGGCATGTAGCTGCAGTTCATGCAGGGATTATCCGACAGGGCCTCAACCAGGTGATCATGCCCGAGGCAGGCAGGGCACAGGTCATGACCATCATCTGCCTGAAGCACAGCTCCACAATCCGAACAACAGTGGGAGCTGTCCATGTCCAGAATAAAGGGAAAAAACTAAACTGGGAGAGGGGAGCGAAAACGCTGCCGTCACCAATTAAGAGCTACGATCACAAAATTGGCTGAAATTGGGAGAGGGGGCGAGACGCTACCGTCACCAATTACAGAAAAGACCAGCAGACCAACTGCAGGCAGACGCGGTCAGCAACGTCAGACAAAAAAAAGAGGCTGACGCCGTCAGCCACGTCCGGACAGAACAAAATTCCACATAAAACTGGGAGAGGGGACAAAAAAGGTTCCCGTCACCAATCAAAGTACTAACAAACCGCTTACAAGGTAGCTAAAATTGGGAGAGGGGGCGAGACGCTACCGTCACCAATTAAAGCAAACCGTCAAACTTAGAAAGGCTAACACCGTTAGCTAAACTCCAACAGGTTTACAAACACAGTAGGGCTAACCTGTGAGTTGGGAGAGGAGGCGGAAACGCTGTCATCACCAACAAACAGTTCCTTAAATGAAGATCCGTCGCAGCCCTCGGAGGGCGATACTCCGCAACTCCGGCCAACAGGCAGTCGGGCGTCCAACGACGGCAAAAGATTCAGAAATCCAAAAGGCTGATGCCATACGAAACGAACCGCACGCGAGAAGAAAAGAGGAACAGAGCCTCGGATGACGTCATGCTATATAGCCTCTGATTGATCATCCGATGTGTCACAGGTGTGACTCTGTTGACATTATTGCTCGAACAGCGCATGCGCGAAAGGAACATTCAGTGCTTTCAGCACCGCCCTCTGGCGGTCAGTAGGGATGAAATAGAACCGCAATCATGGGTAAGACTGCTGACCTGACTGCTGTCCAGAAGGCCATCACTGACATCCTCAAGCAAGAGGGTAAGACACAGAAAGACATTTCTGAACGAATAGGCTGTTCTCAGAGTGCTGTATCAAGGCACCTCAGTGGGAAGTCTGTGGGAAGGAAAAAGTGTGGCAGAAAACGCTGCACAACGAGAAGAGGTGATTGGACCCTGAGGAAGATTGTGGAAAAGGGCCGATTCCAGACCTTGGGGGAAGCAGTGGACTGAGTCTGGAGTAGAAACATCCAGAGCCACTGTGCACAGGGATGTGTAGGAAAGGGGCTACAGGTCCCTCATTCCCCAGCTCAAAGGTCAAGCCACTTTTGAACCAGAAACAGCGGCAGAAGCGCCTGACCTGGGCTACAGAGAAGCAGCACTAGACTGTTGCTCAGTGGTCCAAAGTACTTTTTTCGGATGAAAGAAAATTTTGCATGTCAGTCAGAAATCAAGGTACCAGAGTCTGGAGGAAGACTGGGGAGAAGGAAATGCCAGAAGTCCAGTGTCAAGTACCCACAGTCAGTGATGGTCTGGGGAGCCATGTCAGCTGCTGGTGTTGGTCCACTGTGTTTTATTGAGGGCAGGATCAATGCAGCAGCTATCAGGAGATTTTGGAGAACTTCATGCTTCCATCTGCTGAAAAGCTTTATGGAGATGAAGATTTCATTTTTCAGCACAACCTGGCACCTGCTCACAGAGCCAAAAACACTGACCATGATATTACTGTGCTCAAGAATCTGTGGGATATTGTGAAGAGAAAGTTGAGAGACGCAAGACCCAACACTCTGGATGAGCTTAAAGCCGCTATCGAAGCATCCTGGGCCTCCATAACACCTCAGCAGTGCCACAGGCTGATTGCCTCCATGCCACGCTGCATTGAAGGCTGCAAAATGATTCCTGACCAAGTATTGAATGCATAACTTAACATAATTATTTGAAGGTTAACTTTTTTGGTATTAAAACACATTTCTTTTATTGGTCGGATGAAATATGCTAATTTTTTGAGACAGGGATTTTGGGTTTTCTTGAGCTGTATGCCAAAATCATCAGTATTAAAACAATAAAAGACCAGAAATATTTCAGTTGGTGTGCAATGAATCTAAAATATGACAGTTTAATTTTTATCATTACATTATGGAAAATAATGAACTTTATCACAATATGCTAATTTTTTGAGAAGGACCTGTACATATATATATTAAAATCAAAATTGAGTTCCATACTTTTAATTGAAATAAATTATATGTTTCAGTGAGAAGTGCCTTATGGTTATGCTATGCTGTACACAGACACTTGATGGCGTGTCTTTTGGACAAATTACAAAACAAATGTTTAAAACAAACAAGCGGGTAAGTTATTTTAATATATTAAGCATTTTCTTGTATTATGAAGCGTTTTTTCTTGAGTTTCAGACATAATGTATTAATTTAAATTGGAATAACTTAACTGAAAAAGACGCCACGCGCGAAAGTTTGTATGTTAGCTTGCTAAGCTAAGTTTTTTTTTGTTCAGGCAGAACAAAATAATAAAAAAAAACTAGAACGGTATTTGAAACCATATTTTTAAAAAAAAAACTAATTCTAGAACATGCATTAAAAATTAAAATGCTGCAATTTTATGTTGAAAATTTGACTTTTTAGCTATCTGTTAAGTGCTAACATACTCGTTTTTTCCAATATAAAACGGGCTTAACTTTAACAGTTGAATTCTTTTTATTCCCTCCATGAAAGTTTGATTTCTTTCAACCCTCATGGTTAACTTTACTGTAAAAATATCTCCTATTCATGCCTCTATCTTTACCATGCTGTCACTTTTACCCCCTGTTATGCAGTGACAGCTCATAATAATGCTAACATCCACCCTCTCATATTGGGCTCCTCCTGATGAGCGTGGCCCTCTCGCTGAGCGGTGCTGCAGCTCTTCGCTCCGCTCCTTCATCATCATCATGCCAGACACAGTCATGTGACCCGCCCTCTCGGTGTCCAGAGGAGACAGCGCACACAGACGGCTCCAGTGCGAAGAGACACACTCAGAGAGAACAGGAATAAGAAATAAAAAAGTTAAACATTCTTCTGGCATCATGACGCTGCGGGACGAGCTTTTAAAGTCTATATGGCACGCGTTCACAGCTCTGGATGTGGACAAAAGCGGGAAAGTCTCCAAATCTCAGCTCAAAGTAAGTTTATCAAGTCGCACCAATTTACTTTTTCTTTTCTTGTTCTTATTTTTTTAAAATATAATTTATCTTGATTTTTGAAGTATCAGTCAATGCTTCTCCCCACTTCTGGTATGTTTGCCTTGTTTTTAATGCCGTTCGCGTCTCTTCCTCCTCCCTAAGAACACAGGGCGCCTCTGTTAGACTGCAGCAGCAGCGGAGGCGCACCTGGTGATGATGGGGCACAAATCCAACTCTTAAAACAAGTGTCCGTGGGAAAATAATCACATCTCGCGACGGAAATCGCTACTTTGTCGGTTTCAGTTTGTCTCCATTCATATTTTTCAAACTGAGAAACCCACAACACAAGCGCGACTATAGGGAACGTTTTCTGCAACAAAATCTCTTCTCCAGTGTCAGAAGCGCTCACTGATAGAAGCTGAGTGCCAGCCAAGCATTGTTCAGCAACAATAAAGGTCAACATGGAGGTCAGCTGACTGGGATTCTGATGAGAGGGAGGAAAAAAAAAGAGTTTGGCCAAGTCAGAGTTGTTTCTTGTCTTGAGTAACATGTGAAACTGTCATTACTTGAGTCAAATTAGTCACACTGCAGTTGCTTCAGGTTTACTAACTACACTGAAGTCTGTGGGTGAAAGTCCTTCCAACAGGGCCGCCCCAAACCTTTTTGGGGCCCTAATTTTTTATTTTATTTGTTATGTTTTTGTTTTTTTGGGGTGTCGGGGAGGAGTGTTATCTGGTGTTGAGATGCCAACATGTCAACACCAGATGCTTTATCATTCCTAAGCTACTCTATGTAGCACACCTACTATCATTAGCATCATTTGTAATTAGCTTTCATCATACCAATGCTATTAAGACCATTGATTTTAACCTTACAAGAATAACAAACAAACAAAAAAAGGATTTTGAAATGCAGAGTGGTATTTAAGTGTGCTGTATTATTTTAAATATTTGAAAGTAACACTAGCTGATAAACATTAAATTTACAGTACACGAGTTGACAAGTTTGATATCTTATTTCCCTAACGGGAAGAGATTAACCATTGTCATGCTAACTTGGCGCTCTTGGGGTCCCCCTAGTGGTGTGGTGGTCCTAAGCAACTGCTTAACTCGAGTACTTGGCTGGCCCTGCCTCCCAGGCCCCTATTCTGTTTCACTCAAAAGGAGTTTGAGCTGTAACTGCAAAGTGTTGAATGGGGATAAATTGAAAATAACACCACAAAAATTTTATACTTTTTATTTTAAAAATGGCATATTCCTCTGTTTCACAATGATGGACGGTTCTGTGTTGTTCTATCTCATGAAATCTCCATAAAATGCAATAATGTTGGTAATAATGTATTAAAATATAAAAAGTATGAGATGTGAATACCTTTGCATTGTATTGTTGAACTCTTCCTCAAGCAACCCACATCTACACCACAGGAACTGCAGCCGATTGCATTTCTCAAAACTCTGCTATCGAGTAGCAGCTGCTCCTTCACTTTGTGAACGACATTTTTCAGAGTCGATCACCAGAGCTCTGCAAACTTTGGATGTTCTCATTTAACTTTCATTAGTGTTTGCATCCAAGTACATGCCTCACAAGATTATTGACGTACCCACGTTGTTTACTTTGAGAAACACAAATGTTCTGAGTATTTTAGTGGGTTTTACGTGATAACCAACCCAAAGAAGTCAATAACTGTGAGACAGATTGTAAAAATACTGTAGTTTTCAATTTATTATCATTTCTCTAAATTGAAATCTGAAAAGTTTTGCATGCATTTGTAAGCTTACTTCTGTAGAAGTGTTTAACTTCCAAAGCAAGAAAATAAATACAGAGTATCTTGTTACAAAGATAAACGTTGCCATTACAAGAAAGTTACTTGTTTTGACAAGATTTATATCGTTAAAACCAACATATATGTTGCTGTTTATCCCATGTGTCGTTTTTAGAAGTCACAATATGTCATACATTCATGTTTATTCCTTGTTGACTGAGAACATTTCTTATGTTAATGAGATAAAACTTATTATGAGTTTTATATTTTGTTAAAACGAGAAAGCTTCTTCTTTTAATCAGCTTGGTGTCTTGTTTTCACAAGAATCTTTGTTGTAATGAGACACACCTCCTGTATTTGTTTCCTAGCTCTAGCAGTGAAATGTTTTTAATAGAACCTAAATGTAATTAACATCAGCAAACACCCAGGTGTTCTGGGAAAGCCTCAGAAGTTTGTTAGAGAACTTTAGTGAACAGACGGCTCCATCAAGACCAATGTGGTTTCTCGGTTCTGTTTTTTTTTTTACTCTCTTTCTGCAGGTGTTTTTTTGTGTTCTCTTTGTCCTTTCTTGTCTTATCTCTCTTTCACATTTCACTTTTTGCCCCCTCTCTCGTCTTTTCTGTTTTTCTTGTTCTCTTTATTTTCCTGTCTCTATGCCCATCCCCTTTAAAATAAACCCAAAGCAATTTCTGTATGTGCTACGCTGCCGGACAGGGAACGTACAGAAAGCAACAGAAAATCTCAGGCGGATGAACACTGGATGGATCATGGATGAAGTTCTGGAGAAGTTTTAAACAATGCTAGGCTGTGAAATGATATTCTGAGCTTTTGACCATCATTACTGATATAAATTTGTTATAAAAGTATTATTGATTGCACTTTAAAAATTAGGTAACTTTATGTTATTAAAGGTAAAGTTTAAACAGTAATGATTTCCTGGTTAATGTCAAGTTGTCATAACAAAGACATTTTGAATAATGTCAACTTTGTATTAAAAGTGTCATAATTTACCGAATGACGCTTTATGACAACAGTCATAAATATTCATGAAGGCTTATTGATGTTCATGACAGGTGTTATGTCATGTTTATGAAAGTGTCATTACAGTCTTATTCAACCCCCTTCAAATAAAGTGTTACCAATTATTTTTCCTTTCTTGTACCATTTCTTGCTGTCAATACATCGCATGTTGTTAAAAAGTGTATATCTCCTTAAATAGTCCCACATTTGGAAGAAAAATTGCACTTGTTGGTAAATGAGTCCCACCCATGAAAAACTCCCCAGTAAATCTCTGCCATCGCCCAACAGTTTTATCTGGATGTAGTGTGATTTTGTTGGGTGACCTAAAATGAGAAGCAAGGGTTGTTTTCATTGTAGGCAAGAACTTTGCCACTCAGATCAAATGTGGTGACACTGAATAGAATCAGAATAGCCTCTCTAAGGGCAAAAGATTTGTCACACATCGGTACAATAAAAAAGTAAATAACTCAACCAAAGTGTCCTCACTCTTCTGTGCTGAATATATATTATGACACCCCTAACATAATGTTTATTTGACCTATTTTTCCTCTTGTTTCAGGTGCTTTCTCATAACTTGTGTACGGTGTTGGGGATCCCACACGACCCGGTGGCATTGGAGGAACATTTTAAGGACGATGACGAGGGTCCTGTTTCCAATCAGGGGTACATGCCGTACCTCAACAAGTTCATCCTGGATAAGGTCAGTCAGTGACACCACATAGCGTGTGTGGTCACAATGAGCCCAGGACCAAACCTAGCCTTTCTCTTAATGTTTGTTTTCCATGTATAATTCAAAGGTTCCTATTGGTAAACCATTGTGGACACTGCAGCAACAAAATGACTGACGTTGAGTCAGCAATCTGCTCCATGACTTTTTATCTGCATGTAAGGAAAATGTTGCACTATCAGGGAGTTGATAGCAGAACATAAACTGGGGCAGCAGGTTTATTAAGTTGAAGTATATTTACAATATAACAGACCTGAAACAGTGGTAAACTTGTCTAAGAAGGCTACTCCCAGAAAGCCATAACAGCCTGATTGTTGTGACGTTCGGATCTGAGAGCGTCTCCTACGACTCATTAGGGTGACACTGTGTAAACTACAGTTGGTAAGCTACAGGCGGTGAGCAACCGGCTCACTACCTGAGCAGATTGCCTGACTAGTTAACTAGCTAATATGAGTTTGTTCCATTTGTCTTACTAAGCTGTTATATTTAGGAGGTGTTTATTCAAAATAATAGAAGTTACAGGTGCTGTGGTGGCACAGGGGTAAAGCACAACCTGAGTGTGAACGTCACAGGTTCGATTCCCGGCCTGATGACCTCTGCCGCACGTCTTCCCCCTCTCTCATGACTCACTTTCCTGTCCAACCATCTGCAAATAAAAGCCACTAGAACCAACAAAACCTTTTAAAAAATATGTTGGCATAAAGTTATTGTAAGTGTGATACTCTTAGACGAAGCCAGGATCGGTGGGAATTGTTGTTTTTCTGTTTTTAGATCAAAGAAATTAGTTTATTTAGTTTTAAATTTTGTATAAATACAATGAAATCAAAGGATCAACAGGTTATCGTAACATCAAACTCTCACAGCAACACTGTGGTTTTCAACAGGAAATTAGCAATAACTTACAACGGTTTAGGTGGAATTACCACAAGACAAGACAAACGTCAAACATTTTTTACTATTTTCCACTTCTTCAGTATTTAAATCAGATCATAAAGATTGTTACTAAAGTATAAAATTGGTTGCCATTTAATTCTGGAGGTGTAGACATTTTTGCTCAGTTTACTAGCTAGCATGCTAGCTATATACACAGAGTAATCTGTTGTGTGTCTCCCTTTTAATGTTCACCCAGTATCCTTGGAGCTAAACGCTGACTTCGCTCATTAAAATATCTGCGCCTTCATGGTGGCGTCACCGTCACTGTTTAAAAGGCCTCTGGTGTTCGTTCAACTGGACAGTCTGAAACGGCCTTTTCTTTCTATTACATGACATCATACCAAGAGGTCACTGTCAACGGGAGCTGCTGTGGCTCAAGCTCTTATTAGAATATAGAAATGTGTGAAAATAAGACCATGTTACTGTGGCAACCCCACAGGGACAAACCAAAACAATGAGTGCATTTCTGATAGCCAAGGCAGTTTGGACTACACAGCAATCATCTAGTTATCTGACATTTTAACTGTAGCTTATTGTACGCTGGATATTTTAGTGATTGTTTCTCTATTTCCTTATTTCCCTTCGTGTGCCGGGATGCCCAGTGTCTCTTGTGACTTCAACATCTGAAAATGCAAAACAGATTGAAAAATGTGATCTCAAGTTTTATTACCCATCATGCTGGTGATCCATCTTTAGTTAATGTTTAGTAAAAATACCACATGGTGTTAAAACTTAAAACAAAAATGTATAACATGAATAGATTTATTTTATTTTTCAAAGTATGCAATTCATTCCCTTTGTCTTCCTTACACATGTCGAAAATGATGTTTTTTGCACATTATTATTTGTAAAGTACCTCTGCAGGAAGGTGAACCTGAGCTCTAGCAAAGTCTTCTGCAGCCTTTGAAGGGGCAGTGTCATGTAAAATGTACGTTTTTGGGTTTACATCATGTTATAATGTTATTCCCTCATCAAAAACCTACCTGGGGAGCTGCTTTGATCCTTTCAAGCATTATTGAGAAATCCTGTTATCAACATGGCAGCAATTGAGCTCAAAGGTGGATCTATAGCTTCACCTTTGAGGTGTTTCTGAACTTCTACCTCAGAGCAGCTAACCCCATGTCTCTCCCACTAAGCTCCTTCAGACTAGCCAGCAGCAATTAGCAAACACCCTTTAAGAGGTTTCCTTTCTGGGTTGTCCTGTTTATTGTCTCTCTGTCCCTACACTCCAAAAGAATCTCCACAGCATGATGAAGTCACTTCCATGTTTAACTGTAGAGATTGTGACTTTAGATGATGTTCAGTACTAGTTTCCTGCCATGCATGACCCATTTTTATGATGACTTCTTCCACATGTTTGTCCTTTAATGTGGATTGTAGCTTCATTACCACTTGCCACTTGTTCACTGAGGCCAGTGTTTTGGTCAACAAATACTCATAGCTATGTAAATCTGTTATTTTCTTTCCATTTCACATTTATGCCCTGCTTTGTTTGTTGGTCTGTTGCATAAAAAATCAGTTGTTTGCTTTTGCTAATTAATAATTATTAATTGATAATTAATCAATAATAATAACTAACTGATCTATTGACTGCAGTTTTAAGGAAAACACACATTCCATCCTTTGGGAATATCTTTGGTTTCTTTCTGTTATTTGGTTTATTAGACCTGATGCTGATGTCAGCATCTCTGCGACTAAATCGCTGCATTACAAAATCGTTCTCCACTACCTGGTGAGTTCATTTCATCAGAGGTAACTGATGACTGCAAACTGTCAACATTACCGCACTGGAAGAAACTCTGGGAATTCCTTTCATGTCAAAGTTTCCTCACTACTTCCTTGTTCCTTTTGGTATCGAGTCATAAAGCTGTAAAGTGGGTTTTACGACTACCAAGTCTGACACTGTTTGGTGTGTGAAGTAGGTGACAGATGCAAATGAGAGACTAATTTGATTCAGTGTTAATGTTGTCTAACAAAATGTGTCAGACATTCTCTCTGCTGTTTTACACAGGAAAAAATAGAAAGGTTCATTCAACACAAACCGACGTATTTACTCAAGCCTGGACGTCAGACTAATCAATTACCAGCTTAAGGTGTTTTCTGAACAAATCAGTCTGACTATAGGATTAGAAGTGACTTCTAATAAAATAATTAACACTCACCCCTCCTTCCTAACATTGTTTGTACTTTTCCACACACAGCCACCCCCCTGGCCTGTGGACAAGGGTGGAAGGGGTGGCTGTCGACGCTTTGGGCCGCCGAGGAAACTCCACCCTGCCACACAAGGAAATCGTGTTGAATGGGCCCGAGTGTGAACCAGAATAAAAAAAAATAAAAATCCTGTTGAACATTTAAATAGAGCAGAGGCCAGGAGAAACTGCATCCATGTGTTTTTATAGGTGGAAAATGGAGGAAGATAAAAGAAGTGCATCTTCCTCAGAGACTCACTGTTTTTTTTTATAATAAAGCAGGATATAAAGTTGTTTTTAATCTTGTGACAGAGCTCAGTGAGTTGGGACAGTCTGTCATTTAGTGCGTTGATGGACTGAAGAGGTTAAAACACAAACAGTTAAAGTATTAAAGGGGCAGTACGATGTAAAATTGACTTTACTAAACTTTACATCATGTTATAATGTTATTCCCTCGTCAAAACATCCTTGAAGTGTTGTTTTGATTCTTTTATGCATGATTGAGAAATCCTTTAATCTCCCGTGGCAACCATTCAGCTTTTCACAACGGCTGGGTGGACTTAGCTCCACCTTCAAGGATTTACACTCTGGATCCTCTTTGTTTTAGTAAAATATTGTCTATTCAGGATAATATTGAATAAATAAAAACAACAAATGTCTTCAGAATTGAAATCTTTTCAGGTTCAATAAAAAATAAAAATAAATATGAAAAGAGTGACCTTGAGTTCTCTCAACCTAACAATTTTTGGTCCAAATGGGAAAAGGTTTGGACACCACTGCACTAATATAGGGAAAAAGGTGGATCTTTAGTCAGGATAGCAGATAAAAGTTGTGTGACACCTCTAGAGAGAACCGCTGCTCTGGTGGGACAATCTGTTGGCACAACGGCTATCAGCGAAGCCGTCCATAAATCTGATCGATACGGAATGGTGGCAATCAGGAAGCGGTTGATAAAGGAAAATCATGCTTCCAGTTTGCCACGAGTCGTGTAGGGGAGACGGCAAATTTGTGGAAGAAGCTGCTCTGATCAGATGAGTTCAGACTTTTACTTCCTGCCCAGTGAAATTTAGTGGTGGCAGCACCATGATATGAGGGCAAGAAAGGTGGTAAGAGGATGGAGATAAATGCAGAAGTACAGATATATGCCACACTTCAGATTTTCATTTATATATAAAAAAACCAAAAACAGATTAAAGCTGCAGTTTATATAATATTTTTTCCTCCATGGTAAGTTGTCACTCCTCTATTAGCATATTTAGCAGGAGGAGGAGAAGCAGCTGCACCTCGAAGGCAGAGCTAGGTCCAACCAGGCGTTTTACACAGCTGGAATGGTTGCCTTGGGAGATTATTTGATTTCTCAAGGAACAATCTCAGATAAGCGACCAGTTCAGTCTGGCTCTGATAAACAAGGAAATGCAGAATGAACTTTAAAAACTGAAGCTGAAGTTTGGACCCAGAAAGTCAATAAACTACTCAGCACGTGGCATGTTAGTATCTTACTTGAAATATGTGAACTTGGACTGGAAGTAGGGCATCAGGACAGAACCAGTGAGCCATAAGGAAAAAGACAAATGGGGAAAACACAGTACAAAGATGATGTGGGAAGCAAATCCCTGTTTCACAACATCAGCTACCTCCTCCTCTGCCTTGCTGTAACCTCTGATTCACTCCCAACCCACCCAGATAAACAACCTCAACATGTGATCAGTGCTGTTCCTCCTTGTCTCAGCAGTGCTGTTTACTGAGGTGCTTCGTTAAAGCTGTATTTATTCTGAAATATGATATAATATTTATTATGGATTGAGTCTATTTCTCAGCATTCATGTCATTTCTTTCAACTCCACCCAAACATCTATTGTTTAGAGCATCATGGGGCGTCTGGAGGGCTTAGAGGCGGCTCTGCAGGAGCTTTATAGTTCTACAGAAAAAGCAGCTGTGTTGAACATCAGTAACGTCAGCTACTTTAAAGGTAGACCATGGTCATGGCTAAATCCACTTTTTGACAGACCTATCAGTATATAAAGCTGTTCTATATTTGGGTAAAACTGAGTAAAAGAGATCTTCACACTAAATTTGCTTCATGCTGCATTATAACCAAACAATGTGTTTGATTTGTCTGTGCTACAATGCATTTTAGTAACTACTTTAAATTGGGACTAAAGATCCTTCAACAAATTTGTAAAAAAAATAAATAAATAAATAAATAATAATAATAATAATAATAATTTATAGATAATAGATATAGATATCTATATATGTAGATATGGTTTAGGTATGTGAAAGTTTTTTATAGGATTTTTTGTTTTAGTCATCCATTTGATTTTTATTTTATTGTGTGACATAAATAACAAATGAACTATTTAGTTTCTACAAAGTCATGTTTTTGTACTTGGGAGTTGAATAAACAACAGGAATATTCCCTAAAACTGAAATCCTGACTTTAAAAGTTAATGGCTAGCATGTATAGCAATAGCAACTATATATTATATATATACACAACTACATATACCCCCTTCCATTTTGTATCTTAGCATATGGCATTTGTAGTATTTTACCATTTTTAGTTTCTTACATATTCCTTTAGTGTTTGCTTGATTTGTACTTGTACTGCTACTGGTCGTTAGCGCTACATCAATCATCAACACCAACTGGATTCTCGACTTACATCTACAACACCCTTAGCTCAGTTTTGGTGTTATTTTCCAGATCTCTGCTCCTATTTCCAATGGAGTATTAGCATTACCATTTATCAATGAATAAACTGATCCTATTGGGGATAGCTGCCCAGCTATAGCTTCAGTGAAGTAGACATGCTAAAGAAAATCTGAAATAATTCAAACTTTAAAGTGACCTGTTGTACTCGGGGAAAGGTGGCAACTCAAAAACGATGTTGACGATTTCGCGAACACTCTGAAAAGTCTTGGTCAGTTCTGAATAGTTCCTCTGTCAGAAGACATTTCCTGTCAGAGAACTAGAGTAAATCAGACTGGAATCAGTTTCTAAGTCATGATGTATATTAGGTAAAGAATGCAGACGGCAACTCCAGTTGGTCTTGTCATTCATTGATACAGTTAAAATATCCATGTTGTCTTAGAAGGGAAAACCTTTTCAGTATAGAAGAGTTACAGGTCCTGGTTTGCCCTGGACGTTTGTTAGCTAGCCGCCTGGAATTCTACCACCACAGAAATGCTTCCATGCCTCATGGCGTGGCTTAAGGTTCCACTGTAAATGTCTGGTTACGTCACATGTTGACATGAAACGCTGGTTTTGTGCGTATTAAGGAAAATCACCGAACCTTCAGTGAAACCACAGCATTTCTAAGGTGTGTTTGGGAAAAGCCTCAGTTATTTGTGTGCCGGAGGCTGTTGAAACATGTTTATTCATGTAACTCACCTGTCACATGGAACAACAAGCTGATACATTTCTGGTTATCAATAAAAGATGAGTGACGTTGGTTTAGTCATGTCTGCTGCAGCCATTTTTAGCTGTTGGAAATCTAAAAATAGTGTTGATGATTTTATAATGGAGGAACATGTTTTATATTTGCTGATTCAGCTTGATGTGATTAAGGTCATGATAGATTGCAGGGTGGAGTATCATTTTAACATCCAACACTGGTTTCCACACAGAGGTTTACCCTAAATGAGCACGACAGAGAGTTGCATCAGAACATGAGTGGTTTCAGAATAGTCCTCTACTCTTTGGTGCAGTTATTGCTTTGGTTTATTTCTCTTTCACAACACTGAATGTGTCAATATTGTGGCATTTTACAGATTCTAGCAGAAGAAAAGTGTCTCCGAAAAGTTCTGTCATGGTGTTAAACAAACATAGTTCTCAACCGTTTTTCTTTTAAACTAAAACACATTTGAACCTGTGACTTCTTTCATGATCACTCTGATTTATACAGAGGAAGTCCAAAAATAAATTCATCAGACACAACATAAAACCAACACTGCGCCAAGACTGCTGAAAAAGTTCATTTACAGCAATGTACTCAGTTCAGAAAACAGGAAAGTAAGAAAAAAACACATTCCAGTTCCCTTTAGATGATGTTTCTTTAGACAAAAAGCAAACATTCTGTATCAAGTGAAATATACACCAGATATTAAATAATCTCAGGAATGTTTATTTTTGTATCCATCGAACAAGAATGGTTCCTCTGGAAGTGTCGCTGTGGAAAACTTTGTTCTTCCTAAAAGTAAAACATCAGGAATGCTTAGTTTCGCAAATGTATCTGAATGAATCTGAAAACTGCTGGAGTCATGTCCTTTAAACAGAGAACAGGTCTGACTGCAGGTCAGCGTAAACACCTAGTAACCACTGGTAACCACTGTCGAACACAGTGATGGAGGTATGATAACTCTGGGTTTTTTACGGCCACCATGTGGGTCAGGCTTTATTTATTTGAATTCTATTTGAGGTCTTAAGTCTGGTGGCGAGAGCTCGAATAAACGAAAAAGATTAAAGATGCAAATCAAATTTAAAACAGAGAGGTAGGTTTTTCTTTTTGCTTGGTTACCTTAGAGCTGTAGTTGGAGGATGTGGTTTTAACTGTAGTATCAGAGGAAGGAGTTTTACCATAAAGAGCCTTGAAAGTTACAGTCTGGATTTTTAAAATGGATTCTAAAATCAACAGGTTACTAGTACAAAGATAATAAAACAGCAGGATTGTGATCTTCTCTGTTGGTTTGGACTGACTGAATGAGTTCTGTTGATTCTTACAGAAGACAGGAAATAAAAGCATGAATAACCATCTCGAGTTTCTGTTTTTAAACCCGGCTTCTTGGTTCACAAATATTTCTCACATGGCAAATGGTTTTGAGCACGTTGTCCTGAGTGACCCTCAAGAGACCTTGATTTGTTAGAAAACAACTGCTGCATTTCTTAGAAACTGAACTGACTGGTGAAGAAGTCGGACAGAAAATGACTTCTGCAAAACATGCCTCAAGAACTTATTTAATCTTGGTTCGTCCTTCATTTTGAACAGACTGGTTTGCTATTTTGGCTTCATCTGTCTACCAAATGTCTTAGCTCTTTTAACCGTTGCCTATGTGGTCCTTGCTGTAATCGGGTCTTTGCTGTAATCGGGTCTGCTTCACCCTAAACCTTCAGATTGCCAGTTAATCTCAGGGCAACACATGTAATGTAAAATCATCTTCTTTTGATCATGTTATAATGTTGTTCCCTTATCACAAACATACCGGATTTATTGCCAGTTTGATTCTATTGTTATTTCTTCAATTCATTTTTGAGAAATCCTTTAAATGAGATGTGTTGTGAATTTTCCAGACACATGGTGCCTTTTTATAGACCAGCAACCCCAATGACCCCACTAGGGACAAGAGTGTACAGAAAATGGATGGATGAAAATGACTTAAAAGAAATTTGACTTTGTAATTTCACTCCTTGAAATTGGGCCTCTCTGTCTCTTTAAAAAATCCTGCTCTTTCTGAAACTGCGCATTCAGGAAGTCATCACAACATGGCTCCTCTATTAACCCATTAACAAAATTTTTACCAGTGTTTCACTGAGAAGAAGCTCCTATAACGATTTCAGCTTATGCGCTGTTCCACCAGAGGTTTGCTAATTGCTGCTGGCTAGTCTGCAGGAACTGAGTGGGGGAGTTAAAACAACTGAAGGCTACATAGTTACTTGATTGTGCTATAAAATAATTCGGTAACACTTTATTTGAAGGGGGTTGAATAAGACTGACATGACACTTTCATTAACATGACATAACACCTGTCATGAACATGAATAAGCCTTCATGAATATTTATGACTGTTGTCATAAAGCGTCATTCGGTAAATTATGACACTTTTAATACGAAGTTGACATTATTCAAAATGTCTTTGTTATGACAACTTGACATTAACCAATAAATCATTACTGATTAAACTTTACCTTTAATAACATAAAAATACCTAATTTTTAAAGTGCAATCATTAATTCTTTTGTAACAAATTTATATCAGTAATGATTTCTTGGTTAATGTCAAGTTGTCATAACAAAGACATTTTGAATAATGTCAACTTTGTATTAAAAGTGTCATAATTTACCGAATGACACTTTATGACAACAGTCATAAATATTCATGAAGGCTTATTCATGTTTATGACAGGTGTTATGTCATGTTTATGATGGTGTCATGTCAGTCTTATTCAACCCCCTTCAAATAAAGTGTTACCAATAATTCTGTATGCCTGGAAAACACATAATACTGCTACTTTAAGAGCAATTTACGGGGTGCAGTGTGGGACGGCTGTATGAGGAGACCGTGGAGCCATACCACCAGGCAGACGCCTATTTCAGCTTTGATAAAACAATGATGGAGTGTTATTGTTCACTTCAGGTTAAATTTAAACAATTATGTAAACACCATACATAAAAGCATGTCTCATTTTAGTTCTACCTAACCTAGAATAGTTGTTAGCTATTCAGGTTAGATACCAACTTTTGTTTCTGACCGAGATCAGATATTTAGATGAATGAAGTGAACACTGAAGTTTCCTGTACATGTGCTTCTGCTTAAAGTTTCCGATCACAGTTCTAGATTGAAGCTTTACCTCGTCTTCAGCGTGGTGTGTTAGTTGGGTCTTACTGAACAGAGAGGAACCCAGCAGGATGAGATGTGCTTCTATTCCACAACACTGCACAGTCAGCCTGCCAGCAGTCTCCATGGAAACGTCCCTGTTCACCGACTCTAAGAAAACATTTCCCTCTCCAGCTCCGATTGTACCTTTTCAAGAGCGTTCTACCCACTTTGCTCTGGAATGTGAGAACCATAAACAAAGGCTGGTTTCTGATTCTTGTCACAGAACCGCCACAGCAGCTCTGCAGTCATATCAACTTTTGCCTGGTTACAGGTCTGGGTCATTCTCCATGCTTGTTTTCCCACAACAGCAGAGCTTAATTGCAGGAGCAGTAAATATTCGTGTTTATAGCAGCATTAAACCTCTGATTTCATAGAACGATTGTGCTGGTCTGCTGAAATTAAATGAACACACACGTTCTGTATTTACTGAGTGTGTGTCCTCTGGAGGGCAGTTTTGAAAATGTCACTCTTGAAAATGAGATCTAGATCTCAATGGGGTTTACCTGGTTAAATAAAGGAAATAAAAAAAATTAAATAAAATAATTGTCCTGGTTTAAATAATAATGTATGGATCACTTTTAAGTTTTTATTTTTCAATGTTCTCTTACAAACATCTGAGGCTTTTGCGCAAAAAGTGCACTTATACTGAGATTAACTTACACAGAGGTAACAGTATCTGACTACTGAATGTGCATGGTTGCACTTTATTCAGGGGTATCCATGTGAAATGGGGCAGAACTTAAACACAAGTCATGTTTTGGGCTTTTATTTTTTTTTTAAAAAAAAAGGAAAACCAAGTACTATTTTCATCCCAATTCAAGGTTACGCACCACTTTCTGCTGAGCTTCCAAAAAAAAAAAACAACCCCAAAACAATAACATGCATTCTATTGGGCTGCTGGTGGCATAAAAAATGTGAGAAAGTTCAAGGCTATGAAATGTTGAAGTGGTTTTATCTTTTGACAAACTGTTCTTGTTTGTGGGAAGAAAAATTCTCTTCCTTGTTTTCGAACAGAAAATTCACAAGACCTGCTTTGTTGTCCTCTTCACACCTCCCACCCTCCTTCTCTCTGCAATAGGCGAAGGATAACTTTGACCGCCAGGAGTTCAATAAAATGTGCTGGACGTTGTGCTTTAGGAAGAACCTGGGTCAGAAGCAGCTCTTCATCTCCAACGACGACGCCTTCAAGATATGGTGCATATTCAACTTCCTGTCTGAGGACAGATACCCGCTGATCATCGTCACGGAGGAGGTGAGATTACATCACAGCAGCTGTCCCTACACTGAAGGAAAGGTCATGGGGCAAAAAGCGGCATTTTTCCCCCCCCACTACTAAAACTGTATCACTAGCTATTATTCATGTTACAAAAGAAACAAACCGACTTACATGGAAAATACTACTGTAAAAATAAAATGGCTCATCGGTATCTATAAAACCCAGACAGGGTTTTATAGATACCCTGTCTGGTATCTAAAAACTTCTGTTTGCAAACAGAAGCAAACAGGCTTCTGTTTGCTTAATTTCCTGAAGGCATTTAATTGGATTAGATTTTATTCAGGGTTAGTAAAATGTGCTATGATGTACGACTTCATGTTGGTTTATTAGATAAAATACACTTAACTTTATGGTAACAAGGTGGCAAAATGTACAAAAAAGCATCACATTTAGACACGTTGGATGTTATTGTTTACATCCAAAAATTTCACACGCACACTCACAACACAGGAGGGCAAAAAGACGATCGTTTTACTGCCATCCAACGCTGCACTGCTGCAGTAGAGTAACTCCGTTAACAAAATGAAACCTGCAGAAGTTGGTATGTTTCATTTATTGCAGTGCACCGCTATGACAACTAAGCAAAGTCATAGTCAAGCTAGCATAGCTTGCTAGCTTAAGCAAGTTTCTTGTTGTCCTTTGCTATATTGTTTCTGTTTTTAAAGCTTTTTACTGACCTGTTAAACATGATACTGTTGGACTTTATCTTGTTGTTGTAGTGTTGACAATTAGTAGCAAAATGCTGCATCCCTTTTTCTTTTATGCACCACTTGCACATTTAAAATTTAGCACATTATGTTGACAACTTGACAGCGAAAACCAAAGGTTGTAATTGTTGGCAAGCTGCCTTTTTTCTTTTGCCCTCCATACAATAAATACATGGGACTACACACAAACATTTCAGTATGTGATGCTCACCTAATCCTATTTGATCAGTTTTGCCATGCCGTTGTGAAAATGTGTGTGAAAGCAGCTGTGAAGCAGCATCTCTGAAGCATTTCAGTGGTTGATCTTTATCATTGCATGGTGGTGGAGATGCATTTCACCCGGCAACAGCAAAGCCTCCATATTTGATTTCCACGTAGTTTAGTTTTGTTGCATCTGTTTAGGAAGTTTAGCAGAAACCTAAATGAAAATGTGAAGAACATGAACTCCCTGCTTCTCATGTTCCAAATTTGTAACACCAAATGGATTAAACAATCTTTTTATTGATACTAAGGGACTCATGTTGATCAGATAAAATGCATACTAACAGGAACACCAAGTTCATGGTTTTAAAAATAAACCTATTAAACATTGTTTCCACCCTGAGAATTAAAACTCATTGAAAACAAATTAAAATAAATATGAGCTCATGATGGGCGTGTGCAAGTTTGTGATGTCGTTCTCACCAGAGAGGCACTTTTAGCAAAGTGACAAATTTCTGGCTGGTAACTAGAGGAAGTCACAAATTTGCAAGATATGAACAGAGTCATGTTAACCAGTTAATCTGAACTTCTCGTTTCAGTCGTTTGCTGTTGAAATAAGTTTTTGTTTAAATTCTCCAGCAGTTCTGCAAACCGGAGGCGATTCTACTGTAACAGACATTCAGAGTGATGTGCTGCATACGTGGTGCGTTGCTGTTTCACCCGTTGGTCAGTTGCTCAAGAGCAGAAAAGGAAGTTTCCAGCTTCCTGTTCTTTTACAAATGCTGGAAGATTTACTGTTGAGTATGACAAACATCAGAGCTGAATCACAGGAGTGTTTGTTGAATTGAAACGACATTTTAAACACTTCACTCGGCTAATGTAGACTTCTACTTTGGTAAAAGACAGAAAAATCAGGGAGAGTTGTTGTTTCTTCTGTTCAAGTAGGTTCTGTTGAATTCATAAATACTTTTTTCATCCCAAAAGGACCTTAAATGTTTCTCCCAGTTGTAAAAATGATATGTTGTTGCCGTAGTTACCCATTACAGCAACTGTTTGAAGGTACTAAAAAAGTAAGAGACTTCCTTTCAGCAGCCCAGCATCCATAATTAGAGGTGACCGATATGAACTTGAAGTTTTATCACAACATTTTGTATAATGCTAAAAGTGACAATAAGAGCTACTTAGTACTTTTTAATGTAACTTTAGGACTGTGAATATTGCTCCTGAAAAACATTCCCAGTCACTTATAGATTTGTATCACTGAGCTGCACACAGTAACTTTATTTAAGCCCATTTTTAAATGTATTGGTATTTGTTGATGCTCTGACTGAGCAAACTGTAGAAAATGCCAACAATACGCACCATTCAGTCTTTTTTCCCTTTTGGACGTCATTAGTTGGAATTTATCGTAACAACAATAAACCAGGATTTTATCACAAAAAGAAATTTATCGCGATAAATGATAAACACCAAATCGTACCAGGTATATTTGGTCTAATTTCTAGTACAAATTTGTTAGTATACTTGAAATAAGACAAAACTAACCTAGAAGTAACTTTACAGGAAGACATAGGAGTTTGTTTTAAGACAATAATTCCTTAATATAGGAGTTCCACTGGCAGATTATTTCACTTACAACATGGGAAAAATGTCTTAATATAAATTAAATTATCTTCCAGTGAAACTAGTACTTTTTCATCAATATTAAGGAATTATTGTCTTAAAACAAGCTCCTATATCTTGCTGAAATGTTACCTAGTATACTCAGTGTACTAAGATATTTGCATTAGAAACCAGACAGAAAATACTTGGTAAGATTTTGTGTTTTTGCAGTGTGAATGTCCACCCCTAGGAATAACTCCGTGAAATCAAACGGTGTTTGCGCTTTCCCCTTTTGTAGCAACCGAACTTGTTTGTTGGACTTGACCGTATGCGGCGTGTGTCCTCTTCCACAGATCGAGTATTTCTTGCGTAAGCTGACAGAGGCGATGGGAGGAAGCTGGGTGGAGGAGCGCTTCGAGGACCTGAAGCTGGAGCTGAGCTCCAAGCAGCAGTGTCTGAATGTGTGGGAGCTGATCACGCTGGTGGGCTCAGGCCAGTTCAGCAAGGGCATGGACCAGCAGACGCTGTCCATGGGCATCAGCGAGGTCTACCAGGAGCTCATCCTGGATGTCCTCAAACAGGTGGGCAACACTTCAACCCCTTCTGGTTTCAGATAACAACTGTTATCAGGTTTTATATCTGCACATGATACAAGTCCAGGACTTTTTCTTCCTTTTCATTAGGAAATAACTCGGCTTTGTCCATTGGTCCAACACAGAAAATAGTTCCTACTTAACGTATATACCAGTGGTGTCCAAACCTTTGTCCTGTGGGCCAAAACTGGCAAATTTAACCTACTTTAATTCAATTAAAAATGCAAGATTAACTTTCTGATTATTATTTTTTTTTAGTTTTAGTTTTACAACAGTAAATAATATTTTTATGAAACATGTTTATCATTAAAGACCCAGCTTCAGATTGTTGCTTTATTAAAAGGAAAACGGACAATTTCCAAAATGTTTGGGTTATCGGTTGCTTTTTATTTTGTTGGCCACATTTTTACCTTTCTTGACACCTCTGATATACTCTATGCTGTGTATTTTCCCACATTTTAGGCATCGTTTCAACCAGCCAGGTTATATTTAACTGTGGAACGGAGCCATCATGTCAGCACAAGCTAACAGTAGCTCCTCCCACCGCCAAGCAGAGAGACTCTGGCATCAAGGAATCATAAAGTGATGATTTTCATCAGTAAATACTTAAACTGTTGACTATAACCACTCATATACAGTTATTCATATTTCTGTATTGAAACTTTAGAACTACGGAGCCTAAAAACGTTGCAGCACCATGATGGATGTATTGAACACAGGAACTATGATTGTTTTTGCTAATGTAACCATGGTTTCCACTTGTTTAAGTCAAGCTAATGTGTCAATGAAAGTAACTCTTCTTGTCAGGACTCGTAGACGGCCGTAATTACAAAAGTTTTAACCAGCTAGCTTAGAAACCGACCCGTACTTTCCCCTCCTGACGTTTTAGTTTATTTGATCAAATCTGACTTCGCCTGAATTCACACGATTCCAACCACTATGTCATAAACAGTGTTTCCCTTACACAGTAGCAGACTTGAAAGTATCTAAAAGTCTAGATGCTAGCCACGTTTCTTTTTGTTGTTGTTGTTTTCATACATGCTAGGCAACATGATGGGTATTTCCTCCATGGTTACTAATGATTAGATTCTTCCCTTCTCCCTAAAGCTGTATTCGATTGTATCTTACCAAACTTTCTTACTTATGAAGTAAGGTAAGAACGTTAATCTTCTAGGTAAAAAGTGAACCATATGATCATTTCTACACTGCAACCAACTAATCAAAAGCAGTATTATCCTACCAAGCGTCTGCGTTTTGACAAGTTCAACAGGAGTTTTGACGTCCATCATGGCGGAATGGGCGGAACGTCACGCAAGGGGTCAATATTCAGATTAATGATTATATTCAGTCAATCAAGAAAGTTATTTCTGATAGAAAATGAGACAGACATATTCCTGAAAGGCCTTCTTACCATCACCCTAATGCGTAGCTTCCTCCACAGAACCGGTTGGGCCAATCCACAAAGCTGACATCACTCCCCAAACAGGAAGAAAAAAAATTATCCTGTTTCTTTTTCTTTGTAGGGATATATGATGAAGAAAGGCCACAAGAGGAAGAACTGGACAGAGCGCTGGTTTGTGCTGAAGCCCGGCTTCATTTCGTATTATGTGGGCGAGGACCTGGCAGAGAAGAAAGGAGACATCCCATTGGACGGATCCTGCAGTGTGGAGGCACGAAACCACCCATTCTACTGCTTTGTGCTTTGTTTCATGAAGATTAAAAAATATATATATTTAATTCTAAAGTGTGCATTTTTATGTTCTGGTACATGATATGTCCAGACTGGTGAAATGTTTCATTCTTGCTTTCCGCTGCAGTCCTTACAAGACAAAGAGGGAAAGAAGTGCCTCTTCCTCATCAAGTCGTCTCAAAAAAGCTTCGAAATCAGCGCATCGGACAAGAAGAAGAAGCAGGAGTGGATCCAGGGTGAGCTGTGTGGACAGTTTATCCAAACCTCAAAATTTGTCTTCTCCATATTTTCCTATTGGAAAAGTAATCAAACCTTTAGAACTGTCACCTTTTGACACCTTACAGCCACAAACATCAGTGCATTTTAATAAGATTTAATGTGACAAAAACAAGCACAAAGTAAATAATTGTAAAGTTTAAGAAAATTATACATCATTTATTTATTTATTGTTTTGGTTTGTATATTTCTTGAGCCTCCTGAGTATCTTGGGATTTCTCTCTACTGACTTTTAGTCTTTGTAAAGTCACTGAAGTTCAGTGAAATTGAAAGGAGAGCGTTTCTGAACATGAGTTTTCAAGTATTGACAATGATTGTAAATTCGATTTTGGTCTCTGCTGCTCCAACATGATGATAGTTTGGTCTAAATCAGGGATGTTAAACTCTTTTTCATTTTGGGCCACAAACAGGATCCAGAATGTCTTTAAAGGGCCGACCGTGTTGGTAAAGCTTCCTAATATCAAATATGAATGAATGCCTGTCTCTGCTTTCAATGATAATTTATTGAAATGAAATAAAATTAAACATATTTTCACCATGGGGTAATTTGGCAGAATATAGATAAAAATGCAGTGATGTTTATAATAACTAATGTTATCTTGAAGTTTCCAGAGTCCAGAGGATCACATAAAAACTTCTGGTGGGCTGGATTTTAAGTTTGACGTGATCTAAATGACTAAACTGTAGTTCTTGTTTAGTATCTTGTCCTGCCTCAAAGTGAACCTCCACCTTTTCTAAAGTCTTGTGGACCCACTGAATGCTTTTCTTCCAAATAATGAAAACAAAAGTGTGGGAAAAGCACTTTCCCCACATTCAAATGCAGCAAATGTTTATCTTGCTTTTTTCTTTCTCCTCGGTTCCTCTCAGCGATTCAGATGTGTGTGAACCTGCTGCGTCAGAGCCGGCCCGCGCCGCACCACGAAGCCCGGCAGAAGCGGCGAGACCTGCGGCTCAGGCAGCAGGCGGAGCAGGAGGAGCTGGAGCTCAGGATGAGGGAGCTGCAGACGGCAAACGAGGCCAAGCAGTCTGAGCTGGAGAACATGAGGAAGGTAAGGACAAAATATTACTCTATTAATGAAAGCATGTTATTGGAGGACAGAGACATAAATTCAATTGGTGGAAATAAAAAACAAACTAAAAAAAGACTGAAAAATAATAAAAAAATCAGCGGCTCATGCAAATATAATCCCAAAGTAATCTGAAGTGAACAAACAGCTGGATGGATATATTGTACTTTGGTAAATAAGGAAGTTAAGCTCTGTGCTGAATATCTTCATGGGAACAACTCAGCGAATGTGGTTTATGATCAAGCAAAAAATGAAAACACAGTAAAACATAAATTAGACAGAGAGGAAGTAAAGATAAAGTGTAACAGCTGCCAGCTTTTATTGTTATTCTGCGTCCATGAAGGCAAAAGTAAAAGTCAAAAGCAAAAATCCTTCAAACAACACAAAACCAGAGGGAAACGTAGACCTGTCGCAGTCGCATAAGTTAAATGAGCTCAATGATTTCCATTCTGATTATATTTTACAGCTGCATCATAATCCACTTTATCTGTGGTTTATTGTTGTGTGTTTTTTATTTCCATTTATTGACTTTGGTTGTTGAGTTTTATTTTGGATGTTTAAAATGTCTCCCAGTTCTACTGTTAAGTGTTCTTTACAAAATTAAAGCTTATTAGTGTTTTAGAGAGGGAACTTACATTATTATGCTTTTATCATTATGTCAGAAATGGTCTCAAAGCAACAACATTATCATTTATCATAATAATTCCAGGGACGATTAATTGTCCAGCTGAATTTACTGTGACAGGCCGAGAAGTGCCTCAACCAGCGTAACTAAGAACAAAACTCTACAAACAGAACAAATCAGAACCTGCAGAGCTTTAGTCGTGGAAAGTCAGACTTCGAGAGTCAAGATTTTATTTTCAGGTGCACAGAGAGCAGTGCAGAAAATAAAATCACATTCCTACATGACAGGCAAGGCAACTGAATCCAGTAATATGTGGTTAAACTAGTTCCTGGCAAATAGTACAAACGCGTTCCTAAACCCTAGAGACGCACCGATCCACTTTTTTCACTTTTGATACCTGAGGTTTAGTATCAACTGCTGCGATCTGATACAGAAAAACAGCTGAACTGACTTAAAATGTTTCTTTTTTAAAACAAAGACATAAATGTACAGAGTTACAGTAATGTCTAGCTTCACTGGATTAATCAAACATATAAACTGCAACAAACTTTCTTTCAAATACTTCAGAAAGTGCAATTAGGAAATCTAAATATAATGTAAAGTAAATGATAAAACCTGACGTCGCTCAGAGTACAAAGCATAGAGTTAGAATGTATAGATCTTCCCTTATGGATCGGGTGCATTGTCACTGATACATGACCTAGAATTGCTTTCATTACTGGGGTCCATACAGATATTGATATGGGATCTGTTCTACTGAATTCATTCTATCAAGAAATAGTAACTCTGTAGAAGAAAACCAGCCGAAGAATGGTGATCACTTTGAATTGTGTTCCTCTCACTTAACAACAAAACATGAATGACCACAACCACAAACACGCCAAGCAACCAGCCAACCAACCAACACCACAAACTACATCTGAGCTCCTTTCACCTGTTTTGATTCCAACTTTTTGGAGTAAAAAAAAAAAAAAAATCAGGATTTTCTCAGAGTTGAATGTGGATCTGAGAAACGCAGCATTTGGTGTTTCTGGCAGTGTGCAAAAAGAAGCAACACAGAGTAACGCTACTCAAACCTCACTGCCTGCCTCACACCGTCCGTCTGATGACATTGTGCTGGTCGTCTTTTCAACTTGTCGATTTCTACAAGATAAAATCTTTAACCAACGTCTTTTTCTTTCCTCTGCTGCTGCGCTCAGTTATCGAGCTGTTTTGCTGTAAGCTAATGATTCAGAGCTGTAGAAGATAACACGTTTCCTCATAATGTGTGTGTGTTGCGTTATTTTGAGTGGTTTCCCACACACACTTATGTCACAGCAGCACTGCTTCTGCCCCTGGAGGCTAAATAAGACACAAAACTGATTCGGCAGCATTCCTGTGCAGCTATGTCACCATAATAAAAGGACCGGAGTGTGTTTAGTGCTCGGTTATCTTCAGTGCTCTCCACTTTGTCATGCACTGCTGGTTTCACACATGCACTCTGATGTCTCAACCGGCTCAACTAGGTCACCTAAAAACTCTGGTTTGCTCTGAAAAGCCGCAGCCTGCTCATGAATAAAGTAAATGGTGGGCGTGGCAGAGAGGACACGTGTCTCGATAGATGTTTTTCTTTTTAGACCTGAGTTCATCAAACTCTAGTCTTGACTAACAGCTTCCTCTTATTACCGCCAGAGACAATGAGGTGAACAGGAAATGTCAGCTTTACCAAACAAAAAAAAAAGGTGATGTCACTCATTACTCTGCTTAGTCACTTCAGAGTTCTGGTTTTGATTGGTTGTTACCAGTGACACTTTTACAAGTTTTCAGAATAGCAAAGTTTTTTTAATTTGAAAAAACAAAACAAAAAAATCACGCTTGTCCAGTCAGGTGAATAAATTGGTATATCTATGCCTTTTGATTTCTAATCTGAAGTTCAAATTAGAAGTTTGGAAAGAATAATTTGGATTTCACATCACACCCCCCAAGCTCGAAATCCAACATGGCTGCCATAAAAGGACCAATGCGGGAGGAGGGAGTAGGGAAAGCAGTTCAGCTACATTTCAGGGCATTTAAATCTGAATAGTAATATACAACACCCCAAACTAAACACTTTATTGATCCAAGATTCTTCAGGGAGTTTTTGGTGGCGATGGCGTCGGCAGCAGCCAGATGTTGCTAATAAAATATATTTGATTAAATTAACACCAGCAAATGTGACATCAGTGAAAGAAGTCATGGCGTCTTGATGGTCTGAAGCAAACAGGTGTGCTTTAGAAATCAAATCTTTGCTGTCCATTGATCTGGGAAGAATTATGGAACCATTTCCAAACTGTATGAAGCAAAAATGATGCAAATTATCCACAGTGGAAAACGTCCAACAATCGATACTCTTCAAAGGAGTGAAAAACGGTGGAAACCGTTGTCTACTGGAGGTGCTTCCTGACCAACGCATCACCATCCACAACCACCTGTTGAAGACACTTCGATTATATAAGATCCCACAATTAATTTTTCTTTGGAATAAATAAGGTATTTTTAATTGAATAAAGTAGAGAGTTGATTTATTATACAACACTGCAGCATGTTAGGAGAAAACTAGAAATATTTCAGCACAAATACTTTACAGCCCTTGTCAAGGATTGGAGGCAGCGGGGGTGATTTGGGTTTGTTTTGTAGCCACAGAAGCTTTGCACCTTGCAGCCATTACCACAGGGTGACTTCTGAAGCATCAGCCAAACTAGATTTAATCAGGACAGTGATGGCCAGCGATGACAGAACGGCTGGAAAAGAGAAGAATCAGTGGACCTGAAGTTCAAACCTTAATCTGACGGAGCGGCGGTGCTGGAAAAGAAGTTTATTTCTATTGCACATTTCAGCAACAAGGAAGTCCAACGTGGTTTACATCATAAAAATACAAAGTCATGCGCCTTTGAGTCAACAACTGAGAAAATCAGTAACTAAACATTACATGTTGATGAGTGCCATCACCAAAATCATCAATACACACGAAGAAGGAAAGCAGCACAGGAACAGAGCTCTACATCCAGACCTCAGTGAAGCTTCACTACCATCATCACAGTCACAACAAACTGATTTAAAGTAATATTTTACCAGGCTGACAATTCCTAAAGAAATGTTTTTTTAATTAAGACATGAAAATCACCTCTAATGTGCCTCAGAGGAACTTTAGCAGATATCTGTTAGCTTGTGAGCTGGATTACATGTCATGATGAGGGAGGCAGCGTCATGGCGACAAACAGCGAGTCGCACAGACAGAGTAGAATAACTCTGTGATGCTACAGACACTAGAGGACAGGCCAGGCTTTGTGTGGGACACAGCATGAGAATGCACAACAGTCTGGAGTCGAGGTGCAGAACTCCATCTCACATAGTTAGCAGCATGAATGCACAAGGAACACACAGACAGATACAAACACACGCACGCACACACACACACACACTATCGACTCTGTCTCTGTGCTGTTGTAAAAAGGTAACGCAAAGTTCACCCCTGGTTGATGTTACATCTTAACAAGTTGCATAACTTTATTCTCAGGTCTGATTTTACAGCTGTTTGTCATTCAGTACATAAAAGCTCTTGATATTTAAAGTCTTTCAGATAAATATAAAAATTGCAGTGGAGGAACCAACAAATATAGGGTAAACCATGTTATGTGTTACTGTAATCTGTGATTAAAATTTGTGATCAATACTTCTCAGGGTGATCCCACTTTTATGACAATTTGCAGAAAATGCTGAATGAAAATGGCGTGGTTCAAATTCAAACCCACCAAATCATGTTCAGCCATTTAAACTAACAGGCAGTGCAAGGAAATGATTAATCAGAGATGCAGCCAAGAGACCCGACATGAGGTTGGAGATGAGTTGATGCAACAGAGATTGGTCCCACACAACATCAATCTGACTTTTCTGGAAGATAACGTAGGAAATAATGTATTGCTAAAAGAAACCCAAAGGAAGTAAGCTAACAGGAGGCATGTTGTGATGACTTCCTGAAGGCGGAGTTTCAGAAAGACCAGGAGCTTCTTAAAGAGAAAGAGGCCCAATTTCAAGGTGTGAAATTACAAAGTCAAATTTATTTTAAGGCATATTTGATGCAGCATTTTTATAACAACTGAAGGTAACATTGTTACTTGATTGTGCTACAAAATGAAGCTACATAGCTGGCTACACAATACTACCCCTAATTACACCTCATGTGTTATCACAAACATCTACACTCAGACGTTTTCATCTAACATTAAGCTTTAACTGTTTAGGATCTTACCAGACCTTATTGATATCTGTCCAAACAGCCATTTTCACTTTGCCTGTTTTAGTTTTTTATCTCCTTTTTGATTTTTGTTTTCTGTTTTTTATTTCTGATCAGGCTCTGGAGGAGGCAGCAGCGAAAGCAGCAGAGGAAGAGAAAAAACGCCTTTTGACTCACACCGAACTTCAGGACCGCTACAGGACGGAGCTTGAGAGAGAAAAAATGGTACGTGATTCAGGAAATTATTCCACCAGAGCAACTGCAGAACAAACACAACTTTTACTCAACTCTCTCTTTAGCTGCTCTGTATTTGCATGCATCTTGGTATGCCTGGCTAAAAACCCCCAACAACAAACGATTGGAAGAAATCTCAATGCTCAAAATAAAATAAAAAAATCTACCCCAATAAAGACCTGAAGTGCAGTTCCTAATATATCTGGCTTAACTTTGTTTCTCTGTTAAATGAAGTCATGCTCTTGTTACTGAAATACACATTTGGTAATTGTAGCGATCAGAAGGTGTTTCATCTTGTGGTTGACTTCCTCTGAAAATAACATGAAATGCTGACCACCCTTTGTGGCTGTGTGACAGACTTTTGATGAAGATGTTTATCTACGTATTTCTGCTCAGACAGCCTAATCAGCTATCTTATTGACGTATTTACTTCCAATTTTATTTCGGTTTCAACCAGAAATCCCCCAAACTTTGTTTTTGTCGCCTCCAGCAAGTACATTTAAAAGAAATATTAAGTTCAGTGCAACATACATGCCCTTCATAACCTCTGTCATACTTGTTAGGGATTCATTGATTGCAGTTTTCTAACAGTCACCAATCTGTAAAAAAACAGTTCCAATTTTGGCAGATTTTCTTTTTTTTTTTGCCTGAAAAGTTGCTAAGTATAGCAATAGTTCATTTCCAGACATTTCCTCGATGATTCTTTGTTAATCATAAGTTCTGTCAATTTTAGTTTTGTTTAGGCAGTTAGAATATATTTAAGTTAGTTTGCATTAACTTGCATTAACTTTTGTATTTGGAATCGTTTTGATTACTTTGATAACTTTTAGACCCTCCCATTAATGTAACAGATTAAGAACACTGGGGGGCGTAGTGGAGAAGATTTTTTGTTTGTCAAATGTATGCTGTGATGATGGGAGGTTTTTTAATTTTTTTTTTTACCACTTTTTGAACTTTTGTTTACATCTAGTGTTGAAGTTTCTATTTCCAGCATCACTAGCTGTGATTCTGTTACAAATATGCGCAAAACTTTGTCGTTATTCCACTATTGTTGAAAAAACACAATTTCTCAATTGCGGTGTTTCATTTAAATAAGAAACTCAATTAAAATTACACATTAATAAGTTTGTTCACGCGATAAATCATAAAAAAACAACATTCTCCAACTACTTCCTTCGGTTTCTTCTACGTGGTTTCCAGTGGCATCGTCTCGCTGTTGATCATGTGACTTGTGTGATGCGAAAACATATTTCCATTGCAGTTTTGCAAAATAAACCAATACGGCCAATACAACCACCTCATCCTGGCATCAAAATGTTTTTGTCAAAAAATTAGTTATCTTCTAAACTGTCATGTTTCCAATAAGCAAATCTATTTTCAAACTGTCAAATTGCACAATTGTTTGGTTAGTGGAAATCCAGCTACTGAAGTGATTTAAACTGTAGTTAGTGGAAGCACAGCGACATAAATCTCATAAAGGGAAAGACATGTCTGTGGTTCATTCATGCTGCCAGAGAGTGAGAGAGAGCATGACGTTCAGCAGGTACAAATGACTTCCTAGAATCTTCTTAAAAAAATGTTAAATTGTCACAAAAGCCATCCTCCATCCATCCTCCGTTGCTAATAGAAACAGGGTTTCATTTTTCGTCTACCAGGTACGGCAGCAGATGGAGGAGCAGGTGGCCCAGAAGTCCTCTGAGCTGGAGCAGTACCTGCAGAGGGTCCAGGAGCTGGAGGACATGTACCATAAGCTGGAGGAGGCTTTGGAGGAGGAGAGGCGGGCCAGGCAGGATGAGGAAACCGTCCGTAAGCTGCAGGCACGGTCAGTCCGAAGGTGGAGGGCAGAGATTACGCCATAGAGAGGAAATATCCTCACAGGAAGAATAAACGGCTTCTTTCCTTTTCCACTGTAAAGTCGGGATAAGATATTAATATTACAAGGAAGTTATTAACGTCTAACTCACAAAAGGCCTTCAGAGTTCTGACTGCTTCTCTTTTTTTCACGGGAGTCTCACCGGGTCATTTATTCGTTTTTGCCACAGAGCCGCTGTGTTTCCTCTCTTGTCCTTCCTTCCTCTCTGCTGACATTAGCTTTCCACTGTCCCGTTGGCTGAGCGGCAGAGTGTTTCATTCTGTTCTTAAATTAAGTCAGTGTCTGAAAGACAACAATCTGTCCTTAACTTGCTGCTAAATAGATTTTTCTTACATTGGTGTAATCAGCTCTACCAGCCTGAGCTTCATCTGAACTGAACTTCAGAACAAGAGCAGGCAGTTTATTGGTGGGGTTGAGTTTTTGTTTGTAGCTACAGGGAAGTTTTGTTACTTATTGAGTGACGGTTAAACTGAGTTAAAGTGTATTTAATTAGAATAGTTGGTTATATTAATGATTGTTGGAAGTTGGCAGTGATGGGGCAGACTCTCCTCAGAGTCAAAATGAGGTTTGTTTGTCTGTGTTTCCTTTCTGTGTTTGAGGAGCTATAGTTTTGTTTTTGCAAATCAATGACAATAATGTCCAAACTCAATATGAGAACCTTCTTCTTCTTCTTCTTCTTTTTGTGGTAGTTAGTGGCAAATAATTTAATGGTGCATTGCTGCCACCAACTGGTAAGAAATGTGGATTAAGATTCTAATATCTATACAAAAATAAAATAAAAACGATTTAAGAATTTCCAGATTACTCATTTAAAACTACTTCTGTGAAGGCTGAAGATTAGGCCACAGACGGTAAAGGCACCACCCTGCCACCTGCTGACGCACAATGATATCCAACCTCAGGCTGCCACTGATATTTCAGCCTGAAGGAATATTTTCTACTCCACAGACTCATTCCATACACAGATATACACTAGTGGAGTGATTTTTCACTTTCGCCATCTTTCCTGCATGCTGTCAGAATGCTGCTCAAACACTCCCTGCACACATGACCACATTTCCTGGCAGTCCAGGTGAAGACATGTTTGTTTTTAATAAACTCACTGGTGGCACAATTGTTTGCATCCCTGATAATCCTTTAAAAATGAATCCAAATGAATCTATTGTTTAACAAATTAATAATCAACATCTTCCTGATTCTCTGGGTGGTTAATGACCCATTTCAGGTCACCATGGTGAAGGCAAAACGGGTCAAATATGAACTTTCCATCCATACTGTGACGTAAACATGATAGAACCTTTATGTAAGAACGAAACAGAGGAACAATACATCCAAACTATTTGCATTATTTTGAGAAACGGCACCATCTGACAAATTTGGTTTCATTTTTTGTGTCGGTAGTTTGGTTAATCAGAGCCGTTTTCATGTGCAGACCCGTCTCCACTCAGATTGATTTTCACCTCTTTAAAAGTGTACAGATGTTCTGTTTTAAACTGACATGGTCACTGTGACTCTACACAAAATAGTCCAGGATGTATTTGCAAATTTACTACAAGGCAATGCAAAACATAAAAATCCCCCCAAACCTCCCAGGACCTGGGAGAATCTGAAGAGCAGGATTAAGGGAGGAAAAAATAAAACGTCTGCAAAGGGTGACCTCTTGTGGTCAGAGGTGGCTAGAGCAACATAAAAGTTTCCCCAAGCAACTAAAGATCATTACTCCTGCAGAAATAAGAAGTAGTCATCAAAAATGTAAGTAAGAGCACATGTGTTTAGTAAATAAATTACTTTTAATTACTGACAGTTTGATTCTAATCTCTGGTTTATATTTATATTGTACCAAGATATATAAAACAATATTCAAATGCTAATATTTTCACATTAAATTCGTTAAATAAGTAATAAGATACCCAAAACACTCAAGTCCAAATCTTGTTACTATTTCTAGTAACAAGATATTCTGTGCCTTCAAATGCACGGCTCGGTCATCCAACAGGAAACAGGAAACGGGACAGAGACTTCCTGCTTCACCTTCACCAGTATCAGAGTGTGATTGGTTAAAATGTACATCTCTATCATTTAGCAAAGTGACCAGAGAAGAAAACTGAGGTCTGGGGGGGATTAAGGGGGGCAGTTGCCCATGTTGCCCGTATCAGAAAGCGCCACTGATTGCGTTGCTCGTCTGTGTGTGGAGCAGGTTGCTGGAAGAGGAGGCTGAGAAGCGAGCCGAGCTGGAGCAGATCCACCTGCGTCAGCAGCGGGCCATCTCTGAGACCGAGGCAGAGAAACAGGAGCTGGAGAAGGAGCGGCGGGCCAAGGAGAGCGCCCTGCAGGCCGCCATGAAACAACTGGAAGAGCTGGAGCAGGAGAGGCAAGGAGCACTGGAGCAATACCAGGTCAGCTACGAAGGTCATGTGACCCAGAAATAATCAGGGCCTTAACATTTTAACTTGTGTTAAATATGACAAATTCTTTAGTTCAGCTTTTCCCTCCTTGTCTCATTTTTGGTCCTCTCAACCTGATTGTGTTTCTAAATCACACCAGCTTTAGATTTCATCCTTTTCTGTTTTGTTTTATGTCCAGTAATCTCAAACCAGATGGAAATATTCTCCGTTTTTTGATTTTTTTTTTGTCTCACAACAACACAGTTTAAAACAGCAGGAATGAAATCTTCTCAATTCATACCCCGCCTGTCAAACTCATTCAATTAAAAATGTCGAACCATTTCTCACTACTGCTCAAAATAGTTGTGTGTGTATATATTTAATAAGGTTTCTAAAGCAACTCTTTGTGTGTGAATCAGACGGTGATGAAAAAGCTGGAAGATGCAACTAACAACACCAAGTCATGGAAGCACAAAGTGGCTCAGCATGAAGGGATGCTGCGGCTCATCCAACCAGGTGACGCGCTCTGCTTCCCCTCTCTGTCCTCCCCAAATAAGAGTCTGAGTCTAGTTTTAGAGGAAGAGGCTGCAGGTATCTTAAGGTTGCAGTTCCATGATTAGGAACCCAAACTTGATTTTCTAGATGTTTCTCAGATGTTGACATTATACAGGTGTCTATTGCAGAAGGATTCATACTTGTTAATTCAGTGACATTGTTACACTTGGTTATATTTAGGGGAGTCATGGTCACTGTTTCCATTCATCAGGGCACCAACTCCACATTAACAGCATAAAAGCGACGGAAAACCTGTTTAGAGTGCAACTAAATAAGTTTTATTTTTTATCTGGTGCACATGGCAACCACCTTTTCTTGCCGGCCTGGGCAGCCGCCCTTATGGCTCATATCAAAAACTGCTTCTGTGGAAGATGCAGGAAAAGAAACGACACAAGGAGAGCATTTCAAAAACCACTTGTTTGTCTCGCTCTCTGTGCCGACTATGCTACACACAAACACGTTGCCATAGCAGCCGACAGCTCCACGAATGTATTAGAATTCAACGCCAAAAATCACACAAACATTTCCCAGAACATTCAGTGCATCAGTTTTACGTTTTCAGGCTTGATGTTTATTTTGTGATTATTAAAAAGTGATCGTCTGAACACAGCGGTGGTTGGTTAGCTCATTTAAACACCTCTACTGATGACCTGTCAGAGTGGGGGTGTGGGTCACTTAATCTTTTTTCAACTGAACCGAAACACAGAATTCTGCAGCACATCTACATGTTAAGATAGTAAAAGTCAAGCTAGCATAAGTGACCTACTTCTCTCTCTCCCTCTCTTTTATTTTAAATTAAAACCTTTTACTGACCTGTGAAATGTGATATCCTTGGACCTTGATATCTAGCAGTCATAGTGTTGACGATTAGTAGCAAAACACTGAGTCTCTTTTGCTTTTATACATCACGCATACATTTAATATTTAGCGTGCTGTGTTGACACCTTAGCAGCTAAAACCAATGGTAGCCATTGTTGGTCAGCAGTTTTTTTGCCCTCCAGCAGGGGGCAACATGTCTGTAGCTAATCTTACAAATAGTGCTGCGATTTTCTGTTGTACGTTTCTGTTGTGATACAGTTCTTAAATTTAATTCATAGCCATCTGAAAAAATATTCATTTCGAGTTGGCGAAACCTGCAAGAATTTTGGATGAAGAATTACGTTTTTCTTATCGTCCACAGGCTCTAAGGGGCCACAGAAGATCACCAACTGGGGCCCGGCAGCCTTCTCTGACGTGGAGCTCAACCTGCGGGAGAAGCAGTGGCAGGAGATGAAGAACCAAGCCGCTCAGGCTCAGTGAAGCTGCCGTGAGAACTCGGCCTCAAACTGGTCACTAACGCAGAAGGCTGGTTAGACGTGTTCAGTAAAACAAACCTGTAGTGACTGAAATCAAACCTGGTGACTGGATTTTCCAACCGGACACAAATACCTGGTTTACTAGCAAACTGAGGCATTTTTAAATTAGGACATTGATTAACTGATTAGTTTGGATCCTTTAAATGAATCTTTAGTGTTGTCCAGCAATAGACTAACCAGCCGTACTGTCAGTGTACAACACTAAAGACCAGAGCTGTAGTTTAAATGTAATGCGCCAAGTTTAGCTTGAATCCAGTGAAGAATCCAGACGTCTGTGACAGCGGTGAGGAAACACTGGAACACAGACAGTCACAGGGTCTAGTTAAAGGCTGTAAATACAGCAGAGCTGGTATGTTAATGCTGTAGATATGAAGTCATTAATCTAAGACATCGTCACAAAAACACAATACAAAACTGAATCGTCCTGCTCTTCAGTTTCTTCTAGTGATTTATTCTGATCCGTTGTCCTACGCAGAAACAGGACAAGCACACTAATACATTGATATCAATACAACAAGCAGACATTTTCTTCTTCTTTTTATTCTTTTTCTACAGTGTGCAGTCTGCATTTCTCTGTGCTTCTGGTGCACATGGAGTAGCATAGTCTAAAAATGACAACCGTAGAAAAGATTCTGCCTTTACTTTGAGGCCAAGTGGGGATATAAATCAGACCTGAAGAAAAAAAAGATTGCATTAAATCACTGGTGGCGCAATTACTGATGCCCCTGTTTCAGATAAACTCCCTTTGCATGCAGGACCAAACTTCTTCTAATGCAACGTTTGACCCAAATGGAGCAAACAGACAGAGGGGTGTTGATGTTTTTTTTCTAGATTTCCCTGACCCGTCACTTAGGCCAGACAGCAGGTGATCATATGAGGATGATCTAAGTATTCTTTGGGATTAATAAAGTATGTTTGAATTGGGTTGAATGGAATAATATCTGGAAGTCCCTTAAATCTCAACTTCAAAAAATAAAGGATGCCTTAAACTTCTTTCAGCCACATCTATTTAAAATAAATTCTGAGAGACACTAAAATTGTGCAAACTCTTGATTTTAATTCCACTTTGTTTTTTAGAGCTTTCCTCTCTGATTGTTGTCATCAAAAGGTTGGACATTTGAAACGTTTCAGTGACAAATTGTGCTACTGCAACCAGTAAAATGTGGCTGTGACTGTAAACTCATTTAGGAGCAACGAACAACGAGCTAATTGATCTGCCCGTCCGCTTCCCGTAACATTGTTAGCTGTTTGTACATATTGTCAAATTGATTGATTTATGATGTGCAGCTGGTTAAAGGAAGATGTTGGTTTATCTCATCCAATGAGGGAACCGATTCTCTGCTCGTACGTAAACAACGCACTACTTTTAACCTGATTCTCAAGCTAACAAAAGGCTTGTAGTTCAAGCTGTTAAAAGTAAAAACGTTCAGGAGCTAAATCTGTCCAACGCCCTGGACTCTCTGGGACCGTTTTAAAATGAAGATGAGACATTTTGTCATTTTAGCCAGCGTCCACTACAAGCAGGACTTCTAACTGCTGGATGTCTCTGCTGCACTCATAATGTCCTGATTAACTCCTGTGATTGTTGTTGTTTTTTTTTTATATATGCATTTGTAAAAAGCTGGAGACTGAGCTGTGTAATAAAAACGATTTCTAATTATGCTCTGATTGAGTTGTGGAATCTAATTTTTCTCTCTTCATCCCAACATTGTTTCCATTGCACAGCAGTTTTCATTATAGACTTTCCTTCAACTGAGGCCTGTGATTAAGAGAGCTGCCAACAGGGGGCGCCAAGGTCAATAATAAATTTAGCCAACACAACAATCAGTTTTGTTACTCTATTGTTAATAAAAGATAAATCCTTCATTTGTTGTGCACAACTAAATTTTGCACTAAATACACAACAGGCAAAACTGGTAATAATGAATGAAATGATATGAAATTGTTTTATTTGTATCTTTAATACGACAGTTAGTATTGGGACAAGCTAACACTAAATATAGATGTAGAATTTGAAAGAACAGTTTTTGATCACATGTAAAAAGAGTAATGACTATAGCTGACATCTGATTTCATTGTGATTTATGACATTGTAGGTTTGTTTTCATCTCTCCTAAACATATCAGAATATATTTTTGTGTATTTTTGTTGTTTTTGTAAGCATGAAAGAGGGTGTAGAAATTTGACGCAAATATATGCTTATTATTGTTTAAACAATATTTATTTTGTGCGCAATATTTACCTCCCCGGACAAACAACCTAAACAACACTGGCGCTTAAAAATATTTATTAATTCCAACAATCTCAGTTCACTAAAAACTAACCACCCTTTTTTTTTAATTGAATAATATTATGAAGTATCGCTTTTGGGTAGCGTAGTGTAGTTTCTGGATATGCTGCCAACTTTGAGTAACTTCAGTGAATGAAGAACAAACAAGTATTGGCCAAAAAATCAACAGACACACCTATTTATGTCAAAGTGAGACCTCTTGTTTGTTCACCAGCTTTGTTGTTGTTTGCTGCAAATACTGCATATTGTCACTGGAAGTACACATTTATACATTACTGTAAAAGTATTAGTTTAGAAAGTTTTATATTGGAAAAGACTCATAAAAATCTTTGGAGAGACTCTTTGTTGAATGAAAAATAATCTATAGATTCCACCTTTATCTCTTTGCCTCAATCTCTCAAATATTGCATCCTATTTTGCACCACAGGAAGTTTCTACCTGGCTTATTGCTGAGCATCAGCTGCCCTCTTGTGGAGAAACCTTTGCACTTTTTCACATCAGTGGGTTGCTATTCTTATTGTTTTCAAATGTAATTGCAGTTTTTCTTTAAAAAAACAACAAACGAACAAACATATGGACGTTCAATATAATAGAAAGTCTTACTGTTATTTCAACTACTAAACAGAAATAATTCCCAAAGTGAATTCCAATTGTAAAATGAGAAATAATATGAACACTTGAACCTATCTGAAAGTGAAACTGCTTGAATATGCACACAAAAAAACCCCAACAAAAAAAAACATGTCTCTACAAAAGCAAAATAAAAACACATTCTAGTTTTCTCTGATAAGCATATCTAGGCTTTTCCCCCTCACAGAGGCCTTAAGTCCCTTTGGGAATAAAGTTCTACCAAAATCAAATGAAAATATGGCGTGATTTCTGCGCCACCAATTGGGCTAAGTGAGCTATCTGGTCGCACATTTCTTTGTGAACGAGCAATAATTTCAATGGAGTGTGTTCAAGGGTGCGTTCACACTGTAGCCTGAAGTGACCCAATTCCGATTGTTTTTGACATAATGCGACCTGTATCCGATCTTTTCAGGGCAGTCTGAACAGCACACAGATCGGATTCTTTTACGAATGTGACCCATATCCGATACGTATCCGATTCAAATGCGACCTAACGTCCAGGCCGCATTCATCCGAACTGAACGTCACTGTTTCTCAACAAATCTCACTATTCTGCGTCCTGATAAGCGCAAGTGGGAAGAAAAACAACAACCAAAACGGATTATATGAGGATTAAGTTGTTAATATGCTGCTCCGGCTGGACAACAACTTCAAAAATATGTAAGCTAAGCTCCACCGTTAGCAACCATGTTTACATGTTTACTTCCACAAACACTGAAGCAATTCAATTCAAACAGGTCGCATTTACTGGCAGTGTGAACGGCCCTGGCAAAAAAAATCGGAATTGCCAAAAAATTGGAATTGGGTCACTTCAGGCTGCAGTGTGAACGGACCCTAAATCTCACAAAAGCTCACTCCGTAGTGCTTCGGTACGCGCTCATCTCTTGACAACTCACTCAATCTGCTTTCTGCTCACGCACAACTGTTTCTCTGCTAGCTCCGATTTTTTAATACTTGCGCGGCTCTGTTTCTATGTGCTCGCCACTTGTTATATGTAAATGATCCAAATCACCAGCCAATCACAGACAAGTAATTTTTTATCCTGCAGTATGGTGGACCTCAGTTCCAGACTTCAGTCTTTAGGCTATAACAGGTTTTCTTATTTACAGTGGTGTTTCAGTACAGTCGAAGATAAAATTGATGCTCACCGCAGTCAGGTAAGGTCAATGTGTTTATAGTTCTGGACATATTTCAGGCGCCCAACTTCCACGGATCATAAAAGAGATATTTATTGGATTGCAGAGCAACAACAGGCAAAGCAATCCAATAAATGAAAGAAAAATATTAAACCTTATCAGGCATTTCAATTAGGCTCAGCAGGAGGGGAAGAGACCGACAGACTCCGAGTTGGCTGGAAAAACATCGTCCCTGCTTATTGTCGCTTAGACTTTTCTGACTTCAGATTTAGGGCTGGGAGCCAGAAAATCTATTTTTAAAAGACCAGCATTGACATCATAATGAATATTGGTTAAAAAAATATATTCTCGTGTGTAAGCTCTTCAGTTGTTATTTTTCCCATCTAAGTTTCAAAATTTCTGTTGCATTCCAAATCAAACTTTAAAGAAAAAAAAAAAGTAAACTCCGAGTTTTTACTGCCTCACCCCACTTCAATTAGGCAAGTTCCCAGCTCCACATCATTCCTGGAAATCCACCCAGCAATGAACGTCCGGTCCTAAAACTCAATTATCTCAATGACTGACATCCTACAACAGAAAAATTTTATCCACATTCTATGCAGATGAATCTACCTTGTAAAATCTCCACTATTATTTCACCCCTTCCTCAGCCCCATCCTCACAGAATCCCCAACCAAGCTAATTCACTCCATCCCTTTTCCGTATCGTGCAACAGTCATTTGAGCGAAAAGGGAAGGGCCAAACAAACACATACACACAAATCTCCCCCCACTTCTCCAAAAAAAAAAAAAAAAAAATCTGTTGTCCAGATGCAGTCTCCACATACCACAGCTGCACTAACACCGCTTTATACAACAAGTTGGCTCGACGTTAATGTCGAGTAGAGTGCCGGATGCGCCCTGTTTACCCTTCTGCCTCCGATCACTCCCAGCTCTCCCCACAACCCCCAGCAGCGTCTGCATCCCATCATCGCTCCATCTTTATATATCCTCATAATCACTGTGATGAGGTTATGAGGCCTGTGGCACGCGTGCTGCATTCCTGGGAGGTGATGCGAAACAGAAATGCATTAAATTCCTGATCTGGAATCCATCGCAGGGGGTTTATAGCATATCTCTGTGTGTTAGAGTGTGTGTCTGTGGAAGCTGTGGTTGGGTTAGAATGTCTAAAACTATTCGTATCCCTTAGAGTTCATATTTTCTTTAGTTACAATCACAAATGTCAATGTATTTTATAAAGATTTTATGTGATAGGCCATGGCAAGGACGTGCAAATGTATGAAGTGGAAGGAAAATTACTCATGGTTTCAAAGTTCTTAGCGAATGAAAATCTGAAAGGTAAGGGCATGCAGTTTTAAGCCCCTTTTAATTTGATACTACTAAAGAAAATCCAGGATAACTGGAATGTAACTTTTAAAGTTACATTCGCCACAAACCATGTCAGATGAGCACCCCATACACTTCATAACACAGCATTTCACACTACACATCATCTCTATGGTGAGACATGATGGTGGCAAAATCATGTTGTGGGAATGATTTGCTTTTCAGCAGGGAAAGAAACGCTGTCACAGGCCATGACACACCGCTTGTGTCTGATCCTTCATGCTGAGATACAGGCTTTGAGTCGAGGGTCCCGTTATGAACCACTAGGGTCACAAGGTCAAGTGTTCCTGTTAGAGTACGTACTGGAAATCCCACCAGCATAAAGATGTACTTCTGTACTTCTGAGCTCCTGCAAGTAAAATATTTTAGTTTGTGTTTTCCCCCAAAGTGGGTATGTTTTACTTCATGTTCATGCTGTGTACATACTATCACATGAATACTCAATCTTGGTTGTCCATGGAGGGACCGTTGTGTCAGAGCCTGTATGTGAGCGAAGAGTTGGTCGTGGAGTCTGTCGTGATTCTTGTAATTGAGATGCACATCATCAGATCCAATTTTCCATTGGCTCAGATGCCAATGGAGCCGGTGTGTATCGGCCTTAAGAGATAGGAAAGACTTGATACTGGGCAATAGAGTGATTCGTCTTCCAGCAACTCAGAATGACAATTAGCTCAACCTATGCTGCAGTGAATTAGATCAAAGCATATTCATGTCAGAAAACCGACTTTCATAGACGGTGTCCATCCATCCAGTGTATCTGGGCTTGGGCTGTTGCCAACACAACATAGGGTTAGACATAAAAATGTATTATTGGAATCATTCAGGTGTATTGGTAACACACACATTTTTTCAGACTCTTATTTGAAAAATAGCATACATGTTAGTCTGTTTTTTTCACTATCATACAATGTTTAGTCTCTGACAGAAATCCCTAAAGGATTACAAACTAATAGATGTTTGCTGTTGTACGTAAATACTTTTCCAATGCACTGTGTTTCTGTAAGCCTACCTCACTCCTCCCTTGACTTCTAGCATCTGAGACATTTGTAAGACAACCAAGGGATTCCAAAAATACATAGGGTTTGAAAGATTTAGGAATTCTGGGTATTTACAGTAAATGAGGTTCTCATGGCACCCGAGGGACGTAGTAGGTTTAAGGAGCAGAATTGAACCTGAGGACCAGTAAAACCAAACACCTGCAGAACATTTCCCTTCCTTCACCGTATTGCACATGGCAGCTCACGAAACCCAGGGGTGTGATAGCAGAGCATTAGCAGGTCATGGAGGCAGACAAAAAGAGACAGACAAAAATAGCATTTTCACATTATAGATTTCCATGGAAAATCAAAGGACCCCCCCCCCGAGACGTTTCCTCTAAGGGCCAATGATGCAAGCAGATGTCCTCCTCTGCCTCATAAAACTGAAAAGCACTTAGCAGGAATGAGAGAATGCAGCTTTATCAGCTGCATTCCGCTGCACGAGAACCGCGGTGACGACTGCCAGAAAGACCGCTGTTGGTTCATTGTTGGAATGTCACCTTCAACCTCATTTCACCTGCATGTCATCCTTCTTGACCACAACCACATGTTTCTTCACTAAACACCCCCCCCCCTCCGCCGCCCCCCTGAACCCACCCTCCTGACATTTCACAATACCGTATTAGAGTTGGACTTGTTTAATGTGGGACTAACACCAGAGACTGAAGGTTTTGGTTTAGAAATTCCATGAGGTTGTAGGGTGCAGGGAGACAAAATTCAGGACGAGGAATCTGGCTCCAATCAGTGCATCTGACTTAGGTTGTCTCTGCACCCACAGGAAGTCCAAGCCCGAGGCCGCGGCAGGGAAATCAGACCCCTCTTCCTCAATTGTTCCCTCCAGATTATAAATATCTACTGACAACCAGGAGCCAAAGGTGACCTCTGTGCCACTCAGACTTCCCTTTTTTAATTTACCATCATCCCTTACAGGTAAGAGGTAAGTAAACAACTGTATAACAGGAATGAAGATGCAAGCACATTTGAACGCAAATGCGCAGTGACACATTCCTAACTATGAAGCACTTAAAGAGTTAGTGGCGCATGAAAGGAAGAGGTAAACAACAGAGGACATTTTAACTGGAGCCCTTCAGACAATAGGTGATAGGCAACCGACGGCGTAACTACGACGTATCTGAAGAACGCTTTACGTGACAAGACGGAAAGACTTCACAAGTCAGAGACTCATCTTCTTCCTCCCCCGTGAACACAAAAGAATGTGTAGCAAGGCGCAAATATAAAACACAAGTGTAGAAGAAGAAGAAGAGGATAGAGGGGAAAAAAAAATACCCTGCAGCCCCCCATGGACTGCTGCATTCCTGCCAGCGCATGAAGCTACATCCCTCTCTCCCCCTCTGTTTTTTTTTTTTTCAGCTTAAACAGTCAGGCTTATCACAGCTGAGCCACATTTGGAAGATGGCCTTCTCCCAAAGCATTTGTTTACACGCATCCTACCTAATTGCACAGAACGCATGCGATCGTGCAAAAAAATATAACCGAGCGCAGCAGGTTTGAACGGAGCAGGTCAAGCGAAGCTGGTGTTTATCTGGTGAAGTGTTTGGATGAACCTGAGCGGGACAGAGCAGGGAGGAGAGCAGCTGGAGGTTTACCATCTTCACGCTCCCGGCGTGTTTCAAGCTTTTGGTTGTAACTATTTAAAAAACAAAAACAAAAAAAATCGTCTTTGTGGCGAGACAACCGCTGGTGGTAGATTCACTAATAAAAACCAATGATAACAATAGCTGTCTTACATAACAGTTGAGACTGGAGCTTTTGTCACGAACCTGTTTTCCTTTGGTTTTTTTTCTTACATGTCACCATTTTCCATCTTAAATTTTCCATCAGATTGAGACACAGATTGTTTGTCATTCCACTGATTTAAAAAAATAAAATCTGTCTTTGCCGAAGTTCTGAACACAGTGAGAGCTGCAAGAATCAAGTTGAACAATGAGAGGATGAGGGAGCATCTGTTGAGGAATTAGTGCTGCGAATCGATTAGAAAAAGGATCCAGACTACATTTTAGCGCAGTAACAAATCACCAATAATCACCGTGCTAAACTTTGGAATCTTGAAATGTAAAAAATGCATCACGACCTAAACAAAATATGAAAGAAAATCTTTTATTGCGTAAAACTTCTCTGTTTCCCAGGTGTTTACACTCAGGACGGTTTAAAAGAAGTTACTTTGGATGAGATGTAATTTAGACATGTTAAGGATAAACTGGCCATGTTTCCACTGAACTTTGAACTACAATAAATAGGCTACATCAATTTCAACTTTTCAAAGATTTTATTAGGTGTTAATCACATCAGGGAGAGACAAATCAATGAAAACAAGTATTACAACAATGTAATGTTACATGAAACACAAACAGCTAATTCAGGGAAGTTAAATAACTCTATATTAATATTCCTGTTACTTTCAAATACTTTGGAATTTCCCAGTAAATAGCTAAGTTCTGCCTCGGTTTAAACGTCCATTGTGATGCTATTTTAGTTCAAATTAACGCTGACCGCACCTTTGTGATGTCCCATTGTTGTTGTTTTTTTTTGTTCAGGCGGCCTCAGACAGGTAATGAGAAAGAGGGAAGACATGGGTCAAAGGTCACCTGGTCGGGAATCGAACCTGTGACGGCCGCTTCAAGGACTCAGGCCTCCATATGTGGGTTGTGCTTAACTCCTGAGCCCTGACTTTACATCGCTGACCGCAGTCCTCCTGTGAACTAACCCTCCGCAAATTCAATACAATGAAACGTTGAGGTCTAACTAACAGTTTAAAGAAAAACCTCAATAACGTTCCATGCTGGTTGAACTGAAACTTGAGCTTGTTTCTTATATATGAAAGAAGCATATTTAAAGTCTATAAATTTCAGCAGTCTCTCTTCAAAATATTGAGACGAGAATGTCTGTCTGTCAGACGCTTCGGTAGATTTCTTGAATCGTGGTTCTGTTGTTTTAAGGTTTCATCTGCTTTCGAACGACCATATAAAATAATCGCTGTCTGGGCTTTACATCGTAGCTTGAAGAGATGCGAAGTGTTCTGTACGTAAACTTCTGATTTTGAAGACCTTAATGAGTAAATCTCTGAAATATTCTCTCATTTTTATTTAGCAAATAAAAAATATTTTTGGTAAATCTAACTAACCCAAAACGAGAGAGAAGTTTGGTCTGATTCAACTTCAGTTGGTGAGAGGGATGGGTGGGGGGGGGGAGAAGTTGTATGAAAATGTCGGGTTTCAATTGTAAATATTTTGTCTAGGTTTAAAGTAAATGTGATCTAAGTTTAGGTCTAAATCACTGAAAAAATATGTGTAAACAATGCAAAAATACCAGAAAGCATAAACTGAAGCAGGCAGCTTTGTTTAATTTACCATTATAAACTAATGTCATCCATTTCATTCCATCAGCGTGAAAAAATAAAAAATCCTCTATTTTTTTTTTATTTGTGTGCGAAAAACCAGAGAGGTCAATGGTAAGTATGACGAGAACTTTACCTGTTTACACTGTGCGTGAATAGAAACACATTTGGATGTAAATTGTCATTAAACAAGCTGTGCAGGATGTGCACTGACAGCGAGATGCTGTCTGGGTTTCATTAGGGACGCCGTTCAGGTTTGTTACCATAAGAAAAATGTCAGCTGTGCAGCGAGAATAATAACTCTGAGCATCCGAGCGATCACACGCAGCTCCAAGGTGAGAGAGTTGTTCATAACCCAGAGAAGACGCACTGCTTACACTTGCTCAATTGCTTGATGAGTAACAGACTTTAATTTGTATTTTAAAAAATATCAGTGTCACCACAACAATTAAAATAACACTGGAATAGCAGCGATCTTAGACTTGTACATCATTTTCTATCCTGTGATTTCAGCTAGAAAAACCCTGGACTGGTTATCATAGATCTCGACTTCAGGATTAAATGCCGTCTCTATTTCTCTTTGTTGGTACGAGCAAATATCACGCTAAAGCAGCAGCATGTAACTTTTATTTAAAAATGTTTCTTTTTTTTAACGTATTTGTTAAAGCTGTTATGTTGTGACGGTTTATGAGAAAGATAATCTGTGAAAAAATCATCCATTACCGTACCGTTATCTGAACAAATGCATCGATCCAGCCAATCAGAGCCTGGAGGGAGGGTCTTAGTGCTGTCAATCACCGTCATACAACTCTAGAAAAAATTAGTATGTATGTATTTGTATCTATATGCTCTCCCTATCTCTGCTATGCTACAGCTAGTTCACCACACTGGAGCCTAATGTGGCTAGATAGATTGGCCACAGATGACGACAACAGATAAATGGTTTACCTGTAACAGTAAGTTGTTTCTCCATCATTAGCACATTTAGCAGCGAGTACATGAGGGTGATTGACAGCGCCAAGACCCGCCTCCTGGCTCTGATTGGTTGTTTTTGGTCGGGAGTGGTTCAGTAGCGGCTTGGGGAGGAGGTGGAGGAGATCGATCTTTTCACAGATTGTCTGTCTCGTAACAAACTGTCACAACAGTTTGAACAAATATGCCAAAAGGCGTATTTGCAAAAGTTATCGACGCGCAGACTTTTATTTTCATGTCAGACAATTTCCATTTTATTTTTGCACATTGCTGGTTTCATCCTTCAGATGGAACAAATTTTCAGAGATGTGTGTAAAGTTCAGCCTCTGGATGAACAACGCTGCTAGCATCAAACGGTTCTATACGACACGCACGTTTCAGTCGTATAGAACTGAAATATGCAGTTCTGTTCCTACAGCATCTAAGATATGCTGCGGAGACCTACATGTTGTACCAAATGTCATCTGTTTTTACACATGAAAATGACCAATTTTCCAGAGTTGAACCTTGCTGGGCAGCTTGAAGAGCCAAACCTTTAGAAAATATGTTCTAAATCCACAAGTTTCACAATCATCCTTTTAGAAAGTGACAAAACATCCCTTAAACCGTAAAGCTTTAATGAAGACAATGTGAAAGTGATCCTTTGGTTCCAAAGCTACAGATAATCCCCCGTTTCTAATGATGTGTTACACAAGCATTTAGCACACTGCAGTTCCAGGGTAACATTTCAGAGAGTCTGAATCACTCGCTGAGGAAACCAGAGGGAGTGATGGCCAGAGATGCAAGCCAGATTTATTGTTTCGATCCACTGTGAATGCAGCGTTGGGCGGGTTAGGATCTGAATGGGGGTCGGGGGGCTGTAAAGGGCTCAGCACGCAAAGCTGCACATGACTCATGATTGCAGAATGCGATGGAACAGGAAATATAATTTCTAATTACGATTTTTTTTTTTTAACATCGGAAGGCTAACAATAGTAAACATGCTATTTTCGAAACACATTCATGGGCCCCTCGGGGGGGATCCATCACTTGGAACTGAGGGAGACGATGTGTGATGAAGCATCTTGGAAATGAAATCTGAATTCGCTCTGCTTGTTGCCTTCGTCCAAGTCGAGAGAAAAGAAACAAACAAACAAAAAAAAAAACGTAGCAACTATTTGCAGACGGGTGAAAAATCTAACACCCAACGGCGATGAAGAGATTAACCACGATTACCTTAAAATGAGGGAGTATAAGACGGTGATTATGTTTGACTTTAGTGGTTAGTGGGATGTGTGTGGAAGTATTAAGCAGATATAAAGTCTGAAAACCAGATAGACCAATCTCTAGTGTTCAAACTGAATATCGTTTTTGATGCCTTGTGATTCTCAGAGGAGGTTTGTTGAGCATTCAGGAAGTCGTGGCAACTTTCACGCTGTCACAATGTGACCTCATGTGTTCACATGGTACTTAAGGTAGGTAGGTAAATACTTAATCTTAGACACTGGACGCCGAACAAAGCTGCTTCCACAATTAAACACGCCACAAATAAGCCATGTGAACACCACAATAAAATAAAACACTTATTGCTCTATAAAAACACATATTGCACATTCCCGCATACATTCCAGCAAGTAAACGAACCAACAAATCAGACCAGAGCATTAGCATGAGAAAGTACAGAATGTACGGAAGCATGAAAGAAAAAGGCGACTGTTCACTCCTAAAAAAAATAGCGTTATAGTTTAACGGGGGAAAGAAAACAAACTGGCATGCAAAGTTTTTTTGTGTCTGTGGTCTTGTATTGGATGCATTGTGAGGGCATTTTCCTAACACAAACTTTAGGAAAAAGTCCTAGAGTATGTGTTAGTGCCTTGTGAGGACTCATTGCTCCTAAGAGGAAGCTCTGCTTGGTGTTAGGGTTTGGGTTTAGGACTAAGATGTGAACTGAGTTTAAGTTAGGTTTAGGGTTAGGCATGTAGTAGTAATGATTAGGTTTTGGGTCCGGGTCTATGTCGCATGTTATTGCTTACATCTGGAAATTTTGTGCATGCACACAACGCTGCAGAGCAAAAAGACGATTCATTTACTTGCTATCCATAAAACGCTCTGCCGCTATAGAACAATTCCTTTAAAATGAATCCTGGAGATGTAAGTGTTATTCATTTATGTCAGCAAAGGGAGAACAACGCAGAACAACCATTAAAGAACAACTCAAAACCATTCATGTCCCTTTTGGGCTACGTGACCCGTCGCCATAGCAACTGACTGACAACAGCTCCACTAGTGTATCAGGATTCAACACCAAAAATCACACAAGCATTTCCCACACAAAGAACAGAACATTCAGTCTGTTGCAGTTTTATGTTTTCAGTCTTGATTTTTATTTTGCGATTATTAATAAGTGGTTGCCTGACTAGCTAATTCAATTAGCTAATTAGCTAAACACCTGCGCTACTGACCTGTTAGTAAGTGTGTGGGCTGCCTTCTGTTTTTTTTTTTTTTAATAAGCACAGAGTTCTGCAGCACATCTATATGTTAAGGTTGTCAAAGTCAAGCCAGCATAGCTATTTTTTATTTATTAAAATATATAATTGTTGTAAGTTTTAAGTCAATACACAGTTAGTTTTGTGGAAGTACAAGGGTATGTGCGTGTGTGTGTGTGTGTGTGCGTGTGTGTGTGTGTGTGTGTGTGTGTGGGGGGGTGTGTGTGGGGGTGTGTGTGTGTGTGTGGGGGTGTGTGTGTGTGTGTGGGGGTGTGCGTTTGTGTGTGTGTGTGTGTGTGTGTGTGTGTGTGTGTGTGTGTGTGTGTGTGTGTGTGTGTGTGTGTAATGATGGTGTGAGGTGCAGAATGTCTGTCGGTGGACCAAGGCATGTTTTTAGTGAAAGTGGTCGGGAACCCACTGTTCCTGACAACAACATTGGTCATTGGTCAACACTAAAGCTGCTTTTCAACCAGAACTCAACGAGATGCTGATGTCGATCACTGTCACAGACTTCTCTTACAGGTGCTGAAATTTCTGGCAATCAGAATCCACTTTCCGTCCTGCTCGACCTCCGGTGGAATGCTAGGACTCTCCAAATGGATCCCTGGTGTGTTTTGCACTTTCAACAAAACAAAAAGACAAACCAGAAACAAGTTTCACTGATTCCTCTTCAAATATGTCAGTCGCTCTTGTGAGTCATGGAGTTTCGAAAGTTGTGTCAGATCACCTAAAGCTGCATTTCAAAGCTAATCCCTCATGAGCTAAATTTACAGACTGACCACTGGGGGGGAATTTAAGGACTTCTTATATATTTTTAACCTTTCTCTCTTAGATTTGGAGTTTAAAGGACATACTTCTCCTCATACACCTAAAGCAAATCTAGTTTTCACATTTCATATGTCATAAGTCAACACAAGAAAATCTGTTAAAGTCCACAAATCATTTTCCGAAATAAAACCACAAACTGCCATCTCCAAATGCTTTTATTTTATGTTTATCTACAATAATTACCTACAGCAGTGACTCATTTTGCTTTGTTTGAGCCGAATGAATGACAGATTGTAAATCATTATTTTGGAATGGCAACATGCAGTCACATTACATAAATTAAAATGTGAATTCCAATGAAGCTCATCTGTCAGACTAAAAGCACTTTCTGCAAATAACATACTTTTCTATAAGTCCACATTTTTTTATATTCTCTTATTGATCTACTGCAACATTCTAATCATAAAAGTCATTAGCTGTACTTAAGGTTTGAAAATGTCACTGTGTGTAACTTATTCTATTCCACCCGGGCGTTTTGTACAGCTGAATGGTTGCCATGGGAGATTAAAGGGAATAACATTATAACTTGATGCTCAAAGAAATAAATTTTACCTTTTAACATTTTCTCATATTTTTTGATTTTGGACATGAAAATAAACACTAATAATAAACACAAAAATAAACACAGCTTTAGTGTTTAGTGCTAATGACCAGCTGATGCTTTTTTTTTTCAGAGTCAGTAGAGGTAACCGCCATGTTTCAGTCTACAGAAAGATCTAACTTTAAACCCAGACCGAGTCTGCTTGACAGAGTATTAAGATTTGGATTTGGCTTTTCTAGGAACATCTGGGCTAAAGTAAAAACAAGAGATTAAAATTATTGCCTCAGCTAAACAGTCCAGGCTATTATTTCTCTGTCAGACTATGTGCAACATAGCTTTTCCCTTGGGCAAATTGGTATTTTCCACTTGACGATTCCTGAACTTGTAGCTCTCCACCAAAAAAGGAAAAACACATGCATGACATTTGTTTATTTCTCTTGTTGTTTTCTGCATTGTTTTTCGGAAAAATGAAAGGAAAAAAAACGCAAAGAGGAATGTTTGGGCTGTCTATCTGAAAAAAAAGGCATTTTGAGGAAATGTTCTTTCAGAGCAAAGAGAGAGAGAGAGAGAGAGAGAGAGAGAGAGAGAGAGAGAGAGAGAGAGAGAGAGAGAGGAAAAAAAATTCTTCTGTCACATTCCAGAGCAGCCGAGTTAATGAGAGCCTCACGCTTCCTGCACATCATTCTCCGAAGTAATAAAAACGCTGGATGAAATGTGGAACTATAAATAGTCTCAAAGTAACTAATAATATCACACGCTGGCTGCCTGCCAGTGTTGAGCTCATGCTGTGTTCTACTGACCCTTCGGTGTGGAAATCCACCGCAGCTTCATCCCGAGCGGCATCCAAAGAAAACTGCTTTTGTCTCTGTTTCTTTTTTTTTTTAACAATGAAATCAGTTCATGCAGAACACTGAAAAGTCCATTTTAAAATGGTCTGTACCTTCAGAGCACTGTCTGGGTAACATAAAATTCTGGAGCTCATGATCAACATGCAGAACATGCAACTAAAAATCTGGACGGCGTCCAAGCACAGAGTAATAAGCTATTTTCCAGAGACGTAACGCTGTGTTCCTCTGACATTATACTTCTGGATTAAAACCAGTAGCTCACGTGTTACTTAAAGCTGCACTATGTTACTTTTATAAAAATGTTATTTTAGATATTTTTCAAAACTGTCACCATGTCGTGAAAGTAAGGTATGAGACACATAATCTGTGAATTGTTTTTTTTTTTTTTAGCTTCTTTGCTTTTTTGCAGCGCTAACTAGAAACAATCAGAGCCAGGAGGCGGGACTTAGCACTGTAAATCATCCTCCGTATGGTGATGCTCATCCCCCCTTTGCTCTCTGCTATGCTGCAGCTAGCAGAGCCTGTAGTGAATGCTAAGGCTAGTTAGCATAGCTACTGATGACGGTGGATAAACTGTTTTCTTGTAACGGTAAGTTGTTTCTGCGCCAGGTAAGTGCTACACATTTAGCAGCGAGTACATGAGGGTTATTGGCAGCATCAGGTCCCCCCCTCTGTCTCTCATTGGTAGTTTTTGTGGCACATTTCTTTGGACAGCAGTAATAGTCCAGGGAGGATGTGGAGTAGAGTGGTTTTTTTCCACAGATCTGTTTTGTATCATACTGTCATGACAAAGTGACAGTTTTAAGAAACAAGTAAAAAAACATTATGTTTTAAAAATTACATACTGCAGCTTTAAGCTGTTTTCTTGCTGATGCACTCTAGTTTAGAGCAATTGTCTGCTTTGATTTTAGTGCTGTAGTCAGAAAACACTGCATGTACGATAAATTCAGATTTATGCACAGTGGGCAAACATCTCTCCTGTTCTCAGAAATATTTAAGATCTAGAGCAGTCCGACCTGCGGAACATGTGCATCTCAAGAAAGTGTGACACCACTATGGTTGTCATTCATCAGTTATTAATTACAAGCTTAATTAATAATTGCATGTATAGTGACATACTTCATAATTTTCACTGAAAATGTGGCTACTGAAAACGACAAATTCAATAAAAAAATTTTTTACGGTGTTTTATTGGTTTTTAAATTAGTATTTATGTGGTGGTGATTGCAATGTTCCACCCGTGTTGGGCCCATGAACGCACCTCGGCTCCCCTCCGCCTGCCACCCGCCCCCCGGCTTTCCGTTTGCAGCGATCCGTGGCTCATTAGTGTGGCAGGCACCAGGTGTGCACGCCAACGATTTCATTCTCCAGGGCGTTGGCTGTTTGCTCGGTTGCACGTGGCTGGTAGAGCGTCCTAACTGGGTCAGCGTTGATGTTGTGCTCCTCAGGACGCTACAAGTAAGCCTTGGGACCCAAAAGATGGCGCTGGCGTTTTTGGTTATGGTGGCCCACCGTGATTATTTTATAGGATATGCGAAGGTACAACAACATACCACAAGATATATCTGTACTTTGTGTTGTTTCAGAAGTTAAAATGAAGCATAGCATAGTGTGTTTAAGCCATGTTGAAGTGAAAATGAATGTCAGAGAAACTGCTAGAGATGTCTTTTTACTGTTTTATGGGCTATGCTCTTCATAATAAAACATAATTATGCCCATATGACCACAGACACGTTGCAGCGTGACGTCACGAGCCCCCAGCATCCTGCTGGAGGGCAAAAAAACTGCTAGCTAATGATGACTAGCATTGGTTGTAGCTGTTGTCAACACAATGCGCTAAATCTTAAATGTATGTATGATATTTAAAAGAAAAAGGGACACAATGACCTACTACTAATTGTCAACATGACAACAATTAGATAACAAAGTCAGGAAAAAAGTTTTAATAAAAAAAAAAATAGTGAGGAAGTAGGTCAATTATGCTAGCTTGACTTTGACAACCGTAACACTTAGATTTGCTGTTGAATTTGATGTATTTCGGTTCAGTAAAAAACAAAAAAGCTGACTCACACACCAACTCAGATCATAAGTAGAACAGGTGTTTAAATTAGCTAATCAACCACTGCTGTAGATTAGCTAATAGCAGTGGTAGCAGAACTACAGCAACTTTTAGTAATAAACATCAAGCCTGAAAACGTAAAGCTGTATCCCACACAATGTTTTCTTTGTGTGGGAAAGGTTTGCATGTTTTTTGGTGTTGAGTTGTGATACATTAGTGGCGTTATCAGTTGCAATGGCAACGTCTGTGCGTAGCGTAGCTGACACGGGCAGAGAAAAATGAAGAATAGAAGTGGTTTTGAGTTTTTTGGCGTTATTTTACCTGTTCTGTGGCGCTCTGCGATAAGTTAATAATACCTACATCTCCAGGTTTCATTTTGTCAACAAAATGATTCTGAAGGATGTAAAAGAAAAGCGCAAAATTTCCAGATGCAAATAATAACATGCAACCTGTCCATATATATCCATGTAAAATAAAGAGCTCTTTGTTAAAGTGGCTTCTTAAAGTATGGAAACCAAAGAAGATTTCACTTGTGGGTTTTTTTTTCTGTTTACCCTACCAATAAAAAAATTGTCAACTTTAGCAACTTTTTCACTGATATAACATGATAATAACTGTGACACCTGCTGTAAACTTTGACTTTATGGAAAGCTAAAATAACACTAGGTTGGACAATGACTGACACATTTATGTAGAAAAGCATTATTTGAAAACAAATGCTATAAAAGCAATTGTCTCACACACACAGTTTGTGCACAAAACAAAATCTTTTGTGCACAAAATGTTTTGTGCACAACCACTCCTGACTCCATGACCTGTGTGTATTTTAAGGGATATGAATAGTTTTGCAAGGCACTGTACTACATTTATCATTATGTTATTATCTAGTGTTGCTTACCTTGCAATGATTAATGTGAAGATTTTTACTATCTTCTTCAATAAAATCTCTAACCATTCCATCTTTAGGAATTTGATCCAGTCAGTGCCAGAACTTCCCCTTGGTGTAAAAGTCAAATTCCTAAGAAACTTGGAAGTCACTAGTCGCACTGTCAAACTGTCACCATCATGCTTTAACTCATAAACCTTTTTTAAGCTATTACTAGTGACACAGAGACTTTACAGATGTTTTGGGTTTGCGATAAGGTCACGATGACATGGATTTCCTTGATTCTGAGAGCTATAAAGTTTCCTCCAGCCGTCAGATGCCATCATTCACAGCTTCCTCTGCTTATCTTTGTCTACATGTGAGCATTTCCACAGCAGTAAACTACCTATAGAAATTAAAATTCATTGTTAGAGAAATATCTTCAACATATCCTCAACAGTGCAATCAATTTAACAAGAAACTGCTGGATCACCCGCATCCTTTTGTGAACAAAAAAGCTATTAAATGTGCCAACATAATCATGATTTATTTTTTTTATGTCTTGAAAACTTTTGGGTATGAAAAAAAAAATCCTCATGACTGATGATTAATTTTATGAATCTACAGAGCACCAACTCAAAAGTCAGATCTTTTATTTCTATGTAAACAACTGAGAGGAAAATGACTGTCTGCATGTTTGGAACGTGCAGCTAGTTTGGTTGAGTTACAAGGAGCCAAAGATAAGAGAAGCCCACCCTGCCGGGACAAATAACTCGCCATGCTTTGGTCTTGTTGTGAAGATGGAACATGTGTTTGTTGCTCTAACTTAGAACAACAAACACATGTTTCGGGCACTAAATAACCTTCAGCAAACATTTGTTGCAGGCCTAAAAAGCAAAATCTGGTCTGCCAAAAAATCTTGGTGTTGGTTCGGTTGAGGTGAACTCTGGCGCGGTTTGAGTGCATATGTGAACGGCAAGTGGACCGGAGATCACACTAAAAGCAGCAAGCGGACTACAGCGCAAGGCATTCTGGGTACATACAACTAAAACAAGCGTATGAGTCCAGTGTTAGTGGGAGAAATGCTAGCAGCCTAAGACAAAAGAGAAATCCTACAACTGCTAACACCTGACTGAGATCTTCCACGAAGAAGAAAGTTGCGTTCAGTGTCTTATTTAGTGGTTTTGTTTCCTTCAGTGGTACTTGGTGCAGCGCCACCACAGGCGAGGAGAGAAACAGATTTTTTTAAAGGGTTTGGATCAATTGATACTGCAGCAGCTGAAAATGTCACAAATGTTTCAATTTTGGTCCCCAATCAAACCAAGTCTACCAGACTATCAGGTGGAAAACATCCTTAATCTTTGTCAATCACAGCTTTGTTTTCTTTGCATGTTGACGTCTCAGTGATCCTAAAAACTAGTCTTGCTTCGAAACACATTTTAGCTTTAGGTCATTGTGAACCCACAATGACATAAATAATCTGATTTTGGACTGAAATTTTGAGTTTTTTCTCTTAAGGTTTTGGCAGAAAACGGACTGACAGTTGGAGATTCTGGTGACTAAAAAAGCTGCCAGTTACCGAGGCAGCTTTTTGTTAATATTTAGTCTCAATAGTGTCAACTAACTCTGACTGGTCTTGATGCCCAGATCAGATGTACATTTTTAGTAGCTAGGATGCTGCAGCTCACAGTAAACTATGGACATTTTGGACTGATCAAAATAAAATTATATTAAAAAAGAGTAAAAATAAAAAAGTGGGTTAATGATAATCAATGCCATCGTAGCAAAATTGTTTTCCTGTTATTGTGCACCTCTGGTTACATTTAATATTATGATCTGTGTGACTCATCACCATCAAGTTGATTTGTACCATCATTATTTATATTCGCTGGCCTTAATTTTGTTGGCGCCCCAGGGGCCCACACCCTCCCAAACCCGGCTCTGGTCGAATTCTCATCCCATATTGTGATTTTCTTTTTTTCACTGGTATTTTTCAAAAACCTTCACACTGATTTGGATGTCGTGCTGACTAAGTGATTTCTTCTGGTCCTTCTGGCACTCGTCATCTGTTTTGATCAGTTCCCATGTCAACGGGACAACTGCTTGCATACGAGAGCAGCTGACTGAGCTGCATGCAAAAAAAATCCTTCTTACTCCAGAGTAATGCTCTTACGTAATGCCTTTAAGTGCCACTAAGGAGGAGGTATTGCTGATTTTGGAACGGTGAGAGTTTAGATCGGATGAGCTCTAGGAATTCAAGACTCTCCTTTTTCCTAAAATTACAATGACAGTTAAAACGAAGCACACCAACTTTTACTTTGGTGTGCTTCGTTTTAACGAAACACACCATTTTACGTCATAAATAGTGCAGCTTATGACAGAACCTGAATTATTGTTTTGGGTGAAAAAAAACTCCTCCAAAGAGACTGTTGCCTGGTACACATTGCAAAATTTTAAAATTATCAACCAATTTGTAGGTGTGTGAGAGACGACACACACGATAAAAAGTCTTGGGTATAATGGGTTTGGTTGTAGAGTGCGTGGTGTGGGGCCACATGGCAGGAGCAACACACACCATACACAAACTCATTCACTGTCACTCAGATTTCAAAATGTCTTGAGACCCAACGTGAGTTCAGAGTAAGCAAACATGGCCGGCTGGGAAGAAGCAATGGCGATAGTATAGTGTGCGGGCTACCAAAGAAAAACGGTACAAAGACTCTAACATCCAACGGACTTTCTGGTGAGCCGTGGCAGCTGCTTTGTCTTCTGTGTCTTCTGTCTTCTGTCACCTTGCTTTCTGATGGGCAATCAACGGTTGGGATTAGCGTGGCATTATGTGGGTTTTAAACCATAACCGCTAGAAACCATTTTAAATTAATGCTACTTTAATCAGATTTTACTGTTTTATTTACTATTGTTTTGGGCGGAGGCAGTGATGAGCATACTTTAGCTGATGTGTTAATAGCATAGATATTTTTTTTGTTCAGGGTTTTTGCTAACTTTGAAAACAGTTAGCACAAGTAGCTTCCCTTAAATTAATTTAGCTAATTTACTTTACGATTTTATAAACTTTAGTAGTTGAAGTTGAACATTTGTGTTGAAGTTTTTGTTATCGACTGTTCTTCAAGTAGTCAGACGTTTTATAGTCTTGCTCTGTTCCAAAAAATCTCTTCTTGAAATACAACCAGACAGGTAGGTGTGCAACTTGTCCCTTATGAGGGCGACATACACAGTTGTTGTATCACTGACACAGTAGATATGAACATCATTGAGTTTAACACTTTAGCATTAGCTTCTGCTAAATACCTTGTTGGTGTAGCGATTTAGCAATAGTGGAACTAATGTCTATCACTAGTGCTTTAGGGTTAGCACAACAAACTTTTGAGATAGCAGCCATCACTCTCTGACACCTGGAATAAAACTTTAGTGCACACTCATTCTGTCACCAACAAACAGATGCTAATGGAGAGATCCGGTTTGTTTGAATTGATTAGCTTATGTTGGGGAGCGCCTGTTCAGCTTAAAGCTTGAGTTCCTAATTTTTGCAGTGCGTGTAGTTTCCATAACGACAATGGGCTAATTTATACATAATGGAATCTGTGTGGAAATTTAAAATCACACCTGACTGAGTCAGAGTGAAGCTAAGCCATTTGAAACACTCATTTACACTCTGAATTTACCAGACACTCAGAAACAGTCTCTATACAACAACCGAGAGAAAAAAAAGTTCTTTATGTTTTAATCACAACCAAAAGCTTCTGTCAGGACAGAATCTTATCAGGGTTTTAGAAGCATACTATGGTGCAGTGAAAGCTGAAGAATATACACCTATAAAAATTTGATAATGAAAACCTGACTATGTAGACCAACTTTTTTCCTTTCCTTATAGCCCACACTAAGATCCAGTGCATCCACTTGCCTTCAGAAACCACCTAGTTAGTAACTATATACAGTAAATCCCCTGCTAAGGATTGTTTTAGATGACTTAAACCAAGAAACACAGCAGACAGAGGAAGGATAAAGTTATGGAGAAGTTTAAAGCAGGTATAAATTTAAAAACAACACACCAAGCTTTGGACTTTCCACCATATACAATCTGTCATCCATGTTTTTATTCTAATTCCGTAGCCCGTTGAAATTTACATGTAAAGTGTGTTATAGATAAAATTCCATTATCACTATTATAAAAACAGAAATGGCTTGGTGAAACATGGCTGAAGAAGTTACAACCGATTTGGAAAGAAGAGCATTGATCAAAGAACCAGCCCATGATAACTCTGGGGGAGTTGCAAGTAAAGATCAGGTGGAAGAATCTGTTGACAAATCTGGCCTTTATGGAAGACTGGCAAGAAGAACGGCGTTAAAAAAGAGCTGTGCCAGGTGCCATATCAGGCCCAGTCAACGTGCAGTTCAGTTTGTCAATCGATTGATTGATTGAACTGTACGTCATCCATGGTGGCACCATCATTCTATAGGGATACTTTAATTTCCCTCGATTACAAGTGACATAAAAAAAGAAAGGAGACTCAAGACTCAGGTTAATGTTCACCTCAGAACAGAAAAGCAAATCACAACCTTCACTTGACAGCTATGTGCAAATGCAATTATGCTATCATAGGAAATGCCTATGAAATATAATGAAATGTGTGGATGTAAAGCAACACGATGTGAGAGTTTGAGGGACATAAATACTTCATAATCACCATAAATTAGGAGTCCAGCAGTAACCTTGATTTTTTTAATTTTGGCAGATCAGTAATCAACTGATACTTCTCCTTTTGAGATGTCAAGATGTAAAGGACATTATAAGCAAAATATACTATGACTTACACGTGAAGCCGATCTTGGGAAAGATCTAAAAATCATCTACTGTTCTCTTTTGCTCTACTGTGTGAGAGATTTGACCGACAGAACCGCTCCCCACAAGGTCACATCTGCAGGTTTGCAGTTAATCTTTCTCTTTTCGACTAAAGTCGGAATCGGCAGGTCAGGCTTCTTAAAGATCGGTAAGATCGCCCAGAAAACCACAGTTGGTGCAGCCTGGCTGTAAATGTCAATGAACTTTACAAAGGCCAAAGTGTGAAAGCATGCTATTCTGGTAACATGTCAGAGCAGGACAAAAAGGAGCAATAACTTTGATGAAGTTTTGATTCCCACAAACTATCACTCATGCCATTTGTGGGTCCGCCTGCAGCAGTCGGTCTCTGCATGTTTCTGGTCTGAGTGTCTTCGTGAGGGGTGGACGGGGTTGACATGAACTGTCAAGCAGTCCCTCCCACTGGGTCTGGCATTCAGGTACAGCTCCCTCCCTCCTCTTATAAAGCCCCTCATGTCAGCAATGTAATCTTCAGACTTCAACCCATGGCAAAGCCTTTACAGCATTGAAGAAAAAAAAAAAAACCCAACTTCACTTATAATAGACTTTGATTCCTCTATATCACGTCCCAAGAAAGACTCTGTGGTGAGTAACACTTTGTGGATTTTAAATTGCCGTTCTAAATATTGAGAACATTAAATCTAGAAGCTGTAAAGAGTCATAACTTGTTAATCTTGAGCAAACTAAATGCAGTTTACATATTCTGATTGACAGCTTCGAAAATGAGATTGTCTCTCCAAACTGTGATGTGCTGCTGTGTTTTCACCACTGTGGTCCCACTAATCAGAGGGGACCCTGTGGAGCCCCACGGCACCCTGAAGAAAAGGTGAGCTGCCTCACAAACAAGCAGCAGAGGACATTTTGTTCACGAGATGGTCGCTCATATATTAGAAAATAAATAAAGCTGAATAATTGAACTTAAAGGCTTGATTTTTTGGGGGGGAAAAGAACCTTTCAATATCTACTAAAATTATTGTGGTATTGGCAATAGATATGTTAATTTGACTGGTAAATGATGTTGCTTCCTCCCGTTTCTGTAAATGTTTGCTGCAGGTTCAGAGAATGGCTGCAGAGCCACATGAGCAGGGACCCCCACACCCAGCTGAGTGCAGCTGCAGAGCGGACCTCTGTGGGACCAGAGCAGAACCAGGATGGAGAAGCATCTTTACAATCAGCAAGGTAAATAAGAAGAGATGCTTCTCCTACACCCCACTGACAGCACTGGTACTTCAGATTACTGTCTGGGCAGAAAAGCAAATGAGAATTATGATCCTTAAATCCATAATAATACTGTTGGATTTTTGATCTTCATTTGGATGCCTTAGACACAACAATGCTGTTACCTTCAGAAACATATTATTAATGATTTTGATTTTATGATTTAACTCCTTAAGTTCTCATTTTAGAAGTTAAAAGTATTTTTTTAGTCCCCCACAAAGTTGATATCCTTACCAGGCCCAGACCCGTTTTGTAAATATGCAAGTTGACATACAGGAATATTTAATCTTTTTATTTCTTTTCCCCCAACTCATACTCTCCAATTGTAAGTTCGTAGGGTTGGGTTCCAGAAAAGTCAACATTTTATTCATTTATATAACATTTATTTTTATGCTAAATGGTAAATTTACAATTGATGAAAAAATAATGTCTTGATCAAGCAGAAACCTATAAAACATAAAGATTTTAAAGACTTAACACTTGTGAATAAAAAAAATTGCAGTTGCCATGATGATGTATTTTATAGTTTTGATATAGTTTAAAAAATTTATCTCCCCAAAAATACACAATTTATCCAAATTTGATCCAAACAGTCCAAGTTGTGTAAAAATAAAATCCAACAATACATGACATTAACCTGTGAATCTGTTATTTCAGTTTTGGAGGAAACATCAGATCCAAAAGATCCGCTGGCTGCTCTTTGGCAACCTGTTCAATTCACGTCACATTTGAAACCGTGTACAAAAGCAACATTCCCAAGCCCTGCGCTCCACAAGGTAAGATCGGCCCTGATGGCTTTGGACGCCGACGCCGCCGACGCTCCACTGTGGGCGACCCTCAGCTCACCCTCCTGACCGAGAGACCAGCAACGAGCAGTGAAAAACCATGCTCCAAGGACAAAAACACACCTTTAGAGGCAAAGAACAATTAGCGTTGGACCTTGTTTTTGATTGATTGTTTGTTTCCAGCATAAAGACTTTTCCACAGACTTAGGTCTTAATTTTAATTACCCGTGGAGTCCATCAGGGGGAGCTCTGGCCTCCCTTTTGGCTGGAAACGATACATACATGCTTTTTTAGCTGTTGGTGTGTCTGAACAGTGTGATTTATTGATGTGCTGGAGTCAGAACCTGTGGGACTTGATAAGAATGTGCCTCTTCTTCAGCCTTTAAAGTGAACCAGCCATGAACTGGGGAGGAACCAGTGAAGCAACTGGAGCTCTGGAAGCTCAAATCAATGAAGTGAAATGAAGGAAAGGAACTGCTCATTATGTGCAATTTACACATCTTGTACCAAACCGTTATTTGCTATTTAGTACTATTTAACTGTCAACATGTATATATGAATATAAATTCTATATTTAAACAATATAATTTTATACATGTTAAAAATATGCATTTTTTTTATTTCAACTTGAATGATATTTTTTCTGTATGTAACCTGAGTGAATAACTGTAAGCAGAAGAAAATGTGATAACATTACTGCATTTTGTGCTGTATTAAAGCTTAGTTGTTTCAGATTTGTCTTACAGGTTGAAGAGTTCTAAAGAACTAAGTAGGTGTTGTGCTGCCATCTAGTTTTGAGTTACATTTCTAAATAAAAGCTTGTCTTTCACTTTGGGAAATGCTTCATGTTAATCCTTGAACATCTTAATGTTATGTGATTTGTGTACAGCTAATCTAAAATAGCTTTGAATGTTACTAAACTTCATTCATGGATTGTGGCAAAGCCAGAAATTATAACTGATTCCAGCAGTTCTGCTTTCAACCAATGTCAGAAACTATTTAAAAAATGATGTGGTCACCAGCTTCAGTCTCTGGGGGTTCAGATGCATACGGGTGTCATTTTGGGACAGTGTGTGTTGTAAAAAAAATTCTGACTTACATTAGGAGCAAAACATGCGCCTCACATTCCATTTTAAAAATAACTCTTTTCATCAGCTCCCTGTTTCAAAAGAAAAACATGTCCTAAAAGGAAATCTGTCCACGGGGAACATCATTCTGGAGTTGAGCAATCCTTAATCTTTCCTGAAAATGTTCTTTTGGCAAGGAATAAAGGAAGAAAGTACAGGAACTGGAACTGTACAGTTCATTCTAGATATTTACTGCGACTGAAATAATTCTTGAAAACATTAAAGTTTGTCTTAGTTTAAATGTTTCCAACAGGGCCGCCGACATAAAATTCACACCAGATGTCAGGAACAACCCAAGTAAACCACATAAAGAAACTGAAGTAAAATAGCCCACATAAACAATAATGGGTAAAAAATTGTCATCTCTAACATCTCTGTTTCAGAGCTCCTAATTGGTGCTGATTAGAAATGAAGGCAGATGGCCACTATCTCCAGAAGAGCTTCAGATGGAGCTTAAGATGCACCACTTGCTCTCATTCTTCTCTCCCCTTTGTTGCCCTCTTCTCTTTTTCTCCCTCTCCTTTGCCTCTCTTCTACAACTAGCTATGATTTTTGTTAAATTAAAATTTAAGTTATCCTATGGATTGCTTTCCTTCATTTGTTATGCTTCTAGAGCCAGGCTGCAACAAATTGGGGGCTTGTCCGGGATGTAAGCAGAAAATCATAATTGTTAAAATAAATTGCTGAATAAGTTCTGACATTGTGAATATCTGTTCAAACCTCCAGCATGGTTGAGAGGACTCACTTCATCCCATGCTAATTTTGCAACCTCTACATCTTGTTCATTACTGCCACGCATAGCACCAAGATGAAATCCCGGTTGATTTGAGAGGAAGTGGACTTGCCTCATTGCCCCAGTCGATTTTATAGCCTTTCATACTTTGAGTTGTTGCCAAAACGACTCACATGATGGGATTGTTAGGTGGCAACTTTTGATTGTCAACTGAACTTTTTATGGAAATGAGCTAGAGCAGTGGTTCCCAAACTTTTTCTTCTGGCCCCCCCCTCCCCCCAGTGGTTTCCAAACATTTTCTGCGCCCCCCCATATGGATTCTGTATTGATATTAGCTAGTCATCTTTTAGCTAACATTACCTGCATCCAACAGCCTCAACTCAGTCGGTTAGTTTGGAGGGAAAAACTGTGAAAAGTTATTTGCGTTTTGCTGGTCTAACACAAACCTACGTAGCTCCGCACAGCAGCAGCAGGTCTCCTTCACAGGTGTAAACCCAGCGCGAGCGTCGTAGCGCTCATGTTGCGTTTAAAGGCGGCTCGGAAAAACAGGTTACAACATGTTAACAACGGATTAAACAGTTTTAACTGCTGATAAAAGTGACAGAGGACACAAATATGGGAAGTGTGGAAGCCTCTACTGTATCAAATTGACATAGGAATAACAGAGAGTTGGCCATTCTAAGGTAAAAACCCAGCGCATACAATGTTCATGTTTTGTTTTGTTTTTTTCATCCAGACGGCTTCCCGCGCCCCCACTGCAATGACACGGTGCCCCCCCTTAGGGGGTGCGCCCCACAGTTTGGGAACCTCTGAGCTAGAGTTTGATTAGAGTGGACTAAACAAAGCTGAAGTGAATGTACAATTAAAAGCTTGATACTTCCAGCCTGTGGTCATAACTGAAGAAGCTTTTTAGATATGAGGTAGAGCATCTCCAAGACACAGGAAAAGAAGTTTAGTGGCATTATATTTAAGCACTTAGGATTCCTGCAAAAAGCTTCTTTCAATAGTTTTGTAGAATTTTGACCCACTCTTCAGATCTGCTGAAACTGAACCAGGTTGTTAGGCCACCTTGTTCACACACACATTTTGGGCTCTGCCCACAAATTTTCTATAGTATTTGGATCACCAGTTTGTGACGACCACCCAAACACTTTCACTTCATCATTTTATTGTCAGTTTTGTGAGGTGCACCAGTCCCTCCATTTTTCTCCAGATATAATAATGGTTATTTTTGCAAAATGCTTTGGTTGTAGTTTGAATGAAACCACAAGACAAATATAAAAAAAATGAAGATCTTTGGTCCTAAGTGCATTTACAGTTCATGTCTGCATGGGACTTGATATACTGGGGACAATGGCAGTCCATCTTCTGCCAGGATCTCCACAAGGTTTTTCATCCTTTTGTTCTGGGGTTTATAAGCACATTTTGGACCAATCATGTTCATCTCTGGGTGACAGAACTCATCTCCTTCCGATGCAGTTTGATGTGTGGACATTTCCATGCTGTTTTCATTTAAATGTTGGAACTGATGAAAGCGGCACCTTCAGGCATTTGTGAATTTCACCCATGGATGCACAATGTCGGTGGAAGTTCACATTTCCAATCCTGATATCTTGGCTGATTTCTTTGGATTTTTCCATGATCAGACAAAGAACAATTGTCTGAAGAGTTGCCGTAAAATACATCCACAGGTGAGTTTCCATGTAACACAAATGTAGTGACATATTTATATAAACTTGACAGTATCGTCCCAGATTGTTTCACATCATAGTAAATTTCTGAATTTGGAGAAAGTATTCTGGCATTTGGTACCCCGGTCATTGTGCAATTCCGTTCCATTCTCATCTCCCTTTGGTGCTCCACCTGGGATTTATCCAAATGAGTTTATTTTCTCTGGCTGAATTTCAACCGGGCCAATCAATGAATGAACAGGAGAAGTTGTGAATGACGATGTTGATTTTTTTGTGCTGTTTTGGAATTATTGTCTGCCTCTGTTGGATTGTAGTTTGGCAATTGCAGCGAAGGAAATGAACAAAAACATTAAGCTTTTTTTCCCACACTTCCAAATATTGACCTGAAGCATAAGGAATGTATAAGATGTTTTATTGCTGGCATAGATGTTGTGGCCCTACCCCACACATTGTTGTTTACAGGGCACACAATTTCCGATAAGCTTCATCAAAAGCCTCAATATTTCTGGTAATTTCAAGGAAGCCCTTTTTTTTTTTTTTTTAAAGAATTGTTTTGCGTTTTACAGTCAGTTAAATCTCCATTGGGTAAAGAGCAGTCTTACGCCACACTCTCAGTCATTAAGTCATTACACATACAGATCAGCTGATACAGTCAAATCCAAAAATTGTTGCACAAAAATTACATGAGAACAATACTGGGCACACAACGTACATAAAAACATGAAATGAGAAAACAAATGGTCTGAAGCTGTCACCTGGAGGGGAGAACAAAAGGAAACATTTCCTTCACATTCCACAGGGTGGTGCTATAAGCCTAAATTTAAACATGCTGCATTAATAAACTAGATAGGTTTGTCTTTTCACCTACAAAGATTGTGTTCAGTGTTCATTATGACGGGACTCAATTGAAAAGTTGATCAAAAGTCAATGCAATGCATGCTGTGAACAAATAGTAGCAAAATGTTTTGCTGTTTGAGGGCAGTTATTTGATAAACGAACTCTTCCTGAGTTAAAACATTAGTGTTGTTTCTAAATGAATGTGAACTTGTTTTCTTTGCATTATTTGAGATCTGAAAGCGCTGCATCTTTTTCGTTATTTTGACCATTTCTCATTTTCTGCAAATAAATATAAAATCTTTGCTTGGAATTTCTGCGACATGTTATGTAGTTCGTAGAATAAAAGAACAATATTGATTTTACTCAAACATAAAAGTAAAATCGGAGAAACTGATCCTTTTAAGTGGTCGCTTAATTTTTTTCCAGATGTGTATATGTGGACACCAGCTAGCACTTTAAAGATTTTTTTATTTTTTTTTATTTCAGGAGATAAAGCTTTTCTTTCCTCTTATGAGAAATTTTCCTCTCCTTTTATTTCACTTGTTAACAGCAAATTAATTCCCACTGTTTAGCCAACCACTTTCATACAACTTTGTTTTAATCCAATAGCATCTCATGTCGGATAGGTTAAGCAACCCAAATAAAAGACTCTGCTTATATCATCATTCTACACAGAAAAACAAATAAATAAAGAAAGCATGAAAAAGGACACAGATGAAAGGATTTCATCAAATTAGACACTTTGGACAGGACAATTTTACCCCAATAGATGAAAGACCGGAGGGTCAACACAGCCAAGAGAAGTCGAGGCTCATGGAACCATTTTATCAATACCTTATTCTCTTTTGATGTCCTCCTCAGAGACCACATTTTGAAAGGAAGCTGGACTCTACCTATTAAAGTTTTAGGTGCTCAGCATCCTGGATGTAACTTTGACTGCATCTACAGCTGTTCTCTTGTCCTCGTGCCTGTGAGCGACTGAATTCAGTGCTTCCTTTTGGTCAAACATCTCACGGCAAAATGAAACTGACGACGACCTACCAAGCTGATTGTGTTTAAAAAGAAATATAAAACATCGGTTTGAAGCAGTATTACTTCGATTCATGCGTGTTAGACAATACAGAGACATGCACAATTGCAATCCCATGACTTTTTTTTTGTTGACTACTACCAGAGATAATTACCCTGATTGTTTAAAGGCAAAAAATAGGAAAGCGGCAGAAAGATGAGCCTGAGATGACTGATGAAGGAGAGGATGAAATGAGGGCGAGGATAGACAGTGTGCATTATACATCCACCAGCTAATCGCCAGCAGCTTTTAGAAGGGAAGCAGGGTTAGGGTTAAAAAAGGGGTTGGGTAAGGGGTTGAGGGCTTACCCTCTTTTATAAAAAGAGGGAAGATGAGAGTTGATCGTCAAACATCAACAAGACTGGCTACAGATACCAACTCAAGAATGCAGCCACCATCAGTCACCTCCTTTAAATGGAGGTGACTGATGTCGATGTCTCGCTCGCTGTACGCCAAGAGCGAGCGAGACATCGACTCACTGATCCACACCACCAGGATCTACAGCACTGACATTGGGATGTCATTTGGACTAGAGAAGTGTGGTCGGATGGTTACAAAGAGAGGGAAGGTCGTCCACACAGAAGGGGTATCACTCCCAGAAGGAACAATAGCAGACATAGAGCACAGTTACAAGTACCTGGGAATACCACAACCAAATGGCAACCTTGATGAGGTCACAAGGAAAGGAGCCACAGCCAAATACCTCCAACGAATAAGGCAAGTCCTGAGAAGCCAGCTCAATGGCAAGAACAAGATCTGTGTGATAAACGGCTATGCCTTGCCAGTAATTGGAGACCCTGCAGGAATAATTAGCTGGCCAATGGAAGAGATAAAGGCCAATGATGTACAGACCCTTTATAGGGGCTGTAAACTAAATATTTAGCTCCAAACAAAGCTAGCTTCAAACTACATAGTTCAGTTTGAAGCAAGCCAACTAAAGCTAAATATGTAGTGACATATTTAGCTTCCAACTAAATATTTTGCTTTCTAAGCTAGCTTGAAACCAAATATATTAGCAAGCTAAATATTTAGTTTGAAGCTAAATATTTAGTTCATAAAGTTGGAAACTGTGACATTTATAAATGAATGAATAAAAATACAACTTTGAAAATGTAACCCCCTTTTTTCCATCCTTTGACAGACTAAATTACTCAAATTCCTTTTATTTTTACAAAGGGTTCCTCATAGGTCAGAGGTCACGAGTCCTGGTGTTCCGGGCCCACTGTCTGGCATGTTTTAAATGAACGTGTGATTCTCAAATAGAAACAGTAAGGGTGTACTTACTTTTTCCACACAGTTTATTGACATTTTTCTTTTGTTTTTGTAACACATTCTGTGAGTGCAGACTGTTATATATGTTTACATAAATTTGAAAATTAGGTCATTTTAGAACCAGGTGGAGAACTATAAAACTCTGTGTTTTGAAAGAGGGTGTATTTTCATTTGTTGTCATGACTACAGATCTTTTTCTTTTATTTATTTTTTTATTTTTTTACCACGGTTTTAATGCCAGCTCACGCTCCTAACAAGAATCTGAGGAATGCACCCAGCCCAATCAACAATGACCCAACAATACCAGGCTGAGAGTAAAACAAAGAAGGGCGTGGTCTAAAAATAGCTCTCATCCTCTTAAAAGACTTAACAGTGCTGGTGCAGATGTAAGCCTTCCTCCGGCACTTCCTCTACCGCCCTGACATGATCGCGGCTCACTTCCTGAAACTCTCCGGGTTCCTGCATATCACCAGTCAGGTCAGGCTGGCCGCTTAGGAGTGAAACAGCTGTGTGTCTGCTAGAGGCTGCTCCTAATAAGGGTCTGAGCCGTGCTGAGAGGTCTGAGCGCCGCACACAGCCCTGCAGTGACAACATCCAGCAGTAAGTACACAGCAACGCCCGGCATTCTTACTGTACTGCTAAGTGTAAGGTTTTCATCACTCTCACATTCGCATGAATTTCCGTGGCAGAGTCTGAGTGAAAATAAAACAAACAAAAACAAAGAAACGTGGCTATAATTTGCATCCAAGGTCAAGATATGCAGCTCCGCTTTTAGTTCTGCTTTTTTTTATTGCAGCGTAGGAGATCTATGGATCGGAAGTTCTGTTTTTTTTTTCTTTAGCAAAGAAGATTTTTTTTTTTTTTTTTAGACAAATCACAAAAAAAGTCAGTCTGGTGGATGCGATTGTCAGGACAAGTGGATCAAAACAAAAACTTTTAGAAGTTTTTGTTGTTCTGAGTGTGGGGGTGTTCTTGATCCAGTTTCCATACACTGCACACACAAAAGAAGAGACAAGCCTGGGCAGGTACACAAGAGAATATGGATTCTTACAGATATAACTTTATTCACTCAAAATTAACTTGACAACAACAGCATGAGCGTTAACCCGTGGGATCGTTTGGAGTTTGCATGCGATGGAGAGCCAGACAAACAAAACCGACAGGTCTGGACAAATCTCACGTCTGAATGGATTTTTGCGCAAGACCAAAAAAAAAAAAAAAAAAAAAAAAAAAAACCTGCAAAGATTCCTGGGAGAGTTAAAAACCTAGAGAACTACCAATGTTTAATGGTGCGAGTAAAACTGTCGTTATTCTGATGGGCGTGGCTGCAGAAGTACAGAGTCATGAGGGAGGAGGAAGGGTAATAACAGAAGTTAGATATTGCACCTTCTGGGTCTTGGTGTAAAAAAAAAAAGAGAATATTCACAAAATATTTCTTTTTGTCATTCTCAGTTTACCAAACAGGAAAGAGAAGAGCAAAAAAAAAAAAACCAAATAAGGATGTGGAAATGCTTCTTTAAAAAACAAATGTTGGGCACACTGTAAAAACACTTTTACTAAGTGTTTTCTAGTGCAACTATCTTGTCTTATATCAAGTGTACTAACTCAAAAGTAACTTTTTTAAACTAGACTAAAAAGACTTGTTTTAAGTTATTTAACATAATGAATAATGAAAAAATGCTAGTACTCTTATAAAATGGGAAAAAATAATCTGCCAGAGCAACTAGTACTTTTTAAAATATAAAGAATTATTGATTTAAAACAAAATTTTGCCAAAAAGTTACTTGTTAGTTAGTTGTGTCTTATTTAATGTTTACTAAGATATTCGCACTAGAAACTAGACCAAACTTACTTGATAAGATTTTGTGTTTTTGCAGTGTAATAGGTTTAAGTGTAAGCACACATGACCATGACTGGTTACTTCATTGTTTTAATATACAAAAGAGAAAAATGTCAAATGTGATCTTTTTGCTCTTATTGAAACATTTATTCCTTCTGTTCATCCTGCTGTTAAAAAACAAACATATTGGCTGTTACAGTTATCTTAATGTTATGTGTAACCTTTTCTTTTATAATTTTGATTACAATACACAGAACAGCAAAAAATGCAAAAACATGTAAATTTAATTAGTTTTTATGGGCTGATCATTGGACAGAACATTATTTTTTTTCTTCTGATTTTCATTAAGTTAAACTGAGCTGGTTAAATTGTGAGACTTTTTGTTCGGCTGACTAATCTGTAGTTTGTTGTCTAAGAGAGCTGTCACTCATTGCTTTGATTTTTTTATGCCAAATGTAGTTTATTCATCATGGCCCTCCAAACAGCATAAGCTTCCGTTTAGCATAAATGCTGCCTCATCACGTTGTGTTATTTAGTGTCATATCACTCCACGGCACTAGATGGAGCTGTCGAGTGAGGCTGACATTGAGGAATACGGTACCGTGTCCCTTTGTGTAGTTCTTGTCTGATGTGCTACGTTAAATAAATGCACCGAGTTATGCAAGAACGTGTTTTATTTATTCTTGCATAAATATATCATTAGATATATCTTCTGACTTTAGTTGGCCATGAGTTGTTAGGTTTTATTTGCTGCAGTATCTAGTGCTGGACAATTCCTTCTGTCTTTTTCTTGACAAAACGTCTCCATTTTGCGCTTGCTAGCATAACAAGCTAAGCTAGCTTGAGGAGAATGTGGCTTAATAACTTTGACTGGCAGGCAATCAGAAAGATGACCACATTCAATAAGTTCTTTTAGCTTATATTTTTATATGAATGATTGAAAAATAGATTAAATTTTACAATTTACAAATAAAATTTATTATTAAAAAAAATTATTTTTTATCTTTTCCTTTTTTGTTTTTTTTAATTATGGAAAGCAAAGAGCAGGTTTAGTTTCAAGGCTATGGCCGATTTTTGATTCTTTCGGATATATGGAATTATATCCGAACAGTTGAACTTACCTTTCTTGTAAGGGAGGAAAAAGTGTGTAAGCAGCCAGCGTCATGCAACGATAAGTGGGGGAGGGGCAGCATCACGTCAGCCTGTGCTCCGTGAACCGGGAGCGAACTGCGTTCACGTTCTCTGGCTTACGGATTTAAATGTGACCTAGCTGTTACACCTAAATCCTTAAAGAGTGGAGTTGGACGTCCCAACATTAAAAGCCTCATTCTACAAACCAGCCTTTCCAAGCAAAGTAAACAGCTCTTATCTTAATGTAATGAAAGGCTAGAAATTTGACTATACACATTGTTCACATTTATTGCTGCAATTTAATATGAGGAGGTGAACAAAGAGGCTGCTTGTTCTCCCTGCACATGAAATGTGCCTGTACATGAATGTGTGTCTTATGTGACGTGTTGGACTTGGCATGTAAACCAACAGTCAGCATGCTCCAACCAGGTGATGGGATTAAATATATCTGCCATACACCTGACTCTGAGTACCCATTAAAACAATGGGTTAGCTTTTTTTTATTTATTTTTTAAAGTGGGGTTCTCTGCAGAGGGTATTAGCTGTTAATATCTTATCTGCTGTAACGAATAGGGGTCCACCACCACATCTCATGATTTTATGAAATAATATTTCATCTTGTCTCAAGAAGTCTTTCACAGTTGCAGTAAATACGGGACATCGTCTGCTCAAGTCGGTTTACGCTAATGTTATGAGCTCCACTTAAGAAGATGTCTGCCTTACGCTTCACACTCTGCTCTATTTAGATTGGATGACTGGATGAATAAGAATGAAATCCTATTCATCCATGTTACCTACTTGCTGCAAAGCAACAGGTCTACCAAGGTGCAGGCCTTGGATTCGATTTTAAAATGTATTTCCAATTGTAAATGAGACATGCAATGGCCAAAACATAAGAAAATGCAAAAAAAATTTTGCAAGGGAAATAAATAACTTATTGTCTTATATTTGAACAAAACTGGAACATTGGGAAAAGATGTACTGTTTTCAAAAATCTATAAAAAGCCTTTCTTGGCATTGCAGCAATGCTTCCTAGAACTCTTAAACCTTTAAACCGGTTTTCACTGATGATTCATCTTTTATGATGAGCGCAAACTCTTAGTGACTGGACTCTCCACAAATTCTCTATTGGAATCCAATCAAAAGAAACATTTGGGTAAAATATTATTTTTAAGCTAAATTGGCAAAGGTAATGAGTATTACTTGGCCTAATTTTATGTTTGAGACGTCCCGTTGCATTGATAGACTAAAGAGTCCAAGTCAGGCTGGTTGACAGTACTAGACTAGAAAACTTGAAGATAAGTGCAGCACTTTTAAATCTGGTATCTGGAAGCATTTTGGGTTGTTGGTATAGAAAAGAAAGTGTGCCAGAATGCTAGACGAGGCTAGAGTTATTAATAAGCACTGTGAGAACGCTGATGATGCTAAAGTTAGCATCAGCTTCATGGTTTTGTTTACAACCATCAGGGACTATTAGAGGTTTACCTCCAAACCTCCAGTAGCGATAGGCTTTATCGAGATGTAGAAGATGGATTAAAAGTTTTCCTTTTAAGCTTCTTAGGAAAAGCCAAATTCCACTCAAACCCCAAGCTATCTATTTAAATAAGCAGTGACTTTGCTGCTTTCTAGTGACTTTGCTGTAGTGTTAGAGGTACAGAAGCAAGTGGCAAAGCACAAAAGCAGAAACTTCTTCTAAAACCAGTCCAGTCACTCAAAGTGAAACTTTCTCAATCAACCATCATTGGTTTCCTCTGTCTTCTTCTCGTCCTCATCTGTTTCACAAACAGTGGTCAGACAGAAGCCACAATTCAGCACGGTGGCTCGTTGTGTGAAACACAAGCAAATTTTGCTAAGCAGCATGACGAAAAGACAGAACGCAGCAAACCTTCTGGTTTAAACACAGTTAATAGTTTTTGTTCTACGGAGTCTGCTTTCCCAGTCACACATTGCTCAGTTCATTGGGTCGCAATGTAAGATTGCATTTTATGTATGCAGTCATGTTTCTTATTAGCTGCATTATTTGCTTTCCAAAGTATTGAGATTGAACGTTTCTAAATGTCTCCTTACAATAGCAAACCTGAATGTGTTTCATAGGGATTGTATGCGGCAGGCCAACATAAAACATTACAATTAAAGCTGCAGTTTCAGTGTACATATAAGTGCACAAATTGGAATCTGATTAATGGAAACGCGCCAATTTTGAAAAAAACAAAAAAACTTCTTATGATAAAAAGCACCTCATAACGGAAGCAAAACTTCTTGGTGAAAAATTTTTCAATATTGACGGATTTCAATAAAGCCAATTTATTCTCGAAATTTCAAATAGCACAATTTACTCAATGGAAACTCGGCTGATGTGCTACAGCTGTTCGACGGCTGTACTTCAACACACCTGGACCAAATGAGGTCATAGAAGGACTCGGTGGAAGATGATTTCATGCTCAGGAGATGATTCAGACATTTGAATGTTGGAGAACAGTCAGTGCCTGGAGCTGGAAACCCTTCCTCCAGAGTTTTATCCTCCAACAACAAACCAGTTCTGGAATCATTCCTGCAAAAATGAAATTCGTCTGCAGGCGCAAAATTCCCCCTAGAATAAAGATAAGTTGTTGAAGTAAAAACAGATTTCCTTTTATGAAATGATTTTATATTATCATAACTTAAAAAAAAACTAAACAAACTTCTTTAAGTTTTAGAACAAAGAATAGATCCAACATTTAAAATGAGTATAAAATACATTTCTTGGTGTTTTTGTATTTCCCATATTTATGGGAAGTGAATAAATAAATATGTAGAAGAGTTTAGATGTTATAAATATAAGCCAGCATGAGACTGGAAATACATATATATATATATATATATATATTTGTATTAATCAAAGCTTTGCATCTTTTAGGTGAATCAAAATGAAGAGAAGGGACACTCCGTTTTTCAAGCAGCAGTCCACACCATGCCTCGGGAAAGGTGAGTCAAAATTCCCGATGTAGTGGTCGGGGGTCAGGGGGGTTTGGGACGTACGGGGGGAGGATAAAAAGAACACGGTGTGACAGAACATTACAGCTCTAGTCAGCATGTTATGAACAGCATCCTCTGTTCATAACAGTAATTAATACTCAACAGGAACATGCTTGTCAGCTGTTGGCAGCATGTAAATGTGAGAAATGAAGACAAATCTTTTTTTTTTTTTTTTTTTTTAGTTATATCAACGCATGAAGATGCTCTGCTCCAGTGAAGGAGTGTGTGGTTTCCTGTTATATGTAGCTGCATCGATGCCTCATAAATCAGAGATATTAGAAATATAACTGTGTTTCTTTGATAAACAGCTGGGCTCAACATACTCTGTGCCACTCATACAAACTGACTAAAGTAGTTTTTTTCTTTTAAAATGTATTTTCATCAACAAATGCATCCCAAAGCCTGCAGCTGAAAACAGGAATGACTCATGTGAGAGTATGCTGGTTTTGGGTTGCAACATTTTTCATGTTGGTTTGTATAATCTTAGGCATTCTTTGGATTCAGTTCGGTTTATACTTGAAGGCTATGAGCTAAGAGACGCGTATTTGGTCTCGGTTCTTGTTTGGTCTCTTTTTTTTCATGCTTATGAACAATGACTGACAAAGAATAAACACCTGGTGGAGTCGATGGTGACAGGTCTGGGTACTTCACCATATTTAGCTCATCCAACAACAGTACTTGGATCTAATGCTGAGAGAAAGTACCTGCCACCAAACAGATTTCTTCTCACACATAATGTTTCAGGTCCCAGATCAAGGTAACCCGAGTAAATTCAAAACACAGTTTTCAAGTTTTATTCACTAACAGGAAAAAAGTTATCAAAACCTTTGTAGAAAAGTCATTGCCCTATAATCAAGAAATCACTTCAGCAGAACCTATCTGACAACATGAATATGGACAAAAGATTTTAAAAAGCAACACATCAGGCCTGGTGTAAGGAGGAACAAAACTTTTGATTTTTTTTTATGTATCCTGTCTGAGTGTTGGCACTCAGACAACACTCAGAATTGTTGTCTGAGTGCCAAGGTGAAGCCCAAAAGATTTACTTTCACAAGTGGAGAATTTTGTCTTTTTTCTGGATTAAAACTTAACCCAAAGTAAGTTTTATTGATATTTATGAATAAAACTTAGTTTGGGTTTATTTCAAATGCAATGGACAGGAAGATGTGAAAGAACTGAGGGAAAAGGTTTAAAGAGAAAGGAGAGAAAGAAAGATGGAGAGAGAAAACAAAGACAACACGGTAGAAGTCTGCATCTACACCAATAGAAAGAGAGAAAAAGCTAAACACAGAGCTGAGTTCAACGTCAATGAAAAACTACATGGTACTACTTGATACAAGATGTATTTAAAGTCAAGCGTAGCCCAACAGAGTGTTTATGTGAAAACACCCGAATGCAAACACCATATCATAGGTACAAATCACTGACATGCATCAGTCTGGAAAGGGTGACAAAGCTAAAACATCAAACCGTTGAAGGAGTGGCTGCACTACCAAAACAAAGAGTGCATCAGCGACTCATTCGGGTCACAAAAGAACCGGGCTGAGCACCCATACACGTCTGACCTCTAACTAACACAGTATTTTAGAAGAACATACATGCGGTAGAGTGACGGTCTGAGCATTCAGACAATTCTGTAGGAAAATGCTTGACCAAGCACACAGGGGTCCAAAGCACACCAGTAAACCCATTATTGAATGTCTCAACCAAAAAAAGTAGTTTTTTCTTCAGCTGCCTAGTTAAAGTCTGGACTTTTTCAATGTTGTCATATGACCCTGAAGAGGTTGTCCAGGCTGGAAAACCTTTCAGGATCTCTGAATTAAACTGTTCCGGGATTCCAGCTACAGAGTTGTACAAAACCTGTTGCCAGTTGTTCAACCACTTGATGGCAGTTGTTGTTGTTGCCAAAGGGCTGGTACAGCCAGTTCTCTGGCTTAGGTACAGTTACTTTTCAACATAAGCCCAAAGTGGTTTGGATTGATAATCTAAACCCTTTAATTGTGACAGAAGCAGCAAAAACAGCAGAAATCTGTAAAGGCCTAATATCTTTCTGCAATAGTGAAAAGGTATTTACATCAGAGCTGACAGTTTCTTTTACTGTCATAACAATGCATGCTGGTGATGCATCACGGTATGTTTTGCATTAACCTGAAGGGTTATGTCCATGTAAATACAGCCACCGACTGACATTCCACACCAGGTGGTGTGTGCAAAATATGAGGAATGTACTTTAATATAAGTGCACATGTTGTTTTGTAACATACCACAGAACAGCCATAAATGCCTCCGTGAGTAATTTTTTCTACTGTAGGAACATCTATGTAAACCTGTAAACAGTTGTTTCTATGATTAATAACAAGAGGTTATCTAAAACCAACTGAAATGTTCAATCAACTGAGTTTTTTTAATGAGCATATCCAGTCTTTTTCTGCTTCTGGTAGAAATGTAGGATCGTTAATTCTTGATAAAAACATTTATGATATTAAACTGCTTTATTTAATAGCATATCCTGGTTTAGAAAAGCAATCTTCAAGATTCTCTTACATGGATGTAATTAATGACATTTTCCTCAAGTTAATAAGAGGAAACCGTGTTGGATCCATGAACCAAAAACAATTTGAATTGGTTCTTTGTTGCATCTCGGCTGGACTTCGCCACTGAGATATAATATTCTGTTATCAGTCATGTTCAGACATGGTCATAAAACAGTTCACAGATCAGATTTACAGAATGGAGCTTAGTCCTGCACCAGATTTTTTTTTCAGCTTTCAATGTAAAACATTAAGTTGGTGAAATTTAGATAATTTTCTGGACATGTCAATGAGTTGATGCAACTTTTCTAAAGAGAAGTTTTAACCCTCTGTGCTACATTATCAAAGCTTTAGGAAGGAAACCCGAAAAATTTAACCCAAGTCAAACAGTTTAGAAGACATGTATCCCCAATACGGACCAAAAGTATGCAAACAAAGATGGCTACAAAAAAAAAAAAATCTCATAATAATTCTAACTTAAACAAGAGGTTTGGTCAGATTTAACTTCAGACAGTGAAAAAAAAGTTTATTTTGTTCTGACATTGATATTGGATGAACAGTCCTTGCTCTGGTTTATCCTGATGATTCTCTGTAGGTCAGTGACGTTCCAACTCATTGGACTTGCTCATCTCCGTGTGGCGCTTGCCTTGTTCACGTTGAAACAGGAAGTGGCCGTGCTCAAACAGTTAACACAAAGTTTGAATCATGAAACAACAGACCTTCTGACTGCATAGCACTTTGAACAGGTTTTTCAAGTTGTGAAATATAAGATGTATGTCATCGTCAAGGCAGCTCAGGCGTTCCAGCGTTGGAGACATTGAGTTAATTTTGTTGTTTTAACGGTACCAAGCCCAACCTCCACTCAGCCAACCTCACATGATGTCAGCTAAACGTGTCTCTCTTGACAGCCGCCTAGCAAACGCATATTTGTTCTGTGGCCTGCCAAGCCAAGAAAGGTGTTTCATTACTCCAGAGAACAACTCTAAAGGCCAGTAACAACTTGCTTTACACCACTAAAGCTAAAGCTTTGCATTGCACTTTGTGATATTAAGGTTCATAAGCAATTGCTTGGCCATGGAAACCCATCTCCTAAAGCTGTTATTGAGCTAATCTGAAAGTCAGATGTAGTTGGTCTTGAGCTTTTTACCCTGCAGAAAGTTGACAACCTCTGCATGCACAGACCTGACTCAGTTCTGAGGTTTTCACACTGCGTACCACTCAGTCGCTGAGTGGCTGTTGGTCTACAATACCTCCAACAAATGTCTGTAGAGTAGTAGGGAGGAAGTTTTGTGACTGGACTTACTGCACAGGCAGCGTCCTGTCTCAGTATCATGTGGGAGTTCATAAAACTTACAACGGTTATTCATTCTTTGACAAATATTGACTGAAATGCCTCCTCGAGTCGTCACCCAAGTTTTTTTTTTTTTTTTTCTTTTGTTGCCAGGAATTGTATATCCTAATTAGGTTGCTATGAAAAAGGCATCGAGTAGAGTCTGTCAACAGGTCATGAAATCCGACTTTTTACGATCAGTGTCAGTCTTCTGTAGTGGTTTACTTCCCTGAAGAACCCGCATGGCAGAAGAAGAATGTTGACGTCACACAACAGCGTTGTTTATGGAAGTAATAATGGATGGATTTTAAAGTTTATTCAGCAATGGGAGCAGACAGGATTGTCACAAGATCATAAGAAAAATAAACTAGAAAAATACAGCACAACTAATCCTAATGCCGATTTGTTGAGCATTGACTGCAATTTCTGTAGAGAAGGAGTGGTGGGGCTGTGATGTGATGAAAGCTGTTTCCTTTATGATGTGTGCAAAACTTTGTTGATATTCTGACTTCTTGTTGTCTTTGTTTTTTTCTGCCAGTGGTAACATTTCAGTTGTTGATCATGACTCATGTTATGGAAAAAATGACGTTTTGCACAGCTGAATGGTTGTTTCGATCTCAGTTTTGTGAAATACACTTATTTTGATATGGCCGGAACCCCACCCCCCCACCTCATCCTTTCTCCAAAACTTTTTATCAAAAATCGTGGGATTTTTTGGAATCGACATGTTTCCATTAAGCACTTTGTTTTTTCCGTAATTCCAGTTTGCGCAATTTTATGGTCAGTGGAAACGCAGCTACAGACTTTTCTCATAATTTCATAAATAGGATTTTCAGCCATTGTTTTATGTCTGATCTGACTTTTTCCGGTGCCGAATTGTGACACCTGTCTCACGTCAGTGACGTAAATATCGGATAAAATGCCATTCAGACAGCAGGCGTTTGGAAACATTTAGATTTGTATCCGATTTAGCTCCACATTTGGAAGTGGCTAAAGTCAAATTTTTGGGGGGTATGAAAAGAGCGGAATTGGTGCTGCTCAGGCTTACGTGAAAAGATCTCATATGGCCAATAAAAATAAAATTTAAAAATCAGATTTGAGCTGCTTTCATTCACTGTGTGAACGTAGCGTAATGTTCCTTTCCCTTGCATTTCAGTAATACATTTTCTGGATTCGTCTTTTATAGTCATTTTGTTTTTCCACCCAAAATATCCAACAGCCAGCATTTCTTCTCAGCATTGAACAGAGGCATGTTTCTAAAAACCCAAATTTCCCTGTGGACATCTGGGCCCTTGAGTTTGTTTCTTCTCCACAAAGCGTTATGATTTGAAATCTATTCTCAGGACCTTGACGTGACCTAAAGAGCCCCGACGTTTTTATTCCCACTGACCCGGACCACAGACAGCCGCCTGTGTTATCAGCCCTGCTCGGCCATGCCAGCTCGGATTAGAGGCCCCTGTTGCTATGACGCTCTCAACATCCGAAAATAGATGGATAGAAAGGGACATTTAAGACAGCAGCAGCTAGCAGCTGTTTCATGCATGCTGTCACTGGAGGGCATAAACAGCGGAGCAAAGCGGGACAGAGCCCAGTCGCAGTCAGACGCTTCGACAAGAAGCATCACAGGCGTAAAAACAAAAACCCTCCGACGTCCAGGACACTGCCAGGTGTCTGCAGAAACCCTCTATAAGTGTTGAGAACCAGCAGCCTGAAGCTGACATTTTATTTTTTTATTTTTTTAGATAGTGATTTTCACTCTTATGAGAGCTGAAGTGTTTGAATTAGCAGAAAAAAAAGAGTGAGAAAAACAAACAAACATGGCCCAAATCACTGCAGAAGGTAAGAGACGGAGTGGAGTCTGACGTGTTGTGAATCTGTAGAGTGATGCTGATGTGATGACAGTTTTATCAGTGTTGGTTAGGATGGACTTGTATGCGTATGTGAAAAACGCATACAGGCAAAACACCATGTATTCTCAAACAGATTTAACTCAACTCTATGCTTTGACTGGGCCATTCCAGTCAAATGAGAATGTTTTGCTCTACACCATCCATTTCCCCTGTATTACAGCTTCTAACAGGGTTTTTTTCTAGTCTTGCTTTGTGTTTAGTTCTTTCCATCATCCAATCGGCTCTGATCCCATCCCTCATAACCCACAGCATGATGCCACAACCACCACTTGTCACCATGGTGATGGTGCATCTGCAGTGATGTGCTGAGTTTTTTCCAGTCCAAAGGTTAAACTTTGCTCTCCTCTTCAGGTGTTTGTGATAACCTTCACTCTAAAGTTGGAATGTTTTTCTTCCACCAACAGCTGAACTCTTTCTGCAGCTCCTCTGGAGTCAGTCTGAGTCTGATATGGCTGATGCTCATCTCGTCCAGCCTTTTCAGTTTACATGCACACCATGTTATTGTAGGTTGCATTCTCTTTCTTTTGATTTTTTATTTTATTTTATAGTTTCTATTTGTAATTGTATGTCTTTGCCTTTATTTCTTTGTTTCTTTCTTTCTCTATTCCTCTCTCTTTCCTTCTGCACACCACACCTCTCAGATTTTTATTTGTAAAGTAGTGTTATGTGTGGTTGCCATTTTTCTTCCACTATTTTTGCACTGCTTTACTTTGGTTCAACCACTAAAATATCCTTTCAACTACCTTAATAGTTTAAAATCTTTGGTTGTAAGTTAACACATAAAAACATTCAACATATCTAAGCATTTTTTACAAGAGGTTTTGTTTTTCTGGGTGTATTTTTTTATTTACTTATTTTTTTGAACTTCTAAAAGGAGACATCTCCATCATCCCGCTGGCGGCTCAGCTGTTCCAGTACAGGAGTGAATTGCACGTGCTCAGAAGCTCGGCCAGAATGAAAGCTTTAGAAAGTGTGTCAGTGTGAAGGTAAATAGTCCTGCGGTCGTCTCTGGGGAGCCAAGAGCGTTCAAAGTTCTGACAGCGTTGTCTGTGGCGGCTGCAGCTGGGATGTTAGTCACCCGATACTCTGGGACGTACACACATCTTCATGTCCTACTTGTTGATTGAAACTCCACGCGGCCCACAGACTGGCACAAACATTAACACCAGAAACAGTGATGACACAGAGGTCAGAATAGCTGCACATCTCCTCTGGTTCTGGATAGCAACAGAAGCTTTCACAGTGGGGATGGTTTGGCCTGCCAGCTGAGCTGTCTAAAAAAAACAAAACAAAAAAAACTCTGCTGTTGTTCTTCTGATCTGATCAAAATACAAATTTACAGAAGCCGGAGGGGGGGTGGGGGTTTAAATATAGCACCAGGCGTCATGCCACAGATGCAAAAGAGAGCCAGGTCAGTTTAAATAAACCAGACTGTTTTATTATAATGTCTTTGTAAGAGTGCTGCAGTCCAAATGGACTTGCATTAATCTCCCAGGAGCCACTAAAACTTTATATTCATGTTTTTATCTGGAGTCTTGTGTTCATGTTTCAGTTTCCACATTGTTCCAGCTGTACCCATAAACTTCAGAGTACGTTACTGGGATTTTATGTGACAGACCAACACAAAGCAGTGAAAAACTGAGAAAGGGAAAGACAAAAATGCATGTTTTTCCAAATGAAAAATATTTTTTTGTGGGATGCACTTCTGTTTGTCCACTAAATAAATTGTGGCCTTACGTTTTCAACACCAGTACTGGGCCTCTGAGCGGCGGTGTAAAATGTGTTGACTGTAACCTGGCCGGGATGTTGGACAGAAACATGAGCAGCCTTTTGGAAGTTGTTTACAAACTAGAGTTCAGATGAAGCTCAGCAAAACATCCGCCAACTCCCACCTCAAACTCATATTCAGATGTCTCTGGTTTGTCTTTGATACGTGTGTTTACTGCCATCTCTAAAATAATGTTAGCATGTTGGCAACTTGCTTAGATAAATAAAAACTAGTACAAATATACATGTGATTCTTACGAAATGATCCGGGGTCTCAGCACAAAGCTCAGGAGGATTGCAGCAAATGTCACGGTTGGACAGTGGAGAAATGATGGGGTTGTCCCGTCAGACTGTCAGTCCCCGAAACCACACACACAGAAAGAAAACCATGTAAAAGTGCAGTTGGTTTCAGTGCAACCTTGCAGGACTGTGTACAGGGTAAACAGCTCACGGGCTCCCATGGACAGGGTCTATCACTGGTAACCGCAAAATGGTTACCTGTGATAGTTTGTGACATGAATCCAAGACCTCCTCTAAAATGCTACTCTTTTTCCAGAAATAGCCCGGCTCTTCCCGAAGATGTCTCTGAGCGTGGCGGATGAGAAGATCCGGCTCATGGCGGAGAAAGTGTACATTTCTGCCCTGAGAGAGGAGGACACCAAGGACGCCATGGCCCTGTTCAGCGTGCCGGAGGACTGTCCCATCGGCCTGCACGAGGACAGGGAGCGGGAGATGCAAAAGGAGCTGGCTGAGCAGCAATCTCAGGAATCAGTGAAGAGGTACATCATGGATCAGTGTTCGTAAACCTTCGACTCATCTGTACCCAACAGTGAAAACTTCCAGTTTTATGAACTGGAACAGTTTTATGAAACTGAGCTTGCAGCTTGTCATGTGATCCCGTTGCTTCCCCTTTCAGGAAGAAGACCTTCTTGCTGAAGCGGTCCCAGTCCATGTCTTTTCAGGATGACTGGAGGGCGTCTCCACTGCCCACTCCAGGAGGGGCCGAAGCCTTTATCCCAGAAAACTTCCCGGACTACCAGAGAGTTACCATCAGTGGGGATTACTGTGCCGGGGTGCGTAGTACTTAAGCACACATAGTAAAAACACAAGTCTGTATATTGAAAAAGGCACCGTGATAAGTATTGAAGATCCAAACCAGAAACGATACAACCAAAACATGAATCAGGCTAAAGGAGACGAGGCAAAACCACTGGATCTCCAACATTTTGTCTTGCTACCTAAGTATGTCCTATAATTATCATTACTTGTAATGTCCTAAAATATTACATTTATTCTCTAGACCCAGATCACTCCTTGTAAGGGTGTGTAAAATCCCTGGGAGACACAAGGACGGGAAAGACTGTAGGATGCTGCAGGATTTCTCTTTTGTCTTTGGTAATAGACAAAAGGAGCCATTTCTCCAGCTTTTGAAACACTCACATTTGTTTTGGTTGTATTTACCCAGAATTCCCTGCACTGTAGTTCACTTACTGCCTTTGAGCGTTCTCCGGTTCCCTTGTTTTTCACATACGCATCCGAACTGCAGCAGAATTCACTTCAATCGAACCAAGACCGATGTTTTTAGGTGGAGCTAGAGTTTCCTTAGAAACTCTACTCATTTGCCTAGTAACATGCTAGAACGCTGGTGTGAATTCTTCGTTAAACTTGTTTAATGTTTCCAGATCACAGTTGAGGATTATGAACAAGCAGCCAGGAGTCTCTTTAAGGCCCTCGTCATCCGAGAGAAATACTCCAAGCTGGTGTACCACCGCTTCCCAAGAACCGTTGCGAAGTACCTTCGCGATGGAGAGAACGTGAAGTGGAGCGAAGACGACGAGGTTCTGCCAGGTACAGTAAGATCTTTAAACTGTTACTCCATCAAAGCATTCACTACATTTACTGAGTTGCACTCCCACTCTTGCAGATGCTAATCTTCAGGCATCCGCTCTTAAATTCATCAGATGCAGCTAGAGCACTGACGATATATGAAGCACAGGGAGAAATTCTTTCCATTTGTTGTTTCAAGCTCGATTTCAAGTATTGTATGTAAAGATAAAATGCAAAGTAGTATCTTTCTCTGCTATTTTCAGCTCCTCTCTATGTGTATCAGTATGTGTCTGACACAAGGCCAGTCAGGCTATTCCTGGTTCGAGATGAAAGAACACACAACCAGAAGTGTTTACCGAGTACAAAGACTTGACTCATACATGATGAAAGCTAGGACAGATGAACTAACATACAATTTTTTTGTATCTTTTTTCTGCAAAACATGAGAATAACTTTATATAAACACAGTGTTCCCAAGGCATAAAAATCCTGATCATTGGACCATCTGACCTAAGTACAAACACCTAAATATGCAGATTGCTTCTACAGACATTTATGAAAGAATCTAAGGAGTTCAGTAAATTTCAGTCAAATAACTTGACTGGATGCCACCTGTGCAAGTCTAGTAATGATTTTTTTTATTACTAAATATTCCACAGTCAATTCTTAGTGGTATTAGGGCAAAGCTGAAGTGATTGGGAAAAACAGAAACTCTACCATGAAGAATTAAAGGGACAGTAATATCTAAAATTGAGTTTTTTTACCTTTACATTATATTATAATTTTATTACCTCATCAAAAACATAGCTGGAGTGGTGCCAGGATTTATTCATGCATATTTAAGAAATTCTTTATTCTCCATGGCAGCCATCGAGCTGTGCAAAATGTCTGGGTGGACCTAGCTCCGCCTTTGAGACGAAGCTCCTCCTCTGAGCTGCAGTTTCCAAGCTTCTGCCTCACAGAGGAGACCTCACCCGTGACTACCACACTCAGCTCCTTCAGACTAGCCAGCAGCAATTAGCAAACACCAAGTTAAACTGCACATCTGATGAGATCATTATAGGAGCAACTTCTCAGTGAAACACTGGTAAAAAACATTGTTAAAGAGTTAGGAGGAGCGCTGCAGTGATGACTTCCTAAAGGTGGAGTTTCAGAAAGAGCAGGAGTTTCTTATAGAGAGAGGCCCAATTTCTAGCCATTAAATTACAAAAAGTCATATTAAAGTCATATTTGAGATATTTAGCATTTTTTTAACAGCTGAAGGTAACATGGTTGTTTTATTGTGCTATAAAATGGTACTGCCTATGTGCCTAGAAAACACAAAATACTGCCCCTTTAAGACATGTAAAATTGGAGTTTATGCCAAATTTCTGCAAAGTCAATGGCTTTGGGCCTTCAAACTTAATGTGACTTTCATACAAGGTTGAGGAGAGTGCATAGAAATCTTTGTGGAATTAGTTTCTATAGGTGAACAGCTGCATCGGAAGCTTATTTCACCTTCTGCAATAAAAACCCATCGGATGCAGCAGTGGAAGAAACTCCTATTTCAGTACACCAAAATATTTGAGACAGTTTCATCCTCCCAGCTGTATGAGAACAAAGGAAGGCCCATGAATCCATGGATGACCAAGTTTGGCTTGGAGGAACTTGACTGGAACTTGAGTCCTTCCTGTCCTCAGTCAAATACAACACAACTAGGGTGAATAATGGTGGAAACCGAGAGCCAGTCCTTCTCCTCATGAATTCACTTTCAGAAGACAGGATAAAGAAAATCACATACAGACCCACGCCAAAAGCTGTCCCAGAAGAGTTGAAGTGGAGATGGATGGACAAATGCTTTTGGCGATATAATGTATATAAACATGTTCTTAAGTTGCTGACAATGGCTTTTGTCCTTCACTTCTTAGTAGGTGACAAAATGTTAATGATGTATAAAAATCTAAGTAATTTGCACTGCAAGACATTCATTAAAATCTGATATTGTGACCTTCCTAAAATAATGGCCTGTCATTTTTTTGCCAAAAGTGTGTGCGTGTTTTTTTTGGCAAAAATCACCTTAGGCCATTATTTTAGGAAGGTAACGATAACAGCCAGGAGTGAAAAGTAAAAGCGGAAATGTTTTGTAGGTCAGAGTGCTCAGACTGGATCAGCAGATTGGATTTTTTACTTTGTACTCATTTTGTAAATTGAACCTCAGGTGTTTAAAACGGTGAACACATTCCACAGTTCACCAGTCAGTGAATATAGAGAAGGAAATGATAAATAAACTAATTTTGATATGGCCAAAAAAAACTCCCACCTTATTCTAGTGCCACAACTTTTCATCCAAAAATGACTTGTTTTTTTATTAGCATGTCTCCATTCAGCAAATTTATTTTCAAAATGTCAAATTGTGCAGCTTTATGATCAATGCAAATGCAGCTACTGACTTTCTCACAGAAAGACTGCCTCTGTCTTTTTCAGTCAATGATTTGTCTTTTAATCCAGTTTTACTTTAAAGCAGCATTGTTTAATGTTTTGCTCGTCTATTCCAAACATGTGCAGACACCTGGCCTAGCCCCCAAGAAGGAGAGGACCCGTACTCCATGGAGGGCATTCCTGAGGACCTGAACTATGAGCTGAAGATGAAGGATGGAATAGTCAATGTTTACGCCAACGCTGAGGCCCTGAAGCAAGACCAACCCCTCAGCCTGCCATACCCTGACCTGGAGACCTTCACCATCGATCTGAGCCACGTACTTGCAATGATAGCTGATGGGCCAACGTGAGTGAACAAACGCTTTAACATCTTTCACAAAGCTGAGGTCATGGGGGGAGTTACATCTCAGCTGGTAGTGTCAGTCATTTCCCCAACCTCAGGCAAAGATAAAGGATTGTTTAGCAAGTCGGGACAGATGGGAACCATGGTAGGGGTAAATTCTACAATAAAGTTATTTTGCAACAAGTATTTAGAAGAAGCTAATGCTAAAGTACTAAATTCATCCATGCTGATATCCACCATGTTACAGCGAAACAATATGTGAAACCAATATATCGCCCTCAACATGATCAGATTTGTGATTGCGTACCTAACAGTGCAGTTGTGCTTCATGAAATGATTCTTTGGATCAGACCTCATGGTTTCAGTTTTACAGTTGTTGATTTTTGAGCATTGGTAGCTATGAAGCTATTTTTACCTAACTGACCACATGGTAGGGCTTGAACTTTAATAAAATTTTAAACTGTTTATTATTTCAAATCTGTAGAATAATGGTGGGGAATGTGAAGAGGCTCTGAAAGTAATTTGCGAATATTTTCATTTTTTTAATTAACGCTGGTTCTTTGTTCATGCTCTTATGTATACCTCATTTGTTTCGTTTTTAGATATTTGCCATTTGCTCAATAAAAAAAGAAAACATGTGAAGAGTTGCATCAACGGTTTTCATAAACTTCAAAATAAGAGCACAACTATAAACGTCTGGCTACTTGAATAATTCTTAACAGTCGATAACCAAAACTTAAACACAAACGGTGAACTTTGTTCAACTGAGTGATTACAAAAGAGTAAAGTTAATTAGTGACTTTGGATGTATTTTGAAAAATGAATTTAGGGGAAGCAAAATGTTTTGCAAAATGTTTTGCAAAATGTTTTGCTTCCCCTATCATTCAAAGTTAGCAAAACGCTGAATGATAAATTAACTCCACTGTGCCCACCACTGGTTTTTAGTAAAGATTCACCGATCCAATATTGATATCTGTATCGGTTCTGATATTGAAAATAAATCTAGATTGGGTATGGGTGACAATGTAGTCAATCCATAACAGCAGATCTATTCAGTCTAATTTTATGCTTTCTACTCTTACATCCCTTACTGCACTGACTGACCTGGTTAAAGTTGTGTTGTTTTTACGTGTTTTAGCTAATCTTATGATACTATTGGGGTATTTAAGTGTTGCTGTTGCTGGTGCAGAATAAGGAAATAAATTTGTCATTCAGTACATTTATATCTGTTTAAAAACAGAAATTCAACACAGATTTTTTTTTGTATACCCAGTAATTCCCAACAACACATGAAATCTTTCTCTGTATATTGTGTTGCTTTGCAGGAAAACCTACTGCCACAGACGGTTGAACTTCTTGGAATCTAAATTCTACCTGCATGAAATGCTAAATGAAATGGCTGAGATGAAAGAGTTAAAAAGTGTTCCACATAGAGATTTCTACAACGTCAGAAAGGTTAGTCTGCAATTTTGACATCAAATCCAACTTCCTAGCTTTTGAAGTCTAAATGAGCAGCGGCGCAATGTCCAACTTTCCTGTTTGATCAAACTTAGGTGGACACACATATACACGCTGCTGCCTGCATGAATCAGAAGCACCTGCTGAAATTCATAAAACTATCGTACCAAACAGAGGAGAACCGGGTGGTCTTGGAAAAAGGCAACCAGAAGATAACTCTCAAAGACGTCTTTAGGAAGCTCAGCATGGACCCCTATGACCTGACAGTGGATTCACTGGACGTCCACGCAGTAAGAGTCAAAACATCTGGAAAACCACTTTAATGTTAACTGATCAGGCTGCAAATAAAGGGAAATGTACTGAAGGATTGTTGTTATTCTGATTGTTCAGGACGAAAGCAAAGGAGTTTAATCTGATGTTTGTTTTATGCCAAGTTCTGTTTTACTGTCTTTCACACGCTCTCTTGTGACTGGCAGGGAAGACAAACCTTCCACCGCTTCGACAAGTTCAACTCCAAGTACAACCCTGTTGGAGCCAGCGAGCTGCGCGAGATTTACTTGAAAACCGACAACTACATCAAAGGAGAGTACTTTGCGCGTCTCGTCAAGGTGAGGAAAAGCCCCGATGCCCCCAAAAAGAGGCTTCGCCCAAGATGATGTCATTCGTTACTGCTGGACAGATCTGGTGTTCTACTGAGGTTTAATGGGACTCTAGTCCATGTCGTCATATTCCTATAATGGCTGTCATTGTCTAGCAAAAGTGATTTTGGAAAAATTAAATCACTATCACACTGTTTTAGGCAAGAAAACAATGACAAGGGCCATTACTTTAGAAAGGTATTGATATTATATATCAATATATCCCATATTGATATTATATGGGATTGAGAAGTCATCAAGGGTTGCCTTCTATTTACGAGACAAATCTAAATTATTGGCACTTCATGTAAAGAACCCTAAAATAAATCTCATCTCAAACTGGTGACCCTAAGATTAACTAAAGTAAACTAGGGTCACTTCAGGGATTTTGTTTTAATAAATGACCATACATAAAGAAATGCTTAGGTGAGCAGTTATTTTTTGTAGCCGTTTACAGATTCATAAATGGTTAATGGTGTGTACTCGTATGTAGTCCAAAGGACCCTGAAACGCTCTAAACTACATTCAGTCATTGGCCCATTCATCCACACTCTCATGGTGGTGAGTTACTCTGTAGTTGCAAACTGACAGAGGTGAGGTTCTAATGATCAGTAGGAAAACCAGGTGAAGTGTCTTTTCCAGGAACTCAAAGACTGAGACAGACAGACCAGCAACCCAACGTTTAACCACCAATTACAGAAACTCCTCCCACCTGAGATAACTTATATCAGCTAACTTACTTGATGTAAGTTACCCTACAGCTTTGAAGAGTGGCTGAGAGAAATCAACCTCTGTGTCGCATCATATTCACACCCCAAGGAAACAGAACTTACCCTGTAGGTTGTACCTACATGTCTAAAATCTTTCTCGAACATTGTTTTAGAGTTTCTAATTAAAAAAGTCATCCTGGGGTGCTGTGGTGGCACAGGGGCAAAGCACAACACCACATATGTACGTGGCCGTCACAGGTTTGATTCCCGGCCTGGTGACCTGGCCGCATGTCTTTCCCCTCTCTGATTACCTTCTTTCTTGCCTGACCTCTCTCAAGTAAAGGCTACTAGAGCCAGTAAAAACTTTTAAAAACATTCTGCATCATAGTAAGCAGATACTACTGCTGCTTTTTTAATATACTGAGTGATTGCATAATCTGTCTTATCAAAAAGCATCACTGGCTTCCTGTATGGTTTGCGTGTCTGTTTCAGGAAGTTGCCGCCGAGCTGGAGGAGAGTAAGTATCAGTATGCTGAGCCCCGTCTGTCGATTTACGGCCGATCTCCCAGCGAGTGGGAGAACCTCGCCACATGGTTCATCCAACAGAAGGTCCACTCCCCCAACATGAGATGGATGATCCAGGTTCCAAGGATCTAGTAAGCACTCAGTCTAAAGAGCAAAGCACAGATCGTTATCCTCAAAAGACACCATGATGTCAGCATACATCATGGATCCATTCCGAAAGTGTAATCATATAGAAACTCAAGATCAGTTACTTAGCAATTACTTCCAGGGAACTGTCTGATTTGTTCATTTGCTAGGATGGGTTTATTTGGTTACTTGTCTTGCAGTGACATCTTCAAGTCAAAGAAACTGGTGCCGAACTTTGCCAAGATGCTCGAGAACATTTTCCTTCCACTTTTCGAGGCCACCATCAATCCTCAAAAGCACAAAATAATCCACGTGTTCCTAAAATACGTACGTCCTTTCGCAACTCCCACGTGAAAAAAAGACAAGCTGTAGAAGATTTCTCCATATCTGACGGAGCATAATAGTGAATGTCGCCCTGCAGGTGACGGGGTTCGACAGCGTGGACGATGAGTCCAAACACAGCGACCACATGTTCAGTTACAAAAGCCCGAAGCCTGAGGAGTGGATCGAAGACAACAACCCTCCATACACCTACTACCTCTTCTACATGTATGCTAACATCATGGTGCTCAACAACCTGCGCAAGTAAGTTTAGCCTGTTGGTGCAGCCGATTGGGGAAAAAAAAGGGTTATCAATGACTTTTGTTTAGGTAACGTGCACAAATTAAATCAGTGGGTTTTGCTAAAAGTTGTTGCTGTTGGTTAGCCCTAGTGGCTGATGGTGGCAGATAATTGCTAGCGCAATCACCTCCCACCTTTATTTCTTGTGTACATGACCATCACCTTTTGTGGAAATAAGCCCTTAATGCAAGTGTGATGAGGAAATCCTTGTGAAAATCTTTGAGAGTGAGATTGTTAAAAGTTCACTTTGCTCTTAGCGCTTTCATGCTAGCTATTAGCTGTTAATGTGGAACTCTACTTATAAGTTTTAAACACGTAACATGTTGCCAGGACTACTGTCATTTACTTGAGTGACGTCTTGAATGCAGCTCTTATTGACCCATACGTACAGCTTCAGTTAATAGGTCTGAAATAGGCATTACTGAAAGCACAATAAAGAGTGGTGAGATTCAAAGTGAAGCTCATGGCAACGTGACTCTGAAAATGTTTCTGTCCACAGGGAGCGAGGCCTGAACACCTTCCAGTTTCGTCCCCACTGTGGAGAGGCCGGCTCCATCACCCACCTGGTCTCTGCCTTCCTGACTGCAGACAACATCTCCCATGGACTCAACCTCAAGAAGGTGCAGCCCTCCTGCCATGACGCGGCTCGGTGACCGCAAATGAATTCATAAAGCCACAGGCAATAAGCACAATTTGTTGTTTCCAGGGAGAAAATTCTGGTCAAAATTCACGTGCCAAATTACATCAATGGGTCCCGGTTTCTTGATAAATATTTTAGCATCCTGCCTGCAGGTGGCAATGTTTCTGACCTTTACGACACTGTTGCCTCAACCTTACTTGATGTCCAGTTCTAGTCTATCAAGTAATACAAAGTCACATTTGACATCATAAGTAAGTGTAAATATTTCAAAATTCCTTGAAAATATTTCTAAATTATCATCACAAAATCTGCGATTTTTGATTGAGAAAACTCACAAAATCCTGGAAGGACTGATTAATGTAAAAAGATATTCAACATTATTTAATTATAAGAAGTACTTATTAAATGCAGACAGTTATTTATTAGCAGCTTAATGGGTTGATTCAATACAACCCATAAAGTTGTATTGATTCATGATCTTGATGTGGCTGAAAACTGAAGGTGAGTTTGATCCCCTCCTGCCCCCCTGCCCTAGATGATGTAAACTCTTATCTTTTGCAACGTTTCCATATCCAGCATGTCAAATAACGGAACAGATTTAAAGCAACTTTGCTGCAATATGTTCAGTTTCTACCAAAGTCTGGTCTGGTTTACCGGTCAATGAAACACCTCTACATGTCTGTCGGTAAACCAGGAAGAGAGATGAGTTGTAGAGAGATAGATTTTTTTGTTGCATACCTTAAAAAACAGATTTTGTTTTGAAGGTTTCATCCCATGTTTGTTTCAGTAAGGTGTCAAATAATCCTTGAAAAATCCACCGATTTCTCTTTCTGCGCAAATTGTTCTGGATCGTCTGATAGACGAACGAGTGTTGACCTACAGTGGTAATCCCTGATGCATGTCCTCGTCTTCCTCGTCTTCCATAGAGTCCAGTGTTGCAGTACCTGTACTACCTGGCCCAGGTCCCGATCGCCATGTCCCCGCTGAGCAACAACAGCCTCTTCCTCCAGTACTCCAAGAACCCACTGCGAGAGTTTCTGCACAAAGGCCTGTGTGTGTCGCTGTCCACCGACGATCCCATGCAGTTCCACTACACCAAGGTACACTGCTTTCTCTCAGAGGCTTATCAAGTGATCAAGCATCTTTGGGTGTTGCAGGAGTGTTGAAGTGCATTTTGTTTGTCTTGCTGCTAATATACTCATAAAATAAATGTCCAGGAAGCACTGATGGAGGAGTACGCCATTGCGGCGCAGCTGTGGAAGCTGAGCACATGTGATCTGTGTGAGATTGCCAGGAACAGCGTCCTGCAGAGCGGACTCTCACACCAGGTAAAGACACACGGATCGTCTCCGTCTTAAAAGCAACGAAACTGTCAACCTTCTGGCTGTTTTATAGGCTGTTACATTGAAGACATGACACAACTACAGGTCATGTCTAAAGACAAATACATATGTGTATCCATTAGTGTAATACTAATCAGGAGCGGAGTTTGTGCACAGAAGGAATTTGACTACAGTTCCACTTAACTCTGAGTAAAGACATTCAAAATATAAACATGTATAAAAAAATTATTCCAACCACAATATAATACAGTAATACTTTGGTTTTAAGAATGTTGGTCAAGGGCAAAGTACAAATATAAACCAGCTTAAAAACTTGTACAAAAATGAACTTTTAGGAAATGATGTTGTGTAGATGTCTGTCTCAAAGGCTAAAACTGCAATTGCTCATACTAATAATGTGTAAATAATGATACAGTCATGATTTATTTAATTAAGGTTTATCTGATGTGTGGAGAGAAACTTTGATGTGTATAAAAGGAGTCTTTAATTTTCTACCTGCCTCTTTTTGAACAAATTATGTAAAATTGCATGTCGGTTGGGTTGACAATATTTCTCTTAGTTTCTTTCCTGTTTTTACTTTTCATTTTCTGTTTAACTTAAATAAGTAAATACATTTTCTCTTATTGATAACACCTAGACTGCCATCTTGTGCTCAAAACTAGTACTGCCTTTATTATTTATTTTGATTTTATTGTCTGATTCTTTACTGGTTTCTAAAAGCCCTTTAGAAACCAGACAATCTTAAACTTTTATTGAAAAAGTTCTGTTCTGGACTGTAAAGTATTTGACCTCATGTCATTTATGTCAGAGTTGTGTGATGCTGAATATTTAGATATCAATCCGATGCCAAGTAAATACAGCAGCAGTACTGCTGATACCAATACCGATATATTTCATCAAACCTTTGACCTTCATATGTTTATGCTTTAAAATGTTTTCCTAAAAAAGAAGAAAGACAGAATTTGGACAAAATAACACATTTTCATAATAAAAAAAGAATATAGAAACAAAAAATATATTTTTGAGCATCTTTTCTGGAAAAAACAAAGTGAAAATAATAATCATTTTAGAACAAATCAAAACACTTTTTTGTTAGAGTTGAGAAACTCGAATACCAAAAATAAAACTTCAAGAGGGAATCTGAGACTAAAGTATCGATCTTACCATGCTAGCAACGATCTGATACCGATACAGTCTCGGTATTGATATGAACCTCTAGTTTATGTCCAGATCGTTGACCTGACTCACGATTCTTCTTAACAAAACTCTGTACCATGAATGCTCCTTCACTCAAGGGCTGCATGTTTTAAACCCACAGGAGAAGAAACATTTTCTTGGCTCCAACTACCTTCAAGACGGACCAGAAGGCAACGACATCCGGCGGACCAACGTGGCCCAGATCCGCATGGCATACCGCCACGAGACTCTGCGTAATGAACTCAGCTTCCTGGTGGACGCCGTGAAGACGGAAAGCGCTCTGAACCCAGCCGAGCTGTAGACCGGACGGGTCCGACCCAAACGCCTGGGCTGCGTCTTCAGATGACGGGACACCAACTAGACGGCAGATTTTTTTTTTTTTTCAAATTCAGTTTATTGGGTTTTGTTTTTTTCCACTTTTTTCTCATAATGTTGGGGGTAGGTAAAAAAACAAAATAAGAAAGTATGTAGTGTGTCTGGAGACTGGATTGAAACCAGCACAGATATCTCCGTTTATGTGCCTCTTTTGATATGGATAGGTTTTTTTGTTTAGTTTTTGAGTACATTCGTGCAATTACCATACAGCAACTTGTCTGTATGATTCTGAATTTTATTGAGGGAAATGTCACTTTTTATCAAAGTATTAATAATGATTTTATGCTGTTGCGAGGATTTTACTAAAGACTTGGGATTTATAGAGTATGAAAACATTAGTTAAAATTGATTAATTCTTTTACAAAATGTCTAATTTCTGTTTCCACAACTTAAATAAAGGATGTAAAACAGATGAGAGTGTTTAATATGCGAGTTTGTCTGAAAAATGACAATCCGGTACACGTTGAGGTTAAAGAAAACAGGTTTCCACTTCTGTCGGCGGCAGAAGTGGCCTGCCAGCAGGCGATAAATCTGCTCTTACCCACTACAGATACAAAGATGCTAGCTAGCTAGCTAGTAAAGGTAAATTAGCAGCTAGCTAGCAGTAGCCGCAAGCTGTCTCGAGTCACAGAACGCAATGAAGATGTATGCGTGCGACTCAAGACTTTTGCCTGAGGAAAATTATTTTTGGCCATTAATTTTACCTACATGAATTTAAGACTTTTTAGCTATTCACAGATAAAGAATATGATTAAGTAAGTAAATACGCAAGGTGACTGAGTGCTTATGTGCAAAATCGAGCTTCTTTATTAATAGTACATTAACAGGGCTTCGATTTCATTACATCCACATCCAAACATACAGCATTATGACTGAAAGTCCTCCAGCAAAAAAAAAGTACTTCAGGTAGTGGAATTACAGTTAATGCTACAACCTTAAGGTGGAAATACAAAAAGAAAAAATAATTAAAATACAGTTGTATCTAAAATCAATAGTGTCAATATGTGCAGCAGCTCCACCAACAGATATGTGCAAACTAAAATTATTAAATGCATTGAATCACAACTTTATTCAACATTTGGAAAACAAAATAAAATAGAAATATAAAAAATTTCTAATTTAAGAGAACATAAAAAAAAAGCTCAGTGATCAAATCAAAACCTCACCATCGAAACATTTTTACGAATTCATATCAACACAGAATTCATTAAAATCTTACTGAATATATATACTTCACAACCAGAGCTATCATGTATCAGGAAATATGCGAGCAATAAAACTAGAAAATAATGATAAAAGTCATATTTAAAAAGTGATACGTGTTCAGTTCATGACAATGTTTAAACATAAAACATTGTTTAAACGTTTAAAGAATGGTTTATGGTATTAAGTAATAATACTTAATACCGTAAGTATTATTACAGTAATGTTTTAGAATGGTGTTTTTAATGTGTTCTTAAAGTGAGTATTGAAACAGACAGTACTATATTAAAAACTAGACTTTTAACTTGGTACAATGGCGTATTAGGGCCACTGTAGATGGGGAAAGAAGGAGTAAATTTTCACCAATCAGAAATTTTGTAGAAAAAAACTTTGCAAATTTCTGAGTTTGAAGTCAAACATTTGCTGAGACTAATCTCAGAAATTTTTCAGAAAAAAACAAACGTGGAGATTTCTGAGCTTGAAAAGTGGCAAATTTCCTAAAATATTTTTTTGAAACATTCAGAGTTCAGAAATGTCCAAGTTTTTTTCCTTTTCTGAGATTAACCTCAAAATTTCTGAGTTTTTTCAAGCAAACTTTCAACTTTCAAACTCAGAAATTTGCTCACATTCTCGAGAAAGTTTCTGAGTTTAATTTACTCCCTATTTTCCACCCCATCTACAATGACACGCCATCATAGTATGGTTTTAATTTTTGAAATCGTCAAGCTGAGGTCGGGTGTTCTCCACATAAATCACAGTTAATTAACCAGAGAGCAGGAAGCACTCAGAAATACTCAAACAGAACCCAATGAATTTCTGCCTCAAAGGAAACTTGGTACCAGCAGACATGAGAAAACAACAGCAGATTTACTCATGCAAACATATTTATAGAGATGAGAATTAATTTATTTTTATACAATAATATAGAGTATATTTTTCTATGTACACACGTAAGTACAATGAAAAAAACAAGAACATCTTAGAAAGCAAAGTAGGATTTTATCCGAGTGAGAAAAGCTGTCATGTTAGCCAACCCCTTCTATTAAAGTTCAAACCAATTCGTCCAAAACACTTTTTGAAGGAAAATCTGAATCATGTCCCTTCACAGCTTCACATCCCAGAGCTCATTTGGGACCGAGTGGGGAAAAAATATGCAGGGCTTTAGCAGATGGGAAAGAAATTTGACGAAATCACTTTTCTTTGGCAGTTCAGAAAACAGGAATGTGCCTGATTTTGATTTGCGGGGGGAATAGAAATGGGAAAACCAAGATTATCTTCTTTTTTTTTTTTGCGACTTATTTAACAGTTAATGGCTTCCAGAAGGACGATCTGCCACAGGGCCTCCTGACTCAGCACTCAAAGTGGTTTAATCCAAGTTATTCCAACACAGTGGAACAATATTGCTTTCTAACTCGCATATATGCTCCCAAATATTACCACCTGTTTTAGAGGACAGTGAAGGCAACATCAGGTTTCGGTCAGTTCTGGTTTCAGTGGCGCTACAGCTCAGCTAACTCGGCCCAAACTATTACAACTCAGCAGGAAAACAGAAAACAGGACCTGATGGAAGCATGAACGTCATTCATTTTGGGTTTTTAGGTCTTTCTCCCATTGCTTAGCAACTTCGTCGCGACATTTAGCAACTTCTCAGACGAAAGAAAATTGTCCAAAATCAGAATTGGCAGGTCAGACTTTTTAAAGATTGGAGATCGACTGGCGAGAAAAACAAAAGAAAAAAAAACATATAGGAGCTGAATAAAGCCAACAAAATACAACATATTTTTGTTGATTAAGGGCTGCAATGTATGATTATTAGAGGTGTGCCGATCGATCGGTCACCGATCATAATCGGGCCGATTTTCGTGAAAAAGTGCATGATCGGTGATCGGCGATCATTGTCTCTTTTACCGATACCGATCACCTGCTTCTCATTTCCAACCTGCCTGTGCAGCTGGTCTCCTCTTTCCTTCACACTGCGCAAACGCGCAACAACAAATCCTAAGCGATGTGGAACTATAACGCACTGAATGAATGGGGAAGTTTGCGTGTTGCGGTGGAAAATTGAAGCACGTCAAAATGCATCAACACAACGAAGCTAATACGACATAAAAACAATCCCATACTTGACGGAGTTTGGCTACATTGAGGCTCACTGCAGTAAAAAAGACATAAGGAGGATCAGACAGCAGGTAAAGCAGCGCACAGCTACAAACAATCACCCGGATTAGCATGACGGTCAGAAAGCTAAACAAATAACCCGCAAAATTATTTAAGTCTTCGAGCTGCGATGTAAGACGCTGGTTCTGCTCTCGCTGTTGAACCGCTGCTACGCTACAGGTAGTAATATTTCACAGACGGAGCGCCGCTTCTGCTCCACCTGGTAGTGACTCTCACACCGAACCTCTGCTTGAAGCTGCAGCATCTAACCTAAAAAAAATACATTTTACCTACGTATTAAAACTGTCGCTGTCCTAACATGAGACAGATAATCTCTAAAAAAATAATCGATCTCCTCCCTGATCTGCATAATCACTCCGCTCAGTCAGAAACAGCCAATCAGAGCAAGCAGTAATCAGCTAGCCGCCATGCTATCAGGAAGTTTTCATTCAGTAACTCTGGATTGTTTATTGTAATGGAACCTGTTTTTGCCTTTGAATGTTAAGTTTTATACTTGAACTTTTTGGCAATGTTGAGAGGTTTTATTTTGGCTCTTTGCATTATTTAGCCTCTTCAGAGCCTTCATATGTTATCAGTCTGTTAAAGATAGTATTATCAATAGCAGTACAATTTGCACAATGCCTGTTTTGTTTAGTTTTCTTCTTGGAAAAAGTTATTAAAAACAAGTTTTTGTCTAAATTAAGGTGAATTCATGGTTCCTTTTTCCACATAATGTAACCGGTAGTGTTTATGATAAAAAATAAATAAATAATAATAATTATGTGATCGGTATCGGTGATCGGTATCGGTAGGAAAAAACCTGATCGGCACATCTCTAATGATTATTTTAGTTAAGCCTTTAGAAATACATTAAATAATGCAAATAAATAATTACATTTATTTTTTACATAAGAAAATAAAGATTTTATTGCCTAAAATGCAACAATATATATAAGTATTTATTTTCCCCTTAGGATCAATAAAGTAATATTTTTAATTGAATTGAGTGTCCTTACAGTACTGTAGGTCTCTAAAGGCTGGTAAAGTTAACTTTTTTTCATATCTACATGGATGTTTTAACAGTTTTATCCAAATTACAGATAAAAAACAAATAGAAATTTCTTGCACAGTGAGAGTCTTGTTTGGTTTTTACTGTTTTCTGAAAATTGTTGAAAAGCCGGAGATCCTTTCTGCCCACAGACATCACATCTACTGCAACTCTATGAAGAATCTTAGAGAGGCAGTATTACCTTCAGTTGTTATAAAATTGACAAAAATATCAAATAAGACTTAAAAGAAAGTTCCCACTCTTTCTGAAACTCTGCCCTCAGGAAGTCATCCCAACATGGCTCCTCCTATTTACCAGCGTTTCATTGAGAAGTTGCTCAGTATATACTGAGCAACTTCTCAATGAAGTTCCACCAGGTGTTGCCTAATTGCTGCTGGCTAGTCTGAAGGAGCTGAGTGGAGGGCTGCTCTGTGAGGCAGAAGCTCGGAAGCTTTTAAACTGCAGCTCTGGGGAGGAGCTGTGTCGTCGAAGGCGGGGCTAGGTCCACCCAAGCATTTGGCACAGCTGAATGATATCACTGAATCTCCAAGGCAACCAAATGTGCATAGAAGAATCAAGGTAACACTCCAGTTACATTTTTAATGAAAAAACAAAACAAAACATGATTACTGACAAGATGTAATGCTCAAAAAAGGTACATTTTACATAGAACTGCACCTTTAATTTCGCCTTAGGATCCACAAACTATTTCTGAAAATGAATTCATCTGAATTGTATCTGAATGTATATTTGAACCAGTTCAGATTAATCATTAAAAGCCCAAAATGATTCATGCTGATGATGGGTACATGTGAACTTCTCACCAGAGCTGTATGTGTGTGTGTGCTTGTGTGTTACGGAGCACAGTCCGGTTTGGAACGACACAGAACACAGGGAGGAATACTCAGGCTGCCAAGTGCATTCTGGGAATTTGAGGCCTTGAACAGTAACATGGTGTCTGCCGTTTAAACACAAATAAGACCCGACTGGTTGCTGTTTACGTGGAACATGAAGCTCTCCCAGTCAAAGTGTCACTGTGTGTTTAATCAGGTGAAGGGCTAGGCCTCCCTTACTCTGCGCAGTGTGTTAAGGCTGGTGTGGGTGGCCCGCCTCATCGGCCAGGTTCAGGATGTAGCTGACCACTTCGTCCTCCGAGGGGAAGTCGGACATCACCCAGGAGTCGTTGGCAGCCGTCACCTGCAGCCGGCAGATGGGACAGTTCCGGCTGCGGCCACTCCTGCCAACGAAGAAAACGTCACATGATGTCAACGAGAAGCCAAAATAAATGAATACGGCATAAACAATACCTTTATATCAGCAGTCACGCTGCTCCAGTGCATTATAAGCCTGGCGGTCTACCAGGCTTTACTTGTGCCCCCACCAGGCTAAGTATTGATGATTTTAGTTTTTTTTCTTTTTAAAGGTTTGCATTTTTTTAAGAATTAATAGTCAGAATTACTTAAGAGTCAATTAATAGTCAGGCATTAATCTTCCAATAACACATAATTATCAAGTGATATTTTAAAATTTCCTGTCAACTTTAAACATTTTTTAACTCAAAAACACGGCAGGCTGCTGAATGAATGACTGACCCAGCGCCCCGGACCACCAGGTTTTCTGGGGGAAACCCTGACACAGCTAGCACAGCTACATTAATTTGTGGGGCTTCTGAGGGACCCGTTTGGGGACTTCTTTTATTCTGACTCTGTATTAAAGATTTAAAGGAGAAAAAAAAAAGTTTGTAAAAGTGCACCACCTCACAGTTGCTTTTTTAATCTTATTGTTCTTACATGTGAAAAAAATAAATAAAAAAACAAAGCAAGCTTCACCATTTGTCGATGCATTTCTGACAGAAGCTGTGAGCGCAGGGCAGGATGAGGTCGGCCTTTCCGTCCATGCAGATGCAGCACTCCTCCTGGTCGGTCAGCTGCTTCACCCTGCACTCAATAAAACACACCACTTCAGCTCTACAGAGCCTTGCAAAACTATTTATATCTTTAGAACACTTCAAAGGAAACGACATATGGTTTAAAACTTTTTTTCCCCCTACTAATTAAAACTGTGAAAGCTCCCTGCTGAAAAAGAGCCTCTTCCTGTGTACTGACCTCCCCATCCACATGCTGGCCTGGCAGGAGTCGGTGGAGGGCAGCTGGGCGGACGAGCCCCTGACGGCGCCCTCTGCTGACAGAACCTCAGCCGCCTGGCTGGTGATGTCCCGGTACAGCTGGATGAACTGATACAGGTTCATGATGCGAGACGCCTCCACCACTCCGCTCTCCTTGTTTATCTGAGAGACAACAAATTCAAACCAGATCGTCCATCACACAAAAAGCTTAAGGAGATCAAGGCCAATTTATTGGTGTGTTCTTAATATTTTTGAAAGTTTAGACATTTTGTTTGTTCTTCTAACTTTGGGGACAAATTCAACAGGGACAACTAAATAAAAAAGAAAAACTCAAACCCATCAACAACAGTTAAAAAAACCTAAAACATGCACAATGTCCTACTGGATGATCTATATATTCCATTTCCATAGTTCTACTGCGATCCGATGTATTCTGATGAAACAGTTGTGGAGAATTTGTTTCTCTCTAAGATGCATTTTCATCTTTTTCTTTTTGTTAATAGTCACAGTAACTGAGCAAATGTGATGGAAATCTTCCACTTTAATTTCTTTAAAAATCAAAAGGTCCAACAAAGGACTGGGTCTGTAAAATTAGCCTGTTGCAAGAAAACAACAGTTGCTCTGTTTTTAGCATGTAGCATTGTTTGGTGTGGCGTCCTTCGTGAAATAAGTTTGAATTCAAACACAGTGGAATGTGGACCAGCACCGGATGTCACCTTGGTGCAGACGATCCGAACGGCCACCTTCCATAAGGCCGAAGCATCAGAACCGGGCTGGACTTCAAACAGAAGGTGCTTCTGCTGGCCGGCAGCCAGCTTGGCCGTCCTGAGAGGAGAGAAAACGTCGTAAACAAATAAAACAGACTCGGCCTGAAGGCTTTCCGACAAAGTTCATCCGAAGTACCAAAGTCGGCTGTCACTGACGTAAACGTGTGATGAAAAGGACAGAATTGTTTCTTAGAGAGGAGTCTGCCTGCAGAACTCGACACCCAGGCCCAGGTCGAACTGGTGTCGAGCATTTTGAGAAACTTTGAGATCAGAAATTTTATAGAAGACACGAAAAGTTTTCGACTTTTGAAACTAGAATATCTTTTATATTAATTTCAGTATTTGAGTTTTTTTGGTGGAAATGTAGTCTGATACACCTGATCAGACTATCAGAGTAGGCCTCCTTGATTAGTTTGTTAACATTTCAGCTGTTTATGCTTGTCTGAGTGGAAAAACTAAATGAAACATTAAAATCTTGAGTCATTTTCTCACTGCCCCTCCCCCCATTGATCTGCTTTGTGGCTTTTTTTACATTTTAAGAACTGAAAATAAAGTGGCGAAATCTTGCTTCCTGTTTGCAGACTAACGTCCACAGAGCATTATTAGTATGTTCAGAGAAACGACAGAGCCAGTGCTGAGACTCACACGTCATTAAGCTCAGCCACTCTGCCCAGGAACTCCTCGTAGGTCAGGTAGCCGCTCTCTCGGACCAGTCCAGCATGTTTCACCAGCTTCTCAGGCAGATGGTTTATCTGACCTGAGATTTGCTGGCCCATCCTGGAAGCAGCAGCAGCAGCACTTTACTGTCCAGCAGGGGGCAGCACTTCATTCAGTTCTGCAGCACCTGCTGGCAAAACAAACTTGTTAAAACAGATCAAATGTCCTCTAAGGCTGCGTTCACACTGCAGCCTGCAGCCACACACTTCCTGTACTTACAGGAAGGTCTGATTCTGTTGTTTTGAAATATTTGTGATAAACATGAACAGTCGTAGTGGGGAGGCTGAAAACGTACCACCTCTAGCCTAACGGCTGAATTTCTATTACTTTTGGTCCTGTGAAAATACATATTGAATGAAATTAAATGAAAAATGTATACAACTGGGTTTTAAAACTACAACTGCCAGTCACTAGTGGCATGCCAATTAAGGAGCTGACTGCCAGCAAGTTAGAACAAAATATAGATCGACTAATAAATCAGCTAAAATCAGCTGGCTAAAATTATAATAATCTATAGAGCATAAAAACAAAAACTGAATAATATTCTGCACTTTAAGAATATGTAATTTACTCAATTTATGAGGCATTTGTTTTCTGTTTTTATATTTATGTCTGTCACAATAACAAATTTTATAATAAATTGTCCTGGTGATTGTTGCAATGTTGTTGTTTTGAGACCATTTTCAAGTCATTTATTGATAATGGCATAATAATGCTAGTTCACCCTCTGAATAAACTTTAAATTTGTGCAGAACATTCCACACAGGAACTGGAAGATATTTTAAATAAAACATAAAAAGCAAAGATAATTTTTTTTAAAATTAAATAAAAAGCGCTTACAACCCACACCAGAAATAAAATGGAGTGAAATGGAGTTCCTTTAAAAAAAATACGAATTATCAGAACAGAAATGATGGAGCTCATTTTCATTTATTGTGCAACTAATCGAGTCATTGCTTATTCCGACAAGCTTATTTATATTTTAATTCTTATCTGCTTTGTCAGAAACACAGGTGGAGGCCCGAGCAATCACCCGTCTCTATGACGACCACATTGTGTGAGACTGAACGAGTGTGTGTGTGTGGACCACTGTGTAACCTCTGGAGATGACGGTGCAAAGCAGGAATCTCATAAAATCAAGAACATCGTGAATAACCCTGAGCTTCTTCATGAGACTGCCTTACGAATGTCTTCAGGCAGAAGCTTCTTCAGATTTGCTGCAACACTGACTGCTACAAGCACCTTTGAAATATATGAGATACAAGAATATCTAATACTGGAATACTGATTGCTTTCCAGTTTTAGAAAAATAATGTTTAGATCATATTATAGATATTTATATCAAATTACAAGGTTTCCCCCAGAAAACTTGCTAAGCCTGGTGGTTGGGTGCTAGGGCAGTCATTCATCCAGCGGCCCGTCGTGTTTTTGATTTAAAAAATGTTTAAAGTTGACAGGAAATTTGAAAATATCACTTGATAATTATGTATTATTGAAATACATAATACAACAACTACAACATGCAAACATTGTTAAAAAAAACTTAAATAAATAAGCAATTCTTAGCCTAGTGGGGGCACAAGTAAATCCTGGTGGCCCACCAGGATTATAATATACTGGGGGGAAAACCCGAATTATATACAAAACACTAACGAATACTCAGATTTGTGGTAATCATATTTTGTTCTATGTCTAGTAAAACTAAGAGCCCAGAAATCCTGAATAGTTTCAATATTTACAGCTGTGAGGCTGCGAGAGGATAATAGGTGTGTGTAACTCATTACTTAGTTGTGTGGTTTGTTGCAAACACCTTTAGTGTGGCTGTCCAAAAACATTCAGGACATGAAAACACCGACAGTACTGTACCCAACAAACTAGGGTTGCACAATGAACCAATATTGTACAATCATAACAATGTCAGTGTGTAACAAAGTAACAAAGGACTTTGTTGGAATGAAGTTACTCAAATGGATGGAGCTTACACCTGACGCAGGTGATAAGATGGCCTAGCCCAGAAACTAAAGTCTATCATGTCAGTAACATCGTAATAACAGCTGAGAAGGCGAAGAATGACTGAAATGTAGATAATGTACCAACAGTTGACGCAATGGCAACATTCAGCAATATTTCAGCTGGCCGATTTTTCAATATTATGCAGCCCCGTGGTAAATAAGTCTGTATAGTTTATCTAAAACTTTACTAACACATGTATTATTAAGCGGCTGTTGTAAATAAACGCCTACGTTAAAAAAAATACATTTTATTACTATCAATATGTTAATGGACCGTTGTATACAGACTGCTGGCCAACTGAGAACCATTTGAAACCAAATAAGCTACAAAGCGAACTCAGCTCCAGCTAACCAGTTCCAATTATTATCATTTTTAAAACATTCATTTCGGACCAAACTCAACTGAACCGAACCTCGGTTCAAATTCGAAGTTCTACTGATAGGCTATCAGCTAGCAAAAAGCAGCAGCTCTGCTTCAAAACCGTAGCGAGCCGGCTATATGCTAGCAACGAACAAGAAACGGTGTCACCATATTGGAAATTATGACGGAGAATATTACGTTATTCAAACTCACCACTCTTTTAATCCAAAAAGTTGAGTCTTCCGTTGCTCCCTTCGCTGAGAACTTGCTTTGACAAACACAACAACACGCAGCGGCGCGGCTTGATGACGCAATCACCGTCACTTCGTTGTTCGCCGCAGGTGAATTGGGTAATTTCTGTTCGAAGGTTTTTTATATTTGTTCATAATTTACCTCCTTGTTCATGTGGTTTAACCCGTTGAATTGTAAGTAAATTGTCGAAAGACGTTTCTGGCAGTTGTGGTCTCATTTGTTTCCTGCCGCAACAGGAAACAAATGTTGCGGGAGAGAGAGAAAAAAACATGATTAAAAGTCAACCCTAGTGAAGTTGTCATGTAGTGCCGCACAAACGTATTCATTCCTCTTAGTCCCCTTAACTTTATTGTATTAGAATTTTATAATAATAATAATAATAATAATAATAATAATAATAATAATAATAATAATAATTAATAATAATAATAGTTATTATTATTATTTGTATTTCTATGACATTATAAAAACAAATTCAAATATTCAAATACTTCGAACCTTTATACATTGTGTAATGGTGCAACCAAAGACTATTAATTTAAGATCATATCTGATAGACCGGCTGATAGAATGTTTTTCCTCATGGAGTTTGCATGTTCTTTCGAGACAATAAATATAATATAATATAATATAATATAATACATAAACATGTTGATTTGAAAATTATCTCTGAGTTTTGTAATTTACCACCAGATGGCAGTAAAGGACAAAGCAAACGCTGAAAAACCCTTTAATTTTGGGAAATAACTATGTTCTTTAAAGTAAGGTCTTACACTTTTGAAAACTTAAAGATCTATGATCTAACTTAAAATTACTAGCACGACTTAAAAAAAAGCCACACAGTTCCAGCAATGTGTAAATATTTTTTTTATAAATAGATCCTCAGAAAATGAACATTGTATTACAAATGCCCTTATGTACACAGCAGTTCTGTTGTTGATGCTTCACAATGAAAATATACAAATCTTTAAGCAACCCATGAAAATATGGATTGGTTTAAATTTACAGCACTGTAAAAGTCCAAAATGAACTTGTTGTATCAAACTAAAAAGTACAGAAAGACCTCAACATCTCTACATTAACTGACCGACAGGCGGTGTGGTCCAGAGGCTGATAGTTCTGATGATGAGCCATTCTTTCTGACTAGCCGTGACAACTATTCTGACACACTCAATGTCAAAGCCAATCTTGTGGTCCACATCATTAATCTCAATGTTGCCCACTTTAAACTCTCCTAATGTGATGTAGGATGTACACTGTCTTCCCTGTTTGGTCTCCACAGACTTCTGGCCTACTTCCAGAGCTCCGTGGTGAAGGATGTCGTTTTGCCGATCCTCCGTCCCTGTCACTATTTTGATTCTGCTAATTTTTGTTGATTTGTTGAAGATTATGATGAAAAAGTCTCCGGTGCAGGGAGGTTTCCCCCAGAAATACTCATCAACTATACTGCTGTACGCCTTGGTGGCGTCGTAGTTCTCAAAGACGTTGATATTGGTGTAAATGCCAGCCGGGGGGTTGTCCGGGATGTCTATGGAGTCTTCCTCGAAGTCGTCATCCTTCAGTTTGTTCTCCACGCCTTTGTAGGACGAGTAGTAGCCCATGTGCTGGAACAGCGAGGGCTTGAAGCGGATCACGTCCTTTTGAGCCAGCAGGCCCCGGAAGTGGATGAGGAGCCAGTCGCAAGGCATTTCCTGGTAGAACATGAGGAGGAAGTGAGCCAGGCGGGGCAGGTCTCTGGAGTGGTACAGCTTCCCGATGTAGCCCAGCTTGGAGAACTCCATCATCACCCAGTAGGAGCCTTCTCTGGAGGTTATCACCTTCTTCAGCGCCGTCAGGAAGTTCCGGGAGCAGCGCACGTCGTCCTCCAGCATCATGTAGAAGTGCGACAGGTTCGTGCAGAAGTTCAGGAGGAAAGCGTAGTCGACGTTCTGCTTGGAGCGGAAACGGACTCTGTCCTCCGGGTCGTTGTAGTTCCTCTTCAAGCCATCCAGAGAAGGGTAGAACTCCTCTGGGGCCTGGATGACCAGGAGGCGGCCAGCTATGATGTGGTGAGCGAACTTCCTGGTGATCTCCTGCACCACGTTCTCACACCAGGCCAGGTCAAAGTCCGCCAGGTGGACCACAACCACAATCTCTTTCAGCTCCTCATAGCTGGACTGGTCAAAGATGGATTTAATCGTCTCCAGGAGGTAGCTTCCCTTTTTTCTCTTGACAGATGCCAACCCGATGGTAAGATACTCTGAAATAAAATCTGTCTTATAATCTCACAAATAAAATGTTCATGTTCAAGTTGGCAACAAACATATTCAAGATGATATCTAGTTGAAACCAGATATTTCCACAAACCTTTTGAAAATACATTGTAAAAAGAACATAAGCCTTAACTTTTGGAGACATGTCCTTTAATCTAAGTGTTTCTCTATAATTGCCACATTTGGAGAAAAAACCCAACTGAGTTACGCAGTGGGTCAAAATTCCAGGAAAATACTTTGAGATGCTTGTTAACGGAGATCCAAACAAATAATTAAAAGGCAGTTCTGCCAAACAGTGAGGAAATATATTTAAAACCTCTGGCTTTGAAGAAAGTTATAAATGGTTTTATATGATTTCTGTAAATATCTGGTTTCAATTGCATGCCTGGCATATTGCTTACTTTTTCTTGACAGTGGAATCCCGGCAAGGTAGCGATACGTCACATTGATGCTCCCAGAGAAATTGGACAAATCTTTGAATGTGTGCACATATCTGTCAGAGCTTGAAGGATGAATCAAAGTCTCTCCCAGCTGCCTCTTTTCACCTTCCTAAAGCACAAAAAACCACCAAAAGATCAACAAGGAACGGCACTGGCAGAGGTTTTAGACACTAGATTCCAAATTGAGACTCGTACCAGGACGTAACCATCATTCATGTAAAGGTTGAAAAAGAGCAGCGCGGTGAGCAGGAAGGTGAGGACGGGGAGTGTGGATCGTTTTCTCAAACACCTCATCTTGTCCACGGACTTCCACAGCAGCCTCATGACCACAGCTGTGACTGCTGGGAAATAAAGAGAAGTGATGTAAGTGGGAATAGTATTGGTTTTTGTTTCAGCTCCTTTTTTAGCTCTGAGCTTTTATTGCCACAGAGTATTAAAGATAAGAATCTGTGAAAATATGATTCACTTTAATGAGAAGGTCAGTTAAATGATGGTGCTAGAAGGACGCCTGCAAGGCAGCTGAAGCAAAACTAAAATAATAGTTGTAAGAAAATCTGTAGTACCAGAATGTCTGGTGGTAATAGAATAGAATAGCTGGTTACATCATTAACCATGGTAGCTAGAAAGCAGAGCTTCTGTAGGAAAACAGATTAGTGTGATCTGACAAATGTAGACTAGAGGGAAAGGAGCTATATATGGGCAGCCATTTGTAAAATTACAGTCAAAAATTAACAACGATAATTTATTTTATATAGCCATCCATGAAAAAAAAGGGAGTTCATTTTTCAGATTGATATTTTCACAATTTCACTCATTCATTTATAAATGTCACAGTTTCTAACTAAATGTTTAATTCAAAACCTAAATATTTAGTTTACATATTCATATTTATCTCCAATTTAAATAATTAGCTAAATATTTAGTTCAAAATTAAATATCTAGTTTGCTACTTGGATACTTAGTTTGGAGGTAATTTTTAGCTAACTTAATCTTTAACTTGCTAAATAAATATTTAGCTTCAGATTATTAGCTTGCAAAATAATTTTTAGAGTGGAGGTAAACATTTAGGTCGTTAGCTAAATATTAAGTTTCTAGCTAATTATTAAGTTTGAAATATTTAGTTTCAAACTAAATACTTAGTTTGGAGCTACATTTTTAGTTGGTTCACTAAATATTTAGCTTCTAACTTAATATTTAGCAAGATAGCTTTAGCTTGCTAGCTATTAGTTTGGTAGTAAGTAGTTTGAAACCATGATATTTATAAATGAATGACTAATATGGTGAAAATATGTGTTTCTCCTACGACAGGCTAAGTGAGCCAAATGATAGTGTAACTTTACAAACGGTGCCCCATTGCTATGACGATGTTTTATAGATTTACAGAACCTTCCTTTAAAATGTTCTATCAATCCCTTTCGGGCTCCAGCAGATATTAAAACTTTAAACCCTTTTATCTGTGAAGCTTAGTGCCAATCATCAAAATCACAGGGTTCTTAGTCAGATCTCAACACGTACACTTATTTCCTGTTAACTTGTTGCATGAATATGAGACACATCAGTGCAAATGATATTTAATCTTTTTGAATATTTGTAGATTGAAGAAACACTCAAGTAAAAAAAAGAACTGAAAACTCAGAAAATGGCAAAAAGAACAAAAAAATGGAATAAAGGAATCTGCAAAGGTATTCCATCATCCTTCCTCATTATCCTGTACAACTCCTGTCTTTATGGTTGGATGCCAGTTATTCATATCTATCAAAATAGATTATTCTAACGTTAATCAGAATAATAATCAGCTGCAACCCCGAGGCATCAATCAAAGCCTGGACAGATCGTCATCTTTAATTACGTTTTGATGAGCTACTCAACATGACAGATGTGACCATCGGGTGCTGAGGCCGATGCAGAAGGCTGATCTGAAGGTTTTTCACTGGATGAAGCTAAATGGCTGCTGGTGATGGATTGTTTCGTTAATCCGCTCACAAGCTGAGACGTCAGTCATCTGTTCTGCTGTTACAGGCCAGATGATTGTCCAGATGCTCTTAAACGGATTTTCTGATAGGAAATTAACGCTCCTGGACCGAGATATGATAATATTAAACAGATTTCTTACAGGACTGATTTTTTGATGGGAAGTTCTGTAAAAATATAGCGGTAATTAGAAGTTTACATTCGTCGAATAAGAAAACACATTCAGTTTTTTTTTTCTCACTGAAGTTAAATCAGACCAAACTTCTCTGGTTTTAGGTAAGTTAGAATAACCCAATTTATTTCTATTTGCTAAATGCCACAATAATGAGAAAAATAATATGTCATATTCGTTTATTCATGTCTTCAAACTCAAAAGTTTACATACAGAGTGATTGCCACCTCTTTAAACAATGAAGGAAAGCCCAGATGATGACGTCAGGACTGGAAACTTCTGATTTGAGTTGATTGGAGGCACCAGGTAAAATGCTGCATTCTGCCAGTCCGCAAAATGGCGACAGCAAAAGATGGGAGAGAACACCAGAGAGAGCTGGTTGTTCAGCAAAACAGAAGAAATCTGCATTTCACGGTACGGTAGCTATTTACTATATGCAGAAAAAAATCGAACCTTTAGACACGCAGTCCTAAAAGAAAAAAAAAACACCTTATCATTCATTCATTCGTCACTCAGGTTCCATTCAAACCAACAGAGTGTCCTCCATCTGCTGGAGAAAATGAGCCGTTTTGGCTTTCTGTCATGAAAAAGCTCCAAGGTGGCACCTGAGGGAGTAAAGTAGAAAGACAATGACGGCTGTCACAAGTCAATAATATGAAAGCCTTGGCAGGAACACACACACACACACGCACACACACACACACACACGCACACACACACACACACACACACACACACACACACACGCACACACGCACACACACACATATTCACACACACCATTATCTGAGACAGCAGCCTGCGAAATCTGATATTGAGACGAGTGAGGAATACCTAACAAGGCACCGTAATGGCCGCCACGGAGAATCCTTCTAAGAAATGAGATTTTTGTTTGCTTTCTCTCCTCGAATCTGAGCAACAAACAAGCCTCCTATAGGTCACATACATTTATATGGAAATGAAGCTGCGTTCGGCGGGATAAATAAGCCCCAAGTTTGAGGTTTGGGGTGCCAGTGGAGAGTTGGTGGGGGGGGGCAATTTGCCTTTACTTCAAATGCTACTCTGCTGAGGTGTTTATTTTATTATTTCTTTTTCTTTTTTTTTGTCAGCAAATTATCAGCATGCATGCCCAGGGAGCTCATTTCTACAACTGGAGTCATTTTAGATTAGAGGCTGTAAAATAATAAAAAAAAAACAGATAGAGGAGAATACCAATGAGCATCTGCATTTCAAATAGTAATACATCCTCAGAGAGTTGCTCTTCTTCACTGCGCGTTAACCAGAGTCTCACTGAAAGAATAAAAGAAATGAGAGCTGATGGGGCCCACGCACAGCCGCTGTTTGAAACTTTTCTGAAAAGGAGGGGAAAAAAATGCAGAAGAGCACTTAAAAATGATAAACAGCTGGCGACGGCTGTTTGCACACAAAGCTAGATGGAAACCAAACTGGTCCAATCAGGTTAACCTGATGCTTTTCAAACATTTAGAAAAGAAAGTCAAAACTGAAAATTAGGATATACACAAGAATAAAACCATGAAAGAAATTTCTGTTTGAATTTTTTATTTTTATTTTTAATTATCTTCAGATTCTTTTGCAAATAAATTTGGATTTTGATCCAGGTAAGATAATTAAATGAAACTGTTTAATTCAATTCAAAAGTAATTATTGATCCCAAAGGGGAATTAAATATTATTAACTTGAGATTCTTCAAAGAGTTGTTGTAGACGTTGATGTCTGTGGACAGGAAGGATCCTGCTGTAGCAGTCTGTTTTACTGCGAATTGGAAGACGCCTCTGACTGAAGAAACTTTGTTTTTCTTGATTTTCTTTTTTTTCTGATTTTTTTCTTTTGTCACACTTCCATATTTGAAGTTATGACAATGCAAAATACAGTTTATTAAACATTTGATATTGTTTATTAAGAAAATAAAGTATCTAAACTAACCTGGCCCTATGTGGAAAAATTAATTGACTGTGATCGACCTAATTTTTTGGTTGAAGTTCCCCCACAGCATCCAGACCTGAACACTGACAGACCTGTAAAATCAGAATTCAAGATTCAAGAGTAGAAAGCAACATCTTGATCTGAAGAAGCTACAACAAATCCATTGGGTCGTAATAAACCTGATGGACTAAGAAGGAGTCGTCGCTCACATTCATATGTGCATGAAGGCAGGAGAACAAATACTTCAGACGATACACTGTACGTTTGATTTACACAGTTTGCTTAATTAAATCAGATTCTTCACATTCATACATCATGAATACATAAAAATAGACAAAACTGTTTTATTGTATATTGACAGAAAACTCCAGGCGCATAATAACCTGAGGAGACTGTATGGTTTAAAGTGGCAGCATTAAGTGTTTCTAGGCACAGAGTGTCGTTTTATAATCAAATAACTATGTTAGCATCAGTTTTTATAAAAACACCTCATAAAACAAATATGACTTAAAAGAAATTTTACTTTGTAATTTAATTCCTTGACTTTGGGCCTCTGTCTTTTTAAAACATCAGTTCTTTCTGATATTCCACCTTTAGGAAGTCATCATAACATGGCTCCTTTCTTAACCCTTAAATAACATTTAATCAGTATTACACTGAGAGCTCCTATAAGGAGCTCAGCAGCTCCACCAAATGTTTGCTAATTCCTGCTGGCAGTTTACACCATAAAAATATAAAATGTTAACCAATTATGAAACAAACAATAAAAATTACATTTTAAACGTGAAAAGTGAGAATGGATGAAAGGTAAACGGATAAACAAGTCAGCTGTAATTTGCTAAAAAACCAGAAAGACTGCAGTAGATTAGACGAGATAAGCTTTGGGCTGGAGAGCTAAAGATTTAATAAACAGCCTGTAATGAAAGTGCTATTGTGTAAAAATTAATGAGTAAATTTTTCATTTCGACCTTTGAAACTTAATACCACTGTGCAGCACTGGCAACCAGTAGGACACTGGGATATGAGCAGGATACGCCCTGGAGAGGGGAATGAGTGGAACGGGACAAGATGCTGAAACAGAATCTGCCTTTTCAGCAGAACCCTGCGAGAAATACGTTTGGTCAGAAAATGATGGATGGGACGGTTTTCGCAGCGGAGACAGAGGGACGCACATGGAGAGATCCTGTTATCGACTGGATGAATGCAGGCAGCTAGAGGTGGTTAATGGTGGAGGGATGGACTGGGCTGCCGGGAGTCTGAGAGAAGAAATATCACCTCCTTTACCGAGTTAGAATGAATAATTCCACTTTGAAAAGTGGCCTGGACTTCCACACTTAAAACTGCAGAGTGTAACTTTTATAAAAATATGTTTTTTTTCCGCCCGTATTTATTCAAACTGTCACCATGTCTGACAATATGATAACCTGTGAAAAAAAAAATCAATTTCCTCCATTTCCTAACTGAGCTACTGTTGCAGTCTGCAAAACAACCAATAACAGCCAGGAGGCGAGTCTTAGCGCTGTCAATCATCCTCCTGTACGCTGCTAAATGTACTAGTGGTTGAGAAACAATGTACAATGTACCCATACGGGAAAACTGGTTTATCCTCCATCATGAGGGGTTATGCTAACTACCCTTAGCATTTGTAGCAGGTTATGTTGTCATAGCTCGTCAAAAAGAACTAGCAAAGTTTAACTCTTTGTTAAATTGTAACTTAGCAAAGAGCGAGTGGGACGAGATGAGCACAAGAGTGATTGACAGCACTAAGACCCTCCTTCTGGCTCTGATTGGTTCTTTCTGAATGAGTGGTGTATTTCTGCAGTTAGCACTGGGAGAACTGGGAGAAGGCTTGATTTTTTCATAGATTACCTGTCTTATACCATCAAGACATAGATAAATTAAAAGAAAATAGTTATTTTAATAAAAGTTACAGAATGCAGCATTAATACATTTATATAAATAGATCACTGATTGCAGCTTTGCTTCTACAGCTTTCCTTCTCTCTGGGACTAAAACTGCCAGCGTTCTCCTGTCAACTTCTCTGACAGGAAACTCAGAAGGCATTATGAATAACCGCAGGTGGCCTAGTAGCAGATGCACATACACCGCTCACATCCCGGGCAGGCACCGTCTGAAAGAGTGAGTCAGGCGAGATGATAGGTCGATTCTGCCCTTAGTGGGTGGCAGGTTCAAAACAGACACAGACAATAAGATGTGACTCAAACAGTTCAGATGAGAGAGAAGAGTGAGCCAAGAGCTCAGGTCGGAGGCATGCAGCCACTCTTCATGGTGATAAATATTATGTTAATTTTTGTATTTTCTATTTTTCTTTTTTTTTTTTTACTTTTTGCTCAACTATGACAGTAAATTTAAAAATTAAATTTTAGATTTTCTTTAAAGCACACAAGTTAAAATGTATGCAAACAGACTCAAACATACACAAAATTGTGGGCACCACTAGCTAAAACGTTAGCTGTGCTAACCCTAAAACACTCCTGCTTAGCAGAAGCTAATGCTAAACAGCTAAATTCAGACGTGTTCTTAAAGACAACAGTTATAGTGTTGCATTCTGGGTACAAAACAAATGTCATGATGAGAGGAAATAAAACAGCTGTGTAAGCAACCTTCACCCACTTCAAAATAAAAGCATGAAGATAAACTACTTAAATATTTCTTAACTGTTGACAACAAAAATTCAACATGGATGTCAAATTTTATTCAACTGAATGTTTACGAAGCAGTCGAGAAAATTAGCGCTTTAGAATGTATCCAGTAAATTAGTTTTAAGGGAAGCTAAGCTTGCCAAATGTTTTCAAAGTTAGCAAATAACTAAAGTGCTAAAAGAAAAATTAGCTCTGCAGTTAGAAGAAGTGTGTCCACCACACCACTACATATACCTGCACTTCACAAAACATTTCATTGTCACAGAAGCAGAATGGATTTAAATATAATCCACGAACACGAGTTAAATCATAAGCAAAAAAGTGAAAAGATGCATTCTAAAATTCAAGAAAACAGTCTTAGTTTAATTCTATTACAATTTATGTTTAATGCATTATCCAGATGGCACAGAATTTTAACTTTACACAATATTCTCTGTAAAATACAGCAGCATTTCACAACATAAAGGACACACAGTCATTCGTCCGTCCGTTTCTTCTCTAAGTTTCTGTATTTTTAACCTCATGCATACAGATGCTTTCTGAACGTTTTCTCTCCTGCCTCCAGCTGAGTCACCTTGAATAAATAAAGTCAGACTGACTTAGTGATGTTCCCTCCTGATTCCCTCACAGTTCAAATCAAAGTGGAGTCTGAACAATAAAGACGGCTCGGCTTCTGGCTGTTTGGGTTTTTACTTCAGAGCAGATCATCACAAAAGAGACGTGATCCGAGATCCATGACAACAGCTGTTAAAGAATTATTAAAAATTCATTCTAGATTACAAACTTTTTCTTGTAGAAACCAAGTAAATATAGTCTGACCCATGATGTGGGTCTCAGACTTGCAATGGTGTATTAGGGTCATTGTAGATTAAACAAAAGGAGTCAATATCCACCAAAAATTTTTTGGAATCTCACAAATTTTGTAGAAAAAAATTTGACATTTTTTAGTTGAAAATCTCCTTGAAGAAAGACTCAGACATTTTTAGATTGATTTCTGAATTTTTTTAGAAAAAAACAAACTTGGAAATTTCTAAGATTCAACAGTTAAAATCTTCAATATATACTATTATATATATATATATATATATATATATATATATATATATATATATATATATATATATATATATATATATATATATATATATATATACACCAACCTGTGCACCGCTTGGATCGACACACCAACCTGTGCACCGCTTGGATCGACACACCAACCTGTGCACCGCTTGGATTGATTACAAGAAAGCCTATGACTCAATGCCACACACTTGGATCATTGAATGCTTAGAGATGTACAACATCAATAGGACTCTAAGAGCCTTCATTGCAAACTCGATGGGGCTGTGGAAAACCACCCTTGAAGCCAACTGCAAACCACTTGCACAAGTGTCCATCAAATATGGCATATACCAAGGAGATGCTCTGTCCCCACTGCTGTTCTGCATAGGCCTGAACCCCCTTAGCCAAATCATCAACAAGACTGGCTACGGATACCGACTCAAGAATGGGGCCACAATCAGTCACCTCCTCTACATGGATGACATCAAGCTGTACGCCAAGAACGAGCGAGACATCGACTCACTGATCCACACCACCAGGATCTACAGCACTGACATTGGGATGTCATTCGGACTAGAGAAGTGTGGCCGGATGGTTACAAAGAGAGGGAAGGTCATCCACACAGAAGGGGTCTCACTCCCAGAGGGAACAATAGCAGACATAGAGCACAGCTACAACTACCTGGGAATACCACAAGCAAATGGCAACCTCGATGAGGTCACAAGGAAAGGAGCCACAGCCAAATACCTCCAACGAATAAGGCAAGTCCTGAGAAGCCAGCTCAATGGCAAGAACAAGATCCGTGCAATAAACAGCTATGCCTTACCAGTAATCAGATACCCTGCCGGAATAATTAGCTGGCCAATGGAAGAGATAAAGGCCACGGACGTTAAGACTCGGAAGCTACTAACCATGCATGGAGGGTTCCACCCCAAATCCAGCACCCTGAGACTGTACACAAGCCGTAAGGAAGGAGGCAGAGGACTAGTGAGTGTGAGAGCCACTGTCCAGGATGAAACATCCAAGATCCATAAATACATCAAGGACAAAGCCTCAATGGACGATGTGCTCAGCGAATGTCTCAGACAATGGGGAACAGAGGACGAGGTGCTGGAGGAACCATCATGGGAAGACAAGCCCCTACATGGGATGTACCACCGACAAATAACTGAAGTGGCTGATATCAGGAAATCCTACCAATGGCTGGAGAAAGCTGGACTCAAGGACAGCACAGAGGCCCTCATCCTGGCCGCCCAGGAACAGGCACTAAACACCAGAGCAATAGAGGCTCAGATCTACCACACCAGACAAGACCCAAGGTGTAGGTTGTGCAAGGAGGCCTCTGAGACAGTCCAGCACATAACAGCAGGGTGCAAGATGCTGGCAGGGAAAGCGTACATGGAACGACATAACCAAGTGGCGGGCATAGTGTACAGGAACATCTGTGCCGAATATGGACTGGAAGCCCCGAGGTCAAAGTGGGGAACACCCCCAAAGGTGGTGGAGAATGACCGAGCTAAGATCCTGTGGGACTTCCAGATCCAGACAGACAAGATGGTAATGGCGAACCAACCGGACATTGTGGTGGTGGATAAAGAACAGAGGAAAGCCGTTGTGGTGGATGTAGCAATACCAAGTGACCACAACATCAGGAAAAAGGAGCATGAGAAACTGGAGAAATACCAGGGCCTCAGAGAGGAACTGGAGAAGGCCTGGAAGGTGAAGACCACAGTGGTGCCTGTGGTCATAGGGGCCCTCGGGGCAGTCACCCCCAAACTGGAGCAGTGGCTCAAACAGATCCCAGGAACAACATCAGACATCTCAGTCCAGAAATGTGCAGTTCTAGGCACAGCCAAGATACTGGAGGAGAACCCTCAAGCTCCCAGGCCTCTGGTAGAGGACCCGAGCTCAGAGGATGAAAGAGACCACCCGCGGAGGGTGAGAAGGGAATTTTTTTTTATATATATATATATATATATATATATATATATATATATATATATATATATATATATATATATATATATATATATATATATAAATATCAGAAATCTCAGAATGTTATAGAAAGAAAACCTTAGAAATTTCTGAATTAAAAAAGTAAAACACGTACAACTTGTGACAAATTTCCAAAACTTGAAGATTATCGGTTTTTGAAACAGATATTTCCATGGTTTTTTCCTAGAAAATTTCTGAGATTAGTTTTTTTTTTTCCAGCAAATTTTCAAGTTTTCAAATTCAATCATTTTTGTGTTTTTGTAGAAAATGTTTGACATTCCAACTCAGAGATTTACATGTTTTTTTTTCTGGCCAACTCTTGATTTTTGGAGCTCGAATATTTCCTTGAAAATTAATCTCAAAATTTCAAAAATCTTTTCGTGGCAATTTACTCCTCTGGTTGTTTTCTCCATCTACAACGACTCAGTAGGACATAGAGTTGTACAGACTGTCGTGTCTGCTGTGCCTCCATACGGGCCTGGAGCAGCGAGCTAATGTGGGTCAAAGCGCTGGCTGCTGAGGCGAGCCCATCCTCATTACAGTCGCCGCCACTGGGACTGCAGAAGCCTTTCATGTTCGTCTTTGACCTGAAAGGTAAATACACTCCAGATGCAATTTACATGTACGGCAGGCCCGCTGTGCGCCAGCGCCGAGCTTCAGAAGAAGAGAATTGTGTTAGCTTGGGGGCCGAAGGCCCACTTTTAATCCTGAATACTGAGCAGCTTGTTGCAACTACAGGAGCCGATAACGGAGATCAGATATTTTAACCAATGCTAATGTGAAGAGGTTTCTGCCTCTAATTTGCCACTTACATCTTACAGCTGGCTAGAGATCAGCCAGAGCGGTTTGAAGTGGCTAAACTGGACATAGAACCAAGATGTGCTCTGGACATTTTTAAAAAGGATAAAAATCAATGCAGTGGAATAAAATAAATATCTTTTCTGTTCCACATGTTGTGCTTCCTCATAGCCTCAGGCAGAGATTAGGTGCAGCCCACAGAGGTCTGATAAATTCACTTCTTTCTCTCTATACAGCTCTCAGCTCACAGCCTTTATTTATTATTATTATCATCCTCACTTTTCACCTCCTGTTCAAGACCTGATCTTTAATCGGTACATTTTCTCTGTGCTGCATAATTTACAGGTATTTATAACCTGGGAACAATCTTGTTTGTGTTGAATATGTGGAGCAAACCGGTCGTTATCAGACTCTAACATATAATAATCATCATCTTGTTGAAAAGCTCCGGTCCTTCAGGGCCGGTGTTGTGTGACTTTTGGTGGCACTTTAAAGGGGTCACTGTTTATTGGTATCGCTTATTTAATTATAAATATTTTAATCTGTCATTATTTGGTAGAAGTTAGTTTTCATTTTTCAACTGTTCCTCTACCAAGTCTTACATATGAACAGGCTCTGCTCCGTTATTCTATTGTATTTTAATCACATTGGCTTTTTGCATTGGCTGTTTGAATTTAAAACTCTCAAATGACATAAAATAAACAGAAAATAAATAAATAAATAAAAAATAAAAAAAATAGTGTTAGAGATACTAATGCCAACAACTGTTGGAGAGACCTCCAAACTCATTTAGGCTTGTTCGGATAATTAGTTTGGAACAGAAATTAAGATGATAAATTTTTAATGACCTCCTCTAACTGAAAAAAGAACGTTGTGCACCTGTTGTCATTACCCTCCAGTGTCTCTTGCGCGTGTGTGTGTGTGTGTGTGTATGCATGTGTGGGCATGTGCGTGCGTGCGTGCGTGTGTGTGTGTGTGTGTGTGTGTGTGTGTGTGTGTGTGTGTGTGTGTGTGTGTGTGTAGCACCAGACCAGAAGTTCATGGAGAAAATTTTGTTTTTTCAGTGCCATAAGGTGAGTACTCCTCACATGAAAGACTGTTGCTAGCATGACCTGTTAGCATTTAGCTACAGTCTGTTCAGTGATCAGCTTTCTCAGTCCCCCCCCCCACCAGGCGGGTCAGCTGTCCTAGCCGGTCGGTTGCCTGCCGAGTTTCTGATTAATTTCTATTCACTGTGCCGATGCCTGAGTGGGCAACAGGCAGGGCACCGATCAGACAGGTCACCCATCCAAAACAAGGCCCATGCTAAAACTCACACTGAAGGCAGTTAAAGATCTCCAGTTGATCCAACAAGCGGCAGTGGAAGAAAACAGGAAGAGCCAGAATAAAAGACCAAAGAGTTAATAAAAACTCAGCACAAAAATGCTCCAATTGGACCCTCTGAGACAGCAGTGTTAAGCACTATGCTGCTATGACAGCTGTAGTACAGATGGACATTAGGGGAAGTGAAAAAAAGTTCAAATTTGGACTTTTTTATAGATTTCCGATGTTTTTTTTTTCTCAGAATCAGATTTGTTTAAATTGTAGAGTCTTAAATCCTATAGCAAAGAACAAACTGCTATGTGATTATTTTTCATATTATTTTCTTATAATAACACGGTAATTGAAGTCTCCTTGGTTATTTATATGGGTTTTGACAGATTAAGCTCAGAATTCTAATTCTGTGTCAAAGTCAAAATTCTGAGATAGGAGTGGGCGATATGGACATAAAATTTTATCACAATATTTTGCAGTACTACAGTGATAATGATAAAAGTGATGACAAAAACTACTACTTTTTAATAATATCCCCACAAGCACAAGTAACGCTCTTGAAAAACATATTTATGTGTACTATGCTTCTTTGGGACAGTCACATAAACAAGTGTAATTTTTATCACTAAAATGCACACAGCAACTACATTTAATTATATTTTTAAATGTATTGATATTTATTGATTTGATTTATTTATTGCTAAAGTGAACAATTGTAGAAATAAGAATCCCAACAACATGGATAGTTTCAGAGGTTTTTAAACATTAATTGGAATTTATTGCAACAATGACAAATTAAAATCTTATCATGACAGGAAATTTATCACGATAAACGATAGCCCATTGCTATTCTGAGATTAAAGTAAGAATTCTTTTTTTATCAGTGGCCCTAATCCTCTTCCGTACTTCAGGATGACTTAAACGTGTAAAATTAGCAAGCGTCGTCCCAGTTTCAGAAACACTCAAGACTTTGAATCGACAGCGCTACGCTAACTGCTGGCCGCTGTATTTGTTTAGCAGGAAGCACCTGGAGCCTGATTTCCACAAAAGCTCCTGTTTGAAATTCAGCGTGTGTGTTCACACCAACATGGTCACGCCTCTGGCTGATGCTCCAACCCTGACTAGGCTTCCTGTAATAGAAATATTTAGGGCTATTATGGTCACAGCTAGTCCATATGCAGTGAAGAATTATATTGACAAGAGCATGCCCAAAAAAAAACAACAAAAAGAATGCAATTAATTTCCAGGAAAACGGCTCCTCGGCGCCTGTAATGAGATGCCGAATTAATAAGCTTGTGTGCCGAACAACAAAGCCATTTGGTAAACAGCACTGTTCATTTGCCTGTTGACATCCAGACAGTGCATGAACCCAGAAGGACACTAGTGAGCTGCTCTGTGTGTGTGTGTGTGTGTGTGTGTGTGTGTGTGTGTGTGTGTGTGTGTGTGGGTGCGTGGGTGGGTGGGTGTGGCAGGAAAGCAGGCAGCAGGTTTTGATGGAGGATTTTGGAAAATAACATGCATGTGATTTTTGCAGTCTAATTTGTTGACAATTTGAATACAGCTATTCCTCATGATGCTTTTTACTTTGCTTGTGTGAAGATGTCAGCCTTTTGGATCCAAAGCTGAAAATCAAATTCCACATTTTTCTGTTATCTAGAAGTAATCACTCATATTTGTGCAAATTTGAAATGCAATTTCCTGTATTTCAAGGCAGCTATGTGTAATTTCGCCCCGTATTTTACAGTTAAATGGTGCGTTCTGTTTCGAATCATTACAACATGAAGAAGATTTATCACATGTTCCAGAGTTATCGGCCATGAAGCATCAACTTGTCAATATGAGAAAATGCAGATGGACTGATTCGGGATTCTCTACTTATGTTTGGGTTGGATATTGATCCATTTTTTTTATTTTATGGTGGAAAAAATGATGAAAAAATTAAAAGATGATTCAGAACTTGAGTTTTGGTTGATCAGTAGTTGTCAGGATTCAGTGAGTTTTCTCTGCAGTGAGGCGTTTATGATGACAATGAAGGTGATTTTTGGTCTTGTAAAATGTCTCCTGTTGCTCCTGTAAGAAGCTCTGCAGCAGTGAGTCTGTGTTTAATCAATTACAGTTAAACTTAAGAATATTCATACTCCTAGCACACTTACATTAAACACTTTCATTTAACCCAGCAGTGTTTTTACCAGTTCTCTCACAAGAGTAGAGGCGGGGAGACCGATCCAAAATATCGATAGTACAGGTATAAAGTTGATATCCGTATCAGATTGATACTACCGTGGTAAGATCGATACTATGGAGCTAAATTGGGGCCATAAACTTTGTTCAAAAGGGGAAATAAATAAAACTGAAAAAAATAATAATAAAAGATTTGAAACCAAAAATATATTTTAAAACTGAAAAAAAAAGTCTGAAATTGGAAAAAAAAAACTGAAACTGAAAAATCTTCGAAAAAAGTTTGGAAATCATGGCAGGGACATCCGTAGTTGCCATGATTTTTAATTACATCTTGTGAATGAGCTTATTGAGGAATGATTTTAGATACATTTCTTATTTAATGGAAACATGGCAATTGTGAGATTGTGTCTTTTTTCCACAACAGCACAATAACAACAAAGATTTGTGCAAATTTTTATGGGAATGCAGCTAATCTCTTGTTCAGATCTGTGTCGTTTCCTTCAGTGATTCTTGGTGCTGCGGCCCCCTCAGGCAAGGAAGTAAACAGTATTTTTCATAGAGTTTGGCTCTTTAGACAGTGCAGAGCGAATGTGAACCACACCAGCTGAAAATGTAACAAATGTTGCTATTTTGGTCTCAAATAGAGTAGAGTCTACTGGACTATTAGGTGTGAAAACACCCTCAGTCTCATGCTACACTGTGCAGACCCTCTGTCTGCTCTGATGACGATTTACTCACCTCACCGCTTTATGTGGTTTACATAGCACTGCATTATTTGCTTACATAAACCACTGTGGAATTTCAGAGACAGGGATCCAGTGTAAAACTGGGCCCATTCAGACAACAACTGTACATTTCTATATTCACGTTGCCTTTTCCTGCTCTATTGTATTGTTTTTGCATTTGACTTCAAGCTCATGTTTTGCTTGTAAGATGTCATTTTAAACGTACAAGCTCAGCAGAAACAAGCAACACAACAATCTATTTGGAGATGTGTTAAGAATAAGAAAAAAAAAGCAAACAATTTGCTGGTGTCTCCAAGGCGACGTAAACAACAGCTCTACACAAGCAATTGCAGGTTTTTTTGAAAGGAAAAATGAAAAATAGAATGAAAACACTTAATGGTTCTCACTACAGCCTTCCCTATTAAGACCATACAGACAGAGTCTACCAGAAAAACATTCTCCTCTACTTTTGTCAATTTGCCTCCTGAATCATTCAGCAATGCAACAAAAAAGGACACAATTATTATAATATATATATATATATATATATATATATATATATATATATATATATGTATATGTTTGCCAGCAGTCAAGACCGAGGCAAATTGTTTTTCACATACTTTAATAACGGTTGCTCCATGTATGATTGAGGCTGTGTAATGCAATCTCCAGAGCAGAATTAAAGCTGATGCGTGGATCCAGACTCTAAGGAAAATGTTAATAGAGTTCACAGAAAGTAAGCAGTGAAATCTTCAACAAGTAAACAACATTTCCTCCAGAAGAAAGCAAATCTTCCTGCCTCCAGCTGGGAATTTTACCGACTGCTTCTCTGCCTGGTTCAATGTGTTTACTTATTCATCAAGGTGGGGTGCTGGGAGAGGGGGGGTGCAGTGGGGGGTTAGTGGGTTGATGGTGAGGGAGGAGGGGTGGGGGGGCTGCCGGTTTCTGAAGCTGCAGGAGGTACGCTCATCCTGCTGCTGGGTGAGACGGGCAGGCGTGATTAAAAATTTATGCAAACACATGTGGATGCATAACCTGCAGCGAGTGTTTGTGAGCGGTGATGCATGTTCAGCTGTCAGTAAACAGGTAATCTTATAAAAGACAGGGAATTGGATTTGATTTATAACCGTTTTGCTGTGAGTGCTCTTCCACAAGAAATAGGACAATGAGCACACCACCTCCTTTTATGTTTCTTTTTTCTTAAATAAGTCTGGTTGAAGTTGTACATGCTTGAAACACTGTCTGCTTTATTAAAGGCACAGAATTATGTAAAATCAACTTTTTTGAGCTTTGCATCATGCTATAATGTTACTCCCACATCCCTATAGCGTTGCTTTGATTCTTTCATGCATGTTTGAGAAATCCTTTCATCTCCATGGCAACCATTCAGCTGTGCAAAATGACTGAGTGGACCTAGCCCCGCCTTCGAGGATGGAATTCCTCCCCTGAGCTGCAGTTTTCAAGCTTCTGCCTCACAGTGTGTCCCTCCCTCCCCCGCTGCTCCTCCACTCAGCTCCTTCAGACTAGCCAGCAGCAATTAAAGAACTGGTGAAACTGAGCATCTGCTGAGCTCATTATATGAGCTATTTCTCAGTGAAACGCTGGTGAAAATGTTGTTAAAGAGTTAGTAGAGGAGCCAAGTCATGAAGACTTCCTGAAGGCGGAGTTTCAGGAAGAGCAGAACTTTCTTAAAGAGACTGAGGCCCAATATCAACGCAGTAAATTAAAAAGTCAAATTTCTTGTCATATTTGATATATGTAGCATTTCTGTAACAACTGAACACTTGACTGTTCTAAAAATGGCACTACGTGTCAGGAAAATACACAATGCTGACCCTTTAGTGAACCATCAGTAATGCAGCTGAGAGAAATTGAAACAGAGAAAAGGACTTTGTAGAACATATTTAAAGGAGTCACTGCCTTTTTTCAAATCAAAGTAAGTATGAGCAACACAAAAATGTTACAAACTAAAACCCTTTACAGAGGCATACAATTCCAAGCACCTTTAAGGGCAACTGAGTTCATGGAAATCCCTCAGGCCTTCACCATTTCCTTGCACTTCTCCCTAGAAGTGTTTGATATAAAAAAAAACAAAAAAACATAGTACTTTTCCCCCCTTCATTTTCTCTATATTTAGAATTTGACTATTCTAAATATTAAGATGGGTGTCATTCCAAAACGTCAGTAACAAGCCTGACTGGTGCTCACAGGAATAGAAAAAATAATCTATTATACTGGGTATGTGTGTTTTTTCCACATTCTGAATGGAAATGGTTGAAACTTCAAAACCGCAACGACAATAAAAAGCTGCTTTTGATTGGCCAGTGCAATCAAGACTCACTGACAAAAGTAAACTCTATGTATTTTAAAAATGGCTCTCTTTTCCCTGGCCTTTGACTGACTGACATACTAAATAGTTCTTGGAAATCTTAATTGTTCTGTTTTTAAATTTACTTATATTACAGTTTAAATGTTGCTGGTTGGTGTTATTGTGAAGCACTTTGGCCAACTGTTGTCTTTTTTCAAATGTGTTATATAAATAAATTTGACATTGACCTTGACATGGACTGACAACATTGGTGCTGTCTGTTGTCATGGAAACCACTGTAAAACCAAACCATCTCTGTGACCCAGTAAAAGGAGAGCCTGGTTCACACGGCAACATTTTTAAATTGTCAGATGATTTTCAAAAGGTAAAATTCTTTGTATGCAAAAAGAAAAAAAGCAATGTCTCTATTTTTTTTTTTTTTTGCATGTTAAAATTTATGTAATTAACAAATCAAAAATGTACTGCTCATCTCCAATGGTTTGGGGGCGAGAGGCGGGTTCACCTCGGTCAGGTCGCTGGTCCATTTCATGGCAACACAGACACAAAAGAACTTTAGCTTTGGAGAAAATGTTACATTACTATGGGAATCTTTTCATCTGATTGGTTCTCACCACATTAACCAACTGTGAGACGAGTGAAAATGCCGTGTTTTGTCTGCATGGCCTCAGGTAGTTATGTAATACTCCAGTACAGAGGACTGCTCTACCTACCCAAACCACTTCTCTCTTCATGAGTTGCCTTCATGGCTGATTATCATCAGATTTTTTTTTCCCGGTGGTGTTGACTGGAACGATAAGCTGCTGCAGGCTGTGTATCTACAGTGAGGCTAACTGGAAGAACTGGGCTCATTATAGGTTTGCCTCCCTGGCATTTATTTCCTGTGGAATCAGCAGGTGATGGAGGAGTCCTACAGGAAGTTTAAGTGGGAAATGAAGATTTATAACAATTTATAACAACTTGATTTTTCTCACAAAAAAATGAAAAAAAAAAAAAAAAAAAAAGCCAAAACAAACAGATATACTGTTTTATAAGTGACAAATCAAAAGTTAGTTTGACATATTTTACAGAAGTCTGGCTGTGGCCTTGAAGCCACGCCTCAAGACCACAGAGTCTTGAGGCCTTTTTTTTTTTTTTTTTTTTTTACTTATAGGTTTAAAAACATCCATTCGATTATGAACTTACTGAACTTTAGAGTTGCCTTTCAATTAATAAGTCATTACGAATGCATAAACTCTTGAACTCTTGATCAATATCTGCATTTTAGGTTATTTTTTCTTCTGTTCTTCTACATCTGTCCGTTTCTAAAGCTTCACACAGCATGTCGGGTTTACACTTTGGACTACTGTAGTTGTTACACTGGACTCTCTCCATGCTGCATCTGTGTGGAAAATCCTTAAATCACACAGTGTAAAGCGCTGGAAGTGCAGGATTTCGTTTGGTTGGGGAGTTCGTTCAGTTCCGTGTCATTAACTCTCTTCATGTAGTATTGATTTTGTCACCAGCTATATAAAATATTTGTACTTTGTCGGTGTATTATTTACACGAACAATCGGAAAGCAGAACAAGGTGAGGTTGATTTTCATTTGCTGCCCTGTGTTTCAGACATTAGCTTCACAAAGCCCCATCTGTTTTCAGATCAGCCCTCTCTGGTAACTTCTCATGTTCAGCGTCGCACACTAAAGATCTCCTTGCCAATCTGTGGCAAATTAGCGCTAATGCCAACGTGAATAAATAAATAAATTTCTGTGTCATTATATTGTTTTTGATTCAGGTAATTTGTCCAGGTTCATGGGGGGCTGAGCTGAATGTTAGAAAATAGCCAACATAAGTAAAAGCGGTGAGAAAGTAGGTGGTTGATGTTGTGTTACAAAGGTGGTCAGTTTTGGTCGCCTTGGAAACGCTGATAGCATTTGATTACTTGTATGACACTTTCCTCTCATGTTGACTTATTGGAGTAAAGTCTGCAACACCAGCTTTACAGTGAGGAGGAACAGAAAGGATTTGATGATCTGGCCTTTTCAAACCAACTACTGCAAGTTTTGCTCCACAATGATCATCGATCATTGATTGTTGCTGTTCTTTAATCTGGAAATGAGGTAAACAGATTATTTCAATTCCATCAGACTAAAGCAAGGAAGACTGTTTACAACTGAAAAACATTTTTGAGAAACAACTGTTTCATCTTGCAACTGCAACAAATTAAAGCCAAGCTGAGACTTTGTGACATTCAGAGATCCGAAAAAGCCGGGAATAACTTTTCAAACTGGAAAAGCATCAATTAACATGGTAAACATTAGAGTTTCTGGTAGTAAAGCTGAAAAGGGAATCAAACATGGCATGTTTCAGATACACTCTGAAAGGTTTTATCTTTAAAGAAAACCATAAACCAAACAAAATGTATCCATACCAAAGGAGGCTGGTCAACTCACCCCTTCCTTATGTAACTCTGTAATTTCACAGTTATTTGTGTTTGACCTGGTAGCATAACCTGTCATTAATGTATTGTTTCCCCTGAGTGGTATGGAAGAGATTAGTGTGGTTCCATTGTAAAAGTGGTCCATAAAACCAACAAACACCAAACTATTTCTGGACACCTGCAGCTGTAGGTTCATGAGACGGTACTGTATGGTAAGGAGGATGGTACCGTTCACAGTCCATTGATTGAGAGACAGAAAAATATCACTGCTAGCAACAAGCACGTGACATACTAGTGTGTCACGTTTGTTGTCGCACTAGCAAGACACCATGTTAAAGGTTTAGGTTTAAAAACAAAAGTATTCTACAATCACATTTGAGCTCTTTGAACCGACGTCTAGAGCTGAGCACAAACTGGCTCATCTGACATGACAGAAGCAGAAAATCTCCACAAGAATGGCTGAAAACCAAAATAATCCATGTGTTTCACTGGTATTTAATTCCCTTATAAATTCTACGTAAAATAAGTTAAAGTACATGTAATTTTTAATATTCCATAGTTGCAGTTTGTACCATGTGATAAAATGCTGCCTTACACAAGAGAAAAGCTTTGAAACATGCGCCACCCCAGTAGCTAGCTTCTACTTCGCCCCGCTTCTAGCTTGCTTAGCTTCAAATCGATGGGTCTGACAATTAAAAATGATAAAGACAAATGTTATTTTCCAACTTATCCTCCTTGTATCATAGAATAAACTAAAAAGTTATTTTTGTTTTGACATTTTCTAGCTAGCTCTAGCTCAGTTTGGAACATTTGTTAACTGGGCGTTTCTTTTTATCTCAAAGTAAAGTGAAACCTTTTAGCACAACTTGCCGTCATCATGTTACATGCTCTAACATGATGACGGCACGTTTTTGTGTTGGGAGTCAGATTAATAGGCACTACCTGACAAACTAGTAGCAGCTCTGCAGACTTTTCGGAATCATAATTTCATAAAACAAAACTCCCAAATTTAAGGCATTGAATGTCCGGTGGAAAACAGTGACACGCCGCTGACCTAAGTGGTGGAAAATTTATTTTTGTGGCCGGCTACAGAAGCACTCTGACTCATTAATCATTCATGGGGCAGATGAGTGTCTGCTGGGAGCTGATCCTTGGCATTTAGACTGGAGGGAGACTACAGTAAACACATTTCTGAATGCTACTCTGCGGTTCACATCTAATCAATTCTCCTGTTATTACGATTCCCTCACTTGGAGAAGGTTTTGAGGGGGCAATAGGGCAAAGGGATATAATATCACAAGGACCTGCCAATGATACATTTCTATCACAGAGAAGGCATAATTTGTGCTGGGAAGCTTCAAGCTTGTCTGAACCGGGTTTTTAATAACAAACAGCCCTCCTGTGAGGAGTCAACAATGCCCCAAGGTGAGAGGCGCGCTATTTGTCACACCAGACGTGCGACAATGTGCGAAATATGTGCCATCTGCCTGCAGGGGTTACCGAGATCTCATCCGAAATGAAACAGCCTGAGAGGGTAATACCAAAGTCATTAAGTATTCTCAAAGCCCATCATCTCCTCTTCCTCCTCCCAGCTCTGCACAGGAGTGGGGAGGGCGGGGGGGGATATAGAGGGGTAAAAAAGGTTCCAGCGTGTTGCAACCTGATTTTTTTTTTTTTTTTTTTGTCAGGATGGCAGATCATTTTAACAGGAAGCAGAGAGATTTAGAGATGCAAGAAAATATGGGGGGAATAAGATGTTGGTCTCCATGGTGACAAGTGCAATAGCTCGGTGACAGAACAGCAGAGAGACGGCCAGAATCTTTGTGACTCTGAAATGATGCATCCCACATTCCAAGATTTGTTTTTTTGTTTTTTTTCTGTTAAAAAATGGATGATTCAGAGATACAATCGTCACAGAAGGCTGATCCTGATTCACACTACAGCACAGAGGCTGCCCCCGATTCAGACTGCGCTAGAATATTATTAGGAGTGTGACGGAGCGAGTGACAATTTTAAATGGCGTGTGTGAACAGTGTGTGTGAAGGGTGGGACGACAGAGAGAAGCCTGGTTACGGCGTGTGACTTTCAGATTACAGAACAGATTAAATAAATATGCTTAATAATAAACTGAACAGCACAGACTGGAGTTTAAAACCACTTAGATGTTACTTCAACAAATGTTATTTTGTTGAAGTAACATTTCAAGTTACTTCAACAAAGCCAGAGGATAGCGGCGGCTCCATCAGAACCGAGGTAAGTGGTGCCAGATTGAGTGGATTTTGAACACGTTGGACTAATAAAAAAAACAAAAACTTTTGGGTGAGTTGTTCAAATCTGAGCTGCTTTTTACAACATTTGCTGTGAAAAATCAGAGGAAAATTATTTCAAAATAGTTATTTTGTGACAGAAAAGCAGAAAACTTTAAATAAAATGCCTTGTTATTGCATTCATCTTATTAGTTAATTTATTCAGAGATGTCTAGAATCTGTCAAATATGACATCATTAATGATTAGTCATTGGTTAATCCAATGTCACCATGTAGTGGTGTAAAACAGAAATCCCAGCACAACATCATGATTTAAACGGACATGACGCCACAAAAAAACCTGACACTGAAGCTCTTTTGACTCAGGTTTCATTAGAGGTTGAGCTTTGGGCTGGTTGTCTTGGTTTTTTGGAATTGGGTGGGGTTTATATTGTGTTTGGCAGAACTGACCAAGTTGAACTCCACCCGACTGTAAGAGCAGCCAACCTTGAACTGGAAGCAGTGAAGGCAGAAGAAGAAACGGGGGAGTGGTCCCGGCCGTGTCAGCTCGCTCAAACACTCGACAGGCCAGAGGAAATGAATCGGCATCAGAGCCGGCAGAGCGTTTCTACAGGAGAACATGAAATTAACGTTATTACTGCCTCTGCGACATTCGCAGTGGAATATATCTAAGGTGTGTGTGTGCATGTGTGTGTGGGGTGTTTTGTAGTTGCTGCAGACTTTTTTTGAGATGATCAATACGTCTGAGGAAGTCTGTAAATCACACCATGTGTGCTACAGTAAAAGACAGAATAACAAAAGATGACATGTTGTTTTTTTAGACACATATCTTCATCCATCAGACACTAAAAGCAAACCTGATGTGTGATGGGATTTTAAGTTGAAGCAACAGACTGAAAGATTTGTTTTTGGATACGATTCAAAACTATGAAAAACTAAATATGAACAATGAGATCAAATGTCTGATGTCTGGGATAGCAGATAATTCATAGAAATCCACTGTAAATTTATAAAAGTATCTAATTTGATTCATAAAAGTATACTATTAGATGCAGTTGTGCTCCAGTGCTTGTTGCAGGTTTCTGCTTCTCACAAACCTTTTAAAATGATCACATTTAAGGTTAGATCTCCATCCAGCCTTTGTCATTTTTCTTACTATTAAAGTAGCTTTTTTCACATTTTGCTATGTCAAAACAGCATAATTCAATGTATTTTATAAGGATCTTACCCGACAGTAACACAAAGTGGTGCAAAACTGAAAGCCTGGAAGGAAAACGACACATAGTTTTTATAAGTAAAAATCTGAAAAGAGCAGTGCACTTTTAAATTAAGTCGATGAGTAAAAAAAAAAATTGCAATCACAACAAATGGGTTGGAATTTTTGCTGTTAGCTTTGCATATCTCTAGACTTAGCTGCACTAACTCTTTACAAAATGGCAGCAGTTCTATCCGGATGGAAAGCTTGTAGCATGATTCTACCACCACTTTAATTCAAGGTGGAGTGATGAGCAGAGTTTTAGTTTTTTTTTTAGTTTTATTTCAGGATGGAGAGAAAAGAGGAAGACAAGCAGCAAATGACCCAAGACCAAGGAATCAAACCTGGGACAAGCACATCGCAGACTACAGCCTCTGCACACGGTACCTGCTCTACAAACTGAACCACAGTGTACACAGTTAGCTTTTCTCCATAAAAGTTCAGTTTTAGTCTGACCTGACCAGAGCACTATGTTCTCTACAGACTGAAAAATTGACTTCTTACTGCTGTTTTTAGCCCTGAGCTGTCTGCTGTGTTCTTTGTTCTTCATGATGCTGTTTGCTCACTAAAATTCTCTGAACCACTGAGGCCTTTACACAACAGCTGCTTTGTGCAGAGACAGTAAAACACACACAAGAAGTGGATTCTGTTTACAGTTACTTAGGGTGATTTGTTGCCATTTTAGAGCGGTGGGCACACTGCTGTAATCCGCTAATAGCAGAGCTAATTTTTTAGCTTCGCGCTTTAGCTAAATTTTAAAATGTTTAGCTCAACTTACCCTACACTTTTCCAGATGGATTCTAAACCGGTAATTCACTACGCTGTTTTATAACCAAGTGTTAAATAATTTTTCAAGTAGTAATGTTTATATTCATGCTCTTATTTTGAGGTCTGTGTACGCAGCAGTTCAGTTTCCTCTCTTCATGTTCTGTCTTATTTTGAAGAAACTTTATGGAACAAATGACAAGAATACAACAAACAAACAAATGATATGAGATAAACAGAAGAATACAACACTTACAACCAGGGGCGTTCAGCAAGCGAAGAGCAAAATGTCACCTCACATTATCATGTTCTCCTTGTGACACACAGTGAGAATCAAGATGGCTGAATTTAGTGCTTTAGAATTAGCTTCCCCTAATTACCATGTTGGTATATCCCTGTAGCATTAGCAAAACTGAGGTTTATGACTACTTTAGCTAAACATTAGCTTTAGCTAATGTTTTTGTTAGCAGTTCTTGTTTATTTAGCTGTATGAAAGCGAACCACATTTCTTCAGCCTGGTGTTGGTCTATGACAGACGTTTGTGGTTAAAACCTGACTAAATGTTAAAGGAGCATGAATACTTGACCACAGCCCTTCCTCTACGATTCTTTTTAACTCTGAAACAAACTTGGCAGTTCTGAACACATGCAGAGTTTTCATACCTTCTATGCAGTAGCTAAACTTGTGTCAACCTACATTGGTATCAGATATTTATTACACCAAAAAAGAAGAAGGAAAAAAAAAAGGAAATCATACGCAGCGATTTGGAACTCAGCCCAAACACTCACATTGGGAAATGCTCCAAAGCAACAGCAAGCCATAATCACTCAGCCGCCTGCCAGAAGTGTACAAGAGAGACTGCTGCTATAAGATGAACATAATGGGATGCTAATAAATCCTCCGGAGAGCACAGGGAGTTCAGAATGATGTTTCCCAGAATGCTCATCTATCAGACGAGTGAGAGGCCGACTTGCTTTCAGAGAGCGTCCTCTGTAAGCACCGCTTCGCTCCGTCTTGCCTACAACACACACTCATGTTTCTTTCCAAAACCTCAGTTTGATGTAAAGAATCTTTATTCAATTACCGGAGCTACATTTTCCTTTCTTAGCACATCACTGTTACCTCAGACAGGCAGCATTTTGTCATCTAACGCTCCATCGTCATCCTTTCAGCCTGTTTTTCTTTCTTTTTTTTTTTTCACAGTGAGATTGTGTAAATGTCTTTTTTTCTGACAGACTGTTTCTTTGGAGGAAGAAACTTCATCTCAAACCTTGTTTGACTTGAAGTTACTGCTATAAATTTCACTCTACATCTGTTTTAGTGAGTGTTTGATTGGTTATTTTGGAAGAACGGAAAGCAGTGATGGGGTGGGAAAAAAAATCTGATATTCAGTCCTAAATATGCCCTTACACACAAAAATAAAACAAAAACAGTTAGCTTATTACATCTGACATCTGCCTGTCGCCCCGCCTCCTAATAGCAATGTTTATCCCCAAGGCTTTCAAACACTCATAAGCCTGTCATCGCCAGGCCTTCCCATCATGTTAACAGGAATATCTTCTGCAAATACAGCAACACTCTGGGAAAATTAGTCTTAGCATCCGAAAAAACGTCACATCACTGCCAAAGACTGGACCTGCACTGAGGTGAGCCAGGGGAATTGAACTGGATGGGATTATATCACGTTTCAATATTTGATGGAAAATGGTTTGGTTTGAAAATTGACCACTCTGGTGGGATTGAACAGAAAACAGGAGGTGATTTTACAGAGGTTGTTTTATGGAATAATCACATTAAATTCCCTGCATTTTTAAAAAGATATTTTCTTTTCTCGTTAGTTTGGAAACTATGTGTTGTTTTTCTTTCACATCATGTTCCACAAATTTCGCCATCCCATAGATAATTATGTCCATCCTCTTTTTGAAAACGTTTTATGTTTTTCTTTAATACCTCAAAAACACAAATGAAATGCAGCTCTTTAAAAAAAAAACACACACATTTCCCACAGAAGATATTTTTTAAACAATTTTTTTTAAAATGTACAATTAGTGGATGTAAGAGAGTTTTATTTGCATGAACTGAAAGTGAAAATGGCTTTTTGGACAGTGAAGGTTGGAGACGCCCATCCTAAGCATTTGCGTGTGGAATTGTGAGTAAAGAGAAACATTTAATGCAGTTTTAATAAACTGCAGTGTAACAATGTTACGCTACAGCTGTGAATACTTTTCAGATGCAGTGTGAATCGTATAAAAAATAGAATAATTTAAACTTACATTCAAAGACGGCGTTATTTGAAACAACTAATTTTATTCAGTTAGAATATTACAGTAATATTTTTGGTTTGCAGAAAACAGAAAGCGTTTTCCTGGCACATTGTGCTTCATAAAACGGCACTATCAAGTAACAATGTTACCTTCAGTTGTTATAAAGTGACACATGTATCAAATATGACAGAAAAGAAATTTGACTTCGGAACTTAAAGGCTTGAGTTTGGGCCTCTGTCTTTTTAAGAAGCTCCTACTCTTTCCAACACTCCACCGTCAGGAAGTCATCACAACATAGCTCCTCTTTAACAGACGTTCTTTGCAATAAAGACTCAAGGCAACTCTCCAGGTATGTTTTTAATGAGGGAATAACATTTTAACATGATATAAAGCTAAAAAAAAACAACCTCTAATTTACATCATACTTTAAGTTAAGGATGTGGTTATGAGGTTCACCTAGAAACGATGTGTTAATTTAGATGCATTGAGCTCAGCTCTCTGTCCATCAAGCATGTCTAAAATATGACTACATTTAGACTTTAAGCAAACTTCTGAAAATGTAATTTAGATGTAGAAAACCTGTCACGTTTGGACCAACTATAGGTTTATCTTAGTCTAGACTTCCATGGACCTTTTGGCTCTTCCATTTTGCAGCACAGAGAAGTGTGTCAAGACCTCAACTGTTACGGTTTATTTTTCAGTCCGAGTGTTGAAATACGAGCATACTGGCCTTTTTAATTTCATATTCTGAGTTTCTCCTTTTACCAAAGCTGGAGCCGTTTGGCCTCTCGTCTTCCTCCTCCCAGACAGGATATTATTTTTGATGAGAAGAGAATGTGACAGAGATGGACCTCTGCATCACACTCTGCTTCATCAATTAAGATTTTTTAACCGTCTTAAGCCTCCCTCATTTCAAACCTTGGGGGCCAAGCGTGCTTGTTTGGGAGAATAATGAGAGGCAAATTGGGCCAGAGGTTGACGTGGAGCACCAGCATAACAATTCGCTGCAGGAAATGTAAACCATCTCTGGCCCGCTCACCAAATCAATTCCAATTTTGTTCCTGGAGTCAATGCTCCTCTCATATTCCTCGTCTTTCACAGCCACGCATTTATTTGATCATTGGAAGCATGTTGAATAAAATCCAGTGTTCTGCAGTGATCATAAACTCATCTGCTAATTTTCCCATCACTAGCTGTGTTTTCATTACAAACGTGCACACATTTTTTGTAGATGTTCTGTTAATGTTTTGCTACATAAGAAATTACATTAAAATCACACGTGAATGAGCTTGTTAACGCAATAAGTCAGTAAAAATCATAGCAGTAATTGATGTAAACAGTCACATAATTTATATTCATCATTCAGCCACGGTGCCACTCAGCAGAGGAGACGGCAGCATTTTATTTAGGCATTAGGAAACACCTGAATAAAACTTCCTTCGCCAAAACTCATACAAAGTCATGATTGTAGTCTACCACAAGCTATCCAAGTCATCGCCATTCAGCCCGATTCTCATCTCCCTTCAGTGCTCCGTCTGGAATTTATCCCATTCACCTATATGTCTCGGTCAGCGCATTTCATTCAGGCCAATCAGTGAACAGAAGGAGGAGTTGTGAACGGTGTCACTGAATTTCACTGTCACTGTTTTTTATTTAATCACTACTTTGTGATTCTACAAAGTAGTGACAAACAGAGGCTGAGCACAAATCCACAACACACTTTTCAATTTTAAAAAATGTTGAAAACCATGCACCATAATTTTATCCGCAATGCAGTGATCCTCTACTTTGTGTTGGTTTTTCGCAGAGAAACAAAAACACATCAAAGTTTGTAGTCTCAACCTTATAGAGTGTGAAATGGCTTTCCATACCAGTGGGATCCTTCACCGGACAACTAGGTCTTCTCTAACTTAAGAAGCATTTTCAAATGTGCATGCCAAAGTAATTTCTTTAAAGCCAGTTTATGCTTTTATTTTTATCACCCCCCACCATCTCTGCAACAGTAAAGTAGATCAAAGAATGAGCTGAGGCAGAGACTTGATGCTGGCAGGAAAATATCTTTAAGATGCTTTTTGTTTCATGTTGCAGCCATCCACAATAATCAAAAGTTTCTGTCAGGTACGCCCGACACCAGGACCTTGAAAAGTGGGGATCTGACAAACCTGCCACACTCAGAGAAGACAGGCTCGGCTTATTAGGACGGTAAGGAGCTGCAGGCTCCATATTGCTGCCTTCTGGTATACTTTTAACATCCTGGGAGTTACAGCTCACATTATCTTGCAGGCAGTCAAATCTGAACAATTAAAACAGCTGGCATTTTAGAAGTGCACGTTTTTTAAAAGAGAAACTTTCCTGAGCTGCTGCTGCTGGGGGCACCATCATTAACTCCAACCAATGGTGGAAACGAGTCAGAAGAAGTGAAATACAGACCAGAAATTGTTTTCGGTTAAAGTTGTTGAGACTAATGATACGGTGGTTCTCGTTTGCAGCTGCGTTTCCTTTACAAATGTGCGCAAAAGTTTAGTATTCCGCTAACATCAGAAATTCCCCACAATTTTGCAATTGTGGTGCAACTATAAAATAAGAAGCACAATTAAAATTGCGTTTGAATAACTTTGTTCAAGAGATAAATCATTAAAAAAAGCCGCCGCCATGATTCTCCAACTACTTCCTGTCACCGTCTTCTTTCTGGTTCACGTCAGTGGCAACACCTGGTTGTTGATCATGTGACTTGTGTGACGCCAAAAAAATAAAATAAAAATAAAGTAAAATTTAGCAAGACTGCAATGTTTGCATTGCAGTCTTGCTAAATAAACCAATTTCGATACTGTCAATAAATAAATAAATTTAAAAATCATCTCATCCTAGCAGCAAAACATTGAGTTTCTTCAAAATTGCTGTGCTTCTATTAAGCAAATTTACTTTTGAAATGTCAAATTGAGCAATTGCATGGTTATTAAAGACGCAGCTGAGCTGAAGCAGTGGCACATTGGGTGGACAGGTCCTGCTCGCATCTGGCAACTTAGTCAACCAGTTACGGTTTGATCTGTGGCTCAACGTTTTTAGAGGTAAATTATCAGATATGAAACATGAAAGGCAAGCCAATGAGATGCCACACAAACCCTCAGCCAACAGCACCAAACAACACAGCAAAACTACAGACCAGAGATGGAAGAATGGAGAACAGAACAGAAAACAGGAATTCAGTAGAGGAAATGAAGCTCTGTGATGAAATCCTCTGGGATTTGTAAAATAAAGTGGCAAGAGCGAGTTATGAATATCAAAAAGCTTAACTGATCCAATCACGTACATTTTCCCCCGTTCCGTCAAAGAGAAGCTAATCCGCGCTAATTAGCTAAATAAACCGAGATCTGAACGGAGGATGAACCGGGCGAGCGGGTTACGGGGGAATGCGACATATGTGCTCTTCACGGTAGACGACAGAGATGGAGGACTGATAACTCCTCTCTGATGCTCTCCTGGCTTACACACACACACACACACACACACACACACACACACACACACACACACACACACACACACACACACAGATTATCCACCTGTTGTGCGTCCGTAGGCTGTTTATCACTGATTTATCTCTTTGTTGGCACAATCTGATTGATCAGAGAATCAGTGGAATGCTTTTCAGATCAATCATTGCATGCCTCCTTATAGCAGGAACAACAACAGCGCTCCTTATAAACGCTTGCTCAGCCAGCAGCAGACACATGGAGGGCAAAAACCTGTTTCCTTCATAGGTTTTTAGAGACCTGAAACCTCTCAAGTGTTTGCTTCCATTTCTATGGATGCTGTAGGTAAAGGACAGTCCATTCATTCTCTGATCCTACAGGGAGAACATCCACCCTGCATGTGGAAAGGTCCTGGCTGGGATTTGAACCCACAACCTCCTGGCTACAAGTCAAAAGGAGGTTTATGGGATCATTTCTGAACACCTACAAGTTCTGAATGGTGGGGTAGAAGTGGAAGTGAAGGAAAAAGTAGAGAGTAAAGCAAAATGTTTAATTTTGGACGTGAAATTTATGCAAATTTTATTTTCAATACCAAATGCGATTACATTCTTGTAATCAAATTTATGGATGTCAAAAGAGGAGCTTTTCATGGGAAAAGAGATGATTAATTCAGTTACAGTGTGGGAAAATTATTCAACATCTAAAAAGTAGAACTCCCAACAAAAACTGTTTATTTCACACTGTATGACATAAAAGTATAATTTCAAATTAATGCGTTAATTTCCATTAATTACATATTAACACATACATTTTTTTTAGCACAATTAATTGCTTACCTGGAACTTTTGTATTCATGCGTTTCTGGTAGGTCCCTTAATCTGACGCACGAGTGACATCCACGAATACACTGATAGACAACAGAGCCGTTTCTTGGTCCACTGGGTTTTAATTTTTGTTTCAGAACTATCTGATGGGATGTTGGAAAAGACTATTATTGTGCTCAAATTGTGCTAAAAGCAGTTAGCTTATCACTGCAGCTATTAAAGCCTAAATTAGCATCTTAATGCTAAACATGTAACAACAGCACAGATGACCCCAACGCTACAAGGTGGTGTAGTAATTAAGGAAAAAAAAAACATTTAAGATGTGGACCACCTAAGAAAAAAAAAACTAACAAGTTTTAGAAACTGATGAAATAATTGTTGCAGAAATTCTGTTTCATCAACATGATAGTTATTTTTTTTAAAAACCCTACCAAACTAATTTTCTCTGTAAAAATCATTTAGACCGGTCTGAATGTTTGTCATTCTGGATGATGCATCACTCAATGTTGAGCTCTTAAAATACTTGTATCACTAACGGCAGACTAATAGCTTATATCATCAGAAATCAACGTTTCATCCTGTGTGAAAGTGGACCTCTCTCGGGTTTCAATGCCTCTCAGTGTGGTCCAGACCCGGCTGTGAGGCAGACGCCACATGGCGGTCCATCAGTGTCTGATGATGTCTCAAAATTAGGGGGAGATTTGTTAGGAGGCAACCAGATTAGCACTGCCAAGTATGAACATAAAGCCGCTTTTTTTCTGTCTGCCAAGCAGCTTAGCTTTTTGACCTCTCTCTCACAGGATGGATGTTCTGCTTTGTACGGCTGGAAACTGAAAACATGCTTTCAACTTAGCATGACCCTTTAATGGAAGCTGGGAGGCCATGTTGGGTGTAAATGTTTTGATATTTGTTTTTTTATTATTTTATTCCATTAAACAACAGAGAAAAATTAAGATGTAGCTGACGTCTGTGCCTACAGCTATGAGGTGGAACTTCGTTCTACAGTGGCCTGTAAATATTCGGTAAAAAGTGAGAGATTAGCTGGTTGCTATGCACACGTCCCAAACTAAATATAATGAGTATGCTGTGGTTTTACCACCTCAATTAAGAATATGGCGCAGCCAGCGCAATAGTCGCAATAGCCAGCGCCATTTCCTTTGGTAGGATTCTGAAGTTGGCTACTGATCTAACTATTGATAGGCCAGCACCAGTAACTGAAACCGGTAACCAGTAACCAAGTGGCTGGTGCTGGCAAATAAGAAAGAGACTAATCACTTCTGTTAGCACTGAAGAGGCTGGTGACTAGCATACCTAGCCTTGCCTTCTTCCTCTGTTGGCCATTAACGTGTACAGGCTAGCAATAGGAATAGATTTGCTGGCATTAGTGTTGTGTATACCAGCAACTAGCAATCCACAACTTGCACTTTCTTCTTTAAATTTAATTTTTTTAAGAAAAAAGGTAAGTAACATACTTTAGATGTTTTATTGCTTGTTTGTGTTTTTGACAGTTTACTGTAATCCAACATGACACCAAGCTTAGACATGGTGTTATTACAAATGAGCTATTCACCTATTGGAAACCCCAAATTATTTGTGGAAAATTCACCTTTTTGTTGTGAATATCTAAAATATTCTTAACAAACTGCAGAAAAACCTATGCACAACGCAACTTGGAATTCTATTGGCTGGCATTTGAAAAGCGGCCATTCAAGGAGCGCCATTCTTTTTCCATGGCGCTGATTGGTTGGACATAAGGAATGAAATTCTGTAAATCCTTAGCATAAAGTTTAGTGAACACACGGGGAAGATCTTAGTAATGCTAACTACACCAACCGAGCCGAATACTGATGCCAAATATTTCCTCTTTTCTAAAAAGAGATATCAATAATTAATTTCCATTCATGTTAGAAAGGCATAAAAAAATGACCAAAGCTGTTCTTGTAATTGTTATGTTATAGCTCAAAGAGAAACTGGGTAAAACTGGTATCGGCGTAAAGTTACATAGAAACCAACATTTAAAAATCAACAACAAAACTCTGATCTCTGCTAACTATAAAATTCAGTGGAAGACGGCTAAAGTCACTGGTGTGATTTACACGTCCACTGCTGGAGTCAGGCTGGTCAATAATATCTTGCTCTACACAGCTCCAGATGTTTTATGGCAGCAGAAAGAGAAATTGAGAGGATTATGTGCTCCGCCTGCCAACACAGTCTTTTGATCACAGGCCAGGTAATATCAGAAAATCTGCATTAATCCCCACCATCACCCTCCCCCTCCTCGCTTCCTGTTCTCATTTTGGCCGACCTCCCCCTCTCCAAGTTGTTATCAGTCAGAAGGATAATTAAGCCTTGTGGGACTGTTGTAGGCCCCTCTTTTCTAACTTGTCAAAAGTTAGTGGGAGGCAGATCAAAAGCTTTTGAAACAGACGAAATGAAAACGATAATCTGCCAGGCAGCAGAAGATAGTTGCCTTTATTTTGACCCTTATTCTGTATAATAGATAAAAGTTTACTCATGCTCTTAATGAAGGTGTTAAATATTCTGAACTTCTGTATAAACTATTACAGTCATAATTCTGGAGTGTCCCGTAAATTAGCTACTAATTTAATTTCTCTCACTTTATGATCTCTAAATAAAAAAAACAACAAGAAAACATAGATTTGTACTGAAAATGTGCTTCAGATGAAAAGTTTATAAACTGCTAATAAAATATTCTTGGCAGATTACCAGATCAACACAACCCACCCCCGTAAAATTAAGGTTAATTATTAAAATTTCTAATTAAAAATATTTTTAAAAGTCCCAGTCAGTTACTGAGTTGATAACACTTTTTAAAATATAACCAAATCAGAAAATCTGAGTCATCACTGACTAAATAATTACAATTGAGCGTCCCAAAAACAGCAGCTTTTAAGAGTTAGTCGTTATAGATTAAGCCTGATGCAATAAGCAATCAATTAATCAGATTATAAATTAAAATGAGTTCTATAATTTCCAATCTGAGGATTCATTTTTTTGAAGGCCAATGTTGTTTATAGAAACTTTGTAATTCATTTAATTTATGTTTTTGTTCATGCATGGTTTTTATTTCCATTTTAATTATTGTTCTTATTGTTATGTTTTATTTTAGTTATTTAAAATATCTTCCAGTTCCAGTGTTGTGTGCAAATTGAAGTTTGTTCATCTTTGGGAAGGCAAACTTGGATGATTATGCCATTATTAGCTGAAAATGGTCTCAAAAACAATATTATTGTTCATCGCAATCATTTCTGGGACATTCATCTGACAAAATTTGTTATTGTAACAGGCCTGCTACAGAATGAAATCAAGCTTAATTGCATACATCACATTTCAGCGCCAAGGCAGTTCAATGTGTTTTAGATGATAAAAAAGATACAATATGAAAAAAACATGCCTATTAGAATGACAGAACAAAGAGTTATATCCATGCCAAAGTCGATCCATTTTCAAGTTGTTATTAATCAAAGCAGCTGTAAAGAAATGGGTTTTCAGTCGTGATTTAAAGGAAAATTATCATAAGTTTGGAATTTGTGGCGCTGACCAGAATAGATGCACTCAAATCATCCAGCTAGCCATTTTGTTACCAAGTGTTTACATTTAGTTCAAGAGTGCAAATTTCCCAAAAGATTATGTAGGAAATGAAAAACACTGCAGACTGTTAAATATAGCAGTGAGTAAGGTCTCAGAAATCTTAGCCTCACTGGTAAAACTGAAAATTAGTTCACGAGTTTCCTCATTTAGAACATTAAATGTACAATATGTGTTTATTCTTCTTAGACAAACAATGTTGACAAATCAGTGAAAAATGGATTATTACATTTCAACAAGTCACCAATAGAATCCAAACTCAACCTTAGTACAATCAATCTAATTTTATCTGTACAGCACCTTTCAGCTACAAGGCATTTCAGAGCACTTTACATCATGAAAACACAAAAAACACTAAGGAAGCTGGATGTAGAACCTGCATCAGACCTTCCTGTCGACACTAAACTGAAAAGCTGTTTATATTTTTATTATTTTTATGAGCTCCAACTGAAGTTATTGGTCTCCAGTTCAAAAATACTTTGACTGATCAAATCTGAACTAGATTATTAAATTTTCTACTTGTGAAGACCCAAAAACAAGAATTTTCTTTTTTTTTTTTTTTTTTTGGCAGTTGGATTGACTATTGTGACAGATTATTTAAAACACAGTTTGTGATTTGAGAATGCAGAAAACTGGAGTTTCTTAGTTGTCATAGAAATATGACCAAACTCTGACCTTGACCTTGGTCAAAGGTCACATTTCTATGTCCTACTGTACAGCAGAAAGGAAGTTTACATCTACAATGCCCCTGGGAAGTGTTCACCTCTGTATGTTTTACTCCTTTTACTGTAAATCAATCATGACCGACAAAATTTGGCATTTTTGACAAAAAATAAAAAAACACTTTAATGTCAAAGTCAAAACTGAGCAATACAAAACAATGTCAATAAAAAAAAAAGCAACAGTGAAATACCTGAACAAACAAGGTAACTTGTTTGCTTGACCACAAAAGTTATGTGAAAGTTATTATGTTGTTAATAAAATAAGTAAATTAAAAAAAAAGTTGGGTTATTTTATGACCAGTGAGAAAAATGTTGGTGAGTCACCCTTTACCTTGGGAGTCAAACTGAATATACACAGCTTTCTTTTTTCTTATCAACTTATTATTTTTAAATACTAAGACTTAATTTAAAAGTGAACAGAAAAAGAAATCAGCTACACAGACAGGCCCGGCGGCATGGGTGGGCATTGGGGGGCACTGACCTCCCATGGAGTCAGCTGTGCACCCCCTTGGACTGGAAGCTGTTTGTTGTTTTTACCTTAAAGTGGCCAACCCTCTGTTATTCTTATATCGATTTGATACAATGGGGTCTTCCACACTTCCCATATCTATGCCTTGTCATTTTTTTCAGCCATTGTTAACACATCATAACTTGTTTTTCCGAGCCGCCTTTAAATGCAACATGAGTGCTAAGAGCTTGCGCTGGACTTACACCCGTGTGGCCTTGAAGGAGACCTGCTGCTGCTGTGCAGAGCTACTCAGGTGTGTTAGAATCATGGCAGCAAAACACAAAGAAATTTGCAGAGTTTTTCCCCCAAACTAACCAACTGAGTTGAGCAAAGCTGTTGGATGCAGGTAATGCTAGCTAAATGATGACCAGCTTTTTACCTCAGCTAACTCTGCCTTCACTCTTTTTCCTCCCGGCGTCCGTTAGTTCAGTTGCTATGACAACAGTAAAAAAAAACATAAAAGGACTTTACACTGAATTGATAGAAGACGCCAGCAACCTCAAGATATCAGCCCAAAAGTTAAAACGTGGGTATAAACAGGTCTTCTAAATGAGAGGTAACCCTCAGCAAACCATTAAATTAGAGAGAGAAAAAAAATCAGTGCATTGGAGAGGCCACCCCAAAGCTCTGATCTCAGTCCAATAGAAAAAGCAGAGGTAATACAGCCAAAAATTAGCATGAATAATTTGGACTGTTTAGCCTGTCATAAGATTTAAAAAAAAAAAAAAAAAAGTTCGTTTTTAAAAGTTATATTTTCACCATTTTATTCAGTCATTTATGTCACATTTTAAACTAAATATTTAATTAGCAAGCTCAATTTTTTTAACTGCATATTTATCTCCAAAGCAAATATTTAGCTAGTAAGCTTAAAATGTAGCTTACAAACTAAATATTTAGCTTCAAAGTCAATAGTTAGCAAGCTAACCAAGTTTTTACTTTAATTATAAACTAAAATATTCATATTTCACTGTCTAATTAAACATTTTGAAGCCTGCTCTTGTGGCATATTAAAATATTTAGTTTGTTAACAAAAAAGCGTGTTAAATATTTAATTTGTAAAAATATCTACCTCGCTAACTTTAGCTGCAAACTAAATATTTAGCGTTCTCATAAAACATTTAGTTTGACACTTGAATATACATTTTTGATAACTAATTTTGTAACACAATTTAATTATTATTCAAATAACATCAGAATAACTGTGACCAATTTTATTATTTTTGATTATGTAACTTAACAAGCAGCACCCCATCAAACTACGGTGAAAGAATACCCAAAATGTTTGACCCAAGTCATACAATTTAATATAGGTGTTAAAAGGTTTAAAACGTGTGCTGTAACAAAAGTGTCTTCATTCTGGCACTTAGCAAATAGAAATTATTTTGATAACCATAATCCTAAGTAACCTAAAAAAGGAAACAATTTGATTCAGTAACAGAGAGTGCTATGTTGGTTTAAATACTGTATGTAAACAATCAGCTGAATAAACTAGGAAAAGAGCCAAAAGCTCCCTTTCAGCATGAAAAAAAAAACAAGAAATGGAAAGAAAAAAATCTGTCATGAAAGCATGTTGTATCAAAGGACTGCCTCTTCGTGGAAAAAGACATGAAGAAAAATCCACTTCTGTTGAAATGTCTGATATTCTGTTTAAAGAACTTGTTTACATGTCAGCTGCTCACATATTTAACTTTTTTACCAAACACCCGAGCACCAAGGTGTCATTCTCTACACCCTCACACCTTCTCTAAAGATGGAGGATCTTTCCTGTGGAAGCAGGATATCACTGAACGGAGTTGCTGGAGGTGTAAAACACATGTAAGAACAGAGCTGCAGAGCGCGTGCAGTATTTATAAAGCAATAATGACGTGTGAACCCTAAAGAAAAAACTTTGTTTCACCTTTACAAGCACTTGCTGGTTTTTCAACCATATAAATTTACCTGAGTTTAACTTTTTAACCCTACCATAGTTTTAAGAGATGGGGCCAATTGTCTCCTGTGAGCATTTTATCCTGTGCGCGATCTGGTGAGGTCACACTGACCCTGCGTGCGCTTTCACAAGGTTTTTTTGTTTTTTTTCACGTGTATGTTTTCGGGACTTGATGGTCGCGCTAAGACATACTAGGGGAAAGGTGATGTGTACAAAACACAGTAAAAGAAAAAAGAAGAAAAGGAATTCAGCAGAGCCAACCTTGATTATTTCTCATTTCTTTGTCAATTGAGAATGTAGCTAATATCATTTGTACATTAGCTATGTTCAAATAGCTAATGTATTTGGACATTTGAATATAGATGTACAAATTTGTACAGAAGCTAATATACTGTTTGCTTCAGAAAGCTGACGATTCGTTCACGAAAGTTTCAATGAATCAAAGGACGAAGGAAGGCAGCAGCTCGTTTTCAGTTGCACCTCACACAGGCTCAGTACAGACAGTACTCACACGTTTAAAGCTGTTAACAGTTCGGGTGTCTGAAAAGTAGCGCCACTGATGCTCATGTGACAACTCAGTTCCACGAGGAATTAAAAAAAAAATAAATAAATAAAAGACTGACGTCAATGCTCGAAAGCGCTCAACGCGCTAAACTTAGAAGCGTTTTAAAACCAGTAATTTAATTAGAAGCGTTTTAAAACCAGTAATTTAATTAGAGTTTACCTACTTGTTGATGTGAATAGACCGGATGTTGTTTGAGGTTAAGTTTTTCTCTTTTTCCTGTTCTCTCTGGGCTGGCATGAATCTTTTCAGTCACAGCACGCACCGGTCTGAAAGTAAAGCCACACAAATGACAGGAGGAATCAGAAGACGACTGAGTTTGACTTAGTCGTTCACAACAGTCACGTGCGTTTTCGAGCACGTGTCCCCAATGATTTGTTTGTCCATTAGAGACAAAGGATGGCATGTTCTGTCAGCCTTGAACATCAGACTCTCACAAACAGAGCGTTCTTCGGTGAAAACGTTCTCTTCCAACACAATGCATCTGTGTTCAGCCAGAACAGGCTCATTATCTTCTGCCTCTTCTGCCCCTTCTGCTGCGTCTCATTAAATCTAAATCAGAGCCACTTTCTACCTGTAAAGAGCTCACATGTAGAGGACTCGTGAGTATATATGCTCCATAGTTAAATGTTGGGTTTGTATAAGTCAGTCATACATTTATCTAGGTATCCGAAACTAACATAATTAAAAGTAAAAGCATATAATAAATAGTCAAAGGAGTAAATCAATACACTTAAAATGCACTAATTGTTATTATTTTTTTTGAAAGACATTTGCCTCATGTTTATAATTTAATTGACATTCCTTTTTCATTTTTTCAGTTGAGTTGCAACAAGTTATATTTTGAGCACATAATTTGAATGTTAGTGTTATTAAAAAGTATATATACATATTTTGTTTGTTTTTCCTTTTACTTCTGCCTATTGGTTGGTTAGCGTCACTCCACATGTAGCTCAAATCTATACCGGCCACAACAAAGATGGCGTCGCTTGACACGTTGTGGGACAAGATGGCCAGTTTATAAGTGAGCTGAAGCTTAGCAACTTTATTAGAAAACAATTCTGTAACTACTAAGTCTATTATTTTTCATATAGACTTAGTCTATGCAAGCCAAGTTATTGCACCTATTTTATCTTCTGCTTGTAACATGTTTGTCTATTTTTCAGCTGAATTGTACAAGATAAATGTCATGTTATATCTTTAAAAATTTTAAAGTTATTTATCTTGGGCTTATCTTTCACATCACAAAATGTTTGAACATTTGTGAGAATCTCTGCTAAACACATACATACATACTCGACTATTAGGCCTCAGCATCAGGGCTGACAGAATGTGAAGCACAGTTCAACATGTTCATGTAAGTAAAAACGATATAAAGCAAAAGCAACCATTCAGAAAGTGTTTACAAGGACAAACCAGCAGCCAGTCTGCTTAATTTGTCAAGTGGAGCATGTTTGTGTGTGTGTGGCATGAAAGTCACTAAGCTTGGCATTCAGCTTGGATATGATGTGACTAACATGTTATGCTGTGTGTTCTGTTCCTGCTTAATACAAGATGGTAAACTGCAGGAGTGAAAATGCCTGGTCCCTCAGAGGCTGCCGGCGTGATTAAAAGGAAGTTCTGCTGCGAGCAGATGGCCGTGTAGACTTTGCTTGTTCCTTAAAAGTAGGGGCAGTCCACCCACCCTCCTTATTTTTATCACTTCATCTCAGAGAAAGTGAAGCAGAGACGAAGACAGACTAATGAGAATACATTTAGGGGAAAAATGTTTTGTAACATTGATCTGAAAGTGTTAATTTGAGGGTTTTTTTTAAAGGTTATTCATATACGGTCATGTGAAAAAGGAATACACTTATGTCTAATCTTTTTATTTAATTTGTCTCAATTTATTTCTGGGTATTTCGCATCAGTAAAACCACTATTAAACATGTTTTATTCACTAATCAAAAGGTAGCAACAGAAATGTGGTTTCTAATGAAGGAGAAAGTTAAAACACCCTATCCACTAAGACATGGATGTCCAAACTGTGGGCTTGGGGCCATTTGCAGCTTCCTGAGGGATTTTTGTGGCACCTGAACACTATTCTAGAGTAAATAAGTCCTCTTTATTTAGAATGTCGTCTCACTTGCTGATTGAATACATGTCACATTGGTACCCCCTTCAATGACGAACATTGGTATCCCTTAATGTTCGTCATTGGGGGATACCACAAACACTGTGATATTAGACTAAGACAATATAACGTTTTTAGATTGGAGTGGTCCCGTCAACCTTCTGAGCGGACCAGATCAATCTTAATACACCACACACAGCAGCAGTATCTCCTAAGATTATCTTAAGATTACCCCGATAATTGGGGTGTCCTAGACATTGTCGGATTGACTCGTCTCTATTTGGTTATAAGAGTTTTCCAACGGTTATGTGGCACTAGCCTCTTTTTTGGTCTACTTCCCTGGGGTTCCAAGTGTGTGGAATTGAGCTGTAAACATGTCATCAGAAGACTCCCAGTCTTTGATTGGCTATGGGGTGAAGTCACTGGTTGGGTCACAAGAATGACTTCCTGACGAGACTCTCCATTGTAAAAACTCAAGACAGCAAACGAGCATCTTTGAAGCTTTAAGGAAAACGGCAACATTGATAATAACACTGAGGTCGTTATCGAAACAAGCAGGCACTTTTGTGTTTGTGTCACATTCAGATCACATCATATTACTTATAGGGCTCTGGGTTTGCCCTGCTATAACTACCCTGACGAGCCTAGTGAAGTTCTTGTTTTCAAGCTAAATCAGGTATTAGTGGACAGGGTCATTGGATGACCAGACTTGGTCATGATATATAGCAGTTGTTGTGAACATCCTTCACCTATAGACCATTTTCCATACGGTGAAACTGCTGAGTTTATTTTATTTTAAGACGTCTTCAAATCCCTTCCCAGATTCTTAAGGTGCTTCAGTCTCCTCTCTGAAGGCCTCTTTCCATCTCATCGTGACGTTCACGTTCACTTCAGCAATCGGGAGACCGTCAAACTAAATGTCTATGATTAACAGAGCAAAAAGCTAAGTCATGACACCTTCACGATGTGCACCTAATGTCATACACCTGGGAGTAATTTTAGCCATTTTAACTTGGAATAACTGTGGGGGTGTCCAAGTTTATCCCTCACCATAAAATATTTTTTATCCATTTTACAGAATATAAATGTAGTGTTCCTGTCTATTAAAAATCCAAATGAACAGGTCTGTTTGAAAATGTCTAAAAATATGCACAGAGTTGCACAAATCTGAACAGGTTTCAAGGTTTATTTTTTTTCAAAGTTTTTCCTTGTCATTCATTCAAGCATCAGAAAATATTCTTGTTGTGTCTTGTTTTGGCTGACACAGAAACTAAATCACTTAGAATGATTAATCTTTCCACAGGTTGTATCCAGCCCTAGATTGTTGTGCATATTTGATTCTCATTTAACATACCCTGTAGTAAACACAAAATTTCTCAATTTCTCAAATGCTTCAGACTCGCATAAGATCAAAATCTTGTTCCCTCAGCTGATTTTGCAACTCAAAGATGTTTTTCATCACAATATCGGAGCGTGTAAAGATGGGAAAGTTTGTGTGCAATCATCCGATCTTTGCTGTCTCTGGAGAAAGTAACTTCAGTAAGTTTTGAGTTGAGTACGCATAAAATTAGGACTTCATACTCTAAACACGGCATTTGCTTTTAAAAGGTTGTCACTACATGTTCTGGAAAAAGAAAAAAAAACCTGCTGAAGTTAGTTTTGTAAGAACCAGGACAGACGTTGGTAATGTTTACCAGTTGCATTGCTTCCCTTACACCCCCCTCACATTGCTTCCCTGAGCGAGACTTCACCGACTGCAAAAACTAAAACTGCAGCAACGTCTTGAATTTAAATGGAGCCGTTTTAGGCTTTTTGAAAGTCTATACAGATGCTCAACCTCTGCAAACACAATGCCGAGATGAAGGTAAGATCAAAACGAGAGTTTCTGCTTTTCCACTGGACGCCCCCAACAAGGTCATTCCAGGTAAAAGCCAATTTTCCTTTTATTGATTTCTCATATTAAATCTGTTCCAATCACAAGAGCAGGGCTGCAGGTACACTGAAGGAGATGAATCGATTATGTTTTGAGCTGCTGGACAGCGCCGGGATGGAGAAAGAGTTTGAAGATCAATCTGCGGACGAAGACCCCAATGTTTTGTAGATTCACTTAAAGCAAGTGTTTACGACCAGTTTGTGGGTGAGCCAACAAAGACGAAAAAATCACCAGAGAGAGAGAGAGCAGAACAAATTCAGCCGACAATACAAGTAATTCCTAAATTTAAGGGCTCCATTAATTCCACCAACCGACACCGGTTTCAACGAGGGTCACAAGGAGAGCTAACATTAATAACAGCTGCCATGTTACGGCCGAGTGTGGCTTGGGGGACGATGTCCCGTTTGACAGCGTCCTCTCGCAGATGACATATGATGCCATTAGGTGCCATTATAGGTCAAACCGCACACAAACACGGGCGGGCACACGAGGAGCGAGTGTAAATCACTCTAATCCAGGCGTGAGATGAAGAAAGTTCCCCCCCTTCTCCCCACCCCGCCCCGTGTCGACAGCTGAGCGGGGTCGGGGATTTGTGTCAAGGGCTGAGCTGCAGTTTTTACAGCTCGACTCATGATAAAAGCTGTGATAGAGCTCAGCTGTCGCTCAAGCCAAAAACAAGACAAAAAAGAAAAAAAAAGTCCCACCACCTGCTTTCATCACCACAAACTTAAAGTCCACACGGAGCAGGAAGGGATACCCAGAGGCGCTCCAGCTGTGGACGCTGTGGGGGTTTTCCCATCGGGGACACAACCTCAACACCTAAACATTGCAGAACCAAACTGTTGCAGTTCTCTTTCACTGCTCTCACACATATTTACATCATCACATTATCATCCGCGTCCCTCAAGCAGAGATTGACTCATCATCTCCCCTCTGATCTCCGTCCAAACCTCATCAGCCCCTCTTGAGTCCGCCTGTCAATCCGGAGGCACGAAACGCTCCTCAGTCTGCCTGGTCACACAACTACCCTCTGGGGTCGGGGAGAGAAGAGGAGAGTAGAAGGCGACGCAAACTCTGCAGAAGTTGTTTGCTCCTCTTCCCGGGGAGGCAGAGGCAAATCAAGGGGCCAAAGAAGAAGGTCTGTAATCGGAGAGACGAGGCGCGAGCTTACCTGCCCACGACGCAGACACACACCAGCAGGACTGTGGCTTTCTGTTGCCGCTCCGCTCCACTCACCTACGCTAAATCACTTCCATGACTCACTCAGGAGGTGGGGAGAGAGACAGCACCGGCTCTCGGCGTTAAGAGAAGTCGTTGCAAAGACGGGGGAAAAGGCAGGGAGCGTGCTTCCGCTGCAGTGATGCTCGCCTCTCCTCCTTTTTGCTTTGATTCCCCACCCCCATCCATCAGAGAACCCCCCCCCCCCACACACACACACACACCTTCCCAACACCCCCTCACTCTCCAACACAAGGTGTTACAAACAGAGTGTGTCTGCATCTACTGCCTCTGATTGGCTCCCTGTATCCTCCTCCATCGCCACCATCTCAACCAGTTTCTCTCTGGAGTCTGGACAGGCAGCCTTAAAGAGGCACTGCATCAAAGCCGTCTGTCTTAACACTAACAAAAAAAAAAAAACTGATTTGTGTGGGGGAATACATGAACTGTATTTATAATCCTTTTTGTGTGTCTCTTTGGATATTACCCAAAAGCGAAGCGGAAATTTTAGTTTATGGAGTCAGTCTTGGCAGATGGCTACTTACACGGAGACTCTTACACTGCAGGAGGTTTCTTCCTGTTTAAAAGGCAGTTTTCAGTTCCCCTGTCACCACAGATATGCACAGCTTGAGGGATCGCTCCAAAGTATCACCTCAGGAGGAGGGTTTACTGCAAAATCTGTTTTCTATTAGTTATTCCCAGAAATTAATTCCCACCCATCTGTCTCTTTTACCTCAAGCGTAATATTTGCAGTAGTTCATGCAGTCTGCTGACAACAAATCTGCTGGTGCTCACAAAGGAAAACTGTGGAAGAAAGTGTTATTGCAAAAAAAAAAAAAAACAGATTCTGACTAGTATAAAGTTGCTCTTGACATTTAAGTTTCTATCAATCTTCAGACAATTATTTTAATTGCTTTCTGTTTTAACAGGAATGCAGATTGGATTTCCTGACGAGACTGTTTGGACTTAGTTTCATGCTAACAAGAGAAGCGCTCTACTTCAAACTTTATTTTTCTTTTACAACATGAATTTATACATTTTATTATTTTAACCATGATACATCTGAAATCTGTTCCACAAGAAAGACCTGGCAAAGATGGCATCTTGAGACATGGAAAGAGATAGAATTAATTCACCAAGTTGACTGTGCATTTGTTTTTATCCATTTTTTTAAATATCACAGATGCTACATAATAACAAAATGTATATCAAAACTGAAATTTAAGAAGTCACAGAAACAACTGAAACTCTGCATCGTCTTGTTATATCTTATGGAGGTTGGCAGGTCAGCTATGAATGTGTATTACTGCCACCTACTGACCTGGAGGGCGGACAGGAGATAAACAGAAAAAAAACTAATGCTGTGAAATTAACTCAATAATTCAACTAAATTCTTTCTAGTAATTTTTTTACATTCATTTGATATTTTCCTTTACTGCCATCACAACTGAAAATGTTATAAGTGAGTCTCATTGAACCCTGGGTGACTTCTTTGAAGAGAGAGCCAATGAAAGTTAATGAGCTACAGCTGTGCCACCAGGATTGGGCTTTATATGCCTCACATGGTGGCAACACTTGCAGCTTGTGGCAGGAACCATGGGAGGTGTTCAGGTTCTTCTTTTTCATCTGGTGGCATTTATGTGGCTCGTCAAAGGTATGTGAATCCCTTTTCAAAGAATTAATATTCTGCAGCTTGTTGTATACCTTTATTCAAGTCTGTAAAATCTTGAATTGATCCACTAAGATTGTTGTGCTACTTCATACAACTGAAATGACACTATATTGTTAACAGGATTATGTTTACCTATTGCTTCTGGAGAAGAGGGTCAAAGGATAAATATCAGTGAGTATAAAGGTTTGGTTGAAAGGGATTCATTGACTATTGCTAACAACTTTTTCTCTGGCAGTGACGACTCAAAGAGAGATTTCTATGAAGAGCCAAACTGCTTTTCTGAAGTCGCTGGATTCCATTTTAACACTGGGTGAAAAAGGTGGGTAACTCTAACTTAAACCAAACTTTGCAGTTGTGAGCACTGGCGAAGTGGTGGTAATCCTACATCAGAGTTCATGCATGACTTGAACAGTAAATTTCAGGGTACTGTAAACTCCTGAAACGATATCACAAGTGCTGCTGCCGTCTTAACGTTTGCTCATCATGTTTAGTGAAACTGGAAACGGCCAAGAGTGGATTGAGCGACGCCTCCCACAACGTGTCAAGCGACGCCTCCCACAACGTGTCAAGCGACGCCTCCCACAACGTGTCAAGCGACGCCTCCCACAACGTGTCAAGCGACGCCTCCCACAACGTGTCAAGCGACGCCTCCCACAACGTGTCAAGCGACGCCTCCCACAACGTGTCAAGCGACGCCTCCCACAACGTGTCAAGCGACGCCTCCCACAACGTGTCAAGCGACGCCTCCCACAACGTGTCAAGCGACGCCTCCCACAACGTGTCAAGCGACGCCTCCCACAACGTGTCAAGCGACGCCTCCCACAACGTGTCAAGCGACGCCTCCCACAACGTGTCAAGCGACGCCTCCCACAACGTGTCAAGCGACGCCTCCCACAACGTGTCAAGCGACGCCTCCCACAACGTGTCAAGCGACGCCTCCCACAACGTGTCAAGCGACGCCTCCCACAACGTGTCAAGCGACGCCTCCCACAACGTGTCAAGCGACGCCTCCCACAACGTGTCAAGCGACGCCTCCCACAACGTGTCAAGCGACGCCTCCCACAACGTGTCAAGCGACGCCTCCCACAACGTGTCAAGCGACGCCTCCCACAACGTGTCAAGCGACGCCTCCCACAACGTGTCAAGCGACGCCTCCCACAACGTGTCAAGCGACGCCTCCCACAACGTGTCAAGCGACGCCTCCCACAACGTGTCAAGCGACGCCTCCCACAACGTGTCAAGCGACGCCTCCCACAACGTGTCAAGCGACGCCTCCCACAACGTGTCAAGCGACGCCTCCCACAACGTGTCAAGCGACGCCTCCCACAACGTGTCAAGCGACGCCTCCCACAACGTGTCAAGCGACGCCTCCCACAACGTGTCAAGCGACGCCTCCCACAACGTGTCAAGCGACGCCTCCCACAACGTGTCAAGCGACGCCTCCCACAACGTGTCAAGCGACGCCTCCCACAACGTGTCAAGCGACGCCTCCCACAACGTGTCAAGCGACGCCTCCCACAACGTGTCAAGCGACGCCTCCCACAACGTGTCAAGCGACGCCTCCCACAACGTGTCAAGCGACGCCTCCCACAACGTGTCAAGCGACGCCTCCCACAACGTGTCAAGCGACGCCTCCCACAACGTGTCAAGCGACGCCTCCCACAACGTGTCAAGCGACGCCTCCCACAACGTGTCAAGCGACGCCTCCCACAACGTGTCAAGCGACGCCTCCCACAACGTGTCAAGCGACGCCTCCCACAACGTGTCAAGCGACGCCTCCCACAACGTGTCAAGCGACGCCTCCCACAACGTGTCAAGCGACGCCTCCCACAACGTGTCAAGCGACGCCTCCCACAACGTGTCAAGCGACGCCTCCCACAACGTGTCAAGCGACGCCTCCCACAACGTGTCAAGCGACGCCTCCCACAACGTGTCAAGCGACGCCTCCCACAACGTGTCAAGCGACGCCTCCCACAACGTGTCAAGCGACGCCTCCCACAACGTGTCAAGCGACGCCTCCCACAACGTGTCAAGCGACGCCTCCCACAACGTGTCAAGCGACGCCTCCCACAACGTGTCAAGCGACGCCTCCCACAACGTGTCAAGCGACGCCTCCCACAACGTGTCAAGCGACGCCTCCCACAACGTGTCAAGCGACGCCTCCCACAACGTGTCAAGCGACGCCTCCCACAACGTGTCAAGCGACGCCTCCCACAACGTGTCAAGCGACGCCTCCCACAACGTGTCAAGCGACGCCTCCCACAACGTGTCAAGCGACGCCTCCCACAACGTGTCAAGCGACGCCTCCCACAACGTGTCAAGCGACGCCTCCCACAACGTGTCAAGCGACGCCTCCCACAACGTGTCAAGCGACGCCTCCCACAACGTGTCAAGCGACGCCTCCCACAACGTGTCAAGCGACGCCTCCCACAACGTGTCAAGCGACGCCTCCCACAACGTGTCAAGCGACGCCTCCCACAACGTGTCAAGCGACGCCTCCCACAACGTGTCAAGCGACGCCTCCCACAACGTGTCAAGCGACGCCTCCCACAACGTGTCAAGCGACGCCTCCCACAACGTGTCAAGCGACGCCTCCCACAACGTGTCAAGCGACGCCTCCCACAACGTGTCAAGCGACGCCTCCCACAACGTGTCAAGCGACGCCTCCCACAACGTGTCAAGCGACGCCTCCCACAACGTGTCAAGCGACGCCTCCCACAACGTGTCAAGCGACGCCTCCCACAACGTGTCAAGCGACGCCTCCCACAACGTGTCAAGCGACGCCTCCCACAACGTGTCAAGCGACGCCTCCCACAACGTGTCAAGCGACGCCTCCCACAACGTGTCAAGCGACGCCTCCCACAACGTGTCAAGCGACGCCTCCCACAACGTGTCAAGCGACGCCTCCCACAACGTGTCAAGCGACGCCTCCCACAACGTGTCAAGCGACGCCTCCCACAACGTGTCAAGCGACGCCTCCCACAACGTGTCAAGCGACGCCTCCCACAACGTGTCAAGCGACGCCTCCCACAACGTGTCAAGCGACGCCTCCCACAACGTGTCAAGCGACGCCTCCCACAACGTGTCAAGCGACGCCTCCCACAACGTGTCAAGCGACGCCTCCCACAACGTGTCAAGCGACGCCTCCCACAACGTGTCAAGCGACGCCTCCCACAACGTGTCAAGCGACGCCTCCCACAACGTGTCAAGCGACGCCTCCCACAACGTGTCAAGCGACGCCTCCCACAACGTGTCAAGCGACGCCTCCCACAACGTGTCAAGCGACGCCTCCCACAACGTGTCAAGCGACGCCTCCCACAACGTGTCAAGCGACGCCTCCCACAACGTGTCAAGCGACGCCTCCCACAACGTGTCAAGCGACGCCTCCCACAACGTGTCAAGCGACGCCTCCCACAACGTGTCAAGCGACGCCTCCCACAACGTGTCAAGCGACGCCTCCCACAACGTGTCAAGCGACGCCTCCCACAACGTGTCAAGCGACGCCTCCCACAACGTGTCAAGCGACGCCTCCCACAACGTGTCAAGCGACGCCTCCCACAACGTGTCAAGCGACGCCTCCCACAACGTGTCAAGCGACGCCTCCCACAACGTGTCAAGCGACGCCTCCCACAACGTGTCAAGCGACGCCTCCCACAACGTGTCAAGCGACGCCTCCCACAACGTGTCAAGCGACGCCTCCCACAACGTGTCAAGCGACGCCTCCCACAACGTGTCAAGCGACGCCTCCCACAACGTGTCAAGCGACGCCTCCCACAACGTGTCAAGCGACGCCTCCCACAACGTGTCAAGCGACGCCTCCCACAACGTGTCAAGCGACGCCTCCCACAACGTGTCAAGCGACGCCTCCCACAACGTGTCAAGCGACGCCTCCCACAACGTGTCAAGCGACGCCTCCCACAACGTGTCAAGCGACGCCTCCCACAACGTGTCAAGCGACGCCTCCCACAACGTGTCAAGCGACGCCTCCCACAACGTGTCAAGCGACGCCTCCCACAACGTGTCAAGCGACGCCTCCCACAACGTGTCAAGCGACGCCTCCCACAACGTGTCAAGCGACGCCTCCCACAACGTGTCAAGCGACGCCTCCCACAACGTGTCAAGCGACGCCTCCCACAACGTGTCAAGCGACGCCTCCCACAACGTGTCAAGCGACGCCTCCCACAACGTGTCAAGCGACGCCTCCCACAACGTGTCAAGCGACGCCTCCCACAACGTGTCAAGCGACGCCTCCCACAACGTGTCAAGCGACGCCTCCCACAACGTGTCAAGCGACGCCTCCCACAACGTGTCAAGCGACGCCTCCCACAACGTGTCAAGCGACGCCTCCCACAACGTGTCAAGCGACGCCTCCCACAACGTGTCAAGCGACGCCTCCCACAACGTGTCAAGCGACGCCTCCCACAACGTGTCAAGCCCTTAATCCCTTTCTGATTAAAATAAGATTCAAATTTTTCTCGTATTCACTTCTTTAATCGAGTGTCACTCTTCCGAAGTTCTGTAGGTCTGTGTAGCAGCACAGCCATCTGGTCATTTGTTTACATCCTTCACCTGCAGGGTCTCAAGCAATTTGGCTTCTCAAATTTCAAATGACTCAAGATATTCTGTAGTCTAATGGGCTTTAATTTGAGTTTTTTTTTTTTTCTCTCAGGACTTTAAGCCAGGAAAAGTTCACTATGGTAGTACTGAGGAAAATGCCTAATGAAGCTCTTTGCTTTGTCTGAATTGCATTAAATTTGGATGCTTTCTGTAACAGTTTTCTTAGGGCAGCTTAAAAAGGAATAAGCTGATTTTGTTCAGGACATCTTTGTGGTTCTTGGTGAGTAAAAATCCATCTGTTGGCCTTTGAACGGTAAGTGTGAAAAGTAACTGAAGCTGCAAAACACAACCATTAGTGTCGAACTTTAGGCAATTACATTTGCAATATATAAATGAATCACTGCTTTTGATGCTTAAAAGGAACTGTGCATTATGTCTCTTTAAAAGTTCTATAATTTCAAATTAATACAACCCATACTTGTATAGAAGACACGTTTCTAAAATAAAGGGCCACAAATCTGAATAATCTGGCTGAACTGATTTCAGCAGCATGTTGGATTAAACTAAGGCCTTTTGTCCTCAGTTCTAATGGTGCATCATTTTCTGCATAAAGTTGCAGGTTTTCTGTCTGCCACTGATGGTGCTTTTAACAAGTAAAGCTTTTCCACTTCTGGAAATGAATTCTAATAAAATACAAAGAATGTATTCATGAATATCTTTACCATTTCAATCGTGCCCACAGAGGGCTACACTGTACCGCCATCATTTCAACCTGCAGTTATATCCCAGATACTTTCATCTGCAGTGATAGATGCTTGCACACAATCCTTCCCAACTATAAAACTCTGATTCCTGCAGATTGTGGAAGGCTGGAGAATGATTACAGGCCTGAAAGACTTGAAGGGTATCCATTAATGTCAGCCTTGTGTGTGTGCAAAAGGTGAACTCAGTTACAGTAGGCATTCAGAGGAAGTTCTGCAAGCCAATTAGCCGCATGAATCCTGCAGCCTTGCTGTTCTTTTCCCACTGAGAGAACGTCTGAATATTTCAGAAGTGATAATTCCAAGGTTGCAGGAGGTTCCTGTGCAAACAAGCAGTCGCTCCTCATCTTCAGGTTAGAAGAGAAGAAAATTAGACATAATGTTCAGTAATGGGTTTAACAGCGTGCTGTAAAAGAACCATCTTAAGGTCAATGGTAAACCCTCACACAGACTCTAGGTGTGTGTAGATTCTATACAAAAATATAGAATATTTTATTAGAATTTTAGAGGGATTTATTTCAACTTTAATGGACACAGAGACGACAGACCGGTAGAAAGGGATCAGGTTTAAAAGGAGAGGAGATGAGAGTAGAGGAGAGAAAGAAGAGAACACAAGTCAACACCCTAGAAGTCTGCCTCTAAAACTGCGGAAAGAGAGAAAACAAAGCTGAGAAACCACAAAAACAACATATAATAAGACCAGTTACAACATGCATGCATCATGTATTGGTACATGACAATACAAGATGTACGTTGTGGCAACCGCAGTCTGACAGACGGATTTCAAGTGGGATTAAATCAAGATAAGTACAAAGCATGATAACAGTGGAGAGTAATAGAGAACTAAGAGTCATCCTGAAAAAGTGATGTTAGAGTAAAACTTACTTCTGTGCTGTTTTCACATGTTGTAATGGTTTGATGCAAAACCCCCCAAAGCAACACAAAAGGTCTGACCTGACAGGTGAAATTATTCCTTACAATCAGATGAATGGTTAAGTTAAATAATTATTTTACACTAGCAGATTTTAACGCTGCCGTTCAACGTAAATCATTTTTGAAGCAGGATTGATGTAACAGACTGAATTTAAGATCATTTCTCATGTTGCTTTTGCATTTCTTCTTTTTCATTTGCTTCAAGCAGTTTAGTGTTGGTTCAATAGTGAATAACTGCTTCTACAATGATGCTTTTCTATCTTTTTTTTGTCTACAACAGTAAAATAATTTCAGTGATCTGTCCTGCTTCTGTCCTTCTCAGAAGATGTTTTCTCAAGATAATGAGAACATTTCTTCCATTATCACGAGAAGATACTAATTGTTTTCTTGAGATAACGAGATGATTATCTTATACTTTTTTCCGATGGAAAAGGTCACACGTACATGACGTAAACTTATAAGTCATCTCCCGCTACTGTGGCATGCATTACAAGGATGGAATCAGGATTAACACAAACACCAATCAACTTGTTATCTCAAGAAAACCTTTGGGATGTTAACTTGTGATCTTGGGAAAACCATCAGGGAAACTTAACTCATTATCTTGCAAAAACTACCGGGAAGAGAACTTGTTACCTCATTCTGTCCCACTGTTGTGGCATACATTACGACAGAGTAACGTTTAACCCACACACCGGCTGACTCGTTATCTCGAGAAAACCACTAGGTAATTATCTTATCTTGAGGAAAAGAATATGTCTACCTGTGCACGTCCCTAAATATTTCCACTGATGGCAAAAGTATAGCCCAGAGATGACCGTTGAGTTTGCCTTGTGGTTTTTGAGCGGGGGTAAGAGGCTCCAGGCCGATACATGGTCAACACAGACAACCACACACACACTCCCACTTAAGTGCAACTTAGAATAACCAATTAAAACGCAGATGGACTGTGGGAGGACGCTGTAGTACACTGAAAGAACAAAACTATGAACAAACCCGGAATGTGAACCTTATGGCTGTAAGGCAACAGAGCCGAGCACCAGGCAACCTGCTGCCTCCGGGGACAAAATAACAGCAATTATTCTAAACGAATTGGCTACTTGTCTGTTTTTGGGAGAACAGCCAAACACAGAGGACGTTTCACTCCGAGCCAATGAGCTCGGTTCTGATCAAACCTCGATGGTCCTCCACAGCCTTTCCGCCGACACACACACACACACACACACACCGACCCGTTGCCGTCCCTGTGTGCTTCCAGAACAAAGAGCTTGGCTCGGCCTCTTATGTGCTAATCAGCCTGAAGAGGCCACTCGACATAATTGATATAGGATGATGTTTTTCCCCCTTAAACTCAAGCACACACCGACACACGACTGACAAAGCAGCAGCAAACCACTGAGTGCAGACTGAAGAGGAGGATGTTCCTATAGAGGGTAGCTTTGCATATGAATGACAGCAAATAATAGATTCCTCCTACTTGTTATTGTTGAAAATGAAGCAGTACACGTGCTTCCTTTTCAGAGGAGCAGCAGTAAGGCGCATGCTGCAGAGCTCTGTGCATAGAGAACACAAGCTGCGTTTCCATTGACCAGATAACTTCGGGAATAGGCATTTTGACAATAAATGAGCTTAATGGAAACACGGCAATTTTGAAAAAACTAGTTTCTCTATTAAATGGTTTGTCTCTAGGATGACGTAGTTTTTCGGCCTTATCGAAATTAGGGTGTGTCGCAATTGAAAACTCTTTTCGCATCACAAGAGTCACATGATGAACAACTGGATGTTGCTAGTGGCGCTAACCACGAAGAAGAAGAAAAAGAAGACGGGAAGTAGTTGGAGAATGATGGGAAGGCATATTTTTAAAGGACTTATCGCGTGAACGCACCAATTCACTCGTGACTTTAGCTGCATTTCTTATTTAACGGAAATGCTGCAATTGAAAAATTGCTTTTTTTTTCAAGGTTGTTATTGACAAAGTTTTGTGCACATTGGCAATGAAAATGCAGCAACATTACATCTGTAAATTATATGTTTATCGATTGGATAATATTAAGGCCTGCTGCTCTGCCCACTTTCCGTTCTTAATAAGATCTTCTAAGAAAAATGACATTTAATTAGGAGCACAGAGCCACATTTGTTACCAAGGGTTGGACGCCTGGAAGCCAAAACAACAGAAAGAAAATGTCCTGCGGCAGTGTGTGCTTTCATTTTTTTGCTCAGAGAGAGGGAGGAATTCCCAGCGGTTCGTTTGACTCACTCATCTGAACGAGTCAAACATAACAGAGCAGTGATGGAAGTGGCTCCCGTCTCACTGGGTCTCCTCCACTTCTCCATGAATAATGGATGAAATGTTAAGTCTTCATAAAATCCTCCTTCTCTCTCAGCACATGCAGCGGCGGGTGTCTTTTTAGCACGCAGTCAGGGGCTCCGATGTGGTTAAAACGAAGCTGATGACTGTCAATCGCATTGAACGACAAAAAAGCAACTGAAATATGACTCACAAAGCAGATAACATGCACAACCCCCCCAAAAAAATCAGATAATTTTTAACATTTCAAAGAGCTGCAGCTGAACGAATGAAGCAGTTTTCTAAGAGGTGTGACTGTCCAGTTAAAGACAGTGCTCTGAAGTTATAGACACCCTGTACTGAGTTCATAAATGTCTTACAGCCTAACAAATATGGTAAAACAGGCTAAAAATATATTAAAGGGGAAGTATTATGTGTTTTCCAGCCACATAGAATAATTTTATAGCACAACAAAGTGACAATGTTGCCTTCAGTTGTAATAAAAATCCAGTATATATCAAATGACAAAATAAATTTGACTTTGTGACTTAATGTCTTGAAATTGGGCCTGTGTCTCTTTAAGAAACTCCTGCTCTTTCTGAAACTCTGCATTCAGGAAGTCATCACAACATGGCTCCTGTATTAACCCTGTAACAATGTTTCTACCAGCCTTGCACTGAGAAGTAGCTCCTATAACGAGCTCTACCAACAGACGTTTGCTAACTGCTGCTAGCTAGTCTGAAGGAGCTGAGTGGGGGAGCCACAGGGGAAGAGCTCCTCTGTGAGGCAGAGCTGCGTCCCTGAACGTGATGTTAGGTCCCACTGAACGTTTTGAACAGCTGAATGGTTGCTGGGGGGATTCAAGGATTTCCAATAAAGTAGACTTTACGTAGTACTGCCCCTTTAAGTCTTACTTAAGCCCCCAAGCGTTTATGTTCAAAATGAACTAAAGCATGTTTTAATGAAGAGGAACGTTTGATGTGCTCGTTTGTTTTTGTTTGGTCTGTCTGTCTTCCACAAAAGAAGACTCTACATATTCAGCACTGACTCAGACATCTTTTTTTCTGCAACACACTTTACCTGCCTTGAACCTTCACATTTCAAAGACTTTTCAGAACAGAAACAATGATGTCACATTTGCACAATCCTCCGCTCCTTCCTTTTGTAAACTAAAAACAACAAAAAACGAAGACGAAGTCTTTCACGCGTCGCGTCGCTGCCTGTCAGCTCCAGCTCGACTCTCTCAGCTAACTCAGGAGACAGCACACCTGAAGTTCAAGTACCACTGGTAACAGGCCATGAGTATGGAGGCTAAAGAAAACTGTCTAGGTTTATTACCACACACACACACACCTCCTCCTAGCTCACACACCACCTCGCTCCACCACATTACGAGCCAATGTCACCTCGCTCCCCGTTTGGTCCAAACGGAGCCTTTAATGACCCGCTGTTTGTTTGGCCACAGGGCGTCTCAGATGAGACATGATGCTGACAGTCGGATTTCATGGCAGCTGCCTCTGTGCCACTGAATCACCATCTGAGTCTCACACCATCACACATCGGAGGCCCAGCAAGTTCCCCAACGGTCGGCTTCATCCTCTATTACAGCCGTTGTTAAAGCTTGACTTGTCCAATGGAGAGTTGAACTTGTTTTTTTTTTCAATCCAGTGGCTGATCGAAATGCTGATGATGTGCTGGTTATGGGAATATGTCCATCTTGAGCTATGATCATCCTCTATTCTGAACGTTAAGGTGAGATGATGATAACTGAAGGGGAAACACTCCACTGCTACCCTTCAAAGCTCAGATTTTAAATTATTGTTGTGGCATTGTACCCCGATTGCCATGGAAACCATACAGTGGGGCAGCGTGTTAGTTCCACGTCTTCTGTCAGGTAGCTGACTCATGCAGTCATCCCTCTGGTAACGTTTGGAGCGACGGCCTTCCGGTGGAAGGCAACGAAGCAACGAATGCTGTGTGCAACGAGGCAACGAAGTGCTTTATTAGATGTTCCAAGTTATATTTGGTTTGATGAGGGATTCGCAGAAGAAGAAGAAGAAGAAGAAGAAGAAGAAGAAGAAGAAGATGGAGAATAAAAAAAACATGAGGGGTGAAGCTCCATCAGCTTTCTGTCACTGGAGGTGGCTGGCTGTCGAATAAAAAGCTGTGCTCAGTCATTTTACAGGATGAAAGTCAATACAGTCGATACAGGCAATCATCTAACCTTCCCTCCAGCTGCTCTCTACAGTATTTACAGCTCCAGGCCGGATCGCTTTGACCTGAAAGGGGGCGTGGGTAAGACGGTGCATGTGTAGAATCAAATGCAATGGGACAGAATTAAAAAATGCTAGCCATGTGACTCGACTAAAAAATTTTTAATCAAGTTAATTGGAGCATTCGTTCACATCTTAATTGTAACAAACCCCCTTTTTGCTGCTAAGTTCTCTAATAAATAGACATATGAGCTCAACAACAAAGATACTTAATCTGTTATGTCTATCAGATTGGTGTAAAGTGCTACTCTACCGGTCATTCATGTAACTCCGAAAAAAAAATACTTTTGTTGATGCTAACATTAGCAGTAGGGATGTTTGTACTGTTTAGCACTGAGATGCTATTTTAGGCTTGAAAAGCTTCAGTGATGCACAAACACAACATGAACACAACAGTAGTCTCTTCCAGCATCTTATCAAATCGTCTTTTGGAGCAAATATTAACGCCCTGTGGGCCCAGAGAAGCAGCTTCGTAATCCGTCGTTGTTGGGTGCGGATGTCAATTGTGCGTCAGATTTTCAAGTGTTCCAGAAACGTGTAAGTACAAAGGTTCCAGCCGCAGTAGGAATGGGTTTTCTCAGGATGCCTGCAATTTCATTTTTCACCAAATCTTATTTTGCACTCGAGGTTATTTCAGGAGGACAACTTTTGGATTCCCCCACCTGAAATTTAGTTCTGTTTCCAGTCTGAAAAATTCATGGCGCATCCAAGAGGGTATCCAGATGTGTGATATAAACTTTTAAAGTTGTGTAGTTTGCAAAAACAGAAGCAAAGTCCTTTTGGAAAGCTGGAGTTTTTTCTTTTAGAATCTTAAATTTTGAAATAAATCCGAAGCAAAGACGGACGATGTTAAAAAAATGATAAGTATGACTTTTTCTTTTAGGTCCTGCGTTTCAAATGGCACATTACATCTTTATTTCAAATTTCTGCTTTTTTCTCTCAAAAGTACATTTAGGTAAACCAGATCTCATGTTTCAATTAATTAATTTTCTCTTCATTTCTTGTTTAGAAATTGTAAAATCTGTCTACGTCTTGTAGAAAACAGTAGTATTCTTTTTAAAAATGCTTACACTTTCAATTTCCTGCAGCTTCTTAAAATGCACTTGTGTCACATAACAGAAAATGCATCAAACAGTTTGATAAACTCAAAATAAATCACGGAAAAAAAATAAGTAATGAAACATTAATCAACCTCATAGCAATTCTTCACAAGAGTGAGGAATTCCACAGTAAGGCTTACTGGAGCCAAACTGAGGTTAAGCTTTTTTTTCATAGTGTTTTAATTATCTAATTAAACCAATTTGCACAGATTAAAACAACAACACACAATCCAGTAACAAGTAGGGGGGAAACTAAGAGACAGAAACAGTGTTGCAGCTCAACCAACAGAAGTGCTGACATATTTTCATGTTTTTAATTTGAAGCGTTGCGCCAGGAAGGAGGCAGCAAACCAGGCTTTTGATTTATATTCAAATGAGAAGAATACAGGGGGAAATTGGATTTCTCTTTCATTTCAGAGAATGAATTTCCTGGCTGCAGATTATATTGAATCATCTGGCAGTGTTAATATCCAGCTCTGAGCGTCAGGAGCAACTCCTCATTACATAAGATTCAGAGAAACTTTTACACCTCGTCGCCACGGAGCGCTGCGACAGTTTTCACTTCAAGGGTGATGTTCAAACAATACACACACCGCCCACCCGTCCAAAGGCCGTTTAAGGCATTTCCACCTGTTTTAATTTACACATGAAAGGCGATAACATATCAAAAAGAGTTCTAGTTAAAGTTCCAGTGAAGATTAGTCTCTGTTTTATGTCCCATATGTCAAAGAAGTGGACTAACGCTGCGCCGCCATGTGAAAGAAGGGAACAATTAGAATGGTCATCAGGACGTTGTACCCTGATTAAAATTCAGCAAACATTTAATCATACCGACTCAAACGGAAGTAAATACGTCTTCGACTTCAAGAAAGACGGTTAAATCCGGTGTAAGCCTTTTCAGGGTTTATTTATCAAGTAGATGAAAATGACTGATCTGGCACAATAACCTGCTGTCCGGGAAAAATGGGTTTTCTTGCAGAGGCGGAAGTAATTTGTGGGGGGGAGTTGACTCTAAAGCATCCTCCTTTGTCTGGACAGCACCAAAAAGCTTTTATATTGATTTTAATAGTGGAAGAGATTAAACACATAATCAATACTCACGGTTCATCCCGTTTTAAGGGAATTAGAAAAGTTCTCTTGAGGTCCGAGGATAAGTTAGGTGTGTGTCTGTGTGTGTGTGCTTGCTTATATAAACATAGCAGAAAAAGAACAGAAATTTGTGTTTGGTTGATTATTTCTTTATTCTAACAATGCTTTTTGGCAATACATCTTCTACCTCTGAAAAATCTGTTCATTTCCCCTTAAAGTTGCAGTGTGTAACTTTAATAAAAAATGTTTTGTTTTTTGTTTTACATATTTGTTAAATCTGTTAATATATTGTGACAGTACAGATAATCTGTCAACCAATCAAAGCGAGGAGGAGGGTCTTAATGTTGTCAATCACCTTCTTGTATGCTACTCATTCTCTGTTCCCTTCCTTGTGATCTGCTAGGCTACAGCTTCTTCCAGATAGCATATCTTGCCCTGAATGCTAAGGCTAGTTAGCATGACCACTGACGATGGCCAATAAACAGTTTTCCTGTAACAGTAATTTGTTTTTCCACCACTAGAATATTTAGCAGCACACAAGAGGTTGATTGACAACTCTAAGACCCTCCTCCTGGCTCTGATTGGTTGGTGCGTTTCTTCAGATGGCAGCAGCAGCTCAGTGAGGAGGTGGAGGAGATCGATCTGTTCACAGATTATCTCTCATATTATGCAGTCACCACATGACAGTTTTAATGAATATGTAAAATCCATATTTTTCAAAATAAAAGTTACATACTGCAGCTTATATATATATATATATATATATATATATATATATATATATATATATATATATATATATATATATATATATATATATATATATATATAAACAACTATATATGTATAGTTGTTTCTTTACAGAAGTTGAGCTAGGTGGTGTCTGGTCAGTATTTTATTTTTATTGTCCATAAATAAAATAGAACATGCATTTACCATGTGGCTGGTTTTTTTTTTTTTTTTTTTTATTAAAAGTTTTCTTTCTAAAATAACATTTAGTCAGGTATAAAACATACTTTTAACTAAGTTCATATTTCTTTATTAAAAATGTTTTTTTATTGTTTCTGATGTAATAATCTAATCTTAAATGTGTTTTAATTTAAACAGAAAATTTTAAAAAAGGCTTGAAAGCATCAGTTTGTGTCTAATTAATTTATATAATGTGTTTCACTTAATGACTGAATTTGTGAAATACTGGAACTTTTACTGACTTGACTGCATTTTGGACCATACAGAAAAAAATGCATATTTGGCGCCACCTAGTGAAAAAACAAACCAACCCAGTGTGTGTTGCCTGGACCTTTGCTGCCCTTTAACTTATAGCTCTTGCATGAGGAGAAATAACTTAGGACATTTTATTCACTTTAAAGGCTTTTATTAAAAAAACAGGTTTATGTGACTAATCAATATTTACAGTTACAACTTGTATAATTCACCTCTTTGACTCGTTCCTCTGTCATTAGTATTTGGAGTTTCTTCTGCTGCTCCATCTGCTTCTTTACAAGGGCACTAGCCCAGGGCGACACATTTGTTTTTGGGGAGGTGAAAAGAGTCAAAGGATTTTTTTAATGAATGCGTATTTTGCGACCATTCTCACAGGGCCCTACCAGGTTAGCTGTGTTAATATTTAAGGATTTTTAGGCACATAAACAGTACTCGAGTATTTGAAAATTATGACGTTATTTTTGGGGAACAACATGGAGCTCCGTCCCACGGGACATATTATACATGCCGTGTGTCAATTATTACCCACTGATGCATAAGACTAACTACTAATATGGTCACCAAAACTGGAGCCAACATCCTTCTAAACATGGCAAAGACTTCTGGTTCAACTCTAAATCAGATGCAGTGAAATTTATTTGATGGGTTTCCTGAAGGAAAGACCAGACAGTTGTTTAATTCCTACTTCCTGTTGGTAGGCAGGGCTGTTCAGCTGTCACTCGCCAGCAAAACAATAATAAGGCTGAGATTTCTTTACGAGACCCTAAAACACGTCACGGACTGAGAGCTTCGTCAGTCTTTTTTTTTTTTTTTGCAATAAGCTCCGGCTTTTTTAAAAGCACTAGTTTAATCCATTGCTATTACTTCAACATACTTCACACCAAACTATTCAAGTAAAACTCAAAGCAAACATTGACTCTTTGACTTGTGGGTCGTGTCCGTCTAGAACATTCTCAGTTTGTCACAAGTAGAGGGTCTTGATCTCGACGCTCAGGACAAAACACCAGATCTGGAGCTAGAAGGCCGATTTCAGCCATGATCTGTAAAGTGAGACGAGTGATCTGAAAAAAAAAGAAAAAGAATAAAAAAAAAAAGCTTTCTGTAGTTCTTCAGCTGTTTTTTTCTTTCTTTTTTTTTAGCAAGTGTTGCCATGATTTTTACATAGTTTGTATCCAAGAGGAAGATGTGAAATTTTCCCTGCTCCTTCCTCGTGTTGGGAAAACATGCAGGACTAAACGAGCTACTTCCTTAATGCCGTTAGTTCCACCAAACAGTCAGAGTCAAAGCGGTCCATGTTCATCGACCTGTTCTGTGGCTGGGTTTGGGTCCAGCTTGGGCTACTTGGAGGCAGGTTCGCCCTCTGACCTCATGCTGAAGGGCTCCAGCCGCTCGCTCTCCGGCAGCATGTTGTTGAGGCGCTCCATGAGCGGCACCGTCTGGTCAATCCCCATCTGGATGCGCCGCAGGATCATGGACATCTCGTTGACCTTCTGGATCTGCTCGGCGTACTTGGCGTAGCGCTTCTGGCGCTCCTGCATTATGCTGAACAAGGCTTCCACAGACAAGTCCATCTGAAAGGGGAAAAAAAAAAAAAGACGGTAGACAGTTTGTAGGGCTGCACAGTGGCAGAGCTGTTGCCTTGCAGCAAGAAGGTTCTGGGTTCGATTCCCGGCCCCGGTCTTTCTGCATGGAGTTTGCATGTTCTCCCTGTGCATGGTGGGTTTTCTCCGGATACTCCAGTTTCCTCCCACAGTCCAAAAACATGACTGTCAGGTTAATTGGCCTCTCCAAATTGCCCCTAGGTGTGAGTGTGTGTCTGCATGGTTGTTTGTCCTGTGTGTCTCTGTGTTGCCCTGCGACAGACTGGTGACCTGTCCAGGGTGTACCCTGCCTCTCGCCCGGAACGTTAGCTGGAGATAGGAACCAGCACCTCCTGACCCCACTGAGGGACAAGGGTGTAAAGAAAATGGATGGATGGTAGACAGTTTGTACCGGGGGATAGTATATACGGTAACTCTTCTCTGGTTTGGACTCAGTGAAATTCGAACCTCTTTGATCCTCTTGACGAGAGCGTTCTGGTCGAAAGCCACGGCTTCAGCACACTGGTGCAGGTGGTCTTGGTATCGGATGCAGAGCTGCAGGACCTGGGCCGGGTCCAGCCTCTCCAGACAGACGGTGCTTGGGGACGTCTGACCGCTCAGCACTCCTATGGAGAGACAAACACAAAACGAAAGACCTGCCGAGGCATGCTGGAGCCAAGAAAAGCAAGTGGATCAGAACCAAAATGAAAAGTTTGAGATATTTTTTTTTATAATCTAAACCTCCAAAAAGTAGAGTTAATAACAATAATTAGGTGAGTACTGAAGATATTTGGTTGCCTTAGGTTTTATTTTCACTGCAAAAACACATCTTACCAAGTATTTGTGGTCTAGTTTCCAGTCTACAATTGAAAACTAACTTGTAGTGCAAAATCTATTAAAAATCTGCTGTTGTTGCATCAGTATTCTTTGAAAACTTTTGCTGTGCTTAGTCTTTGTTATATGACTAAATAAAATGCAGATTAAGGTGGATGCAAATCTGATTTTGAGTAAACATACTCGAATAAAAAAAATTTAAAAAAAACTGCAAAGCGTGATCATTAAAAAAATTGTGCATCTGAAAAGTCCTCTTGTCAGAAAAAAAAAGTTTTTTTTCCTACTTCCACTGCCTTGTACTCGCGGGCCATATATTTACCATTCTTAAATCGTGGTTGCGGTGCCTCGTACCTTTCAGAAGCGGTTGGAACGTCGGGATCTCTTGGAGCTTGATCACATCGGGGTCGTTGTGGATATTTCTCAGTGACTGAGTCCCCTGAGCCACAACCACGATGTCATCCATCTTTGCCTTCTGCCTGGCCGGGGATGGCACCGCTGAAATGACACCAGAGTCAGAGAGACGAACTCCACCTTAGCTCAGCTTCTCCATGAGAAGAAATAAAACCAGAACTTATACTGTAGCACACAAACTTTATTTAACATGGCTATTTTTTTTAAAGTGAACCAGGTGATCTTACCAGCTGTACTGTAATCGGAGTGTTTATGTTCCGCATCTCCACTCTGTTCGTTTCCCATAGTAACGACACCTGGCTGCAAACCTCACCTTCTACTCAGCTTGATATCAGTTGTTTTCTGGATTGTTTTTCAAGCAACCCAGAAGTCTTAAAATGTGACAAGATTTTAAAGAACTACAAAAACAGATTCATGTCTCAACAGCTTATCAGCTGAGATCTGTCCTGCGGCAGCAACAAAATGCTTCTTAATTACTAAAGAGCTATAATTAAACTGTGGAGGAGAAAATATCATTTTATGTTCCAATTCGTCAAAATCTTCTCCTGATGATCTGCCTACTTCCGTAAATACTAAGCCCGGAAGCACCGCTTGGTTCTTTGCTGCCCCCTGCTGCTGCGGAGGGAAAGAACTAGTTGAAATAAAAAAAGATTTCTTCGATAATCTTGCAGTTATTCTGTTTAGTAAATATCAAATAGCATAAATAACATTAATAAATAAGCTTACTGTTTTATCTCCCACGTCATAAAATGATTCAATCATTAACACAGAAATATATCAAGATATTTCGTTCAGTGTATTTTTAATGAACAGGAGTTATGTTTATAGCATAACTCTAAATGCAAAACATTACAAACATGGAAAGTTGTTGTTTTTTTTTTCAATACAAAAACTTTGTTTTTTAAAACTGTATTTAAACCTGAACTCTTTCCTGAACTTCCTGACATGTTACTGACTATAAATGACAGAACTGGACCCACAAGCAGTTCTTATATCGGGTCAATCCAACAGTAAGCACCCGGGAAATTTAAGTTTATCACTCAAGGAACTGCAAACTAACTCGTTTTAGAAAAAAACAAAAATAGCAGCAGAAAACAGCTGTTACTATTTTGCAATAACAAACTGAAACTATAAGAACCAGTTTTTCTAAACAGAGTTGAACTGCAAACTAATGATTTCGTTCATGAAGGAATTTCGGGGCAGCAGGCCTCGGATCCTCTGTCTGTTTCGTTGCTGCTCTCCTCTTCAGCCAGAGGGTAGGGACGCAGGTCCAGGGTCAGAATGCGGCTGAACATGCATCCATCCAACTGGAAAAACGAGGAAAAAAACATCAGTGCGGACTAATTTCTACTGAATAAACAACATGGAAAATGTTTTCCCACGTCAGAGTAGACTCCCAGCAGGGCGTCGGCTTTGGAGAAGAACTCCTCCTTCAGGGAGATGACGATGATCTGCATGTTCTCTCTGGACTCCTCTCTGATGAAGCTCGTCACCTGGAGACAAATCACAACACAGTATTCTAGTTACAAAAAAAGTTTGACCAACTAATGCACTAGCAGCTACAGACCAGCAGGGAGCGCTGGGCTGTAGCATCTATGGAGGACAGATCCGGACATTATTGGTGATAAACAAAAATAAATAAATGGCTTGATAAATCTAAGTAATTTACAAGTACTTAAGTAATTATGTGTTGTGTGTTAAATATTATTTATTTCTGCTTTTTGCTGTTTTTGTCCAGATGCGTTCTCCATAGCAACGAGGTTTGCACCTTGCTGATGTTGGTGTTGTCCAGAGCTGCGTCCACCTCATCCAAGATGAAGAAAGGAGCTGGACGGAAGCTAAAGGAAGAGGCACAAGACTTAATTCATTAATGACGGACAGAAAAATAACAATAACAACAACAACAATAACAATTACACTTTGCAAATGATTTCTTTGAACCTGGTAACCCAGGTTACCTGTGTATTGCAAACAGCAGAGCGAGAGCGGCGATGGCCTTTTCTCCACCAGACAGATTGTCCATGGACATGAAGCGCTTCCCTGGAGCCACACAGTTGTAGTTGATGCCACCTAAATATGGCTCCTCTGGGTTTTCAGCACTCAGAATGGCCTTGCAGCACCATGGAAAATGTTCATGTAAAGATCAAATTCAGATATGGTCATTGAAGAACAGATCAACAGTTTAATAAGGAAAAAAAAAAACCAGCAAATAAGACGTTTCTGGTCACTGTTTTCCTACAGAGAAAACACGAGCAGTGAAAAAGATGGCCGACTTGTTCCTGTGTCTGCCGTGGTTTTGTGTTTTACACCAGCCAGTCCTGCAGTCCTCAGAGGGGGTTTGTGTGGAGTGCTCTCACCTGGGCACTCCTGTTTCTGCATATCCGTTTGTAGATGTGATCGATGACGAGCATCACGTGCTCAAAGCACTGACTGAAGAGCTGGAACCGCTGAGCTTTGACCTGCTCAAACTCCTGGTTGCACCTCCTGGCTGCTCTGGTGCTGGCGTCAAAGGCTGAGTGAGGAAGAGAGAGGCCAAGTTTATCAGTCACAGGAAAACTAAACCTAACAATGCATTTAGGAAACTTTATTTAGAAACCACGGTTTCTAAATAAACAACGGTTCTTATATGTAACATGTGAACGTCGTCCGGTTTGGTAATCCAAACAAAAATGATGTAGCCTTACTTTACATTTAGCACTGCAGCAATAACAGTTTGATAAATAAGTTACAGAACCAGTGCAACTCAAATACACGGCAGTGTCTGCTCTGATAAAGATGCCAAATGCTTGAAAGTAAAAGTAGCAGTGACAGCTGGACCTGTTTTCTTATTGATTGGGTAATTAAACATTTAGGTTTCATTCCCAGACAGCTAGATGACTGATATATGTAAAAACAAAATTTTATCGATTACAAGAGTTTGTCATTTACAAAGATTTGATTTTCGGAAAATCTGGATCCCCCGCCCCCACCAATAGATTCATAGAAGGCAAAGCAATTTTTTGAGAATATTTTTCTTTGATTAGGGTCAGAAAACTTCCTGGATATCTCAACAGAAAGCACAGCCCTAGTACATTTTAACAAAATACTTCTTTCAGCTCCCAACAGTTGAACAAACTTTTCTTTTTCTTTTTTGGGGTTTGGTTTAGACTCTTGGGAGATATTATGGCATCAATACTGTCAATATCTTTATGCTAGAAGGTAAAACTCAAGAGCAAAGACACAAAACGGCAGGAAAATGAAACCACCTTCAGTCACCCCCTGCAGCTTGTCTTTCACATCCCTCATTTTCTCCAGAGCTTTCAGGTTAGGCGGAGTGGTGCGTTGCAGCACTTCTTCCAGAGAGGAGACCGACTCCTTCAGCTTCTCCATGTGAGCCTCCAGCTGCTCCTCATCACGCAGACACTGTCAATAAATACAGTCATTACACGCACACTGAACGTCCAACTGAAGTTTGAGTGGAAAAATAATTCAGCTGCTCTCTCACCCGGCTGAATTTTAGCTGACTGAGGTTATTACAGTCAACTAAAACTAACCAAATCACAAAAACTGAAATCAAGAAAACATTTTTGTTAACTGAAGTACAAACTATAACTAACTGGAACTATATTGTGAGTTTATAAAACTAAGTGAAACAGAATGAAATTATAGATACAATATCCTCCATTTTTGTATTTCTGGATCTACTTATTAGCCTTTCGAACTGATGTGAAACTGTTTATTTCCCCCCCCAAAATACAGTTTACAGAAAATTACAGCACCAGTAAACAAAATGGCAACAGCAAAAGTTAGGAGAAAACTCCAGTCAGTTGGTTCTTCAACAACAATCAAATAGTTTTTTTTTTGAAAATGGCATCTTCTGTTGTGTTTTCATTAGACAAAAACCAAGGAAATAAAACCAAACTATAGTGAAAAACCCCAAACTATCATAACCTTCTTCTCACCATGAGCTCCTCTTCCAGCTCAGAATAATCAATAACGAACTGAGCTTCTCGTTCATAAATGTCCATCGTGGCTGTGGTACTTTCTGAATCCGTCATGAGCTGGAAAACGACAAACACAAGGCTTTGATATTATTCCAGTTTCATTCCGTAACCAGTCAAGCTACTGAAACAGAAGCCCCACCTGCACCTCGCTGATCTCGTTGAGGCTGCCTGACAGCATGGTGATCTGCAGGTCCTGGATTTTGCAGGCGAGCAGCATGTTGTGTCGAGCCATGCGCTTCTGCTCCAAAGCCGTCTCCGCGGACATGACCTCGCGCTGAAGCTTCGTCAGCTCTCTGAACGCACGCCACAGCAGAAAAAACGCCGCAACGCTAACGACGCTCTCAAAAACACCAACAGCAGTTTTCTGGATCATTAGACTATAAAAACACAAACTTCCAGGCTCCAGTAGTGTAAAGATATTAGAATTTGGTCAACCATGCTTCAAATTCCACCTCAACCAAAAGCTTTGTTACACCCGTCAACAAGCTTCTTGTACAGTCTCGCGTAAAAACAGGCAAATTATTGATGGTAACAATCAGTTTGTTTTTAACCTATCCTTGAAATTGTTGAAATGTTGTGTTTTAATTTTGTTTGTGTGTTTTAAGGTATTTTATTATGTCCTTTTGTAATGTTTGTTAAAATGTTAAAATTGTTGAGGTGGTCAACTTGAATTTAATGTTTTGAGTTTGTTTGTGTCTTAAGGTATTTTACTATGTCTTTTTTTTTTGGTAATATTTGTAAAAACATGATTTTTATTGCATTGATTTGTGGTGTGGACCCCAGGTAGAGACTAATGGGGATTCTTAAATAAACACATCATCATGATATAAAAGCTTGCAGCTAACTTTGAATTCTAAGTCACATTTATTTATTCATTTATAACATCAATGAGGGATTTCTTTTTCAGCACTGATTACGGACTGGGTCTGATTTTTGACTTATTAAAATGAGGCACGTTCTGTGAGAGTTCTGATCTGGCATAACTGAAGCACCAGGGGGCGCCACAGAGGCGACAGAAAACTGGAGGGAGTGAGGAAAAAAAACTTTTAAATGAAAAAACCTAATACCGTATTTTTTTACCAGAAAAGTTTCATCATAAAATGTAATCTGTTTTTTCAAGCATTATTATAGAACATAAGTTAAAATCATTTATTAAAATGTTATTTGTCACGCTTCATCCTTCTGATTAGTCAGTCAGATTTGTTAAGTTCCTTTGCTCGTCATGCTAGCATAGCGTGGCCCACTAAAATCAAAAGAAAAGAGGCAGCATTTAGAATGGAAAATAAAACAACAGGTAACAAAAACAACAGGTAATAAAAAACACAAAGTGTGAAAGAAACTTTCTGGAAGTCAAATTTTCTCTACATATTTTGTAGCATTGTTTGTGGGTCCCAACAGAGAAGCTAATCCTATTTGGGAACCTCAAGATTAAACTGCTATGTATGAATTACAGTATTTTCTTTAAAGTTTGTAAAATTATTATTTACATTTTTTTTACCATCTCTGTGTTAAAATAAACAGAATTTATACACTTGTATATGAAACTTGTAGGTTTTGAAGAAGCTATGAATTCAAAGGTTTGGAAGAAATCCCTTAAATATAGAATGAAACCTGGGAGTAAAATATCAGCAGCCAATCAGGAGGCCCAAAATATCCTATTATGATTTCATTCGCAAATTTTAGTGCAATTTTTATTCAATGTTTAACCACCTTTGGAAATTAAGAAGCCTTATATCCAAATTATTTTCAAGAGTCTCTTTAAAAGAGACTGGAAACTTCAGAACACCTGTGGATTATTTTAAAGCTTTAAAACAAAAAGACGACAGCAGCTGTACAAATCGGTCTGTGTTTCAGAGACGGATTGCTTTAAACGGGATGAGAAAGTGCCGGTACTGGAGGGATCTTTACTTGTTTGTCTCCTGAAGCTTTTGAGTTTTCTGGTTGAGCTCAGCTTTGACTGAGGCCACCTGGCTTTTTTTAAGGAGCAGCTCGTTCTTCATCTCCAGAAGCTTGTTCTGAACCTCCTCTACCGTCTCAAGGAGATTGTTCTCAACCTGCGGGAAAAATGGTGAAAGTTAGCTTAAAGAACAGGTAATAAACAACACAGCCTGTTATCATATATTGATAATAACCTCAAAGGGAGGAAACCGAAGTTTGGGCTACTTGTTGCGCATATTTCCATTACAAATGTGCGCAAAATTTGGTCAACATTCTGCTCATGTCAAAAAAAAAAAACATATCAAAGTCACGTGTGAATAAGTTTGTTCATGTGATAAGTCATTTAAAAAATGCCACGCCATCATCATCCTACCACTTCCTGTCATTTTCTCCATCTTTTCCTCCGGTAGTAACATCAGGTTATTGATCCTGTGACTCGTGTAAAGCGAAAAATGTTGTGTCCATTTTAGTTCTGCAAAATAGACTAATTTCAATAAACCACCTCATCCTAGCGCAAAAACGTCTTATGGAAAAGGATTTTGCGAAATTGCCGGGTTTCCGTTGAGCGAATTCCAACTTCGTAATTCTAATTTGCACAATTTTAAGGTCAATGGAAAAGCAGCAACTATTTACTCCTATTTCTCTTTGTTGCTACACAAAAGGTAGGAAAGTGGCTCCACCTCTCTGCTTTCCACCGTGGCTTGCTCCTCCTTCCTGATGGTGTCTTCCATTTTGCTGAGTTTCTTCCTCTCCTGAGCCAGCTGCTCTGCTTCATATTCCAGCTGAGCGTTCAAGCGGGCCTGCTGACTTTCGAACTCCAGCCTTCGGGGAAAGATATGTGAATGTTGAACGACCTTCATTACAAAAGGGCTCTTCAGAGGGGTAAATTAGGGGCCACACTGAAATATTTAATGCAGTGAAAAAGTATATATTTTTTTTAAGATTTCAGATCATTTTAATCTTAAAGAGTCAATTCAAAGAGTTTTTAAATGATTTCACTTATAAAAGTATTTAAAGCAAAAGCTCCTTCAACATAATTGGTTATAGAGCCCTTCATTCAACAAATGCCAACTATTTTCATTTCAGTCACTTTGACTTTAAAGTGTAATTTTTTTCTGCTAAACTGTCTAAACAGGTCATTTAGGGTTCTATGTTTGAGTTTCTGTGTGCATTTTAATATTTTTGTGTAAATGCTTCATCTCTACTCTTAAATTGAGATGAAGAGTAGAGATGCTCTTCATCTCAAGAGCATCTCTTGATGCTCTTGAGATGAAGAGCATCAAGATGATGAAGAGCATCGGTAAGAGCTCTTACCGCCAAGCTCTTACCGAGCTTGGCGGTAAGAGCTTGGCACATCTTACCGCCAAGCGGTAAGATGTGCCAAGCTCTTACCGCTTGGCACATCTTACCGCCAAGCGGTAAGATGTGCCAAGCTCTTACCGCTTGGCACATCTTTTAGTAGGCTAAAAGATGTGTTCTTTTAGCCTACTTCCTGTTAGAGAGGTCTTATCTAAATGACTTCTGGATCATATAGTTCCAACAGTAATCGGACCTGTGTTTGCTTGGTTAAAATCAATAAAAAGTGGGATAACGGGATATTTCATGACTAAATAATCGTTAGTGACGATTATTTCTTCATAATCGTCACTAACTTTGTCACATAAGACCAAGTTTGGCTGTATTTATACATTAAATTATTATTTTTAGACAGATTTTTATATCTACTCCAGCTCTTATTGCCAACTTTTAACATTAATTTGATGAAAAACAGGACAAACCTGTAAAGGGAGGAGTTCTTCTGTCTTATTTCTTCATAATCCTACCAAATTAGCCAGGTTAAACTTCATACATACAACAATGTAAACACACACGTGTGTTTTACCGTTTCTTGTCGAGCTCCGCCTTCTGTTTTAAGTGTTCCTGCTCAAACTCTCTAATGGTTTCCACGCCGATCTTAGCGCAGAAGTCTGCAAACACTGTGTCATCGATCTAAAAACACAACATCCACACAGTTAAACATGACATGATCCCAAGCACAAATACCTTCCCAACACCATCTATGAATAGAACAGAATAATAACAGAATAGTGCCAATCTCAAGAAGAATCGTTATGAGTGAAAAATTACAGGTTTTCCATATTCAAAATCTTAGAAGGTAAATGCAGCTTGGGAAGCCAGAACTTCTACTGGACATGTGATTGGCTGGCCTTTGCAAAATAACCAATCCAGGAGCTGCACTTATTTTCCCTGAGGATGATTGGCTGAACCCTCAAGAGAGAAGATAAGGAAGACTCCAGATGTTATATTCTAGTAAATAAAAGTGGAGTTTTATTTACTAAAGTAATGCTATGTTGTTGCATATTATGCAATAACATTTTCTCATTTAAAAAAGGAATCAAGTTATTTGAATATTTTAATGTTTTTCTAATACAGCATAAAATAAGTTTTAGTGGTTAAATAAAAAGAAATCTATAGAATGTGCCATTTTGTATACAATTAATCGTTAGTTGCACACTTACAACCCAGGACTTCCAGAGTTAAGCAACCTAAAATGTTCTTTTCTAAATGTAAACGTGTTGGAGAGGCTGCACCTGATCGATCTGTTCTCTGATCCTCTTCATCTCTGCATCTTTCGCTTCGAGATCCTCCTGCTGCATCTCGATCTGACACTCAAGGTTTGATAGTTCGCTCTCCAGACGGGAGATCTCCTGAAACCCGTCAGAGGCACAAAACTGACATCAACACGTTTGATCTGAAGAGGACAATCAGTGGCTGTGTAATGTGAGATGCAGCACACTTGCAAATAGGAGCAGCAAAGACGTACAGCTTAATTTTAAAATCAATTTTTGAGCATTTTGAATCGATTCAGAATGATCCGGACTAGGAATCTCTATAGAATCAGTTTTTTTCTGCACCAGCAGATGTGTGTCCAGCAGTCAGATAAGAGTGAGACCTCACAGCAGCTCTGTGCTCTTACCGCTTGGCATTTGGGGATGGTTTTGCTCCGGAGGATTTCCAGATCCGTCCGGGTGTATTTCATACGGGTCTGGGCTCCCTGAGACTCAGCCAAGATCTGATTTAAATTAGCCTCCTTCCTTTTCAGTCTCGACAAGTCCTGAAGAAGAAGTCAGATTCACTCTGAAGAGCAGCAGCAAAAGGAACCAAACGAGTTGAAAGCATTTCATGCAATTTATTTAGTTGACTAACGCGCATCTCATTCATCAGCTGGTCCCTGTGTTCCTTCAGACGCCGCACATCCTTCTCCTCCCAGCAGCGAGCTTTGGTCCGCAGGTCACTGGAGCCTCCGGAGATAACGCCGGACGTTTTGAATAGCGTCCCATCCAGGGTGACCGTCTGCAGCCCATACCGGCGATTAGCACATATTCGTAAGGAACAGCAGAGGACGCAACATAAAACGAGCTCCGCGTCGGGCTTACTCTGACTCGGTCGGGTCTGTCGAAGGCCACGCTGCGGGCCTCTCTCATGGTCTCGCACACCAAGGCGTTGCCGCAGACATACTGCACCACTTTCCCCAGCTGAGCGCCGCCGGCATTCACCTGCACCACGTCCACCACCATCTTGACACCTGGAATCTCCCTCAGGCGCTCGTTCAGAGGATTCACCTGAACACCAGGGGGAGCGAGGGTCAGAGTTCATCTGCTTTTCCCACAGTCAAATTCAAACACATTTTCTCAGAGTCAAAAACAACAGAAAGGAACTGAAAGTTTAGTCTGATTGAACTTCAGACAGTGAGAAAAAATGGCATCTGTCCTTTTATTAGGTGTATGATGATATCTGGTTTTCTAAATTTAGGCTTTAATCAAACGTTATACATCACTTTATTACAAAACTGTGCAGTCTAGATATCAATATCAAGGATCTGTAATCCTAGAAATGTTCTTCAGGTGATAGAAGACTGACTTTGTAATTGTCTTTATGTGACTAAAGGTTCAGTTCTGAGTCCATCGCTTTGATAACTCAACGGTGCACCAAAATCTTACCAAATATTTTTGTCTATTTTTTAGTGTAAATATCTTGATGTACCTGATATAAGACAAAACTAACTCTGAAGTAACCTTTCAGCACAATATAGGAGCTTGTTTTATGTCAATAATTCCTTAATAGTGATAAAAATACTAATTATAATCTGCCACTGGAACTAAAACTGCACTTGTTTTTTGCACTTGTCTTGTTGCTTTGCCAGATTATTGGCAGAAATCGAGGACTTTCCAAACCTTGAAAAACGCCTAATAGAAACTGAAGTATTTTCAGGAATTTCAAGCAGCCATACAAACAGCAACTTCTGTCACTTCGGTCAGCGCCAGAGGTGTGAGTTTCTGGACTTCTGCTGTCGACCTGTTTGTAGGGAAACGACGTACAAGCAGGTAGTCAATGGGCAGGAAGGTCTCGGGCTCGGCCCGCTGCTCCTTGAGGAAGGCGATGCATTCACGGGCGACTTTCTCAGACGACACCACGATAGAGTTCATGTATCTGCCGAACACCTTGGTCACGGCCAGCTGGTACTTCTTGTGGACCGGGCTGCACAGGTCGGACAGGCGCCCAAACTGAAACGGCACAAAGCGGTCAAATAGTTTGCGACGAACCAGACCACCGCGGGGTTTGTTTTACTGCTGTCGGGGTTTTGGTCTTACGACCGTCTGAGGGTAGAGTCTGCGGAGTTTCTCCAGCAGCTCCCGGCGCTGCTGTTGCCTCCTGGTCTCGTGGCTGTCCAGTCGAGCGCTCCTCAGCTCCTCCATCACCTGGTCCAGCTCCTGCTTCAGCTCCTCACCACGCTGGGTCACATGCTGAAGCTCTGCAGTCAGGCTCTGCTGCCGCTCATCAAGATCTTCAAGCGACTTCCTGGGTCAAAATGTTAACTTTGTTGCACTTTCTTTCCAGGTTACATTAAATCAAACTTTCCCAGAATAAGAAAAAATGTGATTGAAATTCTGTGTTAAAGACCAAATATAGTTGACCTACTTGCATTTCTGGGTGTACTCCTCTAGTTTCTCTGCTCTACTCATGAATTCTTCCAGGTGAGTTTGGTTGTTTCTGATGGCAACCTGCAAAATATGTTTCAGTTGAAGCACAGAGGATTTAACGGACATATTTCCCAGAGACTTATGGCCATCCAGCTATCGTCAAAACATCATGGAGCTCGTACTACGAGGAAAGACAAAACACACCTCTATCTCCTTCTTTCTGCGCTGGTCAAAAACCACCTTTTCACTGTCTGCTTTCACTTCCCAGTGCAGCTTGTCGGCCTGCTGGCAGAGGACAGCGCTCTGCTTCTGGGCCAGCTCCTTCAGCTCCTTGTACTGATGCAGCTGGAACACAGAACATGGTGGTTTTAGACTTCATTATTATCACTGATCTTCCCCCTACACGGTGTCAGATTGTTGTGAATAGGGGTGTAATGATACAATAATTTCACGATACGATACGATATTCTGGTCGCAATACAATATGTATCACGATATTTGTTGAGCGATAAAATTCGCTACGATTCAGTGCATTTTTACGATTTTCTGAAAGATTTTAGAAGGACAGAGTGATTTTAGTGACATTTTGTGTTCCATAGACTTGAATTTAGTTAACTGAAAACTGATTAAAAGCACCAACTACACAATACCTGACTCTGATTGGACAGTCTAACAGTCTGCAGCTTGACAAAATGAATCAAAGACGCAGTGAGAGAATTAGTTTCTGTCATTTAATTCGTGTGGATTTGACATAAAACTCAAAAGTTTAAACAGTAATCCAGGAGCAGAGTGGGGAGATTATCAGCCTCTGTAGACTCTCAATATGCAAATGATTGCACTTATGTTTTTTCTTTTGGACACTGTGGCTGCATTTTGGAGTAAAAATGCAGCCACAAATGCAGTCTTTTGGACTAAGGGGAAAAAGGCTTTTCTACCTTGGCTCCCGGAGTTAGCCGCGGCTGTAAGCTGCTTTCGTCTAACTGCTAAAGTAGTGGCTCCGCCTCACCCCATAGTGATCGACTTCCTGCAGCTAAGCAGCGCCTCTACTCCCCTGCTTGGATCTCTGAGTAGCTGCCTCTCAGACTGCCAGCATCTCATAGTACTGTCAGTCTCTGATACTTTTTGTCTGTTGCTAATAAGAATGATCGATCAGCCATTGTTGTCATGGAAATCCTCACTGCACCGCGGATTCCGGCTGGGGTTTTTTCCTCTTTGTCTTCCTGCTCAAAACACAGCGCTGCTGCGTGCCCGCTTCAGATGTTATCAACCCACGTTCATTCTTCAGGTAATCCTTTATATACAGAACAGAAACCGCTAAGCTAAAAACTAATTACGAAGTGAATGCTACCAGTCAAAATTTGCATTAATTTCGCGATTTCACTGCCTTTGCAGCTGCTCCGTTCGCGCCGCTACTTCTTTCCGCTTCTCCGTTCCGCTTCTCTTTCACGGTTACTTGCTCAACTTTACTTCGTTCCTCAGCAACAAAATACAGCCCATTGTTATTTATTGAAGATTTTACATTTCCAAAAACACAGGAATCTAATGTTTTGTTTCGTTTTGTACGTTTGGAAGCTCATTCCCTCTCACTTAATCGGAAAAGTCGGGGAATGGCGGCGCTTTTGACATTTCTCTGACATTCGGAAAAATATGGTTTATTAATTTTAGCATAACTCCGGTTATACTTGGCCTATTAACACAATTTAAAAACTGGTGTGTAGTTTATAATGTGCGCTTTAAGCTCGAGTTGAAAGTTAGACTGAGGGAGGCGGAGTCTTGCTGCTACTCCGTAACAAACTAGACGTTAAAAAGAGCTGTCAGGCTATGGACCCCTATGGTTTAACGGATTGATACTTGCGGATGAAAAATCGATACTTTCCGAGGGCGGAAAATATCGATATATATCGCCAAATCGATTTATTTATACAGCCCTAGTTGTGAAACCCTCAGTGGTAACACCTTCAGGCCTGCTGTAGCTACATGAGTGAATTGCCCGGTAACTAACCTGTCTGTCTCTTCCCTTCTGCCCAGGTGCCTCTCCTGTCCCCGATCCTGACCTCCACTGGATTTGTACCTCCTGGCTTTGGCCCCATGTCTGTCTGACACTGAGATCAGGAACTGCCTGACCCCAATTTGGATTCCCTGGTTCTGATCCTGGCCTGTCTGACTGAGAATAAGCTGATTCCCTAATAAACACCTACTTTGTATTCATTGTTCAGAAGTTGAAAAATGTTAAACTTTTGTTGTTCCGTGTGTTGGATTTCACTCCAAGTGGCTTTATCATCGTTTGTTCCTCCTCAATGATAGATGTCAAAAAACTAGTGAGCAAGAGTATGCTAGCAGCTAGTTAGCAACTGTGACATCATCACCTGTCTTGAGTCAGACTGAAATGAAGAAAAGATGCACACACCTTTTCAAACTTTTGCCTCACAAAAAAGATTTTAGATACATGAATTAAATATTTTTTAAAGATCTTGATGTCTGAAAACATTTTAGATTTAAACAATGAACTGGATAAGAACTGAGATGTATGCAAGCTTTGCTATGTTGTGGAAACACAACGGGTTGCCGAAGCCTTTTAACGAAACACAAACGCAGTCTGTGCCTCTACCAAGGCAAACGCAGCTGGAGAAGGCATTTGAAACTCAAAATTCTCTGCAAGTCCAGAAACTAACGGAAGCTGATGCCACATTCATCTGCAAGGACATGAAGCTACACGAAGTGGTTGAGAATGACGCTTTGAACTGCTTTATGAATGCAAGAATAGGGCTTAAGATTCTATAAAAAAAAAGGTTGAAGTATGTTCTTGTAAATTAATGTAGTTATTCTTGAATTATTTACGCTGAAGTTATACAGTAAACACATTTTCTTCATACATGTGTCTCAAGTTTCAAACCTTTCTTTTTTTTTAATTCTTTTTTACTATTTGAAACTTGAAAATGGATACTTCCAGCATGATTTTATGAGCGGTGTTTGCACATGGCTGATGCACGGTTACCTGATCTACATCCAGACTGATGTCTTTGCCCCTCGCCACTCCTTCCTGGGTCTGCTTCTCGTATCTCCTCCAGGCTCTCTGGAGCTCGATCACTTCCTGCCGATCCTCCTCCAGCTGCTGCTCCTTGGCAGCTATCGCCCGTCTCTTCTTCTTCACGGCATCGCCGATCTCTTCGGCCTTCTTCACGTGATGGGATGTGTTCACCTTGGCTTTGATGTACTGCGACCTGGACTGAGTCAGGACTTGCTCCTGACCGCTTTGCCACGAGGAAACAGCAGAGAAGATTAATGGTACGCAAAGACGAAACATGATTTTACTTAAAACTATTAAAATAAATAAATAAATAAATAAAAAAAGCTTTTAATGCTGTCAGGACAAACACACCGGATCTCCTTGTCCATGTGCTGCACCTCTCTAGTGAGGCGTCCATGTTCTTTTTTGTGAGCTTTGACGCTCTGCTCCGCAGCACCTAACTCCCGGTTCATTTCCGCTGCAATCTCCTTCCTCCCCCTCAGCGTGTCACTGATGGCGTCGATGCCCTTCTCGTTGTGATAAAGCTCAAAAAGACTCAGCTGCAGACGCTTCTGGTTCAGGTCATCCACCAACTCCTGGTATTTCTGGGCCTGAAGTATGGGATGAGCCGGTTAAGAGTCTGACCAGACCAAAGATGAACAATTTTTGGTGAAGAATTTGGGTGACATTATTCAAAAAAGCCACAACTTACCAGGTCACAAGATATACGTTTAGATTAAGAACAAAATTAATTAATATTTCAGTCCCCCTTTTTTTTCTACTTTTACACTATAAAAATATAGCTTCAGCTAGAAAAATAAATCAGGTTTTATTTCTGGTTTCACCAACTCTAATTTCAGTTTTTACAACTTTTTTTTAAAAGATTTTACGTATGGAATTCAAGATGTGTGTCTCCACAGAAACGTATGAACTTCGTCCAGCCAACAGCTGATAAATTTGCCAGTTAACACAAAACAAGCTAGTGAATTAGCTAGCAAGGGAATATTAGCACCTGGTTAGCGGTAGCATCAACCATCAAAGAACACAATGAATATTTCTGTTCAAACTTTTGCCTGACAGAAAAGTCCCACAAAATTGAAGACCTGTGATTAGCATGTTAACGGCTAACCTACTTTATTTAATTAATTTCAATCATTTCAAGGCTCTAATTTAGACAAATTAATTTAAGATGTTTTAATGACACCCTGTAAATAAATGTAGCACAACTACACCAACTTATTTTGCTTTCAGGTTATTAGCTTGCAGGTGAAATACTAATTTTACTAAAAGCTCTAAATGCATTACTAATTTTATTCACCTCGACTTTTTCCAGGGACACCTGTTTCCGTTCCACAGTGGCCGATTTTTTCTTGTTGAAGTGAAACTGTGTGTCCTCCTTGGCCTTCATCAGAGCTTCTTTCTTCGTCTTGTATTCTGCAGCGTACTGCTTGGACTGACAGATGCACTCCAACATCTTAGTCCTCTCCTTTGGGTCTTTCAAAGCTATGGCCTCCACCGCCCCCTTCAGAGAAACATGGTGAATTACATCTTTACTTTCTCCACCGTTTTCCGTTTTGTGCCACTTTTTGTCCCGTTTCTCTTAATTTAGCCTTTTACAAATTCAGCTTTCAGCTGTTATCATTCGTAAAGATGTATGTAAAGATTAGACCATTAAAATATCACTATCCTGAATTAGGGCAGGGATGAAAATTAAATTTTTGGGAAAAAAATAAAATAAAATAAAATAAATAAATCTAATTACAATGCTAGAACATCTTAACATCTTACCTGAAACACCACACAGTTCTGAGCTTTGGTCACGATGCCAATCTTTTCAAGCTCCTCGATGTATTTAGCATGCGAAACATGAGATGCATTAATATGATATGCAGAAGAGTCCCCTGGAAATATGAAAAAACAAAGTGAAGAATAATTTATGGCACTCTTGTCTATCCATAGCGATGAAGGGGGCAGGAGATGTGCAATCTCAGAAGTGTACAAAACTTAACTGTTTATCAAAGGCAATATGGGTTTAATCAAAACCGTTCAGGACTTATCAAAAATCTATAAAACGGTGCTCATCAGTTAGTCAAATGTAGATGTGCTATTTTTAAAATGTGCTTTTTATCAAAATAAAATTTGACCATACAATCCTTGGGAATTGTATTTTGTTTCTATTCATTCAATTGGGCATTATATTACACTTTAACTTTCTCTTTTTTTGGTCATCGAAAAGAAAATAGTTTTACCTAATGTTCTTCATGGGTTAATTTATACAGTTACTGTGCATTACTTATGATGGAGAAGAACTGGAAGTGTCTCTTACACCTATTCTATTCTTTATAAAATGACTGTTCTCTTTTGGGCACTTCTTGCGTGTTTTAGTTCTCTCCCTAGTCCCTCGAGGACCGACTCTGGGCACCCCTGGCCTAAATCGACTTACTGCACTAACCTGTTATTGTACGAGAAAAAATCGTCTCTCTCTCGTCGTCATTCAAGAAGCGCAGCGCCACACGCGCGGTGTCGGACACAGGTTTACCGATGTGGGCTCCGTGGACCAGGTCCCGCAGGTGCTTCACCCGGAGAGAGGCGACCCTCTCGCCTATGGCGAAGCTCAGGGCGTCCATCACATTGGACTTACCTTTAAGCGATTTTACATACATTAAACAATTACAATATCTCAATAACATAACAGTGCACAGCCAAAATGACCACCGAGTAACATTAGAAAAGAAAAGAATGGTCGTTAACAAGTTCCGCTAGCATATTTATTTCCTTTCTAAATTATATTCTGAGCTCTTTTAACTCCAAGGCTCCAATTTGACTATATGTTATCTTCATACTTAGTGCATTAACATCCCTTTTTATCATAATAAACTGAGCAGCCCAACATCAGTTTAACAAGCTAGTTGACGCAGTTTGTACATTGCTAGCTAACAAGAAGGTTAGCACAGTATTCAAAGGTTCACTTACCGGAGCCATTTGTGCCTATAATACAATTAAATCGCATAAAAGGTCCAATGACTTGCTTTCCACGCCACGACTTGAAGTTTTCAATATCAATTTGTTTGAGATAACCCATGCTGGTCCACGGTGGATCCAGCAGCTAAATTATCTGCGCAACAACCTTCTGAACAAGACGGAGTGTCAGAGGCGGGAAAACAAACATACCTTTAAAAAAAAAAAACTGTAATTACAAAAGCTGTTAGGCTTCTAAAGTTATGGAAAGCTTCTATGCAGTATGCACTCCTCTTGCATTAATACCGTAAAAGGCTATTTATTATTATTTTTAAATCTGTTTTTGTCACTAAAAGACATGTCTCTATATAATTCACAGCTTAAAGGCAAAATTAATCAGGTGAGGTCTAACAGTAATCTTACAAGAGAATAGCATTCATGGAAAGAGTATATTTCTCTATCTGTTTAGATTTGAAGAAAACATACCATACTCTTTCCTTTGGTTTGTTATTTCGTTTATATTTCCTTCTAACTCATATAAAGCGCTTTGAATTGCCTTGTTGCTGAAAATGTGCTATATAAATTAAATAAAATTACATTACCTTACCATGTCTGAAATAATTCAGTTGCTGAAGATTGTTACTCTGTAATTAAAGCATATTGACTCTCCGTAGCTTTTCTTTTTTTTTCTCACATTGCCACTTATATCTTTCTACATTCATTTTTTGTTTCTTTCTTAGCAATGAATTTCATTGTCTTCATGTCTGACCCATAACCTTGTCACTTGGTCCCATATAGTGAACATCAACAAATGTTTGAAGAAAGGAAAAAAAATGAAGATGTGAAGAAGACACATTTAGAGGACTTTTATTTCTTATCAATGCCGTCATGAACTTTTATCCAGTTTACTTCAGACTTGGCAGATATGTTTATGGGGATCAAAGGGAGTGTAGTTCAAAGTTTTAAGTACTTCTGTGTTCATGGTAATTCAAATAAAACTGAAGGCTTTGACCCAAAGCCCTAAACCTTGACTTGCGTCCATCCTACTGGTGCCATAAGCCCGATAACAAATGTGTTAAATACAACCTTAAAACACAAAGACACAACATACACTGAGACAAAAAGTAGCTTTATTGGTCCCAGAATCAATAGCCCACTAATATGGGTGGTCACGAACATACTCCATGATGTGCTTCAGGGCTAACCAAGTCTCTGAGGCAGTCGGGATAATCTGATCGGCAGGAAGGATGAAACCATACCAACCGGTGTCCCTCAGCTCAAAGGCAAAAGAGTATTTGATGCCCACATCGTAGGACCAGTCAATGCTCCCACCGCTGGCTTGATCTGAAAAGAGAAGAAGAAGATGGCAAACATGATCATACATTAGTAGTAGGGTTTGAAATGTTGCGCTGAGGGAAAGTGTTACTTACAGATGATGTTGCAGATGTTTCCAACCTTGTATGTGGTGCCGTAGAGGGACGTGAGCTTCTGCACTGCAGCACGGCCAACATAGTCCTGTGCCCAAAAGTACAATTGTGTAAAGTGTTGGCCAGAAACAATGCAGGTCTTATAAAACGTAGTATGATTTTAACAGCTGAAAAAATTTAAATAAGGCTAGGTATGATGGAGTAGGATCTGTAGTGTACCGCTCTATAGTAGATTTTGTTTTATCTACATATTCACAAGAAAACCTAACAATATCTGTGCTACTACGGTGAAGTTAAGGTGGTTGTTAAGTGGAGTAAACTTTTAGCTTTTGCAACAGCCAATGAGACATTCCTGTGCTTTTCCAGGTCTTGTAGTAAATTAAACTGAAAGACTCAAGATCAGCTGGCATGTGAACAGATACAGCTGGCAACCTCAAACATTTGTTTGACTACCTTAAAAGGAATATTTTCGACATAAAGGTAAGTTCAAGGTTTATCTTCAGTGTTCCCTCTCCTGGATTACTCTAGAGCCTAATTTAATACCAGCTCAGCCTGATCAGCAGCGCTCTTGCAGGTGTAGCCATAGGGGTACATGAGGAGCTGGGAGTAGGCGTGGACGGAGATGAAGGACTTGAAGTTGCCATGGCTCTGGACCAGGTTCACAATGTTCTTCACCTCGATCTCAGAGTGAGCAAAGGGGCCGCTATAGGCATCAGAGCAGGGAGAGGAACTGGAACCGGGACCTGGACACAAAAGTTTAGTCTCTTGGCTATAATCTTACATATTTACATGCTAACCTTCATTAATATGTATTGTCCCGTTTTTTAAATAACTGATCTGGACTGAAAACATATCCTGGTTATGCTAAACAAATTCAAGGATGTTGCTGTAACTGAAAATCACTGACCACCAAATCCTGCATCCCAGTTCCTGTTGGGATCGACTCCGACACACAAAGAGCCTGAGTTTGGAGAACGCGTCTTACGCCACATCCGGTCCTGTAAATCACACAGCACCAGTCAGTGTGTTTCCTATAGAGTATTTTATTAAGCTCTTTATAGGGGCAGTATTATGCCCAAGCATATATTGCCATTTTATAGCACAATCAAGTAACTATGTTTCCTCCAATTGTTATAAAAATGTTGTATATATCAAATATGACTTAAAAAGAAATTTGGCTTTGTAATTTAATGCCTTGAAATTCGGTCTCTGTCTCTTTAAGAAACTCCTGCTCTTTATGAAACTCCACCTCCAGGTAGTCATCACCACAAAGCTCCTCTAAGCCTCCTCTAAAAAGTCAATTTTACATAATAGTGCCCCTTTTATTTAAAAAATGGAGAAATGGGAGAGGTACGACTATAGCTGTGGGAACACACAATCTAAATTCTAACAGGAAACGGTAATTTGAAGCAGTGGTGGTTTCTTACATTGGTGTGGGAGAAAACATAACCATCAGGGTTGGCCACAATAAGCATGTACATGTCCATGGTGTTCAGAACGGAGGTCAGAGAGGCATCGGTGCCATAATCAGTGGCGATCTGGGTGAGAGCACAATGTACTCATTTGACACAATTATTCATAAACACACCAAATAGATCAGGCGAGACTTATAGAGACCCACGTATCGTCAATGGCGTTTTGTACCTTGTTGGCCGTCCACACTCCAGTGGCCTGAGAAACCCACTCCCTGGAGTGAATACCCAAGTCCATCCAGATAGCAGGGCGATTGGTGCCTCCAGTGCTGAACTAAATACAAAGTTAGTAACATATTGATTTAAAGGAAGTTATAGTACAGGGTGTCTACGCAAGCTAATTGTGTTGTCTAATGAAAGCAAAGCCAACAGTTTCCCTACCTTGAGGACGTACATGGGTCTGTTCTCATAAGATCTGCCAATTTCCAGCTTAGTCACCAGGTTTGGGTGCTGAGCCACCAGCGTGTCCATCCAGCTGTAGATCTGTATGGAGATGGATCAAAACCTGAGACCAACAAAAACATGTAGCCTGTTTGATAGCACTGATAGCACACAAAGACAGGTAAGGCAATCTTTACAATTAGGAATAAAATGGCAACAAAGGGGACGAAAATAAATAGTAAATATTTGTTTTTTTGTTTGCAGTGTGAAGGCAAATTCTCCTTACACCAATGATCTCAAACTCCAGTCCTCAATGGCCGGTATCTTGCAACTTTGAGATGTCTCTCTGCTTCGGCACACTTGATTACAATTTTAGCCCGTTAGCAGAGCTCTGTAGAGCTTTACTGTGCTAGTGAAGCGGCTTCACTATTTAATCCACATGTGTCGGACAAGTGACACATTTGAAAGTTGCAGGACAGCGGCCCTTGAAGACTGGTATTTGAGAACGCTGACCTGAAGTGATAGACAAGACAAGAAGAACATTTATCAAAGGAGGAGAGAGGCCCATGGTAACGCAGAAAGAGCTAGCTCAGATGGGAGAATCTGTTGACTGGACAGTGATAAGTTCACTCAACAAATCTGACCGTTTTGGAATGTTTGTAAGAAGAAAGCCATTGTGAAACAACGCCACACAAAGTCCAGGTTGTAGTTTTTCTCAAGCCATGTAAGGAACACAGTAAAAAGGCGCTCTGGTCACACGAGACTAAACTTTAACCTACATGCAAAATGCGGTGTGTGGCTAACACTGCCCGACACTGAATACACAACCCGAACAGTAAAACATGATAGTGGTCACATTGGTTTTTGCTTCTTTTTTTAAAGAGAGACAAAAGAGTTATGTACACAACAAAATGTGGAAAGAAGTACGGCACAAAACTGACTGTTATTACATTGTAGCAAGAGATGTCAAATCACCAGCACAGTTTCCATGGTCACAGTCAGAGACATCTCTGTAGACGAAACCTTTCAGCAACAGCTCCAGCTGTAAAACTTTTCCATTCCATCACATTGTGGAGACATGAAAGTCATCGGTTGCAGTTCACAATCGTGAATTTGGAGTTTATTTCAGCCAGAATAAATAAATAAACGATTTGCCGATGTGTGAGTCGTACCGTCTCCAGAGGATGATAGGCTGCAAAGTTGAAGTTCCTGGTGTTACGCTCCCTGATAAGGTTCTCCCTCATCTCAGCTTTCTCCTGATCGAGCAGCTCCTGAATGTTCAGGGAAGACAATGCTAAGCTCACACGTGACTTCATGTCACCTTCTGAGTCAACCAGTAAACCTCTGAGGACTACCAACCTGGACGTCGTCAATCATGACAGTGAAAGGGATGCTGTGGGCGTGCAGGTACTCCTTCATGGCACCAAGGTGGCTGCGGGGCACTCTGACGTCAACGGGAAGCTCCGTGGACACCGGGTGGCGCCAGAAGTCCAGCTGGAATCAGAGAGTCAGCGGAAGGAGATGATTGACACCTGTAGTTTGAGCACAGCAGCTTAGGTTGATTTACAGATCTACTGTTTTTTCAAGTGTGGTTAGGAGAGAGTGCTTCATGGAGCTAAATTAGGGCTGTAAAGTTTGTTCAAAAGAAAAATAAATTTGAAACTGAAAAAAAAAGTATGTGAACTGAAAAAAATATTTAAAACTACATTTTACATTCAAGGGTTTTCTTTTTTCAGTCTGATTTTTTATGTTCTTTTGAACAAACTTTATTGCCCTAGACAAATACCACATGAGCCATTCTGAAAATCCTCATACTCTCATGCACAAGTAAGAGATAATTACTTAATTAAGCTAAAAGAAAATATAAAGAAAAATAAAAATAAAAGACAGAAAAACTTATCTGTGATTTAATGCAATAAAGGTGAAGCATAAAACAGTCCAACATGCAGCTAAGAGAGGCTATGTATGGATGACTGTGTGGGACTGTGTGAAATGTGTGAAATGTGTGTGTAGTGTGTGTGTTTACATACATTCCATTTTTCCTCAGACTCCAGAATCTGCAGCAGCTTGATCTGTTCCTCCGACTGGGCATCGATTCTGATGACCTGGTCACTGAAACACATCTGATCCAGTCAATTTCATGTCTTCTTAAATGGTTGCCTCATGGTAAATCAACAGTAGGTTAGCAGGTTGATTCTATTGATCACCAATAAATAATTGTTCAACACATCACTGTAGATATGCTGCTATACATTTAGATTAGCAGAGGACAAACTGAACACCTTTTCCTCACTTTTTTCTTCCACTGCTCTGGAATCCAGAAGGACGACCTACCTCAAGTGCCCTCCACTCAGCTCCTTCAGACTAGCCAGCAGCAATTAGCAAACACCCGGCTCCACTGCGTAGCTGCTGAACTCATTATACCAGCTACTTCTCAGTGCAATACAGGCAAAAATGTTGTTAAAGGGCTAATAGAGGAGCCATGTTGTGACGACTTCCTGAAGGTGGAGTTTCAAAAAGAGCAGGAGCTTCTTAGAGACAGGCGTTTCAAGGTGTTAAATTACAAAGTCAAATTTTCTTGTAAGCTGATACATATAGCCTTTTTTTTTACAACTGAAGTTATCATAGTTATTTGATTATGCTATAAAGTGATTCTATGTGGCTGGAAACTATTTAATACTGGGTCCTTGAAACAGTCTTTAGGAACATGTGCCAAATTTAAGGCACAGGGACCAAATCCAGCCTGCTGTGGCTTTTCATGTGGCCATCTAGACTCCAGACACCAGTGTGAAAAGATGCTCGATATTATTTAATTTTAAGAACTACTTACAGAATGCTGATTCAGCTATTTATTAGTATTTTAACAGTTTGTTAATGAGCTTAATTAATACATTCTGTTCATACCAAAATTAAAGCTAAAACAAACGCCACTGCTAGTTTTAAACGTCAAACTCACCCAGTGAAGAGCCGCTCAGATCTGGCTACAGACACAAGCACCAGCAGAAACCAAAAACCTCTCATCCTGTCTGGATAGTTCAGACTGTGAGGCATCGGCTCATCTAAGCTCTATTTACCACAGTGGTTCAGGTGGTCTGTTCCCACTTCCCCCCCCCAGAAACTTGCACACCTGTCAGTTCCACTTATCTGCTTCCTGGAAAACAGGAAAAAGAACATGCTGATGAAGCATGGGGGTTATCTGTTCACTGCCCAGCTGCAGATAGAGCCAAGTTACCCAAAGTTATTTGCTAGGTTTGAAGGTTTCTTTATTTTTTTACTCTGCTCAAAGAAACAAGCAATTCAAAAGCCACAAAGAAATCAGGAATAAATCTGGCATTAATATGGAAGAGAACATATCGTTTTATATGTAAGGAGCATCACAGCTGAGTGTGAACAGAATATATTGGAAAGAAAACTAGAGCTTTGACAGCGAGCATTTCAAATTTTAATAGCAAAGATGTGAAATTTTGCACTCAGATTCAATATGATTTAGACTTTTAGCAATTAAATTCTTCCATACAATAGGTTAATTTTGGTCAGTAGTTTTGCTATTGAAACTCTTCCATAGATCCCCCTTTTTTTTTACCTAAATGTGACATATATCAAATAAGACTTGAAAGAAATTTGACTTCTTAATTTAACACCTTGAAATTGGGACTGTGTCTCTTTAAAAACTCCACCTTCAGAGAAGTAGCTTGTACAAAGAGCTCAGCAGATGCACAGTTCCATCAGGTGTTTGCAAATTGCTGCTGGCTAGTCTGAAGGAGCTGAGTGAGGGAGTCGTGGGGGAGAGCTGCTCTGTGAGGTGGAAACTTGGAAACTGCAGCTCAGAGGAGGAGCTTCATCCTCTAAGGCGGAGCTAGGTCCCATCAAGCGTTATGCACATCTGAATGGTTTCCATAGATATTAAAGGATTTCTTAAGCATGCATGAAAGAATCAAGGCGACACTCCATGTTTGTTTTTCATGAGGGAGTGACATTATAACAAGATATAAAGCTAAGAAAAGTAAATTTTGTATAATACTGCCCCTTTAAGACTTTAAAACGTCACCACTCCCAACAAATTAAATAAATCTTTACATTCGAGCTGGTATTTGCACAGTTTTATTCATTCTGAATATCTTTCTGTTGCTATATCTATATATTTTTTAAATTGTCTCTATATTTTGGCATTATAATGTGAGACAGATAATTTGTGAGAAAATCGAATTGCTTAGATGACAACAGTAGCTCAGGCAGGAGGTATAGGAGATTGTCTCAAGTTCCCAACTGTAATTTTATTTCTTTCCCTTTGTGCTGTGCAGTGATGTCTTTTCCTTTCTGCATAACAAGGACATGGTCTGTCAACAAAATACAGTAAATGCATAAATATGAATCTTGTCCAGTCCTTTATCGTTGATCTCCCATAATTACAATTTACAAAACTTGTCATCAAAACTTTAGAAATAGTTTACAACAGTGCACTGTCATATTCACAACATGACCCCCCCTTCTTTCCCCCAGAAAATGACTTAGGCAAAAAAATAAATAAATAAAAATTAGGCAATTATTTTAGGATATTGACAATATCTAAGATTGGCCCAAATGCGACTAGAAATAAGTTACAATACACCTTAGTGCCACCAGAGGGAGACACATTTACTCTCTGCCTTAAAATGTAATGAATAACATTTAAGCAGGTATTAAACATACCTTTATTAACCTCATATCTCTCTATTAAATTTTTATTTATTTATTTATAAATGTGGTGTTTGCTTTTACTTTGAACAAAAAATAGTCATAATTAACCAAAATAAAGGCTCATAGCTTTAATAAAACTCACTTCCCCTCCACCCCCACAAAATACTGCAGGGAAACATTTAAAGTAATGAGCCTAATGTCAGTATCTCTGAGTCGCACCCACTGAGCACTTTTCAGGTGGAAAATCACAGCCTAGTTTCAACATGCTGAGAGCTGACATTTTAACAGCTAAAAAAAAATCTGATAGCTGCTTATTAATGAACTCAAATAAACTGAAAGTAAAATACACTGAGAAGCCTTCAAGAGTTGGTTTCTGTGTCATGACATTTGATATCTGAACCACTACTGTGAAGCATGAATAACTTCCTCACAGCAGGACACAGCTCAGGTAGAAGAAAACAATCAGTTAGCAAAGAGAAATAGGTTTAACTCTCACACGGTCTTAAGAGACGGAGCTCGTCATCAGCTTTTTACCTTGTGCGTGGTCCGATGGGGTTGCACTGAGCTCGTGTGTACTTTAGCAAGTTTTGTGTTTGTGTGTATGAGTGGTTTCGGGAACTGAGAGTCTGACAGGACAATTCGCAGCTATCTGACCGTGACATCTGCTACGGTCCTACTGAGCATCACACTAAGACCAGGAGGGTTAAAAACATAGAACAGGTTAATGCAAATCACAGTAATCTGCTTCTGTTGTGTGAACCAAAGACTTTCATTTATTATATTTGTTCACTTGTCTGGCTGCTCATTATTTAAAACCACAATACTAAGACCACCCAAGAAAGAGTATTTTCCCTCACAATTCATCCGATAATTTCTTCATGTGTTTCACTTCTAATGAAGACTGGAAACTGTAAAAGACTCAAAGAGAGTGAAAGAACCAACTGTTATATGGCTTGTTGTGGAGTTTAATATTCAAACCGCTGCTGAATTTCTGATTAAAATTTGGAGATGTTTGTGACAAGCAGCCAAACAAATGAAACTACATATGGAAAGGTGATGCAGAAGAAGCTTCTTAAGGCTCTCCTATTTCCTATTTTTGCAATTGGTTTAAAAATATGACTTGAATGATTGTGTGAAACACTTTTTTAAAATCAAGAAACATCGTACTTATAAATTTGTTTTAGTCTAGGGAATTCATATTTGCTTTTCTGACATCTGTAGCAATTCTGGTGTTCTAGATCTGAACAGTCAGAAAAAGAGTTTGAACTTTTGGAAGCATTAATTAAGTTTATCTGTAACTAACTTTTCTACATTTTTGGAGAACTTAGTCAGAAATGGCGAAAGTTTGAGGAATGCCTTCAGTTAGCTCCATTTTCAAAACCTCCGAACTTCTGCCTCACAGAGCAGCCGTTCTCCGTGACTCCCTCACTCAGCTCCTTCAGACTAGCCAGCAGGAATTATCAAACACCTGGTGAAGTCTGCTGAGCTCATTATACCAGTTACTTTTCAATGAAATGCTGATAAAAACGTTATTAAAGGGTTAAAAGAGGAGCCATGTTGTGATGACTTCCTGAAGGCAGAGCTTCAGAAAGAGCAGGATCTTTTAAAGAGACAGCAGACCAATATCAAGGCGTTAAATTACAAAGTAAAATTTCTTTTCAGTGATATTTGATATAAACAGCATTTTTATACAGAAGGCAATGCAGTGAATTAACTATAAAATGGTACTATGTGCCTGAAAAACTCATAATACCACCACTTCAAAGTTTGCTTTGAGTTGGGGATTAATGAAAACATCTGCTGGATGGTGTGAGGCGACCGCCTGCCTTCTCCCCCATCAGCTGCCATGACACTCCGCCAAACCCCCCTCCTTCTCGTCAGAATCATTAAAAAGAGGTTTTAGCATGTCACTTCCCCTCCCTTTCACTTTCTAACAATCTCATGAGGCAAAGTGAGAGGAGAAGGTTTAATAGGCGTAGGAGGCCACAGGCGATGCGCGGGGCTGGGGGGCTAGAGGGGGGTGGTGGTTGAGAGCAGGGACTTTCCATCTATTTCCCAGTGTTGAAATAATTTATTCCATTTCCCTTTCTGTGTATCTAAAAGTTTAATACTCCACATGAAAAGTGGCTGTACATGCAAATGTGGGTGGAGTGTTTATTTCTGCCCATCTTTTGTCCCATGTCTTATGCCTCTAAGAGCCGTAAGAGTAAAGAACCCCCCACGCCCCGCACCCACCCACCACCCAACAGCATGTTCCACATGACTTCCTCTGCGCTAAAAATAGACCCATTTACATTGGCATTACACGCCTGGGCTGTCTCTCAATATTTCAGAGACTCACCGGGAAATTGACCATTAATCATTTATCGCCTGTACTGGCTCATCTCAATTTGCGCGCGCACGGTGCACGGTGTCGATGCAACATGGCGGTTTAGCCGGAGCGCAGTCAGTCCTCTAGCGTCTGCTTTTATTCTTACGTGGTTTGTCCATTTAAATGCAATCTGCTGTCCGTTTGATGCCAGGGCTTGATGTTGGGAGGCAGTGAAGCTGCCTCGCTCATATATTGGCCAACTGAGCGTGCCTTGTCATGTGATCCTCCCCTCAGTCCAGTCTGGCGGTCAGATGACAGAAGCGGTCAGCTGTGAGTTTCTGCCGTGGAAAACTGTCCCCTCTGATTTTGTTGCACACTTAGAGCTGGGCTTTAGTTTTTGTCATATTCGTCGGTAATATAATAACTCACCTGCGTGCAAAAGGTTCGGTCTCTCAGATCACCTTCCTCTGTTGTATAATGTATGTACAGATGAGAGGTTGAGCTCTCTGATTTAAATGCTGATTGGCAGCTGTGTTGAATGTAACTTTACAATCTCGGTGGAATATCTAGACGGTTATGGTGCAGAATGAGCAACATGGTGAATCTACAGCCCACAGCATTGTTTCTGGGGGTTTTGTCCACTAGGGGTCACACAGACTCCATCACTTTCCTTCTGCTATACAGTGTCTTTAAAAACAAAATCTACATATGCCTGTAAAATGGCTGGTTTTTATTAAAAAAATAAGATAATTTATCCTCACAAAAACAAACAACATACAAAACAAATACATTAGGGGTGAAAATATAACAATGAAAAAAAGTGTAACAACAGGGTTGCAAAGACAAGTTGTGAAAAAGTATTTGCTTCATCTTTATATTCGCATGTTTGTGGTACGCCCGTAAATCTGACGCACCAGCGACATCCACAAACAACAACAATGGACAGCAAAGTCACTCCTCTGGCTCTACTGGGGGTTCGTTTTTGCTTTGAAAAATGATTTGATTGGATGCTGGAAATGACTGTTGTGTTCATGTTGTGCTAAAGGAGTTAGTCTCTGAGTGAAGTTATTCAAGCCTAATGTGACATCTCTATGCTAAACATGTAGCAGCAGCATAGACGTCCCCAATGCTGATGTCGGCGTCTACAGTCCACATTTCTAAAGAAGTTCCATGAATAATCAGGAAATCCATCCATCCATCCATCCATCCATCCATCCATCCATCCATCCATCCATCCATCCATCCATCCATCCATCCATCCATCCATCCATCCATCCATCCATCCATCCATCCATCCATTTTCTAACACCCTTGTCCCTAGTGGGGGCGAGAGGCCGGGTCACCCTGGACAGGTCACTAGTCTGTCACAGGGCATGTTGTCATATTGTGATAACATTTTCCGTTCTTTATTACAAAGAAACCTGTGCCTTCAAAGACCACTGTTTATGTCTGGATTTAGCATGTCTGGCTTCTTCTGGAGCAGAACTATGATGCATGTCTCACATCAGTGATGTACAGTCGGATAAAATGCGACACGACTGTTTGGACTTGAAAACAATCAGATCCAATTGACTGTCACCTATGGAAGTGGCACAAATCAGAGTTTTGGGGGGGTCAAAAGATCCAAATTGGGCCATTCACACTACCACATAAAAGTTGGACATAAGTTGCATGTGGACAAAAATACGGATTTGATTAGCTAATTTAAACACCTGCTCTACTGATGATCTGCCAGAGAGCTGCTATATGGGTCGCCTTTTTCTTTAACTAAACAGAAACACCAAATTCCACAGCACATCCACTGCTAGCTTTTCAAAGTCAAGCTAGCATAACTGACCTAGTTCCCTCTCCTTCACTATTTTTTTTCCAATTAAGACTTTTTCCTAACCTTGTTATTTAGTTGTCACAGTGTTGACAATTAGTAGCAAACCACTGCATCCCTTTTCCATTTATGTATCATAACTTTTAAGATTTAACACATTATGTTGACAACTTGACAGTTAAAACCAATGATGATCGTTGACAAGCAGCTTTTTGCCCTCCAGCAGGGACATGCTTATTGGGACAGAAAAAATATGATGATTGTAAGAAAACATGTTCTTCAGGTACTCTAGAAGACCAGAATATTTTTGCTTTATTAATATATGACCTGTTTGATCAATTTCAGCCCACTCTCCGGCCCTCCTAGTATGTAGTTCCACCTCTGAGTAAAAGGCTACGAGAATGTCCCAGTGACGTTATTTTAGCCTAAAGAGCTAAAATATTAGATATTAAGGGTGTCCTAACTAATTCCTGAGAAAACACATTTCTACTGAAATCTTTCATTCATTTAGTGGAAAGGACTCGATATTTAACCATAATCCAATGAAGAACCAAAACTTTCATTAGGCATCCTACATTTTTTCACGACTATAAATAGTTTGTGAATGATGTGAGCAAGTCAAACGTTTGGCTTGGGTGAGTGAACTGCCTCTAACCAAGTAGCTGCTTTCAGTCACTACATTTAAGAAAAATGCAAACTTGCTGTTATCCTGCGTATAAAAAAAAAACTGACAGCGATATTTCTGAATATAGTTGTCAGCTGAAGTGCTGATTAAGCTGGATGTGATTGTTAACTGATCAGATACATGGAGCTGCCAGATTCCTGCTCCAGTTTTCTCCCCTCAGCTTTCACATTAGCATGCAGCTTTTAATTAATTAGCTGACGGCGCCGAGGAGCACGGTCTCCTTCAAGTGTCAGATATTCAACAGAACTGAAATAATAGAGACTTAAAATGACAACGACTTGTCATCGCTTCGTCTCATACCAAGGGAGGATTCACTTCCTCCAGGATTTTCTAGCTGTGGCCTAGTTAAAGTAAATGTTTATAAAAAAAACACGTCTGGCTGATTTATCCTCAACTAATAACACATCTCCTAAATGTTTTAGCTTACACTTAGGAAAAGTGAAAGGAAGGAAGAAAAGAGGAAGGGAAGAAGGAAGGGAAAAAAGAAAGGATGCAAGAAAGGAAGGAATCAATGAAGAAGGAATGAAGGACACAAGAATGGGAGGAAGGAAAGAAGGAAGAAAGGGAGGATGCAAAAAAGGAAGGAAGGAAAGGGGGAGGAAAGAAAGAAGGAAGCAAGAATGAAGGAATGAAAGAAGGCAGGATAAAAGATAGAAGGGAAGGAAGCAATGTATAAGGAAGGAAGGAAGGAAGGCAGTAAAAAAGGAAAGTAAGAAAGAAAAAGGCAAGGAAGAAGAAAAGAAGGATACAAGGAAGGAAGGTGGGAAAGGAGGACATAAAGAAATATATATATAAAGAAGGAAGTGGAGAAGGGAGGAGAGGACAGACAGACAAAAGGAAGGACACTAGGAAGAACAAAAGGACAGAAAGAAGGAAAACCAAGGAATACAGGAATGTCACAGCAGGATCAGGAACAGAGTCTGAAGATTTTTCCAAACTCTTTCCCTTTCCTCTTCTGACTCAGACCAGGAAATTCCCAAAATTCCGCTCCATATTTTCCCAGTAGAATCCCTGTCACAAGTATTTATGAAGCTCACTGAAAAGCTTCAGAAGAAGAGAACCCTCGACGTTGGGGTTCCCTTCTCCGTCGAGTCGCCCGTTCATGGCGGCTCCTCTCAGACATTCAGTCGGGCGTTTCCACAGATCTGCCATCAGATTAGCTAAGCTCTCTGTCAGGTTCCGGCCGGTCGGGGCCTCCGTGGAGCCAGACGCCTGCTCCATGTTGCACATAGAGCTGCTGTCTGTCTCAATAGTTAGGCAGTAATGTTTACAGTTACTGTTTTTTCACCCCCGTCCGTTTAATGATGTTGTGTCTTCCTGAAGACTAACTCATTAATTTTCCCTTCGTTTCCAGCGACAGCGAGCTGACAGGCTGTCCACCGGCTGGTTAAACTCTGCCAAGACTCCGGCAGACATGTTTTTGCTTTAACAGCCACGTTTCTTCATGGGTATCTGTTCATTCTCCCTTTAAATCCTTCATATCTGATTCGTAGTTCTTTTACTGTCACACCAGTGAGAGGCATACATAATTTTTTTTTTTAAATCAGCATGAATGCTGTATTAAAGTTTTGTACTTTTAATGATTTATTTGAACTGGGTGGATTATATAAATATATTTATACTCCAACCCTACAATATTATTAGTCTACATTTACTTTATTATGTGTTTCATTGCTACTAACACATTGAGCTTCACATCACGTTATAATGTTATTCCATCAATAAAAACATACCTGGAGTGTTGCCTTGGTTCTATTGGACATGAAAGAGAAATCCCTTAATCTCCACGGCAACCATTCAGCTGTGCAAAATGCCTGGGTGGACCTAGCTCCGCCTTCAATAATGAAGCTCCTCCTCTGAGCCTTGGTACCTTGGTAACACAGTTTCGACGTTACCAAGCTTCTCCCTCCACCACAAACATCAAAACAAATATATATTGTTCACTACTTATTACTCTCCAAACAGTCCTTTGCAGCATGAATACTGTGCACACTGAGTGTGAAATGATGATATTCACGATATGTTGTGCAGCCCAACATAAAGAACAGTTGACATCATTCAAATCTCACGATTCTGCGAAGTATGTTGGATGAATCGGACCCACAACCTAAAGCACATCCCAGGAAAGGTGAAACAAGTTCAATTGACAAAAATGGGAATGTGCAAGATGGATGGATGGATGGCAACTTCTTCTTAGCAGCAACTTTTTGGTTAGACTTTGTAAAAAAAAAAAAAAAAAGCAAACAGGAAGAATTGTGAATCGTATCTCGGATCTGAAAATGCTCTTTTACCTGGGATTGTTTCGCTGGCAGGACCGAACAGAGGGGAACGTTCCATATGCTGGGAACTGGCAATGATGATGACACAAAGTGCAGAAACTCCATCGTTCTGCACTCTACCTTCCTAGTTTTAGTGAGAACGCCAGCAGCAGCATTCTGGATCAGCTGCAGCTGGAGGATTGATTTGTTAGGCAGACCTGTGAAGACACTGTCACAGCAATAAATGTGACTGAAGATGAGTTTCTCTAGAGCTCACTGAGACATTAGTTCTTTACTCCTAGAGATGTTCTTCAGGAGATAGAAGGCCGACTTTGTAACTGTCTTTATGTGGCTCTGAAGGTTCAGGTAAGAGTCCATCACTCCTCCCAGATTTCAGGCCTGATCGCTGGTTCCTAATTGTGATAATTGACTCTAGACAGTTCCTCTTTGGGTCCAAAGCCAATAACTTCAGTCCAGAGTTTATATGGGCAGCAGCACAGGTGAAGCAATCAGCAGCCAGCAAGATTAGGAGGAGCAGCAGAGAACACGGCAGGAACAAGGAAATCATAGGAGATTCACCTGACATTAATGCGCTTACTGAATGTTGGTTCTGACCAGAGTTCGTATTTCACCCTTGACTGCCTGATAGAGCACTTCTTCTGCTTCTGACTCGCAGCGCTGCCTCATGTTTATTATATAATAATCTAAGAAAAGACTGCCATAGCCTGGGAAGGCCTGAGCTTGTGTAAAAATAGACTGACAGCAGTGGGGGTGGGGGAAGTTGGGAATGATCTGCCTATTTTTAGCACCGGCGCTCCTGTCCACGCCTAAGAATAGCAAAGAGAGATGCTTCATATTCACCCTGCGCCTGTCAGGCCATTCTCATTCCTGACTGGAGCGAACAGACGATTGGTGCAGGCCGGAGTGCTGGCCGGAAAGGTCCTACAGGTGCATGTCATCAATTTTTATTTATTTATATCTTTTCAAATATCAGTCCATACTCCACTACTCATCACAAAGCGTTTGTTTTTTTTGTTTTAGCACGCGGACTGTTGCTCGCAGGTTGATGAGCTCGTGAGCGACGACAGGGGAAATAAAGCGGGTGGAAAACATGCGCTCTGAGAGCCGTCTGGCCCCCCCGCATCAGCCTGACAGATATTAGAGCCATGCTGAGCTCGTTCAAGTCTGCTTTATTGCTTTAGAGCGTCGGCACTCTAAGCAGCTGGTGCTACGGGATAAAGGTGGGACATGGGAGGCATCAGAGGACTGAAGAGTGGGAAAAAAAATAGTTTTCTGTTTGTGTCGAAGAAGAAAAGGAATGATAGAACTTTTAAAAATAATAATAATAATAAAAAAGTTTTAAGCGCATTAGAAGTTGATTTTGTTAAGTCAATATGGGAACTTGTCTTTTTTACTTAGCTTTCTAGCATGTTAAAATGTTATTCCCTCATCAAAAACATTCATGGAGTGTTGCCTAAATTTTTTTGTTGATGTTTGAGACATTTCTGACGGTATCAAAATAAAAATAAATGAAAAGCATATTTTGAAAATCTGTTGATTTAGTGTCACTTTTTAAATTTGGACTACAGAACCTTGCACTCCACACTTTGCTCCACAGATTAACATTTTGCATGTGTCCAAGTATTAAGTAACTCTGTATTGGTTTGTAATATGTGACATTTTTCAGTACAAAGTTGCATACCATCACATCCTTAATCACAACACAACTCTTTTTGGTTGGTCATTTAGGTGCCTCTATTATTGTTAGTCAACAAACCATAATTCCTAAACCTACCACACAAACAGCGGCTATTTTCCATGCGGTGGTGTCTTTCCTAGTAAAGTATAACATTAACCTAGCATGTTCCTCAGCTTAGGGCTGAGAATTCCAATTAAAGTTTCCAGATATAGCTTGAAGTGGGAGGCGACCTTAATGGCACAATAACTCATCACGAAGTTAAAAGTAATGCGAAGATAAACACAGAGAGCAGATAGCAGCTCATTAAAATGTTGAACGATCCTACAAATGAGGAAGGGAGCAAAGTCTACTGGCTGTAATTAGCACACTGTCACTCGTTGCACAGCAACCCACGTTCTTAGTATGTCAGATTACTCCCGAACTGCTATAAAAAATAATAATGAAAATACTCGAAATGCAGAAAAACACACATCTTGTATGACCCTAACCCTAAAAACACACATTTCGTATGAATCAAGACCAGTGGTCAGTCATCATTGGAGGTTTTCACTGGGATGTGTTTGGTGTAGTAAGTCAGCAAACTTATTGGGTATCATAATCTTAGTGGCAACCGAACTATTTGAATGTATTTATCAGATTATCCAGCCCTTTTGGAATCTTTGAATGTTATTTTGGGAACTAGCTAGCTAGCGCTTGATAACTTTAAAAACATTTATAAAACCCTCCTGCAGTTCTTTGTAACTTCATAAAACTTTTTTTTTTAACCCTCCCGCGGTCTTACGAGATGAGCTTTTTAGCTTTTTACGCCGCGTGCGGTTCGGCGGGGTCGCACTGATCCCGCGCGCACTGTTTACGATGATCCCGCCATCCCCCGCTGGCCGACCGACCGTTACACATCCGCCGCGCTACTCCTGAGCATCGCGCTAAGCCCGCGGTGGAGAATAATAATGGAGCAGCCCCATAAACATGAATGCACAAATAATGCAAGTATCAGAAGTGTCAACATGAAAAAAAAAAAAAAAACAAACATTCAGGGCTTCTTCTGGCACAAATCTGTGATGGCTTAACATGAGAGAGAGAGAGGCGCCTCCATGTTTGTTAAACTGCTGTTGTCATGTAAAATCCTCAACAACCTTAAGCCCCTTCAGACGCCTTGACATGAAGTAGAAAATAGAATAATCCTATTAAAACCTTGCTTTTTATTAGTTCCTCAGCCACTGAGATTTCTGACTTATGATGTTTTCAAGTAATAATAAAGTGAGAGTATTATCTTGAATATATCGGTATTTATATTAAAGTCAGTGGTCAAATCATTTTTGCGCTCGTTGGAGAAGACAATCCCTCTTGCAGCGGATGGCTGGTATTAGTTATGTAAATAAAAAAATAAGTTTACTCAAACATATCAAAAGGAGGCCTGTATTAATGGGGTGCTATTTGTAAAATTACAAAATATTTATATATTTATATTTATATCCAAATATTAACGGCAATAATTTGTGGGTTTTAGCCTGACTGTCGTAAGAGAAAAGAAAGGGGTTTATTTTTCAAAGTTTCACCATTTTACACATTCATTTATAAAAGTCCTAATTTCAAACTATTTAACCTGAAGCTAAATGCTTCAGGTTAAATAGCATCTACTACTAATAGGTTAAATTAGCTTGCTTATAAAAATTTAGTTTAGAGTTAACTTCAGAGTTAATATTGACTCGCCCACAGTTAGCACACTAACAAAAAAAATTTAGCTTGCAAACTAAACATTTATTTAACTTGCTAACTGTTTTGCTAACTATTAGCTAAATGGTCAACTATTTAGTGAGCTAAATAGTTAGTTAAGTAGTTAACTATTTATGAAGAGTTAGCTTGTTAAATAGTCAGCAAGTTGAATAGTTAGTTTGCGAACTAGATAGAACCCAAATATGCAGCTTAAATGTTCAGCGTAAATATTTATGATTTTAAAAAGGAATTCCCACTTTTTTGCTCTTACAACAGGCTAAATAATACAAATCATTGCTGTTGGTTTGTGGCTGGGTAGCTTTACAAACAGCACTCCTCTCTGCAAGGAGAAGCGGGTAAAAACAACGGGCGCTTTGGCGGTTATATACGGGCATTTCTGTCTTTAAGAAGTGTAATAGATTTCCTGAAAAGTCGGGTAGACAGAGGCAGTTTCTCAGTGAGCAGAGCCTTTGGAAGCTGGACAGAACGACACCCTGTTGTAACTCGTTTCATCTCGAGATGAGTGTTGGAGAGGTGTAATGGTGTGAATCTCCTCCAGTAATCTGGCTCTGCTTTAAAAGTCATTGGCTGGCTGCGTCAATCAAGACAGGTGTCCATCAGGAACGAGAACGCCTCTTATTTTTAGGTTTAGCCGGCCACCAATAACTGTAAGAGCCAAAAATTCCTGTGGCATTTTACAGTGCTTCAAAAAGCATTTGTCCCCTCATCAGAAGCTGACTTATTTGCTTCTGATGAGCAAATAAAATTTAACATCAAGATAGATAACCTGAGAACTCCCAAAATTCAGATTTCAAATTTCATTTAAGGGAAAATGCTTTAGATGTTTTGTTTATTTATTTTGGATGTTTAAAATGTTTTCCAGTCCCAGTGTTAATTGTTCGTTAGAATTTAAGGTTTATTGATCTTTGAGAATGTGTTCTTGCATTATTATGCCATTACCGTTACATTACTAGAAACAATATCATTGTTTATCGCGATAACTTGTGAGAATTTATAGTCCAGGAAAAGTTTTTATTGCGACAGACCTACAGCTTGTGAAATTGAATTCTACTTTCCAAAATATTTTTCACTGCAGTTATTTCAGTATTGACCCTGATTTTCTCAGGTTATTTTTGTCTGACATAAACGTTTGGTGACCTGGAACACCTAAGAGCGAGCAAAAATAATAATAATAAATAAAAAACACAAGACAAATCTGGAAGTGTAAATATTTTTTCACAACACGGTGCAATGTTCCCAAAGGAGCCCAAAAGAGATTACTTTTTTTTGGTTCTCAACCGCGGGGAAATAAACACCACAACAAGACGTATTATATGAATATTTATTCAAATATTGTAATTCTTACAGATACGGTCTTTTAAAATAATCAGATGCTTGTGGCTTTTGTTGTTCCTCTGAAACCTGTGCTGTCTTGTCATCTCTAACTCCTCATTTTAAGGAGTTTATAGGAATAAACTTTTTTTTCATGTGTAACATCATGCAAAAAAACAAAAAAAAAAAAACATACTGTTTGGAAGATGATTTTCTTTTAAAAAAAGGAACTGTAAATTGTTGAAATTTAGCATCAACTACAAAAATAACTTTAAACAAAACGTTTGGAACTACATGAAGGGCAAGTTAGATCAGATATTTTCTATTTTCTTTCTCACATGACTAACTCTGGCTGTGTGTCAGTGAAGTTGAAAGAAAGAAAGAAAGACAGAAAGACAGAAAGAAAGAAAGAAAGAAAGAAAGAAAGAAAGAAAGAAAGAAAGAAAGAAAGAAAGAAGGAAAAAAAGAATATTCATTATTTAAACAGAACATCTGAAGGCATTGCATGATCCCCAGATCAATCAGTGAGCTACTTAAGGCAAACAAGTCCTTGAAATAACACAAAGTACAATTAATCATTGTTTCGACCCACCGATGCATCATGTCTGCAAAAAAAATAAAATAAATAAAATAAAATAAAATCCAACACATGCAAACTTGGTGCATGCTAGAGTAACACATCAGGATATTATAACAGAATATTCATCACAGGCATTCAAATAAACCACTTTGTCCGATATAATAATTTACAGTTTACACAGTTTATATTACATGTGTGAAGATTACTGGGCGTTCTTATGGCCGGCTCTTGGCAGACTGATTCAGACAGTGCAAATACAGCTAGAACCAGATAACATACACTGGATAAAAATACAATCACTTTTCCCCCTCTGTGTCTTACGTTAAATCAGACCAAGCTTTTCTTGTTTTAGGTTAGTTAGAATTACCAAAATTATTTCCATTTGCTAAATGAATGAATGACATTTTGCAAGAATAGTTTTTAGAGATTCCTTTTGTAATGTTATATCCTTGAATTCAAAAGTTTAGCTTGACTTAAGTTAGTGCGACTCCAAATAGGTTAACCAATCAGAAGTTTGTAGAATGAAGCCCAAAAGGTTTGACCCAAGTCGTACGGTTTAAGTCTGTTATCTCTGATACCAACCAAATGTATGTAAACGTTATTTTTGAATTCGAGGAAAGTCACAACAAATACATTTCTAAAAAAAATGTTCTTAAGTTTTCTGGCATGTAGCAAATAGAAATCATTTTGTTAATTCTAACTAAGCTAAAACAAGAAAAGTTTGGTCTGATTTAACTTCAGAAATAAAGAAAAAAAAATGTGTGTGTGTTGTTATTCAGTATGTAAATATCTGGTTTTGATATTTCGTGGTATTTTTACCCCACGCCGGTTTGTCCGCTTGTGATTTCAACATTCTCCTGCACTGTAAAACTGTCCCCAATGTTGACTCCAGTTCCCACATGGATGTGCTCTCACGTGAAAGTACCGATTAAATAACTGGACCTCCTCATCCTGAAGGTGAAAACTCTAAAAAAAAAAATTAATAAAAAAAAAAATAAATAAAAATTATATATATATATATATATATATATATATATATATATATATATATATATATATATATATATATATATATATAAACAAGGAGCATCTCTAATAACACAGCTGGAATGTAGTTCTATTTTGTAGTAAAGCAGTAATTTGATTTCTAAATGGCATTATCAATGACCTCCGTAATAACGTTGCAGATTTTGGCCGTATTAAAAACAGCAGAAGCGTTTCCCGGAGCTCTGCTCCAAGCAGCCGGTGCCGCCCCGTCAGCCTGGCTGAGCACCTGTTTCCAGGGCTCTCTGCCACGAGGGGAACATGTTTAGGAAGAACCGTGTTCCCTCCAGCAGAGCTTGTAGTGGAGTCCAGGGAGGCTGCTATGTAGGCACAGAGGGGCGAGAGAGTTTCCCAATAAGACACTTCATGTTGGGGTTCCTTCCTACTTTGTCCTAACTCTGTGTTTTATTTGTGCTGCACAGGAGAACAACCTGATGTGCATAAATGTTTTAACATGTTGTAGGATTTTTTTGTTGTTGTTTCATCATTATATAAGCAGAAAATGTCTTCAAAAGGAACCTTAAACAATATGACATTTCTTAAAATAGCAGCAGCTCTGGACATGGTATACAAACAACCAAACCGTAAACAGCATTAGTTTTAGCCCAATGCTACACAATAAGTGAAGAAAGTCAACTTTCAGAATGTTTTTCTCTCGCTTTTATTCACTATTCAATGATTATATGTTCAGCATAAATGTAGCCTCATATGTTGCAATTTTAGTGGGACATGAGTTCTTGTCCATTTTGTGCTAGTTATGCTAGCCAGAGGAACGAAGCAGCTTGAATAAATTGGAGAATCATCCCAATAAATTATTTTAACCTATGTTTTATAATGAATGAAAAAAAGAAATAGAAATAAAAATTAATGATGAAAAAATGTATTAAGATATCATTTTTACAATTTTCCTCACATTTGGAGGATTTCTCCCCCCCCAAATCAAACTCAATGGGAGAAATCCCAGGCAGACCACTTAAGGGAAATGAGAATCAAGTGGAATTTCTAAGTTAGGCAATGCAGGTCGTATTGTTAAAGGTTCCTTTGAAAATTTCCAGAATTTTTTAAAAATCAAGATGTTCTTTGGACATTTTATTTAAAATCAAACCAGTAAGAAAACAACGAGGTCTGTGTCAGGATTGTTTGACGCGTATTAAAACCATAAACCTTCACCCGTTACAAGCTGTCCATATGTTTGCTATAACAGAACAAAGACTAGATTATTGTAAAAGCTTGGAGCATTTGAAATAAAAAAAAACAAAACAGTTTTCCCCTCACAAAACTCTCCGTCATCACTCAGACGTGACGTTATGTAAGTGTCATGCATGTTTCATATATAAATACACGTCCTGGATGTTTGGAGTGGTTGTGAGATGAGGATGGGATGTTGCCACGATAAATAAATGAAAGGCGTTGCCTTTTGTTTTGGACCGGAGCGGAGCTCGGGGGGAGGGGGGGGTCACAGAGTAGCGGCAGTCTGATGCGAGTCCAGCTTCCACAATATTTACATGTAATAGATTTCCCGCCTGTTCCGGCTTCATCTGCTGTTCCTCCAGTCATGGACTGAGACTACAGAGTGCTACATTGTGCAATTCCACATTCACGCTTTTGTACAATAGGTCCCAGCCAGGACAGAACACCACGACGTCCAATCCCCATAACCACACAGGGAGGAACCCTATTCAGTCAAAACTGAACAAGCTGTTGTTTTTTTCAGGGATTGAGACGCTACACTTAACAGCATGTTAAATTTGGCAGAAATAACATTGCTACAGAGTGTTTTTTTTATCATAAAGTTGATTTTCTAACACATGAAACATACATCGTTATCTAACCGTTTATGCTTATAAAAATACAGGCCTGTCGTTCATGATTTAAATATGAATAACGTCTGCAGAAACATTGATAAGGCCTGTTAGTCATGATTTAAATATGATTACAGGCCTCCGTATAAAATGTAATTCCTTTATATGAGCAGTAAAGAAGCAGCATCTCACAAACAGTACGCACAAAAAAGGCAGAACTCTGTACAAGTGTATAAACATCTCAGAAAATGTTATAGAAGCAGTAAATAACCAGATGTTCTAATGAAAACATCATCAGCCAAGAAGTATACTGTGATTTTGAGGCGTGAGTTTAAAAAATTGTTGTAAACATTCTTTATATAGATTCCTTGACTGAATAGGGCCCTAAAGACACAGGTTAAAATCTACTGTACAGTATGCGGCACACAAATATACAGGAAAACATCAGTTCACACATTTACATAAAGAAAGACGGCCCTCTATATGCAGAGTTTGATGACTGATTGGGAGGAAAATGTTTGTGCTTTGCGACGAGTTAAATTCGCGGTGGACCTGTGACGGGGCGCAGCCACACGGCCAAACTTGTCTAAAAGTGACAGTGCAGTTACCTGAACCACTGGGCTTTGATTATGAAGACTGATCTCTTGTGGACTCAGAAAATGTTGCGGCTGACTTCTTGTGGCTCAAACAGCAACAGCAGATTTCAGTGGGTTAGCAAGAAAAAAATAATAATTTAAAGTTCTCAAGATCCACATGGGCCAATAAACAATTCTGACAATATTAAATATTTGAGTAAAAATATCTTTATGGTAGTAAAACATACTTTGAAGCCAACTGATTAAATGGTCTGTTGCGACTCTTACTAAAACTGCTAGTATGATAACATCCAATTTACAATTGTTCATTTTAGGTTTAATAATACAGTAGAGCGATGTTTTCACAATACAGAAATGGTGAACCTCTTGGCAATCTTTTTAAAATATGGCTTTTCAGATAAACCTACACAGCAGCTGGCCAACAATATAGAGTAATTACCAACTGAGTTCTGTGGTTACTTTTGAGGCTTGCTAGTTATTAGCAAACTTATCTATTGCAGTAGCTAGCCAGCTTTTATCTGATTATTGAGTCAACAGACATGCTAACTATAAAGTTTGTTGCTAACATTTGATTGTAAAAACATTGGATTTGTAACGTAACTTTGAGTCTTAAATAGTTTTTAGCAAACCTATCAATCACAGAACCAAGAAACTTCTGGAACTATTTATCATCCAGCAAAATTTGTGATTGTGACAGGTCTGTGTGGAAGATGGAGGTACATATTAGCAAAAGGATTAATTGACCCAGAGCTGCTCAATGTGCCCTTCACTCCAAAGTAAAGAAGTGGTTCTTATACACAGAGACATTAAAGCAGTATGATATGTTTTACCCATAAATTTATGCTGGCAGTGCCACAGATAAGAAATTTTCACTGAAATCTATTGAGCTGTCAGTGGTAATCTCACGTTGGACAAGGTAAACAGGGAAGCCGCCAAATGAGTCCGCTGTAACTGTCTAAGTCTGAGTGGAGCGCTGCTGCCGTCACGAAGCTTACAGGGGGTTTAAAAAATGTACACTTAAACTTACATTTTTTGTAATCATTGGGAAAATCTGCCAGTAAATTTAAACCAAACGAAAGACTATATTGGTTTTTTTCTCCCCACCATGTCAGTGTTCAGGAAGAGAGGGAACAAAAAACAGAGGTGGCGAACAGGACTGAGCATCTGGACGAGCTGACTGCCACAACCGTCCCTGAAAGGAGCACTACCGTAAGGCCTGTGATATTCTAGCATTAATTCACAGATTGTTTCTGTCTGAACACATGAAACACAGAATGGCCTTGAAGAAAACAGTCCATTGAGATGAACACTTACAACATGAAAGAGCAACAGGAGGTGTGTTTCCACGCCTTGGAAAGCTCCTGCTGTTACGTAAGGCAGGGTCCGTTTAGGACAAATGTGACACACTCTGTGTTTCCCACGCTGCCGTAGTTCAGCTGACCTCGCAATACTTCATTTATTTTATATTTAGCAGTAGGAATTAATAATAATAAAAATAAAAAAAAATCAAAGAACATGGTGACACATCCTTCTCTGGGTGTTAAGTGCTGTTTTCGCCCCTCACATTTCTGGCTCCAAATAGTTTTAATTGCTGACATGGCAGCCAAAAAAGTGTAAACGCTGGTTTATAAAAACCCACTGACAGATTTTCTCCAAAAATCTTTTTTTTTTTTTTTGTTATTATTCTGGGACTTTTTTTTTTAACAAGTTTGACACTGGCACATAGGTTTTAGGTGGACCGCTCCTCCTAAACTCTACGGCTTGTCAGACAAATTTTAATGTTAGGCAAAAATAACCTGAGTAACACGCTTTAAAAACAACATATCCAAACCTACGCTCACAAAGAAGACCAGCTTAAAACTGACAGCATTTCAGAAACAGAACGTCAAACAAACGCTCATGATAGTAGTGTGGTGGTTGTCCAGGGCTTCTGGCCCTGGACAACTGGCCATGGATAATGGAACCATGAACTCTGTTCTTTAGCAAGAAATCCTAAAGGAGGATGTCCGGTCGTCCGTTTGTTACTTTAAGAAGACAGTTTTATGTGTAAAGTTCCTTCACAGCAACGAGGCAGACCTACAGCCACGAAACACATGTGTTGCCACAGAGGGTGGCAGCAACCAATTATTAGTTTTAGGGCGCAATTATTTTTTCCACACTAGGCCAGGATAATGTTTTTCCGTTAATGAAGGATTGCATCATTTGAGAATAACATAATTTTCTAATTACTCAGGTTATCTTTGCCTGATATTAAAAATCTATTTGATCATTTAAACAGTTAAATTTCAAATAAAAGCAAAAACTTTTTCACAGAGCGTTGCGTGAGTTCTCACTGGATAAGGAGTTTGAGTTTCATCGGCTGGTTATCAGCTCTTTGAGCATTAATTCAGTGTGTTGATACCTGCTCTGATTACAAACAAATTGGCATGAGAGGTTTTAGAGAATTTAGTAATGATCTTGTATAACAAAATAACCGTTAAAGCTGCAGTATGTAACTTTTACATTAAAAAAGTTTTTATTTTATTTTTTTTTTACATATTTGTTGAAGCTGTCACCATTTTGTGACGGTATAGTAAGAGACAGATTATGAAATAAAAAAATTAAGCTCCTCCACCTCCTCAGTGCTAACTAGAAACAACCAATGAGAGCCAGGAGGTGGGTCTTAGTGCTGTCAATCATCCTAATGATCATACTCCTCTCTCTCCCCACTTTTCTCTCTGCTATAATCCTGTAGTGATTGCTAATGCTAGTTAGCATGGCCACCAATGACGGCGGATAAACTGTTTTTCTGTAACTGTAAGTTGTTTCTCTGCCATTAGCCTATTTAGCAGCAAGTACACGAGGTTGAGTGACAACACTAAGACCCGCCTCCTGGCTCTGATTGGTTGTATTGGGTGGGGAGTGGTGCATTTCTCCAGACAGCAGCAGCAGCTCAGGGAGGAGGTGGAGATCGATCTTTTCACATTATTTTTCTCATATTAAATTGTCCCAACACAGTGACAGTTTTAAAAAATATGCAAAAAAAAGACATTTTTTTAAATAAAACTTTCATAATGTAGCTTTAACTAACATAATTCACAAGACTTGTTATTCACAAGAAAAGATGTGACATTTACATTTTGTACAGAGTAAAGTAGGAGGTAGAGAGACGTAACCAAAACACAGCGATGCCTCTGAAGTGCAGCTGTATTTTCACAAAAAACAGCGGCGCTGTGGATCGCAGCTCACAGTCAGAGACTCTGTAATGAGAGGTGTGTGTTTTTGACTGCTGGGCTTGGAGATCCTCATTTCCAGAAGCCACGGTGTAGACGGGACGATGCCTGTGAATGTTTTCTGAAGTTAACAGTAAGGCTGGTTGGAGTCCCAGCTGCATTTGACTTGACCCGAACCCCAGGGAGCGCCGCTTCCTGCTGGTGGGCGGAGCGGAAGGAGGGAAGATCTCAGGTGGTGACGGGTTGGTCTGTGGCGGAAGTTAGCAGTGTTAGCGGCGGTGCGGAGGGAACGAACCCTGAGTGTGGGACGACACTGCATGCTTCTTCTACACTAAAACATGCTCTACTTATTTAAAAAGAAACAAAGTATAACTGCTGTACATGTAGGGGGGGGAAGCAAATGGGATCAGGGCCTAAAAGTTTTAAATTCACAACCTCCTGGTTCTGCAGGTGAAAAATATGACTCTGAAAGGTTTTCACATTGAACGGTATAAATCGTTAATCACCTGAAAGAAAAACCCTCTCCGCTTTCCACATGTAAACATTGAAGTATCAAGAGATTTTGTGAAAGGTTCAGGAAGTGGATGCAGAAGAACAAAGAGGAACGGACAGTGTTTGCGACCAAAGAGTCTCACTATTCCGAACCTTTTCTGGACGTCCTGTTCCTTCTCCTCTTCGTTGGATTTCCGCCGGTTGGAAAGATTTCCAACCACCATGACCTTCTAAATTACCCGAGCATAAAGTCCCGTCACTGAAATCATGGAAGCATCCCCAAGTCAGGGCTACACGCTGCAGCCAAACATTCCTGAAAGTGCAATGCGAGACAGTGGGTGAAGTTCACCGTGTGCTCACAGGCTTCCAGTGAAGACTGTAGCGAGAAAAGGAAGCTCAAAGAGAAGATTGGAAGCCGGTAAAAGCTGGCCAGCCGATGCAGAGGGTTGGGGGCCTCGGCCCTTTAGATCCGGCTTACCCGTCTGGTGTGGAGAGGGTGGATGGCCGGGGGCGGACACGGGGTGTAAGGTGGAGGCTGGGGGCCAGGTTTTATCCCTCGGGTCCTCATGTAGGAGAGAAACTGGTCGGGGATTTCGGCGAGCACTTCTTTAGCCAGACGAGCCATGCTCAGGATGTGGTTACCTCGCCGGTCAATGTAGTCTCTGAAAGGAACAAACTAAAGAGAAAAAGAATCGAAGAAATGAGAGATATGGAAGGTGGAAATTAATTAGGCAAAAGGAAAATGGTGAAGAAAAGAGACAAGATGAGAAGCGAGAGGTGAAACGACGGCAGATTACAGAGAGAAGAGAGTCAAATGCCATGATCCGTTTCATTAAAGCTACACTATGTAACTTTTATGAAAAATATATTTTTTACATATTTGCCAGGACAGTCACCATGTCGTGACAATATGATATGAGATAACGCCGCTCGGAGGATGAGTGACAGCGCTAAGACCCGCCTCCTGGCCCTGATTGGTTATTTCTAGTTAGCACTGGGAGAAGGACTTTTTTCTGTGGATTTTTTCACAGACGATCTGTCTCATACCATGGTGTCACAACATGGTGACAGTTTCAATACATATGTAAAAAAATATTTTTTATAAAAGTCACAAACTGCAGCTTTAATCTCAAATTTCACATTTCTTATTCGGGAATACTCTGTACCTGAACGATGTCCCTTTCTGCATATCGTCCCTGGGATGAGATCCTCTCTTCGTCCCCATCCAGCTCAATCATTTCTGCGAAGGAAACAACATCACTTCCTTACTGTCAGGAGAGAATAAAAACACCAGCTGGATCGTCTGAAGTCTCATCCTTCGATGAATTAACTCTGATTTGAAGATAACCTGGTTGAAATGCCAACCAAACACAGTCGGTAAACCACAGGTTTATGGGAGTTCTTTGCGTACATTGACTAGGTCTCTTTTGGAGCCAGATAACACAGAGGTAGGTTGACGGTACGATATTTCATTAGCCACCATGAAGTCATTTGCATTTTAGTGGCCCACATGTCCTAGGAGACTACGCCAAATATGGAGTGATGCGGAGAATCTGCACGGCTGAGTGTGAAGCCACTGGGATGTCACTTACCTATAAGTGTGGGATTATGGGAAGCGTTATGGAATATGTCTGCAACGGCACCGCAGGGACATTAAACAGCCAGACACAGCAGTTTCAGATGTGTGATCATTTTTGTGGAGCGCATTGCTCATCCTCAATGAGCTTGTTTTCACAGAGGACTGGTCTGGTGTTCGTAAACAACACAGGAGACGATGTGAGGGATGGGGTAATTGTATAAGAAAAGCCAATAAAAACCATTCACTTTTTCTGAAAGACAAATGGGATTTTTTCTTTCTACCTTCTGTTTTATGTCTTTACTGCTTTGCAAAAGCTTTGTTATGTTCCAAACCCAAATTTGAATGCATTTAGTTGGAGTTTTAAGTGACATGTGATCATGAGGGATAGTCGAATCTCAGACTCAAGAAGAGCAGTGAGATTTTTGTCCTGGTGTTGGAGCACTGGACCAGCTCTTCATCATCAGCAGGGTTCTGAAAGGTTTACGGGAGTTCGCCCTACCGGTCTACGTGGGTATGATGGATTTGGAGAAGGCGTTGGACCGTGTCTTTCTGGGAATACTGTGGGATGTACTCCAGGAGTAAGGGGTACCAGGTCCTTTGATATGGGCTGTAATGTCCCCGTATGACTGGAGTCAGAGCTTGGTAACTTGTTTCCGGTGAGAGTTGGACACAACCAGGGATGCCCTTTGTCACTGATTCTGGATAAGTGCCTCTAGGGTCATGCTCTTGAGCCTGAAAGGGGTAAAATACCGTCTCTGGGTCGGGGAAGAAGTCCTGTTTCATTAGAGGAGGTGTTTAAGTATCTCGGGATCTTGTTCACGAATGAGGGGAAAATGGAGCGAGAGATCAACAGGCGGGTTGGCACAGCATCTCCAGTGAAACAGGTTCTGTACATGTCTGTCACAATGAACAGAGAGCTGAGTCAAAAGGCGAAGCTCTCCATTTACCAGTCGATCTACGTTCCTGCCCTGATCTATGGTCACAAGCTCTGGGTAGTGATTGAAAGGACGAGGTCACAGATAAAAGTAGTTGAAAATTTCCTCCGCAGGGTGTCGGGGGTCTCAAATTATAAACATGAAACAAGACTTGAAAACTAACATTCACATATCCTGTCCATCCAATCTGACTGAGCTTTAGCTCTATTGTAAAGAACAACGGGCAAAAATCCAAAAGACAAACTTCAGCAAAAGGTGATTCCAAAAACTGCAGATCTTTATTTGTAAAGCAAAGGTTCAAGATTACCATGTTCCATTTAGTCACATACACACACCTCAAGCTACTTACCATCAAATTCTGCCGGTCCAACTCCAACTATTATAATTGACATTGGCAGAGACGCGGCCTGCAAAAAGGTTTAAACAAACAGAAGGACATTAAAGGCAGCAGTTCTCAATGAAATCTCTATTGGCAAAGTTAAACTCTGCACGCTGACAGCCAAATTGCTAACAGCACGGTGAAGAAACAGTTCATGCAAAGGGAGCCCTATGGAAAATGTCATCGCTATTGTTAAGACATCCACGCCGTGTTTCGTGAAGCCTCTCACCGCGCCAGTTTCTAATTTCATGCATCTACGAACTTGTCTAAATCTCCCAAAGCTTGTCGGTTTAGAAATGAGTCCAATTTACATCCACCTCTGCACACCCCAACCCCGAGTCTCGGTTCAACTGCAGATCGGCACCGCAATATTGTTTATTAAATCTCAGCCAAGTGGGACAACAAAGCGGGGTTTTAGCGCTGAGTGATGAATGGAGGTTTTGTAAGAGTTTCATAACTTCCTCCGGTTATTAGACTGAGGACTAAAATTGCCAGAGAAACCAGGGACGGAGGAAATAATCACTCTCACGCCTCACCACCAAGATGAGGGCCGGACAGGCTTGGCGTAACTCGGCCAATTTAGGCGCAGCAACTGGGGCAACTCGGGTTCCAAACGTTTGAGATCACCTGAAATCATCGCCCGTATTATCTCCGAGCAAACTCATTAAGGTTATTAAAGCTGAGAACACAGAGCAGGAAGGCGGGGGTGACCACGCTGCCGCCGCTCCACCCTCACTCTCCTAATTAGTGGAGATAAGAGCGCAAGTGTAGGAAGCATGAGAAGACTTTTGCTTTTTATAGCCTCCCTTTCATACTGGGTGTTTGCTGGTTTATCAGGACCTTTGTTGGAGTCTTAATTATAGCGAAACCTCCAGGGCTCCTCGCTAATTTTGCAGTGTATCAGCAGCATGATGGCGTGCACATGGACTGCTGCTGCCCACAATAAAGGGAATCTCATTTATTGTGTCTTTGTACCAGGGTTATAATAGTTTTGGGGTTTTCATTATAGTTTACTTTTATTTTGTTGTGATTTTTAGTTTGTCTGATTCAGTTAGTTTTAATTGGTTTGCTAGTTTCTATTAGTTAAATAATGCTTAGTTTGGATTTAGTTTTAGTTTTTATTAGTTCTAGTAGTAGTTTTGGTTTATTCATACTTTGATTCTTTTGGTTTCTGCACCTGAAAATGAACCAAAGTATTGTATTGAGATTATATATACATTGATTGTGTAATGAATACTCAATAAGGAGCTAAATAAAGAGGACAAGTGGTTTTGAGTCTCACAGTTTTTCTGCATTGAAGAATCGTCTTTTTGCCCTCCAGCGTTTTTGCACGTGTGCAATTTCCACATGTAATGTGTCTACATGTTTGAGTATCCTCCCAGTTAATCAAAAACAAAGAAGTGATACAGGAACACCATGTTGTCCTGCTTTGGACTTTGTAAACTTTAAAAACTGACGTGTGCAGATTCACCAACAAGGAAAGCTGTCAGAGAATCGCTGGACCAGCTGAAGAAGTAAATACCGTCTTCCATTTTCTGTGGATATATTGAGAGTCCTTAAAACCACTTAAATTATGAGAAAAAAAAATCCATATTTATTTGTTGAAAGCATTGAGGTGGAAGGTTGTGCTGTTGTATAAGGTGTGATGGACTGGGGATGAACCAGGTTGTGTCAAATTCATTCCAGGATAGGAAACGGATGATAATCACTGCAGGATCTAAGTTACTCTACTTCACTTTCTAACGAGGCTTCAAAGAGAATAAATGTAAAAACCTACGTTTACAATGGACTCCTTGGTCTGCGCCATGTCAGTGATCACGCCATCCGAAATGATGAGCAGGATGAAGTACTGCGATCCGTCCGTCACCGCCGATGCATACCTGGCGTTGAAACAGACAAGAAAAAAAAAAGAAAAAAAAAGTTAAAAAGAGACGCAGCAGCGTAGAAAACTTTCATTTCCATAAAACATTTTATCCAGACATTTATTAGAGGAGATAAAACATGCGAGGTCTGCTTAATAGTTACCCCACTGACAAGTTTCATTTGTTCCAGGGAAGAAGATTATGGGGAGCATCAATTTTATGGATGGGCAGATATTAACTTGCCGGAGTAAGTGTTTAATAAGCGTTCCATCTCCAGCCTCTATCACCGCCTCACAATTATCTTATTACAGAAAACCTCATTTTAGGAAATTACCCCTCAGAGATCAGTGAAACTGTAGCTTTATTTTATTAAAGACATACTGACCAATTAGACATCATGACAGTCAAACACAGAGTTATGTAAGACATTAATTTATTTTGAAATTTCCGTTTCTTTTTTTAATCACAAATTCTAGTTCTTCACAGATGTTCCAACTAAAAGCTGTTTGTAACTTTAATGTGAGCTACAACATCTTCCATGTCTTCTATGTATCTGAAACAGGACTTGGTGACAGAATGTGATGTTACAGAGGCAGCACAGTCATTTCAGCACCATAACAAATGTTCAAGCTAATTCATCAAATGAATAAAACATTTGTGAGCAGCACCACTTAAGATCAAAGAAGACACACAGCGCTGTACATTAAGGTCAGGTCCTTTATTTATTTATCTCCACTACGAAACGGAGCGGTTCTTTTTGTTTCTTTTTCCAGTACGCTGATGCTAAACGTCTGAGGTGATGGAGCGGGACAGTGTTTTTGCGAGTTTAACAACGCTCCGATGCCACACAGGCACCGGCGCCTAAGGATTTGACGTGACATGATGTCACTTGTTTGGCCGGCGTCTTCCTTGCTTTCAGTCAGAAAGCGGGCGCCGAACAATGCAGCTATTCTCAGGCCGAGTGGGCGGACGGAACGAGAGAGAGACAGAGAGACGGGAGATCTGAAAGCCAATGATGAAAGATGGGAAAAGTGCTTGTTACAGTCAGTCTCCAGGATCATGAGACGAGATCTGGCAGTAGGAGACGTCAGGTGGGAGTCGGGAGAAGCTGCCGTGCAAAACAGCCTCAGAACTTTATTTCGTTCGCTTTAGTCACGGTTCAAAAAAAAAAAAAAAAAGGCAAACAAACTTGTTTTCTCCAGGTTGTAAAGTCAAAAAAAAAAAAATTCCCCACATTTTACTAAACACATGTGAACAGTCGTGTGAGGATTAACAATCTACACTCCATGACTCAGCAGCTTGTAGCTTCACCTTTAATTGCAATCATTTACAGTAGAGGTTATCTTTATATCTGTCTGTCACATTGTTGTGGAGGCTTTTTGACCCACACTTCATTACAGGATTGCAGACATAGGCACATACTGTCAAACAGGTTGACCTCTGAACTATGAATGGCTCATTTCAGATCCTTGGTTCTGTTCTGTTTATAGATGGAGGTGTGGAAGTCACACTTCTACTAATCCACCAAGGTGCTACGGAGCTCATATTTTGCTTAACGCTTTTGCTAATGTTAAAAATGTTTAGCACACTTAGCTTACCATGAATTAATCTAACATACAAATTAACGTGGCTGTTTTGTAAACTTTCAGTTGAATAAAGTTCGACATCCATGTTGAAATTTTGGTTATTGACTGTTAAGAATTTTTTCAAGTGGCTGAACCTTTATGTTGATGCTCTAATTTTTTGTTTAGCACCTTAGTGTTTTTGCTAGCCTTGAAAACACTTAGCACACTTAGCTTCCCCCAAATACATTTTTCTGGATAAATTGTAATGCGCTAATTGACTTGGCTGTTTTGCAAACTTTCAGGTGGATAAAGTTCGACATCTGTATTGAAGTTTTGGGTACTGACGCTTTTACTCATGCTCTTATTTTGAAGTAGACAAAGACCGTTTTACACGACAGTTCTGTTTCCTCTCCCCATGTTCCTCAAGCAAATGATGCTTATCCACTACCCAGAATGCATTGGTCCAATGAAAGCAACGGAATGGAGCTTGGTTTGACATTCTTTACGTTTGTTTAAATATAGAAACTGATAAAAACTGAATTAGTATAATGTCCTTAAGGATAAAATCCAAACACTGACAGAATGCATACTTCGTTTTTCCTATGGCTGTGTTCGTCAATTAGGAAAGTGTTTCTGACAGAATCTCTTAGTATCTGCAAGAGTAGTACGTTATTTGTTTTAAATATTTAAAAGACGTAAAAAGCAGATCCTTGCAAATGTTGCTCCAGAAGCCCTCAGGGAGCTATACGCCGAGGATTAGTCAGCTTCAGGTCCTTTTTACAAGCATCCGTTGGGATTCAGTTGATTGCTTGTCTATGAAGCTCATGAGGTGAGGCATTTCCACTTCCTCTGAGGGAGGTTTTAACAGTTTTCCCTTTTTTTTTTTCAAATGCCCCTTAGGGCAGCAAATTGGTCACCACTCAACTAAAACCTAATTACCGTAAACGTCCACGCTTTAACAGTAGTTATTGATTTCTCTGCCTGAGCTAACTGCACATTTATTTTGACCTACCTGGCCACATGGTTGATAACAGGGGAGAAGTGGGTGGGTCCGTACAGGCGCACACTCTTCAGGCTCTGGTAGTAGGCCTCCATCACGCCGTCTATACCGCTGCAGTATGGGTTCTGAGGGTTACCGTTCTGCTCACAAGGACAGAGGACAAAACGGACTTTCAAACCTGACAACTGTCAAAGAAATTTTAGACAGTTCTCACACAGATTAAATCAATAAAACATCTTTCTCTGTGGGGGAAAAAAAGAAACATCCAGTTTAATTAGTGATATTTGTTTTAGATAATTGGAAGGCAGGAGGGAGATGAACTGGAGTTGTTATGGTTGAAGTTTTTAAGTCAAGTTAGAGTTAAAACTGAAACGTATGGCTTCAAAATCGTCACCTTTCTAAAATAATGGCCTTAGACATTTTTGCTAAAAGTTTTTTATTTTTGATGTTTTTGCTTAAAACATCTTTTGGAATAAAAGGGTGTTTTTTTATTTTTGACAAAATCAATTTTTGCAATAAATAAATAAGTAAATAAACTTAAGCCATTATTTTAAGAATTTGGCAAAATATAGTTGTATTTATATACAAGTTCATCTACATATCAACAGTCCTCAAAAAACTACATTTCAACTTATGTACACTTTTTGTTTCAGTTCTGTTACATAATAAAAAAAAATATTTATTTTGTTATTGGCAATATTTGCCATGCAACAGTCGTCCCCCATGACTGGTTAGGCCAATATTTCTCTCTTAAAAATAATTTTATTGGTCTTCTGTGCTCTTCTATTTTTCACATTTATCTTTTCATTTGCTAGAATTAATCAATCAATCAAATTTATTTGCAAAGGACTTTTGACAGTCAGGCATAACACAGTGAAAAAAAACCCCATAAATTAAAATGCTTATTGACGTTTTGGTGCCATTCATTCCTCCATTATTTCCCAAGTAATCAGATGTTGACATATGCTTTGATCAAAGTACAGCAGGCTCACAGTTCACCACTTCCCTGTACAGTCACTTCATCAACGTCTCATTTTAGTGAGATATTCCACTCCACTCTGCTCTTCAACTGGGTGTGTGCCTTTTGAGATCTTACAAACACAAATTACACTTAATCGCCCTCCAAGCAGAGATCAGAGTCTGTACAGTGTTAGAGCCTGATCGTTTTACAATAGAATAAGTAGCAGACTATTAAACTCATAGTGAGTCATGTAGTTAAATGACCCAGGTTGTTAAAACACCACACTGCAGTTACAAACGCTGAGTAACAGAACAACCAGCCCTGCTGGTGACGACACACTCAGACTCTTTTTTCTTTTTTTTTTTAATTGATTGGCTCTATAAACACTGCGGGATTCACGGTACATTCATCAACATATATTTACCCGCAAATCCAACCATTAAATGTGCGGTATGTAACCTTTATAAAAATATGTTTTTTCCATATTTGCTAAAATTGTCACCACAGTATGATATGAGACAGATAATCAGTGGCAAAAATCGATCACTTTCACCTGCTCCATGAGCTACTGTCGCTGTCTGAAGAAAGAAGGTGAAAAACAACCAATCAGAAGCATGAGGCGATTAATTAGCATAGCCATTGTTGGCTATGCTAATTAGAATTAGTATTTGTGACAGGCTATGTTGTGGTGAACCAGCTTTGGGAGGGGTGAACACAAGATATGTAAATATGTAAAAAAAAAAAAAAAAAAAAAAAAAAAAGAAAGCTATTTTTAATAAAAGTTAAATACTGCAGCTTCAACTCAATATGATATATTACACAAAGGGCTCAAAAATAGCACTTTTATCACGTCCTGGTGTTCACATACAACCAAACACTCCTGGAACAGTGTTTTCCACATTGCTGTGTAATGCTGGTGTACAAAAAATGAAAACATCTTATGAACATTAATGGAACAAAAATTAGTGGTGAAATAATTCCAGAAGAATTCGTCAAAGAATAGGTTAGGCTGCTGTCAGTTGGAGCAGCTCCAAGCATTTAGCATGCTGATCTGAGTGACATCATCACTGTAGAAAAAGCATCTGCATAGTGCAGCATGAGCTTGAGTAATCTTATTATTGATTTGCTGCTACCACATTTGGGTAGCATTTGCATAAATTAGCATAAAGGTCGCAGTACCCATTCATATTAGAACAATAGTTTTTGCTAATATTCAGATAAAAACAATGAAACATTTCTCCAAACTGGAAAAGGCCTTGGAATGACAAACTATCTCACATCCTTCATGCCAAATTGTAGAATAACAGGATGTACATTTTGTACAATGTACATTTTCTAGAAGTTAGATTTTTGTGCCAGTGAATGTGTTTTCCATGCGCTCAAAGGAAAGTTTCAAAGAAGAAACAACAGTAAGTAACTAAAAATAGCAGGAAGCCATGTTTAACTTTGCTTGGTTACCCATAAATACAACTGCACATGAAATCCTTTGCTTTGTAAATGGAGCTTGTATAATTGTGCCACATTCAGCGGCCGCCCATTCCCACTACTACTGCTCTACAGCTGCAAGTGGAATCCTTAATGCTAAGAATAATGCATGTGAGACTCGACTGGAGGTTCAGCGCCGTGGGGGAAGCTGCTACCCAACGCAGAGCAGCTGTAATAGCTGCAAATGCCTCTGGAAAAACATCTGGACGGAAGAGTAAACCGACCAAGACGGCTGTGTGGAGCCAGGGAGGAGTCAGGGTACCTTTTCTTTTGGAAAACGTGATGGATGGATGACCTATGAAAAGTCAGACAAAGTGAAGGACTCAGCACTTTTCCATCTGGAGAATGGCAATAAATTCAAATGTAGCTAAATAACTGACTCAAGCATTCTCCCTAGATGCGCTTATATAGGCACAAATACCCACCATAAATATTTTGTACTGCTAAATCAAGAGTCTGTAACCCTGTGAAACAAAATAGACGAGAATTGTATGTTTAAAAAAGATTTGTATTTGTAAAGAATACCCATTTTTTGTTGTTGAGGGCTTTTTACAGGTAAAAAGTGAAAAACATCATGCAAAACATCATGCCTCACATTCCCTCGCTTGTGTGTGAGTTTCAACCTTCAACCTTTCAGCTGGTCGGTCAATTTCATGTCAGTCTCAAACTTAACGATCAACCAGTGCCGTCATAGAAACGGTGTTTGTAGAGACTCTGTGTGCTCGCTACAGAACGCGTCGGTTCGTTTAGAGACCATCAACAAACACAACTACACAGTCTGAGTTACAAGTACAAAACGTTTATGACTGGAATTTGTGTCCGTACATTTTTCTTTTTTTTATGTTGAACTCCTTTTTCCATCAACTGCCAACACAACACTCCCTTTAATAAGGTTAAATATTTGTCCAAAAGTAGCTATAACTCTCCTTTAAAACAGACCTAGGACAACAAGATATCTTCAGTTTGCATGTTATCTTCTTTTCACGGTTGAATTGCAGCTAGTATTGGTGGATGCAGCAATAAAATCTCATCCATGAGATGATAGTTGTTTTATTCAAACACAGAGCGGTTGTTTTCCCCAAACAAACACTGACAATAAATGCTTTTGGATTTATATTTTTTCAAAGTGAGAATTCGAGGATTTGTCAAATATAAAATCCTACCCATAAAGGTGCCTCGCTTCCCTTTAGATGCATTACAGCGATTTAGATGGTTATAGCTTACGGCAAATGAAAACCCAAAGTAAAGTTTCTCACATAATGTAACTATTACATTAGACTGGAAAAAACAAACAGAAATGTGTTGTTTATGGCCATATTATGATCTACATAGTCATAAGGAGGACTGCTGTTCAGCAGGCAGTAACAATAAAACCCTCCAAATGCACAATATGATGCAAAAGGTCACTGATTTAGAAATGTGCCAAGCCTCTTGATGATTGAGAGAAATTTAAAAGTGTGCTGTAAAAAATTACACAACAGGGAGAAAGAAACACGTCCTTAAACGGATTACAAACCAGAACCAACTCAAGAGTTCGGGGGAGATTCACAATGCAGGGACACACAGAGACATTTACATGACATGGACTCCAACTGCAACACTCATTATGTTTATGCCACTCCTGAACCTCAAAACCGTCTCACCTGGGTTAAATAAGGACTGGACTGTTATTCCTCTTTTCAGATTTTATAGGGGGATCAAAGTCCCAGAGTCTGAAGGAAGTGACCTTCACCATGAGATACTGCACTGATGCAGCTACGCATGCAAATATTAAACGTGTAACATGCACAGTATGTGATCAGATATTTTGAGTGGGTCAAGAGAATTAATTTACATTTTTTTTATCTTTTGTGAAAATTCTGAATTGTTAATTTAGATTTAATTAGGTGTAAGCCACAGTCACATAATAAAAACCACTGAAATAAAAGCTAAAAATATAATATAATCACAGTGAAATCACTAAAATAAAATAACTGATATGAGGTGTAGGTAGGGCAGCCGTCCACCGTGTTTTGGAGTTTAAAAATGTTTAAAGTTGACAGGAAATTGAGCATATAACTAGGTAAATATGTTATTGGAAAGCATTATTAACAATATCTAAACATCAACTGAAAAGTTAAAATAAAAAGGCAAACGTGAAAAACTTACAATGAAAATAAATAGATTTTTTTTCTTTGCAACTCAATAATATTGCAACTTATAATACAGACCCTGAGACATAGTCAGTCTACTTAGCTGAGATGAACCTTGGAGCTTCTATGCACCATAAATCTTGAACCAACTTCCAAAAAACTGCAAAAAAGCCAAAACACTGAGTTCCATTAAATCAAGACTAAAAACACACCTGTTTAAAGTTGCCTTTGATTAGTAATAAATAGAACACCGACCAACATGTTTGATGTGTATTGATGATTCTGAGGATTAAAGGCAAATTTGAACTGCACAATGCAAAAAAAAACTGAACTTGAATCCAAATACACATAGTAGGATGATCCACAGTACGTGGCCTGACGTTAGGCTGTGTGTTGTGAAAAATCTTTCCTCACCAGGGGAAACTCATGGGAGACACGCCCGTCTGGTGGGAGCTTGGCACCGAATCCCAGCGCAGGAAACAACTTGTCGCTGTCGTAGTCCTGGATGATCTCCCCGATGGCGCGCAGGGCCATGGCGTAGTCATTCAGCTGGTACGGGCTCATGTAATGGAGCGAGGTGGGCTGGGATGGGTTGCCTGCGCCCCAAGCACAGCAACACAACAAAACACAGGTTAGCAACATACTGTCGTTATGTTTCCTTCCCCTGCGTTTGATTCATATCACATCACGCAGTGTAGATCTAGATCCAAAAACATTTGTTACAGCCCCGGCAGAACTGGAGGCAAGATAGATTCAGATGCTGAGTGATGCATTTGGTGTGCTGGTGAATTTGTGAAACCTGTTGTAAAAATTACAGCTGCAGAATGGAGCGGCTTATAAATAACAGATGGCGCAATTGTTGAGATAAATGAGCATGCAATGGCACGGAACATATGGAAAGTAAGGAGAACGTTGCAGTGATTTTTAGACCTTATCAATCTTCCATGCTTAGGAGTCGTGTCACTAATGGAATACTGTTAGTGTGATTGGTTTTCTTGAGACTTAACAACTAACAGAAGTAGTTCAAAATAAAAAAGATTCATTTAATTCAGGGGGTTCCAACATTAATTCTGGAGATCTAATGTCCTGCAAGTTTTAGATGCAACCCTGCTCCAACACACCTGAATAAAATGAATGGCTTGTTACGAGGCCTTTGCCAAACTTGATGGCAAGATGAAGAGGTAACTCAAGCATATGATTCAGGTTGGATGTAATCCTTGGTTCACATAGCAAGATTTTTTAAATTGTCGGCTGATTTTCAGAACCCGAGAGACGACACACACAGCAATGGAAGGTCTTGGGAATAACAAGTTTGGTCGTAGAGTGTGTGGTACCTTAAAAAAGACCATATTTGTCACATAGTATGAAAAAATAACATAAAAAATAACACCAAAAAAAAAAAAAAAAGAAAAAAGAAAAAGAAAAAAGCCTCTGAACCAACATAAAAATGAATCTCCGGCTTCCAAAGTCCACACTCAAGTACATAAAGGAAGATTTCTTAAATCTTTAATTTGGTCAGAGTTTTTGTTAACAATAATTTTTAGTGATATTAAATAGAGGTTACGTGTGGATGAAAAGCCAAATTGCGTAAAAATCTATCAGGTTTACCAGATATCCTGCTACCTATGGAGTAGGCCTCATACAGAAAACTTCAAAAATATAAGAACCCAAACTGAGGCCATCAATGAAGCATCATCTTCCTTCAGATGCCAGAGGTCAAGCAGCAGACGGGATGTAACACCTCTCATCTCTCTGGAAGCTCAAGCAGCAGGAGGAAACGCCAAAGGAAAGTGTGACTCTGGTCAGCAATTTCTCTTCTTCGACCCATGTTTAGTCTCCATGGTAACCAAGTGTCGCACAGGCTGATGGTGGTAATCTCCGTTACATCCAGGATGAAGGTCTCTGCATTCTCTTTTACTCAGTCAGGTCTCATTGGCATTTTGGTCACACAGCTTCTAACCCATAACAAGAACTGTTATTTTTCATCAAACATGATCTGTACAAAAAAAAATCCTCCCAAAAAAACAACTTCTTGATAATGTGCACAGCTATTCTCCGGCACTGGATTTACTAAATACTGTCTACATTTTCGAGAGCTCACTGGACATAAACAACGCATTTGCCATGTGCATGATGTGACCAGACTCCTCCTCCGTTCCTGGTCTCAAACAGGATTCAACTCGTTTCTACACCCAGGAGTTCAGGTTCTACATTTCATGCTTTTGTAAACTCTGCACACATTTCGTTTGGGCCACAGCTGAGCTCTATCAACCAGAAAACATGAAGCACAGACATGATAAAAAGCAAAAAAAAAAAAAAAAAAAAAAGAAGTATATTCTTTTAATTCAAAGGCCTTACATTTTAGAATACACAGTTGTACTAATACACCGAATAAAAAGACAAGTACGTATTTTTTTCTCACTGTATGAAGTTAAATCAGATCAAACTTTTCTTGTTTTAGGTCAGCTAGAATTACCAAAATTATTTCTATTTTCCAAATGCCTGAAAATAGAGCTAGAGCATTTTTTAATCACATTTTTATAACTTATAATTTAATTGGTCAATGTCAAGAATAACACTTTTAAAACGTATGACTTGGGTTAAATCTTTTGGGATTCTTTTCTAACTAACCTAAAGCAAGAAAACTTTGGTCTGATTTAACTTCAGACAGTGAAAAAAAATGTGTGTGAGTCTTTGTTATTCAGTATATATGAAACAACTACATATGGTAAATGTTACACTGAGTTTCTTGTTAGCAATTGTTGCCTCCCATCAATCTCGGAAGAACTAGGAGGATAATTCCAGACACTTTGAGGTCCATCACTTCTGAGCTAAAATCCTCTTTCTAAAGATTATTTATAGAAAGCCTGAGGCTAGCCCTGATACCAGACTGTGAAATATTCAGAAGACCCCAGCGACTTCAGTTAGCGTGTTGAACATGAGAGTTCATGACAGGACAATTAGAGGAGGGCCGGACAAGCGTGGCGTCTTTGGAAGGATTCCCAGGAGAAGGCTCTTGGCAGCGAGTTGGCGGCTTTACAAAGTTGAAGTAACGACCCTGTCAAAGTCCAGACTCTGAACTTGATTGAAATCCTGTGGCGGGAGCCAAAAGAGAGAGCTGAACATAAATATATGCCAGCAAACGTCTCTGAACAGAGCGCTGTAAATAAAAGTGTGCCAGAAATCCTCCAGACTGTTATGGAAGTCTGCTAAAGGTCAGACTAAAGACGATTACTTTCAGCTTCCCGCTACTTAACATAGTTAAAAAAAATAGCCAATAAATCTTCCTTTTAGTTATGAACACACAAGTAATGTCTCTACAGTGAGGAGACATTACACCCCCTTGTTTCCTTTCTTTGTTCTGTTTTTGTGTAAATGTTAAAATGAAAGAATTTTGAAACTGATCACAGACTGGAACTGTGACCTTGAGGTGATATCAAGCCTTTGTAATCCTAATTTTTCAAAATTAAAGATTTATTCTATTATATAGGAGCCAATAAGTAATTACGTACTCTGCTTTTTTTCATCCACTGCTTCTACATAATTGCTAGATTATTTTAAAGAAAACAACCAGCATGTGTAATTAGTCTTTTGTTTTATTTAGGGTAAAAAGCGTTGTGTAAAAACCTTTAGAAGGGCAGTATTATGTCAAATTGACAGTTTTAACCTTTATATGATGTTGCACTGTTATTCCCTTATCAAAAACACACCTGGAGTGTTGCATTGATTCTTTCATGCATGTTTGAGAAATCCTTTCCTCTCCATGGCAACCGTTCAGCTGTACAAAACGCCTGGGTGGACTTAGCCCCACCTTTGAGAAGCAGCTCTTCCTCTGAGCTGCAGTTTCCAAGCTTCCAAGATTCCACCTACCAGAGCAGCACTCCACACTCAGCTCCTTCAGACTAGCCAGGAGCAATTAGCAAACACCTGGTGGAAGTGAGCATCTGCTAAGCTCATTACAGGAGCTACTTCTCAGTGAAAAGCTGGTAAAAACATAGTTAAAGGGTGAATAGAGGAGCCATGTTGTGATGACTTCTTGAAGGTGGAGTTTCAGAAAAAGCAGGAGTTTTTAAAGAGAAAGAGGCCCAATTTCAAGAAATTAGTCACATTTGATATATGCAGCATTTTTTATAACAACAGAAGTTAACACAGTTACTTGACTCTGTAAAATGACACTATGTGGCTGAAAAAAACAATATTGCCGCCTTAAACTTTGAAACATTTCTCAGCACATTGTATTCAGTTTTTATGTGACCGCCTAATCCTCAGGGGGTTAATATCCTGCTTGTGGTAGAAACTGCTCCATGCAAGTTTTCTTAATGGTCAAAATGATCTCCTCCATCTTTCACCATGTCCTGCAGGACCCTGATAATGACCCATTTATGTGCCCGGTAGAGCAGCCGAGAGGCCTTTTTTACCTACGGAGCATTTTCAGATATGTGCAACTCTCTTAAATCATCACCACTGTGGCTCATATTCAAAGACTTTTCCAAAAATCTCTCTCTTTTGTTTTTTTTTACTTATCTTCAAAATTGTCACATAATATATAACAGTTATAACATGTTTACATGTTCCATCTCCACAAAAAAAAAAGTATATAAAACATGTCTCGAAAGTTGAAGTGTTATGATTTGTGGGTGCTATGGAAACTATGTTGCAGCGGTTACATCTGTCAGGAATCTGAAATCCAAAAGCTAAAAGTAATTACCGTTATTGAATTTATAATGTGGAATTTCACTAGTTTGACGTGACGCTTTGCCTCCATAAAAATGAGCTGACAGAGAAACACAGCAGGTCCATTTATCCCTGTAACATGGGGCTGGACAAACCGCAGAGAAGAGTGAATGTAGAGCAGGTTTTGGCTCCACTCCACCACCTCAGTGTGCAGGATTTAGATTAGGGAGAAGTAAGCTATGTTTCGACTACGAGTTCCAGAATTTGAAAACTTGCTGTGTTTCAAATGGAAGAACCTGAAGGCAATGAGGTCAATATTAGTTAAAAGCCAGACTAAGAATGTTGAAAATGTCCTGCAGAAATACTCCAGTTTTTGGTGCAGATGGCGAAGACATTGAAGAAGGGTAATTATATAAAATCAACGTTCAGCTTTCAGCTTCATGTTATGTTATAATGTCATTCTTTCATCAAAAACATACTTTGATTCTTTCAAACATCTTTAAGAAATCCTTGAATTGTTGGTAAAAGCGATGTTAACAGGTTACTAGAGGAGCCATGTTGTGATGACTTTCTGAAGGCGGAGTTTAGAGCTTTAACGATTCCTCGAATGATTCGAGTACCTCATGTATTAAAATTCCTCGAGGGAAAATATCTGCCTCAGAGCTTCGTTAAATTATGTTTTATTACTTAGCACACCATGTTCTGACCAGGTGATTATTTGTGTTGCGCAACACTCTCTTTTCTGCCTATGAATCGGCCTATGAGTTGTGCCGATGTTAATATCTGATATTGACACTGCTGTTATGGCAGTATTTACCAGCATTTTATTTGATAAAATTTTTATTCAATTACTCGATGAATTGTCAGAATAATTGACAGAATATCCAATTACTGAAATAATAGATTATAGCCCTAGCAGAGCTTCAGAAAGAGCAGGAGTTTCTTAAAGATACAGAGGGCCAATTTCAAGGTGTTAAATTACGAAGTCAAACTTCTTTTAAGTCATGATTGAAAAAGCATTTATATAACAACTGGAGGTAACAGTTACTTCATTGTGTAATAAAATGGTACCATGTGGCTGGAAACACATAATAGTGCCATTTTAAGGCTCCTCTACCAGAATCAAAAAGCTTTTTTTCCCCAACAAGATCCTTTTCCCTCAGGAAAAAATATGTAAAAGTAGTGCTACTCGTATCTAGGTACAACTGTCCTCTGCCACTCTCTACATCATGTTATTGACATTTGTGGTACAAAAAAAATGGCAAACAGAAAAAAGGAAACCAATTTTAGATTCTAGCATAGCGTTATTAGTTTACGCTCATGGAAAACCTGGTTGTGGTTATTGTTCGGTTTATTCCGAGTATTCAGCCTCCTCAAAGACAGCGTGGTGGGAGTCTGATTCGATTACAATACAGAAACTCATCCATTTTTCTTCCCGTTACGTAAGCTCTGAAATTGTTCAACTCTGTATTAATCCGCTAAATCACGTTTTGCCAGAAAGAGTCAATCAATCATCTGTGACAAAGTCTTCTGCGCAGAACAGCTAATTGTGTTTGTCTGTCTTCTTCTTGACGTTCCTCATCTGGGCTGGTTTACTGCTGGGGCTTCCAAAAGCAGCCTGACAGACTGGAAATGTAATTTGTAAAAAAATAAAATAAAATAAATAAATGCAAGCGCTGTGATTCACTGACTAAGCAAAGTACTTTGGAGTAAAACTCCAAAGTTTGAAATGACAAACTTCTAACAGTCAAATTTCACACTCTTAATCCTCATTTTTTTTACAGCTAAATTAAGTCATTAAGCCAAGCTGACTGACTAGGAACTCCCCTAAGAGTTCAATTTGCACAGATCTGATCTTTTAACTGCCAAACATTCATCCATTCGATACACTGAGGAGATGCAAATTATAAGAGCGAAGCAGTAAAACACTCACCGTTTGATGCCGTGAAATCAATTGCCACCGTGAAATTAATCTGTGTCCTACAAAAAAGAAAATAAATGGCATAAGGAGAAACATGGAACCATCAATCATGTCAGATTATGCCGCGGCATGTTTTCAAAGCATGCGGCAGAGAGCAATTAAAGCAGCAGGTTATCGGCAGCTGTCTGTCTTAATGTTGGAGCCGGGAGATAACGCCGCCGCCGGTAATCTGCCCGGCTGAGCCGCTGCAGAGTCTACACTAATAACTGCGAGTGACACAAGATTTAATGATGAGAGCATCGCTGCTGCCTAATCCTGTACGACTTCATACCAGTTAGTGGGAACTTACCCGCCTCTGATGTAGTCCAGGAAGGACAGCTCAGTGTCCACCAGGCAGGACAGGAGGGTCACCTGCCAGTCAGAAGAGCAGGGCAGTAAGACAGGAAGTCTCACTTCATTTGTATGACACGTTTCAACAACAACAAAGAAGTGCTTCACATGGTGAAACCATAAAGAAACATTGTAAACACAGTTATGAAAACCAGCAACAGCCATTAGAGTTTGTCAAGTCATTGTCAAAATCAGGTGGTAGAAGGCTGTATTTGTAACTGTCTTTATGTGACTCTGAAAGATCAGGCATATAAAGCTAATTTTAGCATTTCAAAGATAAAGACTTTTTTTAGATTTTGATCTCTCTTCTCTTTAATTTAAACAATAATTACGGTAAATGATCACAGAAGCTCTACGTTCTGGACTGTCATTGATTTCATATTGCTGTTCCAGTCAAATTGTTTGTCCATGTGGTGAGGATATGAAAACTCACTGTCAACATAGATACTGTTAAAAAGCCTGATCAAACAGATGTTTTAGGTAGATTTGGGCCTTTACTAATTGCTTTCTCACCACTCCAGTGGATCAAAGTGGAAGCGTGTTTACAAGTTGTGGCGCCAAAGTGGAGCTCTGTAATTCTGTATAAATAAAGCTAATAAGCGAGAAACAGATGCAGGGAGTTTCTCTTTTTAAGATTTTATTTTCTGGCAAGATACACCAGTAAACAACCTAAAGTATTCCCATCAATTTTTAGCAGTGTTAATACCACACAGCTATTCATTACGACATTATCAATCTGTCCAGTTGTTTTTGACTTTTTACCAGATTCTTCCCTCCCTCACTTCCTGTTTAGATTAAATAAAATCCTGGTTTGCATCAAATTTCCTCAAATTAAATGCTGACAAAACAGAGTTTCTACTCACTGGCACTAATTCTACTCTATTTAAAGTCAACAACTTTCCCGTCACACTTGACAGTTCTCTGGTCTCTCCAACCCCTCAAGTTAAAAGTCTGGGTGTCATTCTTGACAGTAGTCTCTCTTTTCACTCTCATATTATCCGGTCTGCACACTTCCGCTTCCGTAATATTAACTAACTTCGTCCATCCCTCTCCCTGCACTCTACTTCCATCCTGGTCCACTGCTGGTCATTTCTCTAATTGGTTTCTGTAATTCTCTCTTGATTGGTTTGCCTCGTAAATCTATCCATAAACTTCAACTGGTTTAATACTCTGCTGCTTGCATCATTACCAAAACGGCCTCATTTCATCACATCACTCCAATTTTACAACAACTTCACTGACTTCCTGTCTCTTTAAGAATTCAATTTAAAATCCTGTTGTTTACATTCTAGGCAATCCACAACCTCCCCCCCTCCTTATCTGGTATGAAAGTATGAAATGGCAAAAGATTACAACCAAGAGAATACTATATTATTTTTTATACTGTCACCTTTGAATAAAGGCAATTGTTTGTATTGTCATTATCTTTCAATTAGTCTCTTAAATTCATACTTACATGTTTTGATCTGCAGATTAGCGATGAGTTACCAAATTTTAATACATTTTAATAAAGGGACTCTTTCAGTGAACTGAATATGCAGAGACACAACGAGGTGTAACCCTAATGACTGAGGTACACCATGCTGAACAATTCACTTCAGTTTTAATTACTAATTAGTGTTGATTGGTATATTAGTCAATAATTAAAATGCTGTTAGCTGCAGGCCATTTACAAGTGTGGCTACAAGGGAGTTATATGCACAACAAATGACTTCATTTGCTTTTTTCTCCATTTGAGATTTCCATAAGCTAAGTCTTCTTTCTCTCTCTCTTTCAATGAGTGTGTTGACATTTTTCACCATATAAGGCTGTGTTTTTGTAAAAAAAAATCTGATTCACATATGAGGTTAGAAGTTATTTTTGTTTTGTAATGAAGCTATACCATTATTATGTCAGTTCATATTTTGGAATATATAACCTTCAGAAAAATTATAGATGCATCAAAAAAACTGCTGATGACTAGAAGGTAATGATTTCCATAGACAAATATAAGGAAAAATTTACCAAAATAGAGCATGAACTATGTAATATGACCGATAGCTGGCTGGGTAGCTAGCTAGATACCCAGCTAACAAGATAGCTAGAGAGATTGATTTTAATACTGAATCTTTCACCAATAAGTGATTGCACCACACAAAGCACAAATTATTACTGATATAAATTTGTTATAAAAGTATTACTGATTGCATTTTAAAAATTAGGTAACTTTATGTTATTAAAGGTAAAGTTTAAACAGTAATGATTTCCTGGTTAATGTCAAGTTGTCATAACAAAGACATTTTGAATAATGTCAACTTTGTATTAAAAGTGTCATAATTTACCGAATGACGCTTTATGACAACAGTCATAAATATTCATGAAGGCTTATTGATGTTCATGACAGGTGTTATGTCATGTTAATGAAAGTGTCATATCAGTCTTATTCAACCCCCTTCAAATAAAGTGTTACCCAACACTCTTCAGTGTGGATCCCTTTACTGAGTGAAGAAGACTAAAAGTTAGCCATAGACATTGATACTGTTGTTTTTGTACCACGAATTGCACTAACTATGGTAATCCCAAATGTAAGATTGCTAATGACTGTTTCATTTGTAAAAAATAAATAAATAAATAAAACAATTCATTTTTAAAAATAGTAAAATATTGTTCAGTCATTGCTCTTTTACACAGCTCATTAACATATTGAATTAATGTCACAGCAGGCAGACTAACATAACATAACATAATCTCAATGTTTTTCTTAGCAACAAAATTGGGTAAAAGTTTTAGCATCTCTAATTAACATCATAGAGTATATCATAGTATATTGTTATCTCTACAGTAATATTTTCACATGTATTTTTGACATACTGATTGGCGGTTGTTTGTCAAACAGTTTCCACTCACCGTTCCTGAGTTTTGGTACTTCTTCTTCTTCTTCCCTTTCTTTTTTGGATTTAGCACCTGTGGAGACATAAGCTTGTTTTTAAAGCCTGAAACAAAATTGTTGAGTCTTAATGGTTCTGCAGCAGTCAAAGTTCGAGTGACTCCTGGCCCCTCAAGTTTTAATTAACCCAGACTATTTAGCAAAGCTGAACTAAATGCCTTTTTAATAAGCATTACCATAGACAATCTCTATCCCCACATTAAAGGCAAAGTAATTACTGAATTTACTTTAGTCTCCTTCCACCCCCCCCTCCTTTACAAATTCTTTTTCCACAGGCCTCAGGATGCTGCTCCCAAAAGAACCCAGATAAAACAGCATCACACAAGGGGCATATATTTGAACAAGCTCACATTTAATATCAGGTTTTACTCTATCTATATAGTCCCAGAAAGAGAGAGAGAGAGAGACAGAGAAAAAAAGAACTGTGAAAAGTGAAAAAAACTGATGGCATATAACTTGACGCATATATAAAAAAAAGGCAGCCCTACTCTTCTGTCTCTATACTAAAATGATGGAGGTTGTTCTTCCTAAGCAGCTTTACTGAGTCTTAGTCTCCAGTGGTTTATGCTTTAGCAGAGCTAATGGAACAGTTAGGTAAACGCTCGAGGACATGAGGAAGGCTCAGAAGTCTGACTTCAGTAATTCAACAGATTATAATAAGGAAATAAAAAACGGCCTTTCTGTTGCCCAGACTCACATTAAAATGATTCTATTAGGCTATAAAAGTACATATGTGTCATGAGGTGGGGGTGTTGGTGGTGAGGAGAGACGCTGAGACCCAGGTATTGGTGATGATGAAGATTTAATGATGATAAAGCAAACAAACAGTCCAAGGCAGGCAGCACGGCAGGAACAAGCACACAGCTAAATACCGGTAGCAACTGTCAAACGGACCAGACGGAACAAACACAAACCAGGACTTAACAGTTCTACTGGAGTGACGAACTACGACAAGGACCCAACGAGGAACACAGACAACAGGAGGGTTTAAATACACACGGGGTAATCAAGGGAATGAGACACACCTGGGGAGCAATCAACGGGGAGGACAGGACAGAGACTCACAGGGAAACAGGACTGAACACAGAAAACTCAAATATAAACACACAAAAACACGGATCTTGACAGTACCCCCCCCTCAAGGGCGGATACCAGACGCCCACAAAAACAGAAAAGTCCAAAAACACAAAACAACCCAACAGGGTGGGTGGAGGGGCGACGGAAGGAGGGCAAGAGTCCATAGAAAAAACAGTCCAACAAAAAACAACCCAACGGGGTGGGCGGAGGGGCGACGGAAGGGGCCAGAGTCCAGAAACAAAAATTAATCCACACAGGAACTGAAAACACAGGAAAAACAGTCCGGGGGCGCCCACGGCACAGGAGGTGGAGACGTAGAGGGGGGTCCGGCGGGCGGCGTCTCCGGCGCAGGAAACGGAGACGTAGAGGCGGGTCCGGCGGGCGGCGTCTCTGGCGCGGAAAGCCGAGACGTGGAGGCGGGTCCGGCGGTCTCCTCCGCCGGCGCGGGAAGCAGAGACGTGGAGGCGGATCCGGCGGGCGTCGCCGGCGCAGGAAGCGGAGTCCCGGAGGCGGGTCCGGCGGGCGTCGCCGGCGCAGGAAGCGGAGTCCCGGAGGCGGGTCCGGCGGGCGTCGCCGGCGCAGGAACCGGAGTCGTGGAGCCGGGTCCGGCGGTCTCTTCCGCCGGCGCAGGAAGCAGAGACGTGGAGCCGGGTCCGGCGGTCGTTCCCGCCACCGCAGCAGGAGGCCCTCGGGCCCGTGGGGCCGGCTGGAGGCCCTAGAAGGCCGGCAGAGGGGCCAGCCGGCAGGAGGCTCGGACGGAGCTGGCTCGAGGAGCTCGGGAAGCTCGGGGTGCTGCGCACCGGCAGCGGGCTGCGCACATGCAGACTCAGGAAACTCGGGGGGAGCAGACTCAGGAAACTCGGGGGGAGCAGACTCAGGAAACTCGGGGGGAGCAGACTCAGGAAACTCGGGGGGAGCAGACTCAGGAAACTCGGGGGGAGCAGACTCGGGGAGCTCGGGCGGCTGCGCTCCGGCAGCAGACTCAAGGAGCTCGGGCGGCTGCGCTCCGGCAGCAGGCTCGGGGAGCTCGGGCGGCTGCGCTCCGGCAGCAGGCTCGGGGAGCTCGGGCGGCTGCGCTCCGGCAGCAGGCTCGGGGAGCTCGGGCGGCTGCGCTCCGGCAGCAGGCTCGGGGAGCTCGGGCGGCTGCGCTCCGGCAGCAGGCTCGGGGAGCTTGGGCGGCTGCGCTCCGGCAGCAGGCTCGGGGAGCTCGGGCGGCTGCGCTCCGGCAGCAGGCTCGAGGAACTCGGGAAGCTCGGGGGGCTGCTCGTCAGCAGCGAGCTCGAGGAACTCGGGAAGCTCGGGGGGCTGCTCGTCAGCAGCGAGCTCGAGGAACTCGGGAAGCTCGGGGGGCTGCTCGTCAGCAGCGGGCTCGAGGAACTCAGGAAGCTCGGACGGCTGCTCGTCAGCAGCGGGCTCGGGGAACTCAGGAACTGGCGGCTGCTCGTCAGCAGCGGGCTCGGGAAACTCAGGAACAGACGGCTGCTCGTCAGCAGCGGGCTCGGGGAGCCCGGGGGAAGGCCATGCCACTAACCGTGCCGCCTGTCGTCCCGGGGCTAGTCTGGCCGCCTGAAACCCCATCACCATGGGAACTGGTGACGGGCGGACGGAGGCGGCTGGAGACGGGCGGACGGAGGCGGCTGGAGACGGGCGGACGGGCTTGGGAGGTAGAGGGGCGCCCGCCATGACGGCCAGAGTTGTCTGGCGTTCCCACTCTGCCTCCAACAGGAGCTTCTCCAGTCCCAGATGCGGCAGTCGTGGGACCCAATACTCCAGCTCGAAAACTAACCGGGAGACCAAACCCAGCCGACGAAAAGCAGAGTTCGGCTCGGCCATAGCCTTCCCAAACTCCTTCAATGTCTCTTGGAGGGAAGCGACATCTCTATTACTGGACGGGTCCATAGTATAGCGATCCTCACCGGTTGTGGTCGGGTCCTTCTGTCATGAGGTGGGGGTGTTGGTGGTGAGGAGAGACGCTGAGACCCAGGTATTGGTGATGATGAAGATTTAATGATGATAAAGCAAACAAACAGTCCAAGGCAGGCAGCACGGCAGGAACAAGCACACAGCTAAATACCGGTAGCAACTGTCAAACGGACCAGACGGAACAAACACAAACCAGGACTTAACAGTTCTACTGGAGTGACGAACTACGACAAGGACCCGACGAGGAACACAGACAACAGGAGGGTTTAAATACACACGGGGTAATCAAGGGAATGAGACACACCTGGGGAGCAATCAACGGGGAGGACAGGACAGAGACTCACAGGGAAACAGGACTGAACACAGAAAACTCAAATATAAACACACAAAAACACGGATCTTGACAATATGTACATAAAAGTCAGAGCATTTTGTTCACGTAATTCTGAACAAATGGACACATTATCAAAGGTCATCCATCTACTGGACCAGTTTTAGTGATATATGATCCAGCCTACAGTAAAAGAGAAAGGAGTGTGTCTATACCACAAAAACAGATCATGAACTGTAAAATGTGACCACCAGCTAGCCAGCTAGCCAGCTGGCTATCTAGCTTTATCGCTAGATAGAAAACTAGCGATAAAGCTAGCTTTCTAAAGCTAGCAAGACGGGTTTAATTTAACAACATATACATTTAAAGATTAAATAAAAAAAATACAGTATTAAAACCAAACAAAACCTTAACAATAAACCAGAGGGCGACCAATAAAGGACGTTTGATGAAGTATGTTGGGATATTTGAGTCTTAATGGAGAGAAGAACCAAAGACTACCTGTCAGAGCATTTTCTTTTAGTTTACTACTAAGAAAAGAAAGACAATAAGAAAAGTACTGAGGCAACACAATTAGGCAGTAATTAAATTGTATTTTCCAGAGACCACCAGCCTACTATTACACAACCTGGAATTGATAATATTCTCTATAGTCACTAACTTTTTTAATTGTTTAGAACATTTTCACTGATCTGTTGGTGATATCGTACAGAAGGCAAGACTGATACAACAGTCAAAATGGCGCACACCTTCTGAGACCAGTAAACAAAACGATTAAACAGAAACAAAGACTACTCAAAATCAAACCAAAAATCAAACCTTAACATCATGAGGACTTCACCTCTTTATTTTCAAAATGTGTAATTAACAGAAAATGGATTGAAAATATACAAATCTGACATTTCCTTTAGATGTTGCTCTTTAAAAAGCTATTATTTTTATGCATATTTTTAAAAATGTTTATACATCTAACTTGTTTCTTTAACCATGTTATTCAGAGGATAAAATCAAAGAAAAAAGACAATAAGCTAAAGTCAGCAGGGCTCCTTGAGCTTTTATGCTCAGACTGCTAATTAGTGAATAATTGCTCCTATATTTCTTCTTGTCAGCACAAGCAAAACAAAACTTTAGAGTGAGTTGTTTTTTAAACTACCCCTAATTAAACCTTTTTTAGTCTGGAAAAAAAGGTGCTGAATAAATTCACCCTGCTCACCGTGAGGGAGCAGATATATATTTTTTGCAAACCGAACAAAAGTGAGTCAGATGGAGCGTTTCATCTTATGCACTTACACAAAAACTTACACAATACATTTGGACTTTGTATTTCTTTGTTTGAGGAAGTGACATTAACCAACAGAGGTGATTTATTTATTTATTTTCAGAAAAGGAAAAGCAAGAGCTTTGTTTGCATTTACAGAGACGCATGTTGTTGGCCCTTGCTGTATTTTATTTTGTTGTGGTTGTTGGGCTTATATATACAGATACATGATAGATTGTATCATGTTGGTGATGCAGGGAGAAACGGCGACATAAAATTGGGCTGCTTTTGTTTGTTTTTTGTGTGTTATTTTACCTAAAAAAAAAAAAAAAAACATGTTGATGCAGAAAGCAGAAAAACAAGTACATGAAAAAAATCACTATAGGCAAGTCAGAATTTTACAAAAACCAGCGATCGTAATTGGTTACAATATCTCTAGCTGTACAGAGTGGAGCTGTAACTCAGCTTTTAGGCGTTAAATGTTCATATGCCCTTTTGGGTCAAAAATACTCTGACATTATGAGGCTCTACTGCGGAAACTATTCACAATGCACATGTTAGTGAAGGTTTCTTTCTGTAAAAAGCAAAGACAGAAATGGCCACCAGCATCGTTATTCAGAAGCCGTCGCTGTCAATCACGCGGGAGGAATTCATCTTTGTAGTAACTAAGAAAACAAAAGTTTGCAGCTGTGGCTTTGTCTGTTTGCGTTCACATGAAATATTTGGAAAAAGTGACTTTCAGTCCAACACTGAAAGTCACTGCAGAGTGCAGAGCTTTTATCATTGCACATGTAGCAGGCTTATTGGTGCATGCAAGTGTTTTATTTTATTTTATTTGATAAAGTGTTAGATAAAGTGCCTTCCAGTTCTTCCTTGTCTCTAATTGGAATTAGGTTGAGTGTGTGGTCATATCGAGGGACTGAATGAATTCCAATGTCTATGACAAAAGCCTGTATGTGTGTGTGTGTGCGTGTGTGTGTGTGTGTGTGAAGAATAGCACCTCATAGACATGGAACTGTGACTGGCTTCTGCACATTTCTCTGTAGCTGGTGCTGAACTCGCCGATGAAGTCATGTCTGTTAAAAAAAAAAACAGAGCAAAAATATGGTCATGTTTCACTCTAACTTCAAAATGTTCACACGGAAGAGGAGTAGGGCCACTAAAAAAAAAAAGAGTATGATTTTTTTCCCCTCAATATTTTTACTTTTGATCTCAGAGGATTAAAGTTAGAATTCTGAGGAAACGTAAACATTTTGAGAAAAAGTCAAAATTCAGAGGAAAAAAAGATTAAAGTCAGAATACTTTTTTTTTTCAGTGGCACTAATCGTCTTCCGTAGGATACAGGATCATAAAAAGATTAGAGAAGTAATCAGAAGTATCAGTGATAAGCTGTGTGGCCTCTGTCATCATGAGGCTAGTTGACAGTTTTTTTAATTTCATGGAGATAATGAAAGGTGTTTAAAATTAGAGTCAGGTGTTATTGGGAGCTCATCCAGTCAGATACTTTGTGTAAAAAGTATCTAGAAAGGCAGAAAATTATGTCTGAAAAAAATCTCTGCTTTGAAGGAAAACAATACAGTACACAATTATTGGCACCTCTTATGAAGATTTATATATGTCTTAAAATAAATGGTTGTTATGGAGACAATGAGATACCAACCTTTCTTTCACTTCTCAAACTGCGAGCTTGTAAGATTTATCTTTCTTTTTTTTACTTGTTTTACACTCCTGCTCACGGTGTGACGGTAAGATAAATACCAGTAAAGATCCACCTTTGTTTGCAGCAGCTCCAGTTTATTAATATTTTATTGCTCTGAATGTAATTATGGGAGTGTATTCTTTTAGATATTTAAACACGGTGGAGATTTTTTAAGGTTTCCCCTCTTACAAGGAGAGTCCTGTAGTTATTAGAGTAGGTTCACCTCAGCTGTAAAAGACACAATCTGAATAAAAATTTCAGGATGTATGATTTTTAATATGATTTGTATTTTATTTTATGAAACACATATTTGATCACCAACCATCCAGGAATGTTCTCTCTCCCTGTTAGTCCGTCTTTAAGGTCCTCCTATCCTCCCTCATTACCTCTATTAATTGCTCCAGTTTGAACTCATTACTTGTATGAAAACGTCTGTCCACACACTCAATTTATTAAACTCTAACTTCTCCACCACGGGGGAGACCAACAGGAACAAATCAGATCTGCACAAGGCAGGGAAGGGAATCATTAGAAGATGGAGAAAACTCAAGATGACTCTGACACCAGATAGTTTGGTAAACTTGGTTTGATTTTGGAACAGAATTGCAACATTTGTTACTTTTTCAGTAACAAAAGTAACATTTGTTACTTTTTCAACACACTATGCTGTGTCAAACAAACCAAACCCTTTTGAAAAATCTGTTCACACCCCTCGCCTGTGATGGCACTGTACCAAGAACGACAAGAACGTCAATAAAACCTTTGAAGACACCGAGTGCAACTTCCTTCCTCGCAAAATGTGAACAAAAGTGGAGTGGCGTCTGATTTTAGCGGTTTTAAGATTTATCTTTTTTGTCTTTGGCAAATGCACCAAGCAAAACAAACACTGTTCAACAGCAGCTGCATTTCCACTAACCATAAAATTGTGCAAATTGAAACTAAAAATAATACATTAGCTTAATGGAAAGATGCCAATTTTTTAAAAACTCACATTTACCAACAACTAACTCATGCCAGTTCTGCTTTTCGTTTAGAAAGAACTGAAAAAACCCAAATGCTTTTGAAGGGAACCGTTGTTAGAACATTAGAAACTGGTTAACTTCATGTTGGAGCAAAAAAAGACTCTAGAATATAAACTCCAGAGAGAACAAAACCCCAGTCATTATTATAAAAACAGAACTTCTCAGTATTATCTGAATGTTGTTGGTGAGTCAGTAACACAACCCAATAATGTGGACTTTATCGCTTTATGGCTCTAAAATGTCTGCACACCTTTGATAAAACGACAAATTTCAACAACATTCAATAAATTGACTGCAATAAATCATTACACTCTTTTCCACATGTGATATTTCAATCTGAAAACCAACATGTCTGTCAAAAGGAAAAATTAGAAGTGGTTTGATAAATGTGCAGCTCTAAACTAATATATTTTTAAAACGCCTTTTGATCCAGTTAAAGCACCAACTGCCTCTCAGCTCCAGGAAGCCTGGGATTCACTTTGAAGTTTCTGGAGGTTTTGATGCTGGGAGGTTTTTGCTCATTTTGCCTGGCTTTGAACCAAGTCTGCAGTTTATTTTGTAGTGTTAGGTTAACCTCTGAGAATGAAACTAAACGACTAAATCGACTTTCATCTGACATCATAGCCATGTTTCTGTCTGCAGCTTAGTGAATCAGTCGCTGTGTTTCCATTACAAATGTGCGCAAAACTTTGTCAATATTCCAGAATGTCGAAACAAGCAAAAAAAAACAAAAAAAAAAACAAAACACAATTTTGCAATTGTGTTGTTTCCATTAAATAAGAAATACAATTAAAATCACATATTAATACGTTTGTTCACGCAACAAATCATTAAAAAAAATATGCCACGCTGTGGTCCTCCTACCACTTCCTGTCATCTTCTTCTTTGTGGTTTCAATCAGTGGCAACATCCGGCTGTTGACCATGTGACTCATGTGATGTGAATAAAGTGTTTCCATTGCAGTTTTTGCAAAATAAAACCATCTCATTCTAGCACCAACATTTTTATGGAAAGAGTTTTGATGCAACGTGCCGTGTTTCCATCAAACAAATTCAGTGTTAAATTGCGCATTTAATGGAAATGCAGCTACTGAGTGACGAAGAATGCTGCAGAATTTAAAGCTGAAATGTTAAGGATTTAGTTTAATGTCTCTTTCTCTGGATGGCTCAACTTACATATTTTCTACCAATTAAGTTCATTGGGATTAAAAAAAAACAAACAAAAAAACCCACATATTTTAAAGAACACAAAAGGTGTCATTTTTCCAGAAATTAAGATTCATCTCTATGTATTTGAAAGTGCAAAAAAAAAGTCACCTTTAACACTAAACACGTGTTTCTTTTTCTCTATAAAACAAGAAGCTGTGTGATCTGTGACTGTAAGCCCCTCGTATTTCTTCAAGTAGATGTATTCAGCACAGTTTTTATTGGTGCGATGGAGCCAATAATGTCGGATGGATTTAATTAAATAATGGCATGCCAAAATGTAATAACACGTAGGTCATAACATAATAAAATAGACCCTCACCCTCCATCTCTGTCCCAGTCATAAACCTCCACCTTAATGCTCCTGCAGGGAGAAAGAAAAGGTAGAAAACAAATTCAACACTTAAGATTTATTATCAGTTCAAAGAGCTCACTGCTGGTCTGAGGAAGAGTTTATTATACAATGTAATTTTATTTCACTTTTATTCCTTTATCTTCCTTTAAAGAATGTCTCTATATTAACTTGAATTGGAACACACCTTAAGTTTCCTAACAGATTAGCTTTTTTCCGCAGCGCGTGTACATTAGGAACCCCGTCGTTGTGCTTTCCGACTTTTCCTCACGTTTCCTGAGATTTCATAAGCTAATTAATCTCTCTCTGTCGCCACGTATCACCACCGCGCCTGAATACTTCAGCAGTTCTAAAATTCGGAATCCTAAAGACGCTGCAATTATCTGTAAACAGTTGCTGAGGGCTTGCGGGGTTCCTGCTGTGGGCTGCGTTGTACCTGTCATAGTCTCCGTTGCACAGCGCCCTGACGGGAATTTTAAAAGCCTGCCACACCGGGTCCAGGGTATTCTTCACCACTTCTGTTTTGTGGCAGATGGTGTAGCTGTGAGACATATAGAAGTGTTAAGTTGACAAAAAAAGAAAAGAAAAACATAATAATAGCCCAGCAATGCATGCAGCTCTTTGTCAATAACTGTTGTTTTTTTTTGTCGCATCTAGACTGGCTCTTTGTTACCACGCTGTGCTGCTGTTATACCCTGCAGCGGGGCATTTAAGCCGCATCAGTACAAACCCAGCTGCTCTAAAGAGAACGTGTTAAGTGTGAGACGCTCAAGTCGACTTGAATAACAAGCATCTGCGGGGCAGGAAAAAACAAAGACCTCCGCACAAAGTTTTGCACTTAATTCCATCTTATCCATCACTCCCCTCTTTGTTTTCTTCTTGTCAACTCTGTCCTGTTTTATCGCCTCATCTACTGCCTCCTCGTGATGAAAGAAGGGGGGATCAGGGGGAAGAATGTCACATATACATCATCAAGCGTTACGTAACGTCGCAGAGACAAATCACTCTGCATAGGAGCTTTTGGAGCATGAAAACAGCCGCGCTCGGGCCTCCGTGTACATTAAAGTCATCTTTACGTGCCGGCTGTGTTTTTCTGTTGTTCACATGTGTCACATCGAGATGGCTGGATCTCTGAGTTCACCAAGTCGAGGAAAAACAAAAAAAAGGAAAAAAAAATGCCTTGAAGGACTTACGACCCGTCTTCGTTGCTGCGGTAAAACACGAGGAAAGGATCCGATTTGCCGAAGAAGTCCTTCTTATCCAACTTGTTGCCACAAAACTGAAGCATCACTGACTCCTAAACAGGAGAAATAGAAACACGTTACAGAGAACAACTAAAGATGAAAATATCCAGACACTGGTTAAAAAGTAAATATTTTCAAAGGGAACTAAATGAGGGACCCGAAACACAAAATAGAGCACATGGTGACATTAGATCATTGGGATGTGTTGACAACCTGCCAAAGCAGATGGCTTGTCATCTTGTCCACTGAGTTTGGCTTCACTCCAATATTACAAAACCATGTGATGGAAATATTATTATCAAACATTGCATTTCTCTTCATTCCTCTGTTCGTTAAAAACTTTCACCTCTTTTCTGACTTTTAATCTCATCGGTGGGCATCTACTGCAGTTAGACACCAGCAAGCGTCATGGCAACCAGAGGCCAAGAGAGACTTTGTCCATTGTCCTACGTGGCCAAATATTCCCACCACAATGTACTTTAACCTGCCCATTTCTAAAATGATGACGTAGTTGATAGTCTGTCATTTTTTTAAGTAACATTCAGTCTGAACAAGCTTCACAGAAAACCCACATCATGCCATCACATGTCAAACAGATGAATACATGAAACTTTTTCCCCAAAGTGATAAAAACAACAGACTGTGGTAGTATTTGCATAGAAACAATGAAATTCATCGATTGCACTTAAATTAGGAATGATTGGCCTGCTGTGGCCTGAACGCACAGCACGCCCAACTTCCACCTGGTCTGCATGGACCTGAATTCCTCACCTGCTTGTGTGCAATCAAATGTCTAAAGTTGTCATGAGGTTTTGAACTTTTGTCTCCGACAGATGTCTTCTCATGGAAGTTTTGATGTTGATCTGGAGGTTCAATTTGCGTTCTGCTGCCACAATGGAAACCCGGGATCACAAGCACCACTTTGGCAAAAGTTTTGAAATCAGGGAACATTTTTCCAACTGAAGTGATCAAAAGTTGGCAAGACTCTCTGAATGAGAGGACAGGGCTTCAGCTAGTGGAATCCCTTATAGCTTGCACTTCTTCTACACCAGTATAATTCATAACACCTCCCGGATAGCGAGATACATTGAGTACGAAACGATGCTCAGATGCTCAGATGCTCTGATGGGAATCTTTTTTTTTTTTTTGACTGGTTTAGTTACCGGGACTCTGTAAAGTAAACTTGAAAATGTCTGCATGTTTGCACCTAGTGGTCAGGAGTGTGAAATGCCAGATTCACTGTTTTAAAGGGGAAGTATTATGGACTTTCCAGGCACACAGTACCATTTTATTTCACAATTAGGTTACTATGTTACCTTCAGTTGTTATGAAGATGCTATAAATATCAAATATGACTTAAAAGAAAATTGGCTTTGCAATTTAATGGCATGAAATTGGGCCTCTGTCTCTTTAAGAAACTTTTTGAAATTCTACCTTTGGGCAGCCATCTTCTCTATTAACTCTTTTTTTTTTTTTTAAATGGTCAACAATAAAAAAAAATTATCTGGTTAACACAAGCCCAATAACCAACCAAAATTACATTCCAGTCCTTTGCAAGAATGACATTTTTCACATTTAAAGTGTGATGAGACATAATTTATAGGTTAGATTCCTTCTGTTCCAATCCCACTCTGTGAAACAGGCTCTTTAACTTGGCTCGATGAACCAGTTTCTTCTGTAGAGAGAGAAGATTTTACCCGATGTTGTTTACGTTTCAAACTCATTTTCTTTATAGACGACTGCTGTGAAACCGTTGACCTGGTAACAACTCATCCACAACCTGATCCAAAGTATTCAGATTCATCCCCAGCAGAAGCCAAATCCATAAGAAGTTGTTTGTGAAAATTGTTTGATAGTCCTGACAGCATCTCACTGTAAGCCAATTAAGACTTTTTGGTTTAGAAGAGAAAAGAACAGGCCGGCTGAGAGAGAGATGAGAGCGAGGGCGGGCGGGGGACGGGAGACGACAGCGGCTTAAAGTCTGACTCTTACCCGGCAGTTGCTCAGCTCCTCTGCTCTAATGATGATGGTGCCACATTTCTTTCCTGGAATTCCACTGGAGAAAACAGAAAAAAAATAAAAAAATAAAAATATAATGTGATAACTGTACGGCTGTTACTGCATGATGCACAATAATAGCCCCGCAAACACAAATACTGCTCCTAAAGATTCTTCTCCCGGACACCAGTCATAAAGAAGTGTGATTTGTATCACTAAGGTGCACACAGTAACGCCACTTAATCATATTTTCAAATGTATATTTATTACAATTGGACAGACAGTGGAGAGAATAGTAAAACTAACAACCTCGACAATATGGACAGCTTTTTTCTTTTTTTTAAAAAAACATGATCAATTTGAAATTTATTGACAATAAACCAATATTTTTATCATAAGAAATGTATCGCGATAAATGATACGATACCATTAAAGCCCATTCATGACGACATCACTATCAGCAGCCAATCATGACCAGCAACAAGAAATGAATGGGATCCGACGTTTTCGAGATATGACATACAACCTTCAGCACCATATTTATACAGACATATTCAATAAATTATAATATGCGCTCTGATGTCTTGTATTATTTCTTATTAAATGGAAGGAAGATTACACCCTTTAAAAATAGTTTTACCAATAAAAACTGCGGCGTGCGTTGGTATTCAGAACTTTTACCTTGTTACGTCTAATTAAAATTCACTGCTTTGATAGGTCACCTAATTAGTAAAGAATGTTTGTAATATGATGACCTGCAGTTTTGTGAAGGCGTCTGGGGTTTGTTAAAGAACATTAGTGAACAAAGAGCATCATAGAGACAAAGGACAAGTTTACAGCAACATTCCCGGGAATCAACACCTGAGATCGTCATCCAGAAATGGAAAGTTCAGCAAAACTTCAAACCTGAGACAACATGGCTGAGAATCTCTGTGGAGAAGAGAGACACACACTCTTCATTACTTTTTTTTTTTTGCTGTTGCTTAGAGACGAGTAGAGAAAATGCCAATTCAAATTCAAAAACACTTTATTGATCCCAAAGGGAAAATAAATAATTAAATTCAATTGTTCATAGAAAGTCATAATAAGTCTAGTTTTAAACAAGCCTCGACGGGGAACAAGTAAATGTATAGGAGCCGCAGATACCAGATAAAACCAAAACAGTTTGTCTGGTACATCAGCCATTTGACACACTAAGAGCCTGAGGGCTGGAATACTTTTGAAAATCGCTGCAGATAACGTTAGATTACACTCAGAAACAGGATTTACATTACGGTTTAAAATGATGAGTCTTAAGTTATTTGCCATGCTAAGCTGACATGCTTGAATTAATGAGCTGTTTGCCGAGGTAATTGCCCATGGAGTCTTTCACATGCTCGTCTTTACACTATTCAACCTGTCTGCGATGCACTTTTTGCTGAAATAATTTGGCAATTAGTCAAGCTGGCCGACGCCTTGAAGACATTTTAAAGAGACCGATGTAGGCTAAATTAAAATGAGCCTGATGCTGTATTTCAGTGGCCATCATTGTGCTGTGTTTTCAGCGGGCTCAGAAGGTCACCGGGTAGCGATGCAGTTCAATGCACCGTTTCTACTCCATGACCCAGGAGGTCAGGCACCCGCTGGTAATCATGGGTTTAGAAAGCCCCCAAGTCTTTTTTCCCCTTTTATTCACTGTTGTCTCATGTCTGCTTTTCTGTATTGGCAGAAAACAAGTTTTCCCACTGGACATTAGAAAACGAGTCAATGGTGAAAACCACGAGGAAGAAGACAACAGGAAGTAGTTGGAGGATGATGGCGCAGCATGTTTTTTAATAACGTATCACGTGAACAAACTTATTCACGTGTGATTTCAATTGTGTTTCTTCTTTAACGGAATCATCGCAGCTGCAAAATTGTATTATTGGAATATTGACAAAGTTTGCACACATTTGTAAAGAAAACGCAGACACTGTCACATGACCACACAAATACACAAATACCACATGACCAAACCCTCTCCTCCCCTGAAAACCCAAAACAGCAAGACGATGCAAATAAACATCAGACACTGATATCGACTCACTTATTGAACCGATGTTAAAAAATGACCAACATCGGCCGATACCGATGTTAATGTCGATATATTGTGCATCACTACTTCAGACAGAGAGAACCTGACCTCAACCCAATAGATCACCAGTGGTTGTTCACACAAATGCTGAAAAAAATAACAACCACTACATCAACTAGAAACGAACATCATAACGATATATGTGGTTTGAATGTCAAACAAAAACACAAACATCACACAAACCGACACCTTCAAACACAACAAAAGACGTTCATATTGAGAAACCATCTCCTCAATATTATCAAAGACTGAAGAACAGGCACAGCTGAACTGAACCTATGCAATAATTAATACTCAAAGGTTCTGAAAAAGAACTTTGAAAAAATATCTATGGCATATGTTATACACGTTTAACATTTCAAATGTTGGAAGCTCAAGAAGCTTTGATTCTTGAAACGGTTTTATGTTTATTTTGAACACTCAGGTTGACAACGGTCAACCTTAACTCGTCAAAACCCGTAGCAACCAACAGTGCCTACACTAATGGATCGCCAGAGAAAATATGAGGCAAAATTGCTTGAAATGCTGAAACTGAACAGAGCAGCTGTTATTGTTCAACTAAATCTGAGGTTCTTATGTGCCACAGAGGAAAACAACATGTTTTTATCCTAATTCAGTGCTGAATTGCTTACTTATTAAATAGAACAAAGTTACTTGGTGTTAAGATTTAAAATTTTAGTACAGTGAAGAACATAATGACAGTCTCAATACTTTTGTTCAAATAATCTTTAGCTTTCTCCTGCAACTACTTCCTTTCTTTTCAACATTAAGCAGCGTTCCCATGTTAATTGGAAACAGCAAGTCGCTGTGGGCGTATTGATTCTATTTCCATACAACTGGTCAATGGTTTGTGTGCATGCAGCACTTCTGACTTCGCTGCACGTGTTTTGTTGCTATGATACCAAGTTGAAACAAATGTTTGTTTGTTTTTTTGAGTAGGTTCTGTCTCCCACGCACGATAGTTTTGTTCAGACCTTACTCAAGATCTAACAGATAAATGAGAAATTAGCTGAACAGCAAATATAATCATAATCTTAAGATCCTACATAAATCGACAGAGACCTCTGAAGAAGGAACCTGGAACTTCTCTACTTTTATTTAATCCACCGTCTCCCCCCAGAGGATTATAAGACTGGTGGGCCACCAGGCTTTACTTGCCCCTCCACCAGGCTAAGTGTTATTTATTTTAAATGAGGTTTTTTATATAGCAGTAACAGTGACAGGAAAGGCAAACTAAGACACGGGAGGCTGACCACTAAATCTAGACCAGATGTTTGCCACAAACTAAATGAGGAAGGAGAGAGATCATTTCATTTGGCTGAGATCTGACAAATAATGACTCGGAAAGAAAACAATAAAACAGAGAAATTGCAGGAAAATTGGAGCAAAGCTTTGAAAGCCCCCCTCCGATTCCCCTCAATCACACAGTCACCTGAGACTCAACAACCACACTCCCTTTGATGAACGGGAAAGGAGTCATTGAAATTAATTTGCTGCACAACATGGAGAAATTGTTCGGTAAGTGGGTGGATGAAAAAAAAAAAACGGGCCGAAGAGCTAACAGAAGAGGACGGACCGAGTGGGGAAGGCAGAGGGAGACAGGAGTTAAGTCCCTGGAAAGATGGAGAGCTGAACGAGAAGCCGGCGCCTGAACACAGAGTGGGCCTGAAAGCACCAGCATACGGTCCCCCAAGTATCACCGAAATGGGTTTTTAGATTGGGGAAGCTCTTAGGTGCTCATAATGCGGACGCGTATCGGCGTGGAAAGCGAATGTCACCCTTCTGTGTCTTAGTCCAGACCTATTTTTAAACACTACGATGCTTCACTATTCTGGAAACAGAGAAGCCGATAACTTACTGATTTCCTCACAGGATGCATGTGCTGTCACATTTAGAGCCAATTACGTTCCATTAGGAACAGAGTCGCTCTCTTTGCCTTTTGTAATTCTGGTGGGGGGATAAAAGATCTGAGAGAACAAAATGTGAAAAAGTGCAGCCTACTCTTTTTGAATATGAATCTTTGCAAAGGAAGTCTACAAGTAAGACAGAAGCATTGTTTCTTTTGTTTATAATTAGCTTCATCCATCATTTGTTTAAGTCCAGCCAAACTTACCCTTCTCTCATTATCTATATCGTTAAAAATCTGAGGCAGTGCAGTGGCGCAGAGGTAGAGCGTGTAACTCACATGGTTGCTGAAGCAACCGAATCCTGACCTGTTGACCTTTGCCACGTCTTCCCTCTTCCTCTCACAACCTACTTTACTGTCTCACCACTATTAAATAAATGTTACTAGAGCCAGTAAAACGCTTAAAACTATACAAAAACTCCAGCATGGGCCACTAAGAAAATGAAGTTTCTAATACAAAACTTTCTTTATTCTTCTCTTGTTGCTGCTTGGTTGAAATATGCTCTGAAAATGACTTTATGAACAAAAATGTGACGTAAGGTTATTGCCTTCTCTGTTTTGTTTGTTGCTTTCTGCATGATGTTTTTCACTCGGAGGGGAACTAAACATAGGTAGCTCAGACCTGTGCGGACAATCAGGCATTCGTAATAATAAGAGATGATCTAAAAATATCTTAACGAAAAAAGGCTAAAAATAGAACATATACATGTGTTCAGACTGAGCACCGCAGGAAGACACACAGATCAGAAATACAGTGAATGACTGCAGGCAGAGGTTACATAACTCTGAAATGGAAACACATTCTTACATCACATTCCTTCTGCATCATTCTTCAGCAAGCCCATTCAGTGGCAAGCACTCATTGATTCAGCCTCCAACACACACACACACACACACACACACACACACACACGCACACACACACACACACAAACAGGGGCATGTAATAGTAATGGATGAAGATGACTTGAATCACTTGTTCCGTCACATAAGCTGACATAGTGGACACCAACCAGCGAAGAAAGGCGCTGGAGGACACTGGCTGCATTTCCACTGACCATAGAATTTCAAAATTTGATAGTTTGAAAATGAATTTGCTTACTGGAAACACGCCAATTAAAAAAAAAAAGTTTTTCGCTAAAACATCTTGGCACTAGAATGAGGTGCTTTATTTTTCACTGCATTGAAATGTATTTATTTCGTAAAACTGCAAAGGAAACACTTTCTTCGTATCACACGAGTCACATGATCGACAATCGGCTGTTACTACTGGTGGAAACCACAAAGAAGATGACAGGAAGTGGAAGACACAGCATGTTTTTTAATGACTTATCGTCCGAACAAACTTTTTCCAAGTGTGATTTTAAGTGCTTTTCTTATTGAATGGAAACAGCACAATTGTGAGGTTGTGTTTTTTTTTTGACATTAGCGGAATACAGACAAAGTTTGAACGCAGCTACTGATAGATGATTGGTTGCGTTCAACCTCAGGAAGAACACAATTAGAAAGTATGAACTAAAACTTGCTTATGCACGCTTGTATTTCAACTTTGTCAATAAGAATACATGACATGTACATCATTTACCAGACTTTAGAAAATGAAGTTTTAGATCTTCAGTATTCTCTTTTCAGACACTAAGCAGTTGGGCAGTTTATCCTCTGCATTTACAGTTCTGTTGTCTTTCCCATTTTGAAGATTGTCCAAGAACGGAGTCGTTCCAATAAATTCAGGCATCAAAACGTTTGAAAAATCAAACTTTTATCATTCCCTGACATCTATTTGAGAAAGCTGTGTAATAAACCCTTAGATACTTTGATGAATCAACTCAGGATTCATCCAACTCAAGTGTGAAAGGTCCACTTTTTAATCAGATTTTTTATGTTGATTGCTATGTTTAGTGCAGCATTGATATGGACACTCGGGGAGTATACTGACCAAAAAAAAAGAGTTTCTAAAGTCAATACTTGAGAATAACTTCTTCACAATTAAGAAAATAATATCCTATTCACATTGAGTAATCATACCTTGACTACGTTTTCAATCAACTTTGCCAAAATGTTGAAAGGACAACAGATGAAACTCTTAAGAGTTTAGAAAGTCACCAAAGACGTTATGGTAAGAAGGCTAAAAGTTTAGTAAAATAGTTCCTTAAATCAACAAACTGAATGTTATAAACTGAAATGATTTCTGATTGTAAATCAGAACGAAAATGTCAGAATTACAATAGCAGGATAAAAACATCAATACTGATGTTAATTTGAATCCAAAAATAGAAACGAGCAGTTGAGTGTAATGTTGTGATTATTGATAAGGACAAACTGAGGCGTATTAACACATTTATAAAATGTGTTAATATACATTTTATAAATGTATATTTATAAAATGTATATTAATACATACATTTATGTATGTGTTAATATACATAAAATGTGTGTTTTATGTATGTAACTTTCTTCTTCTTCAAAAAAGAAGAAGAAAGTTCTTCTTTCTTGTGATGATAATTAAGATAACAAGGGTCGTGTTGAATAGAGGGAAACACTGAAAAGTGGAAAACATATGAAATGTGACATCTGACCACCAACAAAGCATATGGCTTGATGACACAACGTGCTGTGTGTCATGTGACCCACAGTTTCTCCAAGTACATTTACAGAACCTTCGACACTTTAATAAAAGGAGTTTTGATTTTGATATGTAAGAAGTTGCCATTTATGTATAATTTTAATCCAAAATTACAAAAAGTATATATACTAAAAAATAATAATATATATTTTTCAGAAGGGCACTTTTTATTTCTTTATTCTAATTAACTAAATGCATTGTGTGAATTTTGGAGGTCTACCTAATAGGATGGAGGGGTTTTCTTTTTTTCTTTACCCATGAAACATTTCCAAAGCAGACTGTTAAATATTTTAGACTTTTGAGTAGTTTACGCCTACATTTCCTTCTTGTTTTGTTTGTTTTGCTGTAGTAGCTGGAGTCAACAAAGTGTCACGATGTCAATCTGTGTCAGTCTCAGGTGGGAGAGACACACAGCTGATTTTAGACTCACTCTACTGTGGCATGTGAGACAGCAGAGGTTTTCTGAACATTAGTCATTCACCGAGCGCCTGCTCGTCTCACACTGAGCAGTCAGTGTGAAATCTGTCTTAAAGGGCTAATAAGAACTTTGTTAATCAGCAATCAGGAAGGAAATCAGACATTTCAAAGACATCTCTGATAACCTTTTGGAGGCTTCAGCCGAGATCCTCACGGCTAACTCCACTTTGGGAAGTGTTTCTTTAAACAACAGGCAGTTAGCCGTCTAAAGATTTTCACAGTCTGTTGTTTTTCTATTCATCTCATTTTGGCTGTTTCATGCCCGACTGTCTTTGTGTCTAATTCGTCATAAAAAAACAAATCTCCTGCTGGTTTTCAATTCATAACCATTTTTATCAATTAATCAAATTTTGGGGGTTTTGAAGATTAAACTTTTGGAAAATCTGTTTCCATATTTCAGAGTGATGTCAGCACAAAAGAGCTGGTAGCGTCGAATCTCATTAAACCAACTTTTTTCTTTTAACTTTAAGACATTTCTTCAGGCAAAATTGAGTCTTCATTCTATATCATTTTCATAATACAGCCTTGGTCTCCATCGTACAACTCACAGAAGGGATGACTAAAAGGAAAACCACTTTTTCTAAGATATTTTCTCTCATTTGTAATTTCTTTTCTTTGAAAAGAAAGCAAAAAAAACCCAACTAAATCTATTAAAATTGGAAATCTAGTATGAAAAAAAATCTGATTGTAATTTTAAGCCACATCGCCGAGTTCTAACTCACACCCAATAGAATAGAAATTGTAAAGTATGCTCAATTATGATATATATTGATCTATGTATCTATATCTATATTTAAGGTAGCATAAATCATTTTGGATATTATTGCTTGCTTGATGCTACTTACATCAGTGGTTTTTCCAGGCGACTTCCCAGGGAGCCGACTATTTCACCCAACGTACAGAAAGCCTGGCCCAAGAAGTCCTGCATGTGGGAAAAGCATGAGAAGCATCAACAACGACATTGTTCATATTTACCATTCATTTTTCATATGTAAATGTATCGACATCGTTAAGTGTATGCAGAAGAACCCTTAAGCAACGATCCAGAAAAGGTTTCCTATGAAAAATGGATGCCTTCCTCATCTCTAAATGATTCATACAGACAGTCAATGTTCAATAAGCAGCTGAAAATAAAGCAGTTAGCAAACATTATGACGACTGTTTAAATTTTCATCGTCTGCTCAAAGCATAAAGGAATGCTCTCGACTTTTAGACGAATTCTTTTAAACCGGTAAGAAGGAAAAAAAACAACTAGTTAGTCGCTCAGTTTGAAAAACTTGCTATGTGTTCTCTAGTGCCAAACGGCTTGTGGTTGAAGGTGATGGTGTGTGTCCCACACTGGAAAGATGAGGCTTGTTGTCACTGGAGGTAATCTCCATCCTGATTAGATTCTGAACTCAACGCCAATCCCATGTCTCCACTATCAGGCCCAGAACTCTGACCTCTGAAGCGTCATCAGAGACTTCAACTTTAGGTTCAGCTTCCTGATAGTTTGATTAAATCCAAAGATGCAACAAAACGGCCACTTTCCACCCAATCTATGTGCAAAGGTTTTAAATGGAAGAAACAGTACCACTGTTATTCATTTGGGACTTATTGTGATGTATTTAGTTGCTGCCCTCTGACCTCAGAGGAACTAACCTCGTGAAATAAAGATTGTAATTCTGTTCAGTTTAATTTGATGTGTAGGAGAGGAATGAATATAATCGGTCAGTCAGGCAGTATAAATTTTTGTAGTCTGAAGTGTTGATAATTATTTGATATCTGAATAGCTATATATAAAATCAATCAAACTTCAGTGTGCTGCTTGTCCCAATGACCACCACATTGTCATTTCTCATGTGTTTCCACGACAAATGTGCACAAAACGTCGTCTAAATTCCGCTAATGTCAGACAAAGACAAACTCTCAATTGAGATGTTTCCGTTAAATAAGAAACGCAGTTAAAATCACACGTGAATGTGTTTGTTCACGCGGTGAGTTGTTAAAAAACATGCCACACCGTCATCCTTCGACTACTTCCTGTTGTATTCTTCTTCACGGTTTACGCCAGGGCCAGCGTGAGGTGATTGCTCTACAATGAGATACATTACAGTGAATGTAGTCTCAGTTAGGCTGTGTAAAATCGCACAGGGAAGTAACAGGGAAATCCGCTCACACCAAAATATAGCAACAACAAATAGGGAAAAAAAAACAACAACAAAGAAACACAAAGCGTCTGGTTTGATGAGTCAATTCAAGCTGCGACCTTTAGACTCAGAATTTGGAGTGGGAAAAAAAAATGAAAGCATGTGGAAGAATGCTGCAGGCTGACAGTGATGGTGTAATGTGTGGAATATATAAATACACATATTTTATATTTCTTTTTTTGGGGGGGCACAATTTAGAGACATTAAAGCAGACCTGCAGACAAAAGCGGGGCAACCCATGTGTACCTATTAAAGCGGCCAGGGTGAGTAAATGAAGACTTAAAGGAACTGGTGATTGATATTTGCTAGAATTTAAAAAATATATATATTGTGTTGATGTATTTTAAAACCTGTGCAGTTATAAATGTGACTCAACTGTCATGGCTTCCTGACCACACAATTTTTTTCTCCTGGTACTTTGATGAGGAGCTACAAAAAGGCAATGCTGCACAACACAGAACATGAGAAAGTGTTAGCAGAAGAAAGGAAACAATCATGTTTAACTGAGATTGTTCAGGAATGTTTTGGCCTTTAACACCTAAACCAACAGAACCAGAGACCGGTGAGCTAGTTAGCTGCTTTAGGGTCCTGACGAGAAAAGAGACAGTTTAGAAAAGACGACCAGCAAGAAGAGCAAAGCACTAGAAGGAGTGTGTGTAAAGTCTGTTTACTACAGACCCTGAACTATGTGTGTATGCACTGATACTGCGGCCTCCATTACCAGATTGTGCATGCATGTGTGTGTTTGTGTGCGTGTGTGTGAATGTGTGTAAAAGTCCTTGACAAATGAGCCATGTTGAGTCCAGCGGGCAGAAAGCAGCTCCAAACATCTTTGCTGGTGCTGAGTGCAAAAACGGAGATGGCAAAAACATTCTGGCCTTTCCTCATGGAGTGTGCTGCAAGCTAACTAGCAGCCGCAGCCAATCGGACGCAATGCCTCGCAACGTCCAGGACCAGAGGTTGAGGCAACTTACATTAACTGGAATGATGATGGCAGTAGAAAAAAAAAAAAAAAAAAAACCCAAAAAGGTTCAAAAGCTTCCACAGCTCATTAAGCTTCAAACTTAAATCACCCAGAGAACGTGTATTAGTTCTTACAAACACGGTAAAACAATCCATGGCACTCTGTCTGAACCTAACAAGGAGTTTTAGGTCACTTCATCCAAAAGGAAAAACTAATGAAAAGTGAAAACTTAAAGGGGAAGAATTATGTGTTTTCCAGCCACATAGTGTCATTGTATAACACAACCACATAACTACGTTACCTTCAGTTGTTATAAAAATGCTGTATATTTCACAGCATATGACTTAAAAGAAATTTGATATTGTAATTTAACGCCTTCATATTGGGCCTCTGACGCTTTAAAAACACCTGCTCTTTCTGAAACCTCGCCTCCAGGAAGCCAATCCAATTTGCGTAGTTATACGGCCAATGGAAACGTAGCTAGTTTTTGATGTGGGGCAGACACTGCAAGAGGTGGAGCATAAGTGTAATATATATGTTTTTAAACAATGTATTTATCCATCTTTTGTACTGTAGGTATGTCTCCATAACATTTAAAGCCTCTTAAATTGGTAGAGTGGTAGAATTGATGTCTTGCAATCTGAAACGTGTGGGTTTATTTCCACCTTCCTCCTGCCACATGTCAACATGCCCCTCGGCAACGCACTTTACCACAAGTTGCCTATTGATCTGTGTATCGGTGTATGAATGTGCGTGCATCTGGGAACACAGCGGGGTCAACGTGGCTCTGCTGTAAAGTGCTTTGAGTGACTAGAAAGGCACTATAAACTGTAAATTTGGTCTATTTACTGTCACATGTCTACAGAAGATACAGATGGAGACATAGAAGACACTTTCCAGCCATCTTGTAGCTAATGTCTATGCTGCAGTTTACATTTTTTTTATACTTGAAACTTAGATGTTTTACTTTCATTCCAATTGGGAAAGCAGATTGTGGGTGATAGTTTAGTAAATGATTATTTGCCTCCTCCAGGTCTCTACTTCACTTTTATACTTTTATGGTATTACAAGGAAATATGTAGCAAATTGAAAATGTGTTGTGTGTTTTAGACAAAGTTTTAATGAATTTTGACGCAAAGTCTCTGAAACCTAATCAATTTATTCAGAGAGAAAATAGAAGAGTATAATTACACAGTCACTGGAGCGTAAAGTAAGTTTGATTGGTATGTGCTACATTTAATTATAGCTGGAGATATCTTTTACTGACGAAAATATTGAAAAAAAAAATGATGCTTCATTTATTTTAGGACATTTAATTTATGTTTTCAAAATGTTCTACTATTTATATTCTGATGCTAAAGAAATATTAAAGACATTATGTCTAACACAGTAGTAGGGGTGTAACAATATATCAGACTCATGGAATGAGATGATTTTTGGTTCTAAAGAATAACTCAGCAAATTTCAGCAATACGTTTTGAGGAAATTTGAGGAAATTTAGACACCACAGCTATATATATATATATATATATATATATATATATATATATATATATATATATATATATATATATATATATATATATATATATATATATATTATATTGGAAGTCCCACAGGATCTTAGCTCGGTCATTCTCCACCACCTTTGGGGGTGTTCCCCACTTTGACCTCGGGGCTTCCAGTCCATATTCTGCACAGATGTTTCTGTACACTATGCCCGCCACTTGGTTATGTCGTTCCATGTACGCTTTCCCTACCAGCATCTTGCACCCTGCTGTTATGTGCTGGACTGTCTCAGAGGCCTCCTTGCACAACCTACAACTTGGGTCTTGTCTGGTGTGGTAGATCTGAGCCTCTATTGCTCTGGTGTTTAGGGCCTGTTCCTGGGCGGCCAGGATGAGGGCCTCTGTGCTGTCCTTGAGTCCAGCTTTTTCCAGCCATTGGTAGGATTTCCTGATATCAGCCACTTCAGTTATTTGTCGGTGGTACATCCCATGTAGGGGCTTGTCTTCCCATGATGGTTCCTCCAGCACCTCGTCCTCTGTTCCCCATTGCCTGAGACATTCGCTGAGCACATCGTCCGTTGAGGCTTTGTCCTTGATGTATTTATGGATCTTGGATGTTTCATCCTGGACAGTGGCTCTCACACTCACTAGTCCTCTGCCTCCTATATATATATATATATATATATATATATATATATATATATATATATATATATATATATATATATATATATATATATATATATATATATCATAACTTCTGTTTTAGCATGAAGCCATCGTGGCTTTTGCATCATGTTGACCCTTCTGGGCCACTGCAGTTTTTGGCTGGCCTGAAGAGCAATCTCTGTCAACACAACAGGGCAACTGAAAGACCACTTCCTTTCTTATTTCAAAATAAGAGTCTCAAACATGCCTACAGTCATTTCAATGGAAGTCGCACAATGTGGTGAAGGCGAATCCTTGAAATGCATAACTACAACACTCCTAAACCCTGATGGGCGTAGCTTAAGATTCGAATAAAAGACTGTTCTGTAATTGAAGAGACATCCATAGAAAGAACTCAAAGAGCTGCTAATGAGTCTGTACAAAGAAAATAGCAGCCTGTCATCTGTAATGTTCTGTTTGCCATGATGATTTTACTTGTAAATGTAACAATTATTATTATTGAGAAACAAGATTTTAGCAGAACAGATGTGCGGATGAGTAGTATTCATATTTCACACTTCAGTACATCGATTTATTTGAAAAAAATTAAATAAAAGTATTAAAACATGTAAATGAGAACAGATTCATAAACTGAGGTCTATGTGAGCATGGAAAGAAGGAAGATAACAGATGGCCGTCTTAGCCACATTTGCTGCAACCGTGCAAACGGCACACAAAGACAGTATCCTATTATTGTAAGGACACTGCCAACAAAAAATAAATAAACCCAAGCACTGGGACCTGGGCTCCTCGGATGCCAGCAGCGACTGCTTCAGCCAGTAACACAACATTTGGCATCTTTTGATAAAGCCGGAGGGATTTCAGATTTCGCAGGCGTAGCTCCAGCAAAGAGGGACTAGTGAATTATTCGAGCTAGATTTGTGTGACTGCATGCTAAATGATGTGTTAGGTGAGTTCAGAAGCGCATTTGTAAGAGGAGCAACAAAATTGATCAAGTGGCTGAAAAAGGGCTTTTAAGGCAATCTATGAGCTGTTTTCTAAAGTGAAAGCATCTCTGTTGACTGCCTGCCCTTTGTAACTTCTTAAAGGGGCAGCATTATGTGTTTTCCAGGCACATAGTGACATTTTATAGCACAATCCACTAACTATATTCACTTCAGCTGTTAGAAAAAGATTATCTATAATAAAAATATGACTTAAATGAAAATTTACTTTGTAATTAGCACCTTGAGTTTGGGCCTCTGTCTCTTTAAAAAAAAAAAACTCCTGCTTGTCTGAAACTCCTGCTTCAGAAAGTTATCACAACATGGCTCCTCTGTTAACCTTTTAACAACGTTTTTACCAGCGTTCCACTGAGAAGAAGCTCCTATAATGAGCTCAACTGATGCGCAGTTCAACCGGGTGTTTGCCAATTGCTGCTGGCTAGTCTGAAGGAGCTGAGTGGGGGAGTAGCAGGACAGAGCTGCTCTGTGAGGTGGAAGGTCAGAAACTGCAGATGTCCAGAAACACTAACCTTTTTTGTGATGGCTCAATGGTTTACTATTGTTGTTTTAAAGTATTTTGCGTCATCAATGTGTCATGTTTCTGTTCTTTTATTTTCCTGTAAAGCCTTTTTTTTATTATTGTACTGATTATGAAAGGTGCCACACAATTAAAGGCACCTAAAAAAACTCTGCAGAAAAAACCCCATTAGGTTACTTCTGAAGGCAGATGATTGCACTGGTGTTTTGAATAGAAGGCTGAATACAAACGCACAGAACACATTTTATGATTTTCATTTACAGAACTTTTTTTTTTATCCACGCATACCTTCCAATCAACTTTACAGTGATGCACAGCTTTGTGTTGGTCTATTGCACTAAACTCCATTAAAAGACTCTGAAGTCTGTAGCTGAGATGGGACAAAGTGAATGTGACAATGCAGGGCATTGTCGGTGCTCCATGATTAGTTTACTTTTTCCACAAGCATCTGTGAATATCAATGCATACCAATTTTAGAAGAGAAAGAAATGTAACAAAATTCACCAGACAGTGGTAAATTACTCAGAAAAAAACTCAACGTCTCATATCTCCTTCATTACTCTGAAGCAAACCCCCTTCTTTGCACTTCTCCCCTTACGGCTATTTTCACGCAAGGTATGCACGCCATATGGCGGGGAAGCGCTCTGTGCATCTGCTTTGACGGGAGGATGAAGGCATCTTCAAAGGCTGCCACTGGAAATACTGTACTCGTGTGCATTTCTATCATTTTTTTTCCCCTCCTTCTTCCAGTTATTTATAGCTGTGCGACAGTGGATGGACTCTGCTTGGACAATGGAGCCACCACCGAGTGCCAGATCTTAAATCCCACACATCCACAGTAACGACAGGGTGCAGCCAAGCGTCCCTGGCCTTCTTGCTTTGAGTGAGCTTTATGCTCTCGCACCGCTCGGAGCGCACAGTGGAAGCCGGAGGGCACGCTGGGCTATCGGGCCGAGGATAGCAGCTCCGTCAGCAGTTGGCAGTGAGCACGAAGATGAGGGAGGCGTGGAGGGGAAAGGACGGCAGATTAGCGCAGAGGTGGAGCAGGAAAGATAGGTGAAACTAGAGCAGCAGGCTGCTAAAAGTTGTGTCGGGAAGTGACAGTAAAGGGTGGAACTAACTACAGGTTTAATAGACTTAGACTTGATTTGTTATTGCACAACCACACGACAGTGAATCTGGCAACAAAATATCGTTGCTTGGCTACCGGAGTATACAGAAAAAAATGCCAAAAAACCACGGTGTAAAATTCATCTACATTCCTTCAATCTTGAAAAGTCGCTGTGATCCTCTAGGCGAAACACTCGGTTTCAAATCATGCTGCCTTTGTACAGCAACAAGTAAATATGGTCCTGTTGTGTCAAAATGAATACTTGACTGATTACTGAGCCAGCGAAGGAGAAACTCACGTGTTTAGAGAGGTTGTCACTCTTGCAGTCCAAGTCGTACCTGCAAAGCAGAGGAAGGAGAGAACACATGAGGAGTGAGGCTGCAGGAGGAAGATCTGAGCTGCGGATCGCGACAGATCAGGCAACCAAAACACAAATTAGTGAACACAGGCTTTAATTGCTCACCACCTAGCATAAATGCAGGGCACGTCTTTACTTATCGCTGAAGGAGCTCTGCGATGGCGGCAATAAAAGCTTTTCGGAGCAGGGTTCATTTAGGGGGGTGCTATCGGCGTTGTGGATGTGTGGCAGCTTATTAAAAAAGGATGGAGCGAGCGCTGTTGCTTCCCCCCCACCGCCTGCCAAACATCCCGCTGTGCATTAACGCAGTAGGTGAACTTCATGAAAGTAAAATGGTAAGAAGGTGAAGATCCTGTGGATCCTCACACCCACTACTGAACGTCCTTATGGAGAAGCTTGTTATACACAAACACATTTACACACTCACAGCTGTTTGGATCCAGGTGATTATAAAATCCTTTTGTGTTTTATTTACCGTTGTCATAGCAACTGAACTAACGGGCGCCGGGAAGGAAAAAGATCGACGGCGTTTCTAGTTAGCTGAGGTATAAAGCTACTGCACAGGAGCTGTTGCAATCTGATGTTATGTACAGATTGTTTAATATACCGTCAGTTATCAGCTGTGAAGTAAAACTGTTCTAGAAGTTGTTGGAAAGTAATTAATATTGTTATGATGTTTAGATTGTTTTTATGTTACATGAATCGAATCTGTTAAGCTATATTGTGTCTGTGAACATGTTGGTGTACAGATAAAAAAATACAAATATATGGATATTCCTTATGCAGTAGCAGATGGGGTAACAAATGGCAGTTATTCTGAGACTTAAGTGTGTGACATAAGCTGTACCTTTGTATTAAAGGATCTAAAACTGTTTATTACAGGAATAAATATTGTATAGAATGACAATGAAAATAACATGGACACAATGATATTTTGAAGAAAGATCAGAGATGGTGCTGTTTGGAAATGTTTAATAAATGTTTAATCAGAACAGATTCCAGGAGGATTAGTGAAGCACAGATTTGTTTCTGCCTCATCACTCCTACCTGTTCTTTACTTTTTACAGGAAAATCAGCATCTGTTACACTGACACCAGTCCTGGTGTGTGTAACATATGCTACAATCACAATCTTTAATATGTTTTGTAGAGATGTCAAAGCCTCCATGGGGACAAAGTGGAATTTGATTTTGGGCCCCTCTATATCTGTTAAACTCACTGCATCTCTGAATAGTGCTGTTTATATTATATCCTACATGAATATCATCTAGTAGTGGCAAAAGCAACAAAAAAAAAACAGTATGCTTTGAACTTAAGATGGAATACATGAACACGTATTCATGATATGCTTTGATTAAACGAATTAATCTTCAGTGTAATTCCAGTACCAAAAAATTAACTTTATACCAGGTGAGTCTCTCTCACCTGAGAATGCGAACCTGTACTGGGCTGATTCTGTGCCTTCAAATAATTTTAACAGCTCCTGCAGAAGATTCATAACTTATAACTTAAAAGTCTGAAACAGGAACAGGTCTGAAAAAAAAAACAGTGTGTGTGCTACACTCAAGAGAGAGATTCAATTGATGCATCAAAGAGTGATGTCATCACTGCTGATGTCACTGTTACCATAGGAACTGAACATTCTAATGATGCATTCACACCAAACACGTTTTGAGCATCAGGTGAATCTGGTTTACCTTCAAAGTCTATGTGGAGCGTTGGACGTGCTTGATGAGTCAAACGATCCAAACGGCCGCTAGACGCTCGGAACGCGCCACAACGGCCCTCGACACGCCTCCACATAGGCTTTGAATGTAAACCAGATACACCTGACGCTCAAAACGGATTTGGTGTGAATGAGCCATTATATGTCTGGTGTCCTAATATGATGGACTCATTGCTTTAGGTCAAGGGTAACATTTAGATTTAAGATGTGAATTAAGTTTTAATTAATGATAGGGTTAGGAATAGACTAGGTGGGGTTAGGGTTAGGGAAAATGTCTAGGTTAGGCAAAATCACAGCTACTAAAATGAAGGGAAATCAATGCTAAGTTCTAATATGGGCTGAATAGTTTTGACAAACCTGCATTGCATTTAGTTTTCTAAATCATTCTACAAATTATTAATGATGATATAATGTTAGGGTGTTTTTCCGCCAATTGCATATCCTCACTACACTAGTAGTCTAATGTGTTGAATGTGCTGAGACAACATTCAACAGAGAATTTTTGGTTCTGATTGGTTGTTTCTGGACAGTAGCAGAGTCAGAGTGATTTTCACAGATTCTCTGTTTCATATTCTACTGTCAGTCACTTTTAACAAATATTCATCCATCCATCATCTAACACAGTGTTTCCCAACCCTGGTCCTCAAGGCACACTGCCCTGCATGTTTTAGGTATTTCTTTGCTTCAGTCCAGCTAATTTCAATCGATGACTGATTAACAGGTGTTTGCTGAACTGCAATCAGTTGAATTAGGCACATTAAAGCAGGGAAACCTCTAAAACATGTAGGACAGTGTGCCTTAGGACAATTTAGAGAGACCAATTAATCAATTCATTTTTGAGAAATTTTATCTGATCAGCTTTTATATAGGATGAATGTTTCTTATGCTGTTTTGATTTCTGAAACTCATCTTGTGTTTTCTCCATTGATTTTGGAGTCAGGAATTTTATTTGCATCGAGGGCTGTGTCTGTTTTTATTTCCTAAATTCGCATAAGGCCTCGAATTTCCTTAATGCCCAGTTTTAGCAAAACCTGGATTTAGATAGTGACCTAGGTTAGTGCCACTTGGGCGTGGGTCGGTGTAAAGGCTTAGCCGGGCATAGACTGGCCTTCACACCTTTCATGCAACCAGTGGAGGTAGGTCGCATGGATGTCTGTCTTTCCTCGGACCTCCCTGGTTGATTGGAGATCTGTCTTACCTCAGACCTCCCTGATTGATTGGAGGTCTGTCTTTCCTCGGACCTCCCTGGTTGATTGGAGATCTGTCTTACCTCAGACCTCCCTGGTTGATTGGAGGTCTCTCTTTGAATGGACTCCTCTGTTTGCAACCTGGGAGTTAGTTGGCGCAAAGGCCGAGCCAGGCTATTCATGGAGACCCCCGGTGACTTGAAGGTCTGTCTTTGCTCTGGTTGTAGGGAGCCTTCTGTTTGCAGGGGGCACTCTGGTTCGGCAGAGACTCTAGGATGGTCATTTTCCAGAGCATGTTTCAACTTCATCTTCAGGTCTGCAACCTGACCCTGCAACGATATCACTGTTTCCTCCTGTTCTTTGAATTTGGAAGCTTGCTCTGTGTGACTTTTGAGCTGCTCCTCATATTTCAGTCTCACTCTGTATTCTTCAACCATTACTTCTATCAAACCTTTGTTGCGGGAGGCGTATTTTTCAGCCTCCCTCTTAAAGTACTCCAGCTGTTGAAGAATGGTCTTGTCTGCTGTACCTTTGGAAGAGCAATAAACCTTTGACACATCTGTAATCTCGTTCACGTTTCTTTCATGTTCACGTTTACCTTGCATGTGACGTTCTTTTTCTAACATTTTTTGCAGTTTTTTAATCTCCTCCTGCTGTGATTTTACTTCAGCCTGACATGCAATCCTTCGGTCTCTTTCCTCATGGAGATCAAATGTCTTACTCTGCAATTCTCTTTTAAGATCGTCTACCTGCTTTGTGAGATCACGGATGTGTTGGCTAGTCTCTTCCACGACTTCCACTGAAGGGGAAATCTTGAAGCCAGCAGAGGGACTTCTTTCCTGCTCGACTTCCAGTGATGTTGGAGTCTCAAAGCTGCCGGAAGGACTTGATTCCCCCTGGATCTCTGATTCAACTTCCGGCTCAATGGGGCTGTCTGTGTCTTCTTCAAAAGGGAAAACGACAGCGTCGTAGTCGACTTGGATGTTGAGATCCACCATGTCGACCCATGAAAGCTTAGCTGGAAAAGCTTCATGTTCACAAACAATCTGTTGTTGCTTCATGTCTAATCAATATCCTGCTTGTTTCGATTAATTTCGAACGTGCTCTGAAGAGTGATCTGTCGCGATAGAACTGTGGAACAGGTCTGAGAAAACGCTGTCTGTGAGCTACATTCAAGAGAGAGATTCCTTTGTGGCATCATAGAGTGATGACATCACTGCTGATGTAATTGGGTGCGTTCACACTGCAGCCTGAAGTGGCTCAATTCCGATTTTTTTGACGTAATGCGACCTGTATCCGATCTTTTCATGGCAGTGTGAACAGCACAGGTCGGATTCTTTTTCGAATGTGACCCATATCCGATACGTATCCGATTCAAATGCGACCTAACGTCCAGGTTGCATTCATCCGAACTGAACGTCACTTTTTCACAACAAATCTCACTATTCTGCGTCCTGATAAGCGCAAGTGGGAAGAAAAACAACAACCATGACGGATTATATGAGGATTAAGTTGTTAATATGCTGCTCCGGCCGGACAACAACTTCAAATATGTAAGCTAAGCTCCACTGTTAGCCTCCATGTTTACTTCCGCAAACACTGAGCACTTCTTCTTTTTATGGCGGTTGGCAGAACACTTAGAACGCTGACGCTATTGCACCCTCTACTGCGCATGCGGGACACTTTCAGGTCGTTTGCCCGTTCAGACTGCAGAACGCATACAGGTCGCTTTTACTGGCAGTGTGAACGGCCCCGGCAAAAAAATGGGAATTGCCAAAAAATCGGAATTGAGTCACTTCAGGCTGCAGTGTGAACGCACCCATTGACTGAACATTCTATTGTGGCCTGATGCAACCCAGGTTCCAGACGAGTTTAACAGGGGGGCATCGGCTTATTTTGGGTGGGGCAAAATGAATACACTGCAATAACAAAATTACTCAAGTAAAAGAAAAATGTGCAGTGCAGTAAAACTACTCATATAAATACCTTTTTTCCAGAAAAATTACTCAATGTAACAACTACTACACACTTTTGAACATAAACAATGTCATCAGTAGCCTACAGGCTACTTGTTAACAAGCCTAAGGTGCTGTATTGGTATTAGCTAGTCATCATTTAGCTAGCATTGCCTGCATCCAACAGCTTTACTGAACTCAGTTGGTTAGTTTGGGGTAAAAACTCTGAAAATTTCTTTGTGTTTTGCTGGTTTGCTGCCATGATTCTAACACACCTGAGTAGCTCTGCACAGCAGCAGCAGGTCTCCTTCAAGGTTGCACAGGTGTAAACCCAGCGAGAGCGTCTTAGCGCACATGTTGCATTTAAAGGCGGCTCGGAAAAACAGGTTATGACGTGTTAACAATTATTAAACAGTTTTAACTGCTGAAAAAAGTGACAGAAGGCACAGATATGGGAAGTGCGAAAGTCCCTACTGTATCATATCAATAAGGAATTACAGAGAAGTTGGCCACTTTAAGGTAAAAACAGCAAACAGCTTCCAGTCCAGGGGGGCACGGCTGACTCTGTGGACGGGCAATGCCCCCCAAAGCCCACCCATGCCACCGGGTCTGATTATAGATACTCTATAATGGGCTGTGGTTGCCACTAAATACATCTTGTACTAATTAGTAGCGTGTGCTTTTCAGTGACGTTGCTGTTATATATGTTTATGTTGTTTAGTCGGTTCTTATTTTTTTCCTCTCTCTCTGCAGGTGTAGAAGCAGACTACTCGGGTGTTTTTTTTTGTTTTCTCTTTATCCTTCCTTCTCTCCTGTATTATCTCCTGCTTTTCCTTATAGCTTTTTGCCCCAATTCGCTTCCTTTCTTTTTTGATCCCTGCTCTAATTAATCAAAATTTATTGAAAAATAAATTTATTGATGAACAAAGAGAAAAGAAAAATAGTAAAAGTAGCAATCCCGACAATACGGACAGTTCTGAGGGGCTTTAATTGGAATATATCAAGACACCAATAAATCTAAATTATATCCAATAAATGCCCACCACTAAACCAATGCAATTTCTACTAAAGTTTTTTTTATAAGTATATATCAATTAGAGTTTTATAGCGAAAGCTTTAATACTCCACTGGTCAAAGTGAATCTGTTGCGCTCCCTCTGGGCACCCATAGCAATTCTGACGATTATACTGCCGGACAGGAGGACATAAAAACAACAAATAAATAAATAAAATAAAATAGGGAAGCTCTTTCTTCACCCACCAGGAATAGTCAATCTCAGACCATTAAGGTGACAGTAGGGGTTGCACCAATTAGTCGACTAGTCGACTAGTCGATTCTTTTCTCTGCACTGACTTTTTTCTGGGCCAGTCGACTAGTCGCAATTACATGACTAAACAGATTTTTTCCCAGAAAATGAAAGAAGGTGGACTAGGTGAGTTCGTCAGAAAGCTCAAATTGTATAAAAATGTAAATAATTTAATAATTACAAACTGTAAATTACAGAATAGGCTACCGCAATAGGGGCGTTGCGCGGCGCGGTGGTTAGCGCGGCGCCCCGCATACAGAGACTTTAGACCGCGGTAATCAGGAGTCCGACTCCCGTCCTCCATTCGCTGGGCCCAGGCCTCTCTCCGCTCTCTCTGCCCCCTTATAGTCAGATCGTTGTCAAATAAACTAGTGCCGAAAAAATCCTTAAAAAAATAAATAAATAAAAAATACTACCGCAGTAATGTGTTACAAGGCGTCATGATGTCAGGCTTTTTTATCCATCCAACTGATCAGGGTCACCCTGCGTATTGAAGCTTTTAACCTGACAGCTTTACGCTCTTATAAAGATATGGTTTAACTAAATCTGGAAACTAAATCCAAGCTTCATCCTGAGGATCTGATAGAGGCGATCTCGGCCGCCGTCCGCATGTCGGTTCAGAGAGCAGCTGCTGAGTCAGCAGAGCCTCCTGCTGCGCATCGGGCGGAGGAGCAGCAGGAGGTTTCGTTAAATTCAACTGTAACCAAACGGGATCCGTTCATAATAAGTTTGGTTTGTGATGTTCCAAAAGCACCATTGTGGTCAGTGTGATAATTTGACTCCTATACGAGTAACTATCCAGAGATCATCAGCATCAGCCGGTGTTTGGGAAAAAACAAAAAAAAGTCAGACCCGAATTTGTACAACGAACTTTTCTCCCTGCTCACGAAGAATGATCTGTTTATTGCTCTTTTAATTCTGCATAATAGACTTAGTAAAAGCAGGAGAAGGGGAGTGTGTGTGTGTGTGTGTGGGGGGGGCGGGGGTCCATATTTGCCGTGAAAATAGCTGATAACGCCTCCAAGTAGTTGTGAAGGGTTTTTGCGCTTACGTCACTATGACGTCACCGCGACTAGTCGACATCGACTCGACTATTATCATGATGTAGTCGACCTTACAAAATATGTAGTCGTTCAACCCCTAGGTGACAGAGGGTGTTATTTGTGAGCATAAAGTCTCCCAGATAAGAAAATTGTGTATTGTCATGTTTTTTATGTGTCCTCTGCTATAAGAAAACATCTGCTGATGTCCATAGTTCATTTTATTAAGTCAAATTTTGATCAAATTTGCTGCTGCATGTTTCCCCAAGCTAAGCTTCTGCAGCAACAACTTGTTTTTTCTGTTTCAGAGCCAAACAACCTTCAGAATTTAATCTTCTATTTCAATCATATGTAGCATTAGCTGAAAGAGACTACCTCAAGACAGACCATAGAGGTGTTATCATCACAACAATGTGTCGACACTAAACAATCAAATAAAACACAAAGTAAAATTTTTAGAAACTTGAGACTTCCAGCTGCTTCCATTCACTGCTATATATATATATATATATATATATATATATATATATATATATATTTTTTTTTTTTTTTTTTTTTTTTTTTTACACAAGTGGTGCACAGCTAATTACAGCCATCTGGAAGGCCAAGAAAATGTAATATATTAGGATACAAACACATGGGAAATTCTACCAGCATAATCTGCACTGAACCATGTATTTAAAAAATAAATTCTTTAGTGTGCAACTTGCCGCAGCTTGTAAAAGCGTAAAACCAGATAAATGTCTGAGAAATACTCCAAAGTGTGTCACAATGCAGTTGTTTCACTTTTTTTTTTTTTTTTTTTTTTTTTACCAAGAATGGATTATATTTCAAAAACCTTGTCCCCATGAATAGTTCACAAACATGGCGGAAAACAACTCCCAGTAAACATAACACCATTTCCCTGTAGCTAGTCTCTCCTTCAAGCATTTCTCGAATCCTTTTGATGACTTTCAAAATGCATGTGATATCAGTGACACAGCCTTTGCTAAATTATGTAGTTTGTCTTACTTTTTGTTTTTGTTTTCAGCCATTTTGAGTCGTCTGGCCTCACTGTTTGCACCTGTTTCTTGTTCCCGAGATAGTGCTATACATATTCATGCAATCTGTGCCATGTCATCCCATCTGCTAAGACCAGCTTTTTTTTCTGTTAGACCCTCTCTAATTCCTTGCATTGCAACTTTGCTTGTTATTTTTCAATCAGCTTCTCATTTACATTTTCCTGTTGGGACTCGTATATTTTAATGGTTTAAGCTTTAAAGTAACATTTCATCTCAGATTCCTCCCTTTGGAGGGGACATGCATCACTGCTTATTTGCAAAAATCCTGATTCTGAGTCACATTTTACAGCACATGTTCAGCTTGGCATGCTGATTTTGCAACTTCCTGTTATGAAAATGTACATTAACACTTTAAACAGTAAAATGAACACGGAGGGAGACCTCCACGTCATATTGGAAAACTAGAATAAGCCGAGCTATATTTAGCTGCTCGGTGGGACTTTGTGTTGTGCTCACCTTTAGACACAACCTTGGGAAAACTTAAAAAACTTAAGACAGTTGCTAAATATTTTACGTGGCCTTTCATCTGTGAGGAGTTTGTACAAATGATTTATAAGTGCTGCACTCTGGGAGTACTTTAGCAATTTGACTTTACTTTCGCGCATTTGCTGATGCACAGTGGGGGTGAGGGTGGATGAACTGATGCTGAGGAAGCAGAGATACTTCTCATTCAGTGCACTCTTCTTCTAAAAGCAGGTGTCCACTTTATTCATAATGGAGCTGTAGCACCTGGACAGATATTTGGGTGTATAATACAAGTCGTGGCTTGAACTAAGGTGTGTGCATATTTCCTTATGGAGCCGTATCAGTCATCTTAGCCTCCCTCTGATATGAAAGTGTTTCATAAATAAAACAATTCTATCCATATATAAATAATTATTAAAATACACATTTTTTTCAATTTTTTTTTACAAAATGAGGGCTATTTCGCATCTTGTTCTCAACACATTTCATGTGATTGCGTGTGACAAAACATTTGATGGTTTCTATGACAACGCCCCAACAATCTTTGCAGTTTCAGGAGTGCTGCACCCTTCTGAAAAACATAATTTTATTAGATCTATATTTGTGTTTATGAGGCTCAGACTGATATATTTGCTGACTTTAGCAGCAATTCCCATTGCAAATATGTGCAAGACTGTCGATATTCTGCTGATGTAAAAAAAAAAAAAAACAAGCACAATTTTGAAATTGCGCTGTTTCTATTCAATAAGAAACCCAGATGAGTATGTTTGTTTGTGGAATAAGTCATTAAAAATCATGCGATGCCCACATCATCCAACTACATCCTGTCGTCTTCTTCTTGGTTAGCACAATATCTGGACATTGCAGTTTTATTAAATAAACCAATTTCGATACCGCCAAAACAAAAACAAAACAAAACAAAACAAAAAACCACTCTTCCTAGCGCCAAAACGTTTTATAGAAAAACCAGAGTTTTTGTTTGTTTGTTTGTTTGTTTATTTAAATTGCAGTGTTTCCATTAAGCGAGTTTATTTTTGAAACACAGCGGGTTAGGAACCTTTAAATGATTTCTGCTATGTTACGTCTCTTCTTTGTAACCCAACGGTACATGCCGCTAATCAGATAAACTCATTTAAAACAAACATTTAACCAAGCTCGCATTTTTTCCCATTTCACCCGGACCACGCGGGCCGCACCGTTCACCTACAAGTAGCCGCCGCTGCGCCACGCGGACCACATAATCCGCTTGCCTTCTCCAGAGAGCAATTTATCAAGCTTTGTTTGCTTGCAGTGACACACAGTACCTTCAGCGTGTCAGGTGCGCGTCAATGTACGTGTGCGGCGGCGCGCGGCGGACTGTGTAAATAGGAGAGCCTCGGCAGGCAGCATGCCACGTCTGATAAGGCGCCCGCTGACAAAAGCGAGTGGATGCTGTGTGTCACGGCAGGACGGAGCGCTGAGCTCTGCTGCGGCGCCGCTTAATGTACATTCCATAGGAGTGAAGGAGTCACGCCGCTGTTACGCAACGTGCTGCCAGCTAAAAGCACAGGTGCGTTTCACGTTCCGTCCAATGTTCATGAATGATTCATTTATTTTTATTTAATTATGAGGGACAGAAAGGTAGAATAAAGGGGGTAGGAGGGGGGCGGGGGGACATGTTACCCATGTATGTATGACGGATTCGGCTGCACTTGTTCACACACACAAGCAACACACACACACACACACACACACACACACACACACACACACACACACACACACACACACACACACAAGTGTTTGCTGGACAAGATGTCCCTAGGCACCTTGTGACTTCACATTAACTGTGTGTGACTGTGTGTGTGTGTGTGTGTGTGTGTGTGTGTTTATGTAGATGACATCACTCTGCATCGGCACTGAGCCAGACAGGATTTCTCTTGGTCCTGTGCGGTTCGTCTCGCTGGGGGAGCGGGCCGCTCGGAGCTCGGTTTGAACCGAGCGATGATGACTAATGATGGTACACAAACAAAACGGGGCCACAACAGAACTACAGCAGCCCTGGCACTGGAGCGTGGTTTCCTAACAGCTTTCCGAAGCCCTCCTGAAGCCTTCACACTGATCGTTACGAGATGCCACGCAAATGTGGCATTAGCCGGCTATGTGTACAACAATGAACAACACACTGGAGATGGAATATAAAGATTTGTTTATGTCATTTCTGTGTATAATTTGAAAAAACAAAAACAAACAAAGCAAAACCATGCATCCCATTTTCACTGATATGACCAGACTAGAATACATTCTCCATACTCTGCTGTGTCCCAGTTTAAATGCGCTGAACTGTCTCCACCAACTTCATCTCTAAACATAGAAGTGCTTATTTACTTTTATCCACCCTGGTGCTAAAGCTCAATTCTCCATAACAGATTCTCACATTCTCACCCCCTTATAACCCTGGAGATATTTACTCAGCTTCAGCAGTCGACTCCACGACTAGTGGATGTAGAATAGAAATGTTTTGTTTCTTTGCCTTACTCCTTACTTTCTTAAGCAAATCGCTTCTTCTACAGACATGTTGCAACATGACCTCCCGCTCACAAGATCGGTGACTATCATTGGCATAAGCTTTCAAGTTGTCAACATGAGGCACTAAATCTTAAAAGTACAAATAGTCAACACTGTGACAACTAGATAGCAAGGTCTGAAGGTATCACATTTCACAGGTTAGAAAAGAGTTTAAATTAAAAAATATGTGTATCAAGGGAGAGGAGATTAGCTCAGTTAGGCTAGCTTGACTTTGACAACCTAACATGTAGATATGCTGTGGAATTCAGTGTTTCAGATCAGTAAGAAAAACAGGACCACACACCAACTCTCTGACAGGTCATCAGTAGAGCAGGTGTTTACATGAACTAATCAACCACTACAGTGTTCAGACTTATTAATTTTCGCAAAATAAAAGACAAACCTGAAAAAAACAAAACAAAATTGGACTGAATATTCTGTTGTATGTGTGGGGAATATCAGCATGTTTTCTGGTGTTGAATCCTAACACACTAATGGAGTTGTTGTCAGTCAGCTGCTATAGCAATGGATCAGCGTAGTGTAGTCGACACATAGAGCGAGGAAAAAAATAGAAGTTGTTTTGAGTTATTCTTCAACAGTTTTTCTGCGTTACTCTCCCTTTACTGCTGCGCACCGCACTAAATTATACTAAATAATAGCTACATCTCCGGGTTTCATTTTATTAACAGAATTGTTTTACCACCAGAAAAAATGTCCCAAAAGTCAGTGGCCGGCGGACATCACTTACTGGAATATAAAGGCAGGTGATAGCCTGAGCCATGGAATCAATTACCCATAAAATCTATTTTTCTCTGCACCTCTTCGACAATCCAATCCCAACCATTCTGTTAGTTTTGAGGGATTGCAAAAATGAGAGCGCAGACTTTATTGTTATTTTCACAATAAATGAAAAATTCTGCCAATGATAAAAATAAATGACACAACAAGTATTTGCCCATCCCTTGCTGCTGTTGTGTTGCTTCATGGTTTTACAGCCCAAGTCTCCGCAGCATATAATGTGTTTAACAGATACTCAGTTTTCAGTTTTTATGGTTACGACCCACAAACTTCTCCTGTTTATTGTGTAAACTGTTTAATAACCAGAGGCTGCATAAACACTGCTGGTTTATGTTCTGTAGTAAAACTGGGGCAGTAATAAATTTAATAGGATCACCTGGGAGATAAAAATATAATTTTTCTCCTGACAGCAGCCTATAGCTCCGCAGAACAGAAAGTGATTTCTCATAGCGACAGGACAGACTTACAGATTCTGCAGATAACAAATTTTGCTGGACGATAAATTGTTTCAGTAATTATTGCGATAATCGATAATTTTTCAAGCAATATGTTGATAATATAATGATATTGATAACACTGACATCTCATTGCCATTTTCACTTATGTGTCTTTGTAAATGACAATAAAATAAGTCTAAGCCTAAATATTGATGATGATATAATAATGCAAGTTCGCTCTCTCAAAGACTGATAAAGTTTAATTTTGTAACCTTTAGCTGGAACTGGGAGATATCTAAAGTATACGACAACCAAAAACAATGACTAAAATGGAAATTAAAAAAAAACACTACAACCGTAACCATAAATAAAATGTATTATGAAATGTCTATGACCAAAATTGTCCTTCAAAAAATATTAATGGTTAGAATGGAAATTATTGAGCTCATTTGCGTTTATCAGGTGGTTAACTGCTTACTGCAACAGGCTTTTTGTTTTGTTTTGACAAATGTCTATAAATATCCGGTTCCAAGTGAGGACATATTTTTATTACCTGCTTAAGAAGAAATATTTCTAGTTTAGTTAAATAAAGTGAATACAGCTCTATCCTTCCTTTATTTATTTATTTCTTTTTTTTCTTTTGCAGGGATTTTCCTTCAATTTTTTTTTTTTTAGTCTGATCCAATTTAGCACACTTGATTAGAGAACCATCCAGCCAGGGGGCTTCCACTGGCTTCAGTGAGCAACACAAGAATAATAATAATGATTAAAAAAAAAGAGACCGCTTATCTCACTGCCAGTCGCTAGATAAGAGTTAACAGGATTTTGCAGACTTGGAGAGAGGATGCAAAGCGTTGTTGTGGCTTTTGTGCACGGAGGGAGTGGGATGGTTTGTGTTTGTGTTGAGCTCAGTGCTGTCTGCCTGTATGGATGTCCTAAAGGCACTGGAACCCTTCTGCAGAGATAAGAGAGGTGGGAGTAATGCGGAAGCTACAATAAAAGCAACTTCCCGACCTCAGGACAGCGTCAGAGGGCGGCGGGAGGCAAGAGCAAGCGCTGGTCCTGTGATAAGGAATGTGAGAGGTGAGAGAGGCTGCAGGAAGTCTGGGCGGGGTGGACCCACACTGCTGCACAGCCTGAACGTCTCACAAATGTGTGTAAATACGAGTCGTTTGTGCTATATTTGGGACAATTCTCTGGTTTTTGAATGTGATATATGCAGTATAGGCGGCAAAACCCCCCAAAACCCCTCAAGGACACACACATGCACACACTATCAGTCACACACTATCAGTTTCTATCACTTTCCTGCTTGTCAGGGATTCTAGCAGTCTGATGGCAAATACTAGGAAGTGTCATTTTTAAACATATTTCTATAAACAAGAGCTGAATTCTGACCCACTTTATTGGCTTTTACTAAATTAAGAAGGCTAAAATATTGTTGACTTGCTCTTAACTAGAAAGAAGCCAGTGCCTTTAAAAATGTTGCTGCTCTCCTGAAAAAAGCATAGAGTATTTTTCTTAGCATCTGTATCTCGTTTGAAAGTTCAGCATCGTAACAATCCTGCAACTAAGTAATTTTCACGTTTAATAAAGTCAGATTTAGATATACAAAACTAATCTGATTCTTGAAAATGTATTCTTGTATCATTATACCACTACTATTATATTAACTGAAACTAGTCTCAAGACAACAATATTATCGTTTATCGCAATATCTTCTTGAACAATTTATTGACTGGCAAAATTTGTTTTTGACAGGCCTACCTGAGAGATGCATTGAGTTTCTTTTGCTTCATCTTTAATGTGTCAAGTTTACCGTTTGTCCAACTGTAAACTTGAAAAACTTTAGTAAAGTTCTGTGATATTACAACAAACTACAGGCAGAATTAGACGTGGTTTCTTTGTCTCTACGTTTTCTCTAATAGCAAAAAGCTGACCACTGCAAATGACGAAGGGTCAGATTCCGCATGCTTTTTTTTTTCTTAGGTTCTGACATTCAAACATGCACAAGATCAAACGGCTAGCTATCTCTCTTTGACCTTCGGCGCAACCTCCTGCAGCTTGTAAGCAATGTGGGTCCTTAAGACAGTCCAAGATACTAACAAAGGAGTTTTCCATATTTCATGAGCCGCAGTGTAGCAGTCCAACTCTGTGTGAGGAAGCTGGTTTCATTAAGGAGGTTGGGGTTATGTTTTTGCAGAACGATTTGACATAAATGCATGTGTCAGATGTGGATAGTGTGAATCATCGTGATGCTGATCAGCAACCTGAGCCTAATGAATTAATTACCAAACCATTTAACTGCATGTCAGTCATAATCACATTACTGATGCTGTAATTTCACATCAAATAGTTTGTAAGCCTGTTTGAAGTTTCTGACAGTAATGCTAAGTCTTCTTATTTAATCCATAAATGTAAGTAACAGCAGATTAGTGTTGGATGCAACAATGCAGACATGATCCAGCATGAAAACTTCACTTTGAATGCATCGCACAAATATCCATATATTTATTTTAATTTTCTGTCTCCACTCTGGGGGGAGTACAGCCAATCAGAGCCAAGTAAAAACAAAATGGAGCTCCTGGATTGGAAGGCAGTCATTTACCATTTTATAAGCTAAAATATATTTTTCCCAAATATAGCATGCCATTTGGGTATATGAGCCTGAGTTTGTGATGTTCAATGTAAATTAATAAGAAAAAAATCAATCGACAGCAAACATCTGAAATCATTATTTCAGCTAATTCTGATCCTAAAATGAGCGTGAGAAGGACCGCACCCCCACGTTTCCACCATACTCATGTTTTATGCATCATTGCCCAAAAATCATCACAAAGCTATAATTTACAGCAACAGCTGTAGATTTAACTAAATTAGATACTTTTTTTTTTAATTGGCCAACGGGATTACAGCATGAGACTCTTCACCTGGGCAAACACAGATTAGCTGATCCCGCGTTAACATCAAGCTCGCCGTTTAATCAGAACCAGACAGACTGAAAATGCAGCCAATACATCAAACTTATTCATATCACCGCTCTCACTTCATGAACCTACCCAGTTGGCTTTTTTTTTTCTTAAATAATGCTGATTTCATACAGGCGGTATTGTTGTAGCTCCAGGTATGTTGAATAGCGATCAATAAAGTCAGCGTGTCAAAATTAAAGCTCGACCTTCATTTAAAACGTACAAAAAAAATTAAAAAATTAGGAAAATGTATTAAAACCACGCAGTACAAAAAGCGTCCAGTAAAAACCGTGGAGGGGCGTGTGGGGGGTCACCAAATGAGCGGCGGCGAGGCTTATTTCCGCCACGCGGGCCGCAGAAATGACCTGCTTTAGCGTAGCAGGTTCCAGCCGAGCGGTGAGCTCTGGGAGACTCGGCACTGACCCTCGGCGCTCAAGGCAGTCAATTAAAATTGTATGATCAACTGTGTCAAATGCTGCACTTAGGCCTAAAAGGATTCAAGACCGAGCAATCTTGTGCATCTGCTGTAAAAACATGGTAATTTGTTACTTTCATAAGGGCTTTTTATGCACTTCTTAGCACCACGGAATGTGAGCGGGCTTTAAAAGAGGAGGAAGAAGACAAAATAACGTAAATATAAGTACTACTTCAAATCACAGATGTGTCTAAGAGTACACTTCATTACATAGAAACAGCTGGAAATAGATTCAAATTGTAGCAAAAATGTGTTATTGTGTCCAGACTTGTGTTTTGACTTTTACTTTAAATGAAAGTAGAGGTTATAAGCAGCAGAAAAACTTCTCTTTTATTTAGGGGAGTGAAGGCTTACATCTCTGGTGCCTGCCAACTATGAATATTTCAGTCGCAGCTCAACTTTGCTAAACACAAAGCAGCACTTTCACTCATGGTTTTGCACACAACCTCCACCCCCCCACACACACACACCTACGCACACACACACAAACACAAACATGTACACATTGACACGTATTAGTCGAGTGTTAACTCACAGGTCAAAGCGAAGATTCTGCCTCTCCTCGAAGAAGTAGTCCACGATGAATTTGCGGACAAAGTCAGGATTGAGGGTGTTGTCTATGACTTCTGTCCTGCCAAACTGAAAGACAAATCAACCAATTAGCTTTTACTATTGTTTTAGTGCTTGACAGATTATTATTGTCACTGTAACATAATATGCATTGTTGTAAACACAGCAAACAACATAATTTACCAAGTTTAAAGCAGTTTAAAAAAATGTATGAAAAAATAGGTGAATAAAAATATATTTTAAAAATCCATGAATATTAGGGCCAGGACTTAACGTGACCGGAACCTTTGTATTTGCGAGTTTCTGGTACCCCCGTAAATCTGACGCACAAGCGACATCCGCAAATAACACATGCACAACCAGTGTTCATTTTTGCTTAAGAAACAACAACAATCTGACGGGACTTCGGAAATGACTATTTTTGGTGCAAATTGTGCTAAAAGGAGTTGAACTGTTCAAGTGAGGCAAAACTATTCAAGCCTAAAATATCATCTCAATGCTGTCAATAGATTTCACTGGCGATTAGTTGGCTAAAAAAAATGTTAGCCACTTTCTGGAGACAATTCATTTAACAACTTAAACCTTTTTGATCAAATATTAGAAATATAAAGAAAATGAAAATAAACAAATATTTCAATTCCTTTTTAAAAAAAGAAAAACATTTCGTAGCCTAAAATGCAACAACAGTGCTTTTCTTTAGTGAATGCTGGATCATTTGTAGCAAAGGATGCATCTGATTAATAGTTTGCCAACAAAGGGTGGTTAACATGACATTTTTTGTTGTTTCCAAAATTTGAATGAGGTAAAGCTAAAAGCTAAAATTAAATCTTAAATGTAAACTGTATACATCGTTGGTACAGTTTTGGGTTAATATGTTGTTCTTTCAACAAATGGTCTTTGTCTCCAGTTTTGCAATTAATCAATTACTAATTCAGTTGACAATTATTTTAGTCAATCAATGAATTGTGGTTAATCAACCAATAATGATCAATTGATTAATCATGATCAATTGATTAATATTGGTTAATCTATTAATCATGAATGATCACGATTAATCGTTTCAGCCCTACCAGCTTTTAAAACATCTTTATGCTTCTACAGCGTGTGACTGGGAGCCTAGCCAGCCGTTCCCCAACCGTCTCACTTGGTACTCACCTCCCTCCATTCTCTGTTGGCGATCCCTTGAGTGTACAGAACACAAACTGTTGAGAAGGAAACAAAGGAGGGCAGAGAAAAGGAGAGGGTTAGATTCAACTGAGAGTATTTAACAGCAGAGAAGCAACACTCTGAGGCCAGCCAAGAGGGAGTTCTTTATCCACATCCTGACGTGACAGAACCTTGTCCTAATTAAATCCAGATGGAACTCCACCTCACAGCACAGTGATATTTCACGGAGTTGGGGAGCGGAGGGGTGGGGAGTGAAGGACAGTATTCTGATGGGACTACTCAACGTTTGTAGGAGTCTGTGAGTGTTTCCTGAGGATGGACCATGAGAGAGAACAGAGCCAGGCAATCAGCTGTCACTAATGTGACATTTCATTTGCATTCAAGCAGCCTTTACGGTATTCACAAACACGAGCCCCATGTCAGCCAACATTAAGTCAGAAAATCCAGTCATACAACACACTTTTACATGTGTTACCTGGCAAAATGCATCCAGGAGGAGAGCCCCTAGTGGTTGGAAAAAAACTGAGATAAAGAACTCCTGTTTTACTTTTGAAATCCTATATCAATTTTCTTTCCTGTTGATTTTTTACATTTTTTTTTATTTCATGTTTGTTTCATTTCTTCCACTAATGCAGACTCCGCAGATGTTATGGTAAGACTGTGAAGCAAAATAAAGGGAACATGTCAGTTTGGAAATAATGAAGTTCTATAGAACAGGAGCCAATTCCGCTCGATTCTCATCTCTCTTTAGTGTTCAGTTTTAGCATTTTATTGTCTTCTCCAGGGTGTACACTGCCTCTCGTCCCACTGTGTTTTTTTCAATGGAAACATCAATAAATTTGAAAATACAACTACTGCACTTACTGTGTAGAGTTCTGCAATACAAATCACACTTCTTTACGTGATTCATGTTCTAGACAAGTGTATTGCAAATGGGAATGTCTTGTAAGATCGTTTTTTGTACTGGTAGGGCTATAACTGTTGTGACACAGTTATAGCAGTCAAATACATATAGTTACCTGAAAAAGAAGCAATAAATAGTTCTTATTGTCACTTTTGTCATCATCACAATAGTACACAAGGCAAAAGTGATAAAATTTTAAGTCCATATTGCCCACTCGTAGTCAAAAATTTTAAGATTGTAGATGGCATTATTAAAACGTAATAATTAGGGGTGTACAATACATCAGAACCAACATTTGTATTCACCGAAAATACTCAATTTTAACCATATTGGTATAGGCTCGATAAATAAAACTGTGTAAGTATTAACAGCCAATATTTATTTCCAAATTTCTTTTTTGTCAAAGTGTCAAAATGGTAGAGAATATGTATAATATATCGGATATCAGCCATAACAGCAAATTAATGAAATATCGATAGCGGCCCCGATGTTCATATCGGTGCATCAATAAGGAGTAGCTGTTGTTTTTCTGTGTAAAATAAAGGCAATTAGATGACATCATAGATTCAAATTTTTGGGTAAAATACTGTAATACCTTATTGTTTTACTTTATTGTTTTAATCCGATGACAAACCATATTTCATTAATCAATCGATGTATCCTACTCCAATCGATATGCTATACCTTGGGAACCATCTAACAAGAACACATCACAAGGAGAGCAGACTACGTGTTTCCAACACATTCCACCTGAACAGCTGTAATTACCAACTCTAATAGACCAAGAAAAGCAACCTTTGACTGTCCTTATCTTGTTTTCTTATAAAATATGTGAACAAACCCCAGCATGGATACATCTGGCATCTTAAGTTCGGTTCAACATCCCCGCTATCTTTGGTTCTGACTTGGAAGACTTTATTAAAAAAAATAAAAATACTTTTGATTTCATGACATGAGGTTCTGATTGCAGAGGCAACACCTTCCGAGGCAACGTGCATCATCATTACCTGCAGCATTCATTAATTGCAAATTTATGCACATGCTAATAAATGAGCTGCTTACATACTGATGAATGGACATGAGAGAATTAATCATGAAATTATGAGCTGTTGAAGATCGAGAGCGAAAATTATCTCCAGTTTCAAAATCAGATCTGATTAATTCTATTTTTTTTTTTTCCTTTGAACAAGTTTGATCATTTGGACAGGAGCTGATGAGCCGATATGTTCTGGATTTTACTGATAACTCGTGAAATAGTTTTGTTATTTTTTTCCTTTCAAACTCCTTGAACATATAGCTTTGGTGCAAACAAAACAAAACAACAACGCCCTTGTCTGCAGCATGAATGCAGAAAAATGTGAAACAGGGAAATCGTTGACGGCGCTGTTAACTCTGAAGGACACCAACAGGTCAAAGGAATAAAGCAACAAACAGGAAGGCAAAGATCTTACGAACACATCCAACACATCAAGCTGATGTGTTGGAAAGTTTTAAGTGTAAGAATGTTTAAGGGAAGCCAAACTAACACATTTAGGATTTGTTCGCTGTGTTTATGAACGATAAATCTCAGAATGTGTTCCAGTCAGACGCAGGGCCGCAGGTGAACCAGGTGCCGGGGTCGTTGGCACCGAAGGCAGCTCTTTTCAGTAGCGCAGCTGTTGAGAATCTTAATGCATGTTGATAGAAGGGTGTCGGAGCGCATCTGACTTACAGATTGCTGAGCAGCTGAAGAACGGTTAGACTGTCCAAGCACTTAATTCTACAGGATGTAATTTTTTTTACATTAAAAAATGTGTTTTTTTTACATAGTTAAAACTACCATTAAGTCCTGACAGCATAACACAGAAAATCTGTGGGGGAAAAAAATCAAGCTCCTGTGCCTTCCCTTGATAGTCCTGCTGTCATCTGCAGAAATACTCCACTCTCTAAAAACAACCAATCAGAACCAGGAGGAGGGCCTTAACGCTGTCAATTAAGCTTGTGTATGTGCTGCTCACATTCTCCCCCACTTGCTCTCTGCTACACTACAGCAGGTGCATTACAACAGAATAATGGATGGTCAGGCTAGTTAGCATGGCCACCGAAGACTGTTGTTTGACCACCATTTCTACGTACACAAGGCACGTACACAAGGTTGATTGACAGCACTAAACCACTCCTCCTAGCTCTGATTGGTTGTTTTTGATTGGGAGCGGTGCATGTTTTTCAGACAAATATGTAAAAAACATATTTTTGCAAAAGTTAGGTACTGCAGCTTTAAGAGAATACTTTGGTCACTCCTGACCAAAAGTAACAAAAAGGTCAGTCTTAAAATAGAAATTCAGAAACCTAAGCTGTTCATAAGAACAAACCCAACATTGCTCAAATGAAACAATTCCACAAGGAAGAGTGGGCCAATATCTGATGCAACAGTTACTGCAAAGTTTAGGTGTGGCACACCATTTATTTTTTACGGATTACTTTTTTTTTTTTTGCATTTGGCCAAAATGGTTTGGATAGCTTGATAGCTAGTTTGGAATCAACACGCTACCACATTTGCATCATATAAAGCACTGATTGAGGTATAGACCTTGCATTACTAACAAAGGCCAAGAACAACATCTGTGAACAGCAGTAGATGCATGGCACACATAGTGGTGCGTTCTCCACCTAAAACCTCGTTTTCCAGATTACTCCAGGCTATATTTACTGCTACAATGTAGGCAGTACAGAAGGTACATACATACTTTGACAGGGTTCTGTCTGCTTAATGCCCTTTTCCAGTCAGCTGAAGGAAACACAAGGGATGAAACACACACACACACGCATGCACACAGTCACAAACATGCAAAAAAGTAAAACACTGGAATGCTGTTCAGCTTTATAAGCTGATATGAATAAGGTCTGTGAGCTTGCCAGTGGCCTGAGATGTATGTATGTGTGTGTCTGCGGTAGTGAGTGTGTGTGTGCGCGGCTCTGTCGAGGCAGTCTAATGCTGTGTGACTGGGGCCAGTGCTGTCAGCAGAGCAGAGACATGGACGCAGCACAAGTGCCTCCTTGGATAAGCGTTGGGGCGGGCAGGGATGCTCATCCTCCTTTCCTTTCCCACCATCTGACATTTAAAGGTCCAATCCACAATTCTGGGAGCTCTGCAGTTTTTGGCTTCACCAGCAACCAACCACACAGCTCACAGCAGCTCAGGCCACGATAATCGTAGCTACGGCAGCGTCTGACAGAGCCGTCCGGGTTGCTAGCAGAAACGCAGGAGTGAGCGATGTAAACGAGGGATTACGATAAATCTTGAACAGGACTGAGGAGAGGCGTCTGTGTGGAACCTTATGTGACATATGAATTAGAATGGTATGGCTATGAGGCAAATTGTTATAGAGTAGGGTTGAAACGATTGTGATTAATCGATTGTTGAAATAATCATCAAGTAATTTGCCGATCGATTAATCATTAATCAATTAAAAAAAGGTTGGATATTAACAATCCGTACTCTGAACCACTCTGATGTCAGCCATTGCATATTAGTTCATTTTTGTTGTTGTAGTTGAGAATTTCCATGAATAAGATACATACAAACGCGGATTTGGGACAGTTGACTTGTATGCAAAATGACAGACTGTGACCCCTAAAACCAGAACGGCTCTAAGCGACTGGGGGATATTATTTACTGGACTCACATAAACACAACCTCTACAGTAAAAATGGGCAAAAACAAAACGGCAGATGGCTCATAACACTGGGGATATAAAAAAAAGAAAATCCAAATCAAGCAGGCTTATTATACGTTCAACAAAAAATGGTTCATTTAAATGTTGGACAGTCAACCGCGAACAAGTTGAAGGAAGCAAACCAGACGACAGAGTTCTGTGTCAGGATGTGAGTCTCACAGGTGAAAGTTTTCTGTATTGAGGGAAGCAAGTTAACAAGTAATGGAGCATCTCATTTCTGTAACCTGAGATCTTAGGATGTTTTTAATCCTGATAGTCCGGTGGACTCGGTTTGATTGGGGACCGAAGTTGCAACATTTGTTACATTTTCAGCTGCTGCAGTTTTCTGTGGCACTGCACTGTGTCAAATAAAGCAAAAACCCGTTCACCTCATCACCTGTGGTGGTGCTGCACCGAGAACTACTGAAGGATACGACACAAAAACCTATGAAGAAGAAAGACACAGAGCGTGACTTCCTTCTTCATGAAATGTAAATAAAAATAGTGTCAGATTTTAGTGGTTGTAGGATTTCTTGTTTGTCTTTAGCAAAAGACCATGAGCCGTTTCTCCAGCTAGCGGTAGAAAGTCGTGTTTGTTACGGTTGTGTTTACCCAGAATGCCCTCCATTGTAGTCCACTTCCTGCCTTTGGAGCGGTCTCTGATCCGCTTGGCTCTCATATATGCATTCATACCACACCAGACTTCACTCCAGCCAAACCAAGACATAGGTTTGTAGGCGGACCAGAGTTCAAGCTTTTGGTCTACATCAGAGTTTGATTAAGCTACGTTCAGACCGAACAGGATTTGAGTGTCAGAGGCGTCTGGTTTACATGCAAAATCTATGAGGGGGCTGCAAGAAGGCTAGCGGTGCGTCTCAAAATGTGTCTTCTGCTGAGCGTATGAAGCACTTAGAGCGTTCAAAGCACGTCCAACGTAGCCAACACTGCAGCTGGAAAATCTGAATCTTTGCAGATGGAGCTTCAAACAATCAGAGAGACTTCGCTATATCATGTAGTGGTCTGTAGTTGGTGTCCTGCTAGGAGATTGAGGCACCGAGAAGGGTCAGCAGGTCATCAAACTGGGCTCAGGTGAGATGAAAATGGTGCTCAAAGTGACCCTCATCAACCCGCAGCCAGGCTGTGAAACTCAAATTCACAACGCCTATGAACTGTCCTGTGAATTCAAACAGGGTGCTGAGGAGCTTGATGATGACATTTTCTTGCTCTCAGTGAATAAAGCTGCAACACTCCGTAATTCGTCTGCCATTGTAAAAAGAGAGCAGGAGAGGAAAAAAAAGGCAAAAGTCAAGAGGCTCCTCCGTGCCTTGCTCAGATGAGGGTCAAGAGTGATTTTGACGCACAACATCAAGCGTCCGACTTGACACATTGGATGCGTTTTTGATGCGTTGGATGCGTTGGATGCGTTTTTGACACACAGAACACATCCAGTCTGATTTACATTCACACCTCCCTAAACGAACCAGACTTTCTCGACAAACAAACGAGAGTTCAACTAAAATGAACTCTCGTTCATTAAACACATTAAAGGTGTGAATGCACCTTTAATGAAGGTGTAGATCAAAACCTTTTAAAAAATGCCAGACTAGTAGTCAAATGAAAACAGCCAAGCGAGTGAGGTGTGTGTCTGTGCAAGTGAGGTCGGTACTTGTGTGTGTGTGTGTGTGTGTGTGTGTGTGTGTGTGTGTGTGTGTGTGTGTGTGTGTGTGTGTGTGTGTGTGTGAGAGTGATCTGGTTCCCCTCACTCACATTGAGAGCAGAGAACAGTGACGAATACGACCCCTGACATATGCAAATGCCCACTGATTCACACAGGCCAAACAGTGTGGATCTGTGGGTAATGTGTGTGTGTGTGTGTGTGTGTGTGTGTGTGTGTGTGTGTGTGTGTGTGTGTGTGTGTGTGTGTGTGTGTGCGTGTGCGTGTCTGGGGGAGTAGGTTGGACTAGGAAAACAGATAAATCAGGGAAAAGCTTACTTGGATCAGACTTGGAGAACGTGTCTCTATCCAGCAGGTTCCTGTAGAGAACAAAGACACACGGACAGAGAAATTAATTACACTTCTCTCCTGCCACAGCAAAGGAAGTTATTACATCATTAAAACTCTCCTAATTAGCTTCCTCGCTGACCCTGACAACTTGTTTACTCCTAATCCTCTTCTGACTTCATTAACAAAAGCCTTTTCTTCCAATCATCTAGGCAGCAACGTTAAGCAGACAACAACATCAAGCTTACAGTGGAGCTTATGCATATTTCAGCCGTACCACGACAGAACTTCAGTCCTGGGACTATTTTTCACTCTCTTTGCACTCTTCTCTTTGCTAGAAGCAACAGCAGAGGATGCCATGAAATTTACATGGCACTCTGGTTGTGTTTTTTTTTTTTTTTCTGTACACTAGGAGAAATAAATGGAGCTGTGGGTCCTATTACAGTGGAGACGGACCTCAGTGCTGACAGAGGTCTGGATTGACAGGTTTGGAAGGATCGGAACACCCGAGAGATGACGGAAAGGAAATTGTGGATAAGCTCCGATTTAGGGTAGAGAGACCTGTCTGGTTGGATAAAAATTTATTAACTTTTACCAGTCCCTAAGGCGGAGAAATGAGCACAGCCTTGAGTGGCAGCCCTTAAATTTTTAGCATTTCATGAACGGCCACTTGGGGTTGAGCTCCAGAAGCAGTGCAACCTCGCTGCAATCCAAGCTAATAGCAGACAGAAATCTGTTTACAGGTGGTAGCACCGATAAATCCACCCCGATTTCCTTCACTTTGGGGGATCGATGGATAAAATCTTAACTGTTGATCTTATCAACCTTTACAAAGAAGTCAAGTTTATTTGTATAGCACATTTCAGCAACAAGGCAGTTCAAAGTGTTTTACATCACAAAAACATAACACAATAAACATTACATTTTCACATTACATCATCAGAATCATCAAATATTTCGTTCAATGTTCCACTTACTACTAAAAGGGAACTCTAACCAGGTGGGGTTTTATGCCTGATTTAAAGGAACTCTGTGTTTCAGCTTTTTAAAGTTTTCTAGATGTTTGTTAAAGATTTGTGGTTCATAGAAGCTGAATGCTGCTTCTCCATCTTTGGTTCTGGTTCTGGCCTACTAGTTCTTTAGTCCTGGAAATGTCTTCTATCAGGTGACAGAAGGCCGACTTGGTAACTGTCTTTATGTGTCTCTTGAGGTTCAGGTCTGAGTCCATCACTGCACCCAGATTTTGGGGCTGTTCACTATTTTCTCGCTGTAACAACTGAAGCTGTGTGCTGACTCAAGATGAAGCATCTCTAAATCAGCCACTAACTGACCACAGGGTCATGTCTGCACATCCGCGTCCACTGTTGCCAACTTAGTGACTTTATTGCTATATTTTTAGACAAAATACTCCAAAACCGGAATCGGCAGGTCAGGCTTTTTGGAGAACAGTGATCGGCCAATAAACTGCAATTGGTGATCCCCTAATGGTTAGTGTTAAAAATTGTTTCAGATTTGATTAAAAAAAATATATATATTTTCATGGAAAAAAAACTGCATATGTTGTGTTTATGCAAAGAAAAAAAAACTTGTATAATCACCATGTTCCATAGGTACCATGGATCAGGACACAGTTCTGTGTTCTAAATCAGGTTAATCTACAAACCAAAGGTTGTATGCCTATGAGTCCAGTTTGTTCAGTACTCCCATATACGTTCAGTGATGAGTAAACATAATCAAATCTGCCATTTTCATCCTGTCCTGAAAACTAAAAACCTAAAATTATTAGTCAGAAACCCAAAACCAACTCCAACACTCTTCGGTGTAAAAGTTGATACTAAATAACTCAACGTGGATCAGTGAGGTGTTTGAAAATGAAGTCAGAGGAAAGACAAACAGTGTAGAAATCCACTAACCAGGGAGAGACTGTATGTCAGTAGTTCTTTAACGCTGCTGCTTCTACAGAAGGTGCAAAACCTCAACAATAACAGGAAGGTTGAACTTTCAACAGCAAAACCACTCCGTTTTATTATTATTATTTTTAGCTTTTAACCCCCGTTATGGAAGACGGCAACACACATGGAGATTTCTGTTTTACGCCGACTCCTCTCACACACACAGTGTGACGTCACCTCTGTCTCTGTGAATAAGTGATGGCTAGTCGTAGCAGGGAGTCTGGAAAGAAATTGAGATTTTTGATCATTGTTGGTAGTAGTTTTGAAATGGAAATTTACAATTGACTTGACAAGTCAAATGACTTTACATAAGCAGAGACCAGAAATGAGCCACTGACACAGAAACTCAGCCACACAATGTAGTTATTTTATTCTCTTAAGACATAAGACAAGAGAATAGCTACATAATTAGCCAACTTCTTAGATTTGTTATCGGTTTAGTATGGAAGGATATCAGATTATCTTCTTTCAGGGTGTGTTATTATCAGTGTGACTATATATTATCCTAAGATTGTCAACCAGCAGTTATATTAGCAGACTCATACAATTTGCGACACATAAAATAAAATCAGCAGCACATTTTCTAGCGGTGCTTTATTGAATTTAAAATTGATGGTATGAATCATAGAAAAGATTAAATGATCACGCAGCAAAGCTTAATTCATTTTAATAGAACGCAACTGCAAATTGCAGCAACAGAGTTAAATCAAACTTTGTGCTAATTAAATTGCTAAGATTAGATTTAATTTGTCTGCACTTATCATACCTAAATGATGGCCTACATTTAAAATAAAATATATAAGTGACAATAATTACCTTCCTGCTGCTTTACAATGCCTCCCTTTGCGGTCTGCCTCATGCATAAAGTCTTACAGGAAATGTAATAAATTGATACCTAGTTTCAAATCTTTTGTTCTGACACTAAGTTATGATGTTAAATATTACTCATAAAGGCAATATAATATAAATCAGGACTGAGAAGTTAGTTTAAAAAGGTTTATACAGTTTAACACAAAGCCAAAATGGAAATACTTCAGCAGAGACCCCACAGGAGCAAAAACAGGAACCCAGTCTGGAGCGGATTATAGTGCTCTTTCTAAACTATTTAAAATCTGTCACTACAGTGAGGAAGATTATTCAAAGCTGCAAAAATTAGCTCAATTCTAATCTTCTGACTACTGGACACATCTTAGTGAATTCACCCAAAGCTCAAAGTGTGCAGTACTCAGAAAAAAAGGAAGAGTTACATACAAGCTGCTCTCAATGATCTCAAATTGTCTCTAATAGGCTCAAAATTCTACATACAGGCCCAAATAAACACATATTAAAGACAATTAACGACATGGATTGGTTTCCTGGCACGGGCCTGGATTTAAACAGAACAAGTTAAAAGTCTCTTTTTTCCCCAAGAAAATTTTTAAGTTGCCTCTAAATAAACCAGATGACTTTGAAGAGATGGGACTAAAGCAGAGTTTAAGCTCAAAGAAAAACTAACACCTCCAACTAAGCTTGCGGCATGGTGGAGGAGGAATGATGATTTGGGCTTGTTTTGCAGCCATAGCTCCTGGGCACTTTGCTCTCTTTGAGTCCTTCATGAACTCCTCTGTATGTCAAAGTACTAAAGGGACAGTGTTATGTGTTGTCATTTTACAACACAATCAAGTAACTTTATGCACTTTAGTTGTTAAAAAATGCAATATATATCAACTTAAAATAAATTTGACCTTGTAATTTAACATCTTGACATTGGGCCTCTGTCTCTTTAAAAACTCCAGTTCTTTCTGAAGCTCTGCCTTCAGGAAGTCATCACAACATGGCTCCTCCTTTAATGTTTTTACCAGCGTTCACTGAGAAGTAGCTCCTACAATGAGCTCAGCAGATGTGCAGTGCCAGGTGTTTGCTGCTAATTGCTGCTGGCTAGTCTGAAGGAGCTGAGTGGGGGAATCGCAGGGGAAGCTTGGAAACTGCAGCTCCAAAGAAGAGCTGCGTCCAGAAGGCGAAGCTAGGTCCAGCCAGGCATTTTGCACAGCTGTATGGTTGCCATGGAGATTAAAAGGTTTGTCAAACATTTACTACAATTTATAAATGAGAGCATTAAATATAAAAAAAGCATTAAAAATGCGAAAGAAAACCAAAAGCGATATGCAAGAAATGAATCAGAAACTTTTTGAATGAGAAACTTTTTTGTCAAAGTGATGTCAAGACAACCTGGTCCTCACCATCACTTGGCAGCCATTGCAGGATGGCAGCACAGAAATGTCAGAAAGGAGACCGCCGGTCCCACAGGAGTTAATGTTTCCCACAATAAGGGAACTGCTTCGACATTTCAGCTGTTTCTCACACTGGCCTTCACAAATGTCATGCTGGAGATGGCACATACGGAAGGATTTACAAAACACTGTTTGGACACAGCTGGAGAAACGCAGATGAGCCTGAGCTGTAAGGAGATGATAAGCTTAAGAATACGCAGGTTTGGAACTCACGTAAAAGATAATTAAAACAATCTAGCATTTTAAGATATGGCATGCTGATGCTGAGGCTCTTCCATAAAACTAATGGAAAACCCTTTTTATAATTGCAGACCAGAACTTTGCACGTCTCTACGGGTATTTTATATGATTTATCTTCGGAGATTGAGGTGTTTTTCTTGTTTGCTTGTTTTAAACATACAAAAAGGTCTGAAACTTTAAATTTGCACGTTTGCACACAAGCAATGGATGATAAATCTTTTCTCTTGGCTCAATGGAGGTTCATTTTTGTTTCAAAAAACAAACTGAGGGGCGCTGGAAAAGGCGACTCATGAAGTGAGGGCAAAAAGTTGAACTTGAACAACTTTTAGTTCAAGTTGTGCTAAAAGGAGTTAGCCTATTAGCAGAGCTATCCAAGCATCTCAATGCTAAACACACAGACGTTTCCTTTAACGCTTGAAAGCTGAATAACCTAAATGACAGATTAAAAATAATTGTAGTATCTAGATTTAGTCAATAATTTAGCAACTAAAATATATCCTGAATTGAAAATTAAGCGTGTTCTGTCCATATAGAGTTTTTTATTAAAATGTGACTAATTGCAATTAACTCAATTAAAATTACAGCAGACAGATAAATTAAATGACTTTCAAGTCAGAAGAGACATATTAATAAAATAAAAAGAGTATTTTAAACATTTGACCATTGAACATTTCAGTGTTTAACTGTGTTTGTACTAACAGATTTCTTCTTCCGCAGATCAAAAATAACTCAAGAGCAGATATTAAACAGATCCATTTATTTTTATCAGTCAGCCTTTAAAGGGTTGCAAAGACACCGGTTATTCAGCGTGAGAGACGTTATTCACAAACTGACAAAACACAGAACGGCGGTGAACCGTTCCAGGTGTGGGCGGCTGTACCAAAATTACACCAAGAGGACGCAGACGAGTCATCCAGGAGGTCAGCAAAGAACCAAGAATACCTGCTGAAGATCCGCCGGCCTCGATTCACTTCATGAGTCAGCAGTAAGAAAGAGTCGGGGTAGAAAAGCATCTGAGGGGGAGTAACAAGATGAAAACCACATCTGACGTAACGTACTTAAAGACTGATGGAAAAACATCCTGACTTTGTGGAACATTTTCTGTGGACGACAAAACCGAAGGTTTCGAAATGGCCCGGGGAAAGTTACATACCCAAACTTTAATCATCAGAATCCTTTGCATCTTTGTCAAATATAAAATTTGTTTGGTCATCAGAAGCATTTATGAATGACTAAAAAGCGAAAACGGAGAAAATCTTTGCTAGGGAACATACTTTGTCACGCTGCTGCAGAGTTTCTGAAGGACGGTTCTTTGTAATCCTAAAGACAGCAATCACAACAGCTTGACTACGTCCATATTGTGCGCTACTGCAAGATCCACAAAGACGTAGCAAGAGCAGGAGGATAGAGAGAGCGCGAGAAAGAGAGAGAGCTGCGGGGCGAGCGCTGTCGCACGTCCTGTCCTGTGTATCAAGCGGGGAGCTTTCTGAGACCGTTGATGGCTAGTGATGTATCTAGATCAGGCACTCGTGTTGTGCTGATCCCTGTGTGGCCCAGATGGTGAAATGCCACGCTCTGTTGATTCCCTGTCAGACAACGCCCACTGGCCCTTCTCCAGCTTTCAGACCTTAAATACATGACAATAATATTAAGGTTGCATTTTTTGTTGTCTTTTTTTGCATCGCCGGTGGACAGTCCAGGAGATTGTGCAGGAGCGATAAGTGGGAGACGTCGGCCACTGCCAAAAGGGATAAACGCCCGAGACAGGAATACTCAAGGTTATTATAGTTAACTAAAAAAAAAACAAACAAAAAAAACAACTGAAGTTGAGTAAACATTTTCGTTAACTGAACTAAATGAAAACTAATTGGACCTATACCATGGATTTATAAAAGTAAAACATACTGAAATTACAAAGATGATATCCTTTGTTTTTGTGATTATGAATGTATCAGCCTTTCGAACAGAAGCACACAAGCAGTTTACCATTCACAAATTGCAGCACTCCAGACTCCTCCTAGTGGCACAAAATGGTGACTGCAAAAGTTGGCATAGCCGATGCAGAGAGCAAAAACAAAAAAGATACCAAGGTTTTTGAGTTGTTCAACTGTTTTCCTGCATTATGTTTTCTTTGCTGTGGCGTACTGCACTAATCCCTACATCTCCAGGTCTTATTGTAACGAAATTGTTCTACCTTGTAAACACGGCTACGGATGGCAAGTAAAAGAATCGTCTTTTTGCCTTCGAACGTTTTGCACATGCTTCAGATGTCCAGATGTAAACAATAAGACGCAATGTGTCTGTACATCAATTGGATAAGGAATACTCAACAAAAGATATCATTTCCAAAAAATGTTTTCGATAATTGTTGAACAGCCCACTGTCTCTTGTGGTCTCTCTCAGAGCCGCTGCCATAGCAACTGACTGACAACGGCTCCACTAGTGTTTCAGGAGTCAACAGTAACAAACGAAAACTAGCAAACACACTATAAAAACTAATTAAATTTAACTGAATTAGACAAACAAAAAGTCACAACAAAATAAAAACTAAAAACCCAAAACTATTATAACCCTGGGAATACTGTGCCCAGGTGGCTCCGCATGGTAGGGTGAAGGGAACAAAATATCAAGAAGGACAGGGGAAAAATGGTTTGTGTGTGTGTGCATGCGTGCGTGCATGCATGTGTGTGTGTGTGTGTGTGTGTGTGTGTTGGGGTGGGGGGCAGGCAGCACACACTTCTTCTGTGGTAACCTCCCTATGATTCATTTGCACCCGAGGGCTTCCACCTGGCCCTGACAGAGACGAGTCACACTTTAAAAAGCCCTTTCCTCCACGGGCAGCCTGGGAAAATGCCGGGGCGGTGCGAGCAGAGTGCCTCATACTTCATCAAACATTTACGGCAGCGGTCCTTCCTCAACACCAGAATTACATTTGAAGTCCCACCAGTTACATCACGGCCACCTAAAAACAGCAACTGCAGCTTTAAATACCTAGCTGAGGAGATGGAGGGGGGGACTTCCAATCCGTCAGGGCATGATGCATTCATGTGCTCTTTGGAAGAAAAAAATAAATAAAAATACTGAAGTAGCTATGCTTGGCTTTTAATAGTTGGAGCCAGAAAAATAACCATTAAAATTTTTTTACAAAAGAAACGAGTGATCAAATACAGTTATGTGGAAAAGTTAGGATGACTTATGACAAACAGGGTATTTTTATAACCTTTACGGAAATACAAAACTGAAGAAAATAACTTCAAAATTTCTGTTTCAGAGCAAGTGAGCAAAATTAGAGCATCATTACTCAGAATTTTGAAAGCGGTTTGCCCTGTTTAAACCTCAGACATTTAGTTTTGGTGTGTTTCCTGCCTGCGTCTGGTAAGGTATTTCAAAAAGTTCTCAAAAGAGTTTAAAACAGTAAGAAACATTTTTAAAAAGTCTACCTGTGAAAAACATTTAAAATACGCCCAGGTCTGGCCATCCAAGCAAAGTAACCCTGAAAGCGGACTGCAAGATGCTAAAAGAAGTCTCCAAAAGTCCTACTGTGCATGGACTACACATCTCAGAAAAACTGGAGAGTCCTCCCATCCGAGATGGAGGTTTGGACTTAGAAATGTTTCAGAGTTTCATGCCTCTGGTAAGGCACAAAGCCACCAGTGGATGAGAGTGATCCATCGCTCTCCTCCCAGCCTGGAGAGTCTTTGGCAGGCCTCTCCAGGTCAGCAGTCCTCCTCTCCATGCTGGACATTTGGACCACACCAGTAGATGGCAGCGTTCGCTACATCAGAACTTGGAAATGTTGCTGTTAGAGTGAACGTGAACATTCAGGGTCTTCCATATTGGAAATGGCCTAATAAGTCTTCTGAGGTTGAAAGCCAGCAACATTTGCTTCTCTCAGATCGATTACTGTTTTCTGTTGCTTGTTGTGTTAATACCCACCAGTACACTACAGAGCAGCCAAGAAAAAAACCCTCTGCTTTAAGAAAATCCCAATAAGTGGAAATGCACATTAGGAATAAAGATATCGTAATACCACATGGAATCCATTAACCAGACTAAAACAACATTGAATGTATTTTAACTCCAACATGAATTCTACAATGTAGACAGTTTGCATCTTCCAAGTCTAAGAGATTTCTGTACATCTTTTGTATCATAAAAGTTCTGCATAAATCTACATTAAATTCCCTGCTTCCTTCAGCAGAAAAGCATCAAACACAGGACACTAATCATCGTGATGCCTTCAAGTCCCCGCGCTGCAATCAGAGAGATGTAGGTAAGTGGCTATGCAAAAGATGAAAGCCAGGGGAGCGGAAAGGCGCACGGGGCGAGGTGGTCAGTAACGTAATGGTGCCGCCTCGGCTCTCTGGGGTAACCAGGTGAAGCTCCAGCAGCAGCATTAATTACACCAAATGACTGCTTCAAAAAAAAAAAACTAATTAATGTAACCACTTAGGATGACTCCTGCTGAGCCTTGAAGTGGTTCACAATTCCCAACTGGGGCTGATCAGATCCGAGGACATTGTTGCTATTGCTCTACTCCAGCGCAGTGCTATCATTTTATTTGTGTGTATAAAGTAATTACTGGGTTCAAAGGCTTGGAAACCCTTGATTTTTTTTTTTGTTGTTTGCTTGTTTTATTGGATTATTGTTTTTTATGTTTCAGTCTGATTCGGTTTGACAAATTAGAGTGATTCTGGTGGTCGAGTTGACTCTATAAGAAACCAAAACAATCAGTGTGATTTTCCAAAGTCACCAGCTGCTTACTTTTATAGATTCAACAGTAACTACAAAAACAAATATTTCAAAGAATTTTATCAATTCTACTACAAACTGCAAATGTGAAGACACCTACACTGTTTTGTCCTACTTTACAACTAAGGCAAGTATCAAAGGAAGCAACAAGACGACAAGAAACAATGAGCTGAAGTTATTTTAAAGATAACGCTGTACTCACGTCCCTTAAGTCAATGTACAGTCTGTAGTCATGTGACTCCTCCCCATCTAGCCTGATAAAACCACCTCCTTGTTCAACGCTTTGCTTCATCCAGAAAGTCTGGAATCTATTGAAAAACGATTGCTTCCTGGAGGTTTTAAATCTTACCCAGTCGCAACGCGTAATGCCAGGTCAACGCTATGAAGCTAACCAGAAATTGTCTGAGCTGTAATCAAACATCCTCCACTGTGATGAGGTTAGAGCCGATCCAATTGCGGTGGATGTTAATGTTAATTCAATATTTGGATGCGTGGCCAATGTGGACTGAACGGCTTCGTTCACTTCCTCCGCTGCCTTTGCTAAAACAACAGGCAGACTACAATTCTACAACAGCACCGAAAATCCATGTCATCATTCACAACCTCTCCCTCTGTTTGCTGATTGGCTCGATAGAGAATCTACCGGGCGAATCGAAGAGTGAATGGGAAAAAACCCAAAGTATTGATTTTAATCAAGCAGAATAGCACAGGACGGCAATACCCAGGCCAATCATACGTACAAAAATATGCTTATTTTGTGTGAATAGGAAGCACATTAAGTGCACTATGACACTTAAACAAGTTTGTAAGAGGGACAGGTCTAATTTTGGACTGTGTTTTTTCTCTTTTCAACTACGTTTCTCCAACATAGAAATCTTTAATGAAAACTGTCTTTCGATCCTAATTACCCTGGCCTTGTCCTATCTCAATGTAAAACTAAACCACAAAAATACCTACACAGTTCAAATTCCCTTTTTCCCATGAATGAAATCTTTTCAGCTCCTTTTTTTTTTTTTAACCTTCCTTTGGAAAAACGCAGCATTGGCTGTGACACATCGACCGACCTCCCAGCAGGTCAGAGACCAGCTTCAATGCAGCCACATCGGAACACGTCAATTCTCAGAAGGAATACACTTCCTACCTTTTGTTGTCCAAAGGTCACGGCTATCTCTACGCTGTGCACCACTCAGATCAGCAGACAGTCACGCCGCTGCAAGCACCTACGTCTCTCTGCACAAACATCCGCCCCCTAACCTCCCCCCCCACCGCCCTACACGGCCTCCCAGACCCCACGGTTTGCAAGGGTCTTTTGATCCTGCAGCGCTAAATGCCTGCCAAGGTTGCTGTTTACTATCCAGCCAGGATGTATGAACGGCTTTGCGTGTGTGGGACCAGAAGTGAAAGGCGCTCATGGGTCGAATGGCTTTGTGTTCGTGTACAAACAGTCTGGAGTTAAATCAGACCGTTAGCTCTGCTGGTTTCGGCCAGCAACGAGCCCTGAGACGAGTCTTGATTCATTGAGTGAAGGAGGACGGCATCTATCGAGACCGAACGCCTTAGCGGTTTACAAAGACGTCAGAGTGGGAGAATCACACCGCCCACCAGCTGGGACGGCTAAGAAATATTAGCACGGCTGTTGGGTGACAACTCGAGAAGCTAAAAATGCTTCTTTCCTCACTGTAAGAAAAAAAAAAAAAAGCTACGCAGAGGACGTGTCTGTCAAGCAGCTTAACTTATGCAGGTGTGTAGAGGAGAACGCTGGCATCTGAAGTAAACGTGTCAGCTGAAAGAGGACTGAGAGGATGAATAATAATAATAAAAAAGCAAGTGGAGATTGAATGGTGTTTCACAGCCGTGTCAAGTTAAATGATTCATAGCGTTTCCAGCCGCATTCAGGGCCAGCTCACATTCATTGTGATTGAAACTGATTCTGTTGTTCAGTGCTCAGCGGCTGGTAACTGCACAGTCGTCTCTCCACACACTGTCCTGTTAGAAATCTGAAACATTTAAAGTAAGAAAGCAAAGAAACTGCTGTCAAGGCTTAGTAAAAGGTGTCCTATAGACAGAGATCCATTTAAAAAAATACATTTATTATAAAAGCTTGGTTGTAAAAAGACAAAGATTTTGTGTCGTACTTTCCATTTTCCATTGTAGGAAAATCATGTTGGTAATAATGAAAAAAAAATTTAAAAAAATTCTCCATCTGCATCAACCACCTGCGCTGGACGGGTCAAGTTTGTATCAATCTTGATGTTACAAACCGCTAGGGGCCGCAACAAAAAGGCACAAAAAATCAAGTCCAAGTGCCACAATGGCCCTTGGGCCTCACTTTGAACACCCCTGCTTACAGAACCTGACTGTAAGAAGGTTATTGAATCATTTCTTCCAGGTGCGTTGGACCAGAGAAACCTGGAGTTTGCTAGATTCCTACTCACAATCTCTTTCTCCAGTTTAATTCCCTAGAGCTCGAGCTGCTATATGTCTCCTCATAACAACAATACATCGCCTAATGACTGTGTGAGTCCAAATGCCTTTACATCCATTAAAACGGCTCGGCTTTGTCCATTTCCCGTCGGATCCGTCCTATTAGCTGTCAGGAGGACGTGGAAGCCCGGGCTCATCCATTACGCTCGCATGAATAAAAGCAGCGTTTGTTAGAAAACTGAGATGAGTCACAGCTCAGATAAACATTTCTCCTACTATGCCTTAAAAAAAAAAAAAAAAAAAAAAAAAAACACCCAGATGGTGCCAGCTCCGTTTCACGACGCAGTGTCCACACTGGCTCTCTCAAACCATTAAGGTCGTTACCAGGCTGACTTTTTCTGCTCAGACGTTTTCAGGATTTGTTTATTTTTTCCCCCCAGAGATTTTACCTCAAGCGATGATTCACCAATTTAATGTCGCTAGAAATAAAAATTTACTTTAAAATCTTTGTAGATTTGATCAGCAAACATCTCACATGTGGCTTGTAGTTAATATTTGTGGGGGGAGGGGGGTTCGTTATTTGTTTTTTTAAAAAAAAGGTAAAACTTATACCTAAACGACGGTGATCAAACCACACAGAAATCCAGACCCAAGGGGAACACAGTTTTTTTTAAAGATTGTGTGAAAGTAACATATATAAAAGAATATATCATTCAGTCGCTCAGTTCAGCCAAGAAACAATAAATTGCAACAAATGTTCCCCGCTTCCAGCCTCACACTAATGAGGAAATCATACGAGGCTGAAATTGATTCAGTAAATCGAAACATAATAAAGATTTTTTTTTCCTGACATGTTGTGTTTAGAATAAGACAATTACAGAAACACAACACATGCTTTTAATTGTAGGTCAAAATCTTAAAGGAAACATTAAGTTGTAGAAAATGTTCATGACACATCAATTGCGATTCTCCTCTGATTTGTTTCCTCTTTCATTTCCTCCCATCATGGTGATATCCCCACCGCTCTCTGTGAACTTCGCCGTCTGTCAGTCTGCAAAATCAAAGGGAAATCCGTGCAAATATAGCACGAAATCTAAAATGCAACAGCCTACAACACTCCCCGACCAGCTCTGTTTGATCGCATAAAGGTTCATCAGCAAAATGCTGCAACTGTTGTGTTTTTGTGCTGCTTCCAGTGCAGTGGCAGACACAACCCAGAGGCAAAATCACCTGATTTTGATCAAAGTCCGCCTTAGAATCCAGAGCTGTTCCACTAAAATATTATTTAGATGTGTTGGGAAGACGCGCAATTTTCGGACAAACCACAGCGACAATATGATCGCAGCAGACCGCCATGTTCTTGTTTTCTTTCTTTCCCATCAAATTCAATTCAAAATTCACTGCAGTTTCTCACTTGGTCTCTGGGAACTTTAGCACATCAGCTACTAAAACCTGTAAAGGTCTGTTGTTGGGAAGAAAATTATGGATAACCCTGAGTTTCTTCACGAGACTGTCATAGAAAAACAGAGGCTTCTGCAGATCACTGTGATATAGACTGCTACAGGAGATCCTTCCTCCCATCACTATCTACAACACCTATGTGAAGACTCTTGAATAATGAGTTATGCTTTGAGATAAATAAAATATGATTCAGATTCAATTGAATTGATTAACTAAATATTGTCCAGCTCTAATCACAACATATTTTATGTAATTATGTTGCTTTCATGAGCCATAAACCCCTGAATAATAAATAAATGTAATTCATTCCCCAGCTTTAGCTCAGAGGCTAACAGTGTTGTTATTTACCAGATACATGAGTTTTCTGTTTGGATCTCACAGGGATCAGTTCTTCATCACGCCTCTACATCTCAGACCCAAACTGGACAGGAGGTGTTCCCAATGACCACAATCTGATTCGACTCTTACATTTATTTATTTTTTTCTGCTTTTCGGTTCAAACTGCAAAGGTTTTAAAAAGTTTCACAAATTTTTGTTAGCTTCTCTACCCGATTTACAGTTTTCCAAGAAATTGACAATCACTCTTGCTTTTCCTCTTCTCGTGTCTCTTCGTTTTCCAACAGTTATCAATTTATTTGCTCGGCAGGGGGTTAAAAAAAAACGATCCCGTCGACTAAACAGTTTAGAAACAAAACTCCTTTATGCAGCAGCTACGTGTTTGTGCATCAACACCTCACTGAAACAAACACGCATTCGGACTTATGTGTGTTTCCATGCAATCTCTTCAGTCTCGATCCTGCTGTCAGAAACACGGCGAGAATATCTGCACGCTGAAAACATCTTTCCTCACATCCAGCGGGTCATTTAGACCAAAGCAAATCTTCCGAAAATGCTCATTTACATCCATTTGCCCCCATAAGCCGCAAACCTCTCTCCTCCGCAGCTATATAAAGACATACAGGCGATCCTGTAGTGATGCGTTTACTCGCACAGGGAGTTCCTCCAACACTCCACGCATGGCTTTGCACTCACCTGCAGGACACAGTCAGCTCAACTTTGGTGGCAGGTATCGCGGCGGTGAAGGGGTCCGCGTCCCCGATGCACGCCATGTTCATGGAGAAGCCCGCTCGGTCCGTCACAAGTCGCCCCTTCTCTGGAGCCGTAGCGGCGGCATGAGAGGAGGCGGGAGTCAGGGGGGCAGGGGGGTTGGAAGAGACAAAGAGAAGATTTTTTTTTGTTCTGTTTAATTACTTTGATTAAAAACAAATGTTGTAACTAAGCCCAAACGAGACCGGTGTTTTCTTCTGGAAGCGCGGAAATAAAACACCGGAGAGAGAGGGTGGGAGAAAAACACACACACACACACACATACACACGGACGCGGTGCTGCAGCGCGTCTTTGTGCGCCTCCGAGCTCCGGAGGAGAGAGGATGGAGGGGAAGGGGGCGGGAGGACCCACGTGCTGACACTCAAACACGCGCACGAGAGCGCGACTAGAGACAGTAGAAATTCCCCGTATCCATCTATCAGAGCCAGCCTAAGGCTGGTGCCTGTGGACGGGGCTGGTCAGACTCAGGGGTGACTGCTTGTCAAGAGGACGTGAAATGTCACAACACATTTTTAGTTATAATGCAAACATGGCAGTCGTTCAATTATTTTTTTTAATATGATATTGTTATAAAACACATTATTTATGTTTCAATTATTGAACCCTCCAGGTCATAGCGTAACACTGAAGAGGAGCGCGGCAGATATCAAGGTAGGACCGCAGGGGAGTCCCGTTAGACTGTCAGTTCCCAAAACCACAGACAAACACACACACACATACACACATAAGCTTTTGTGGGGTCAGTGGACAGCAGGATAAAAAGTTCACTTTAGGAGGGTTAAAATGAAAATGTTGGTAAAGCTGCAGCATGTAACTTTTTTTATATTTATTACCATTATGTAATGACAGTATAAGATAAATAATCTGAAAAAAAGATAACTTCTGTTCCTCTGCTGTCTTCCAGTGCTCTCAGTGTAAACTACAGAAATACACCACTATTTCTGAAACAACCAATCAGAACCAGGGGGAGGGTCTTAGCGCTGCCAATCACACTCACGTTCTCACCCTCCCCTTGGTTTCTGCCATGCTGTATAGTTGGTTCACCAAAACATAGCCTGCTATAAATGCTAAGGCTAGTTCTCCGCCATTAGCACATTTAGCAGCGTAGATTGACAGCTCTAAGACCCTCCTCCTGGCTCTGATTGGTTGTTTCTGAAATGGTGTATTTCTTCAAGTGGTAATAGTAGTTAAGGGTGGAAGTTGAGGAGATTGATTTTTTCAGATTATCTGTCTCATATTGTAGTGTCACAACATAGTGAACAGTTTTAACAAATAAGCAATTTTGTGATGACTTCCTGAAGGCGGAGTTTCAGAAAGAGCAGTAGGTTTTAAAGAGACAGCGACCCAATTTCAAAGCATTAAATTATGAAATCAATTTTCTTTCAAGTTATATTTGATATATAAAGGATTTTTTAACAACTGAAGCTAACATACACAGTTGATTGTGCTATAAAATGCCTCTATGTCCCAAAAAAACACCAAGTCCCAAAGCTTTAGAAATAAAGGAAAATTTAGTCCAAAGATTGGGTTACAGAGTAAAGTTGAAACCAACTTTGTTAATAGAATCACTTTAACAAACCAGAAAATTTTGAAATGGATTACAGTCATAGACTTTCTGGAAGTGAAAATTACTGCGCTAACAAAGCAAAAGTAATTAAGGATTTTAAAAGACCACATGAGGATCCGCATCCCCTGTAGCTTCCTCTGGAATTCTTTTAAAAAACACTGAGCTGCTTATCTAAAAAAAAAACAACAACAAAAAAATGATTGGCTGGTAAAAAGAGTCAAACTGTGGCCAAATGACAAAAGCCACCTGAGCAAAGCAAACTCAATTAACCAGCCCAGCATGAACCTGAGAGCTAATTACAGCAGAATGGGTGTCATCTTGGATTAGTTAGACCAGTGTTCTCAACCCTGGTCGTCAGCGCCCCCCTGTCCTGCATGTTTTAGGTATTTCCCTTCTGCCACACACCTGAATTGTATCTCTGGGTGATTAAGAGGCTTCTGCAGTACTTGATGGTCATGCAGCCATTTGAATCAGCTGTTCTGGAATAGAAGCACATCTAAAACATGCTGAGCAGGGGGGCGGTGAGGACCATGTGAGAAACACTGAGTTAGAGGATCCAGACTGACAGTTTATCCAGCAGGTTGAGCACCTGCTTAATTGATCAAATCAGGAGTTACACTCCCAGAACATGTTGCAGCTCACACTGCAGTACAAATGGGGGAAAAAAAGCAATTTTTCTCAAGTAAAATTCATATTTTCATAACACTAGTGAATCTTATTTGTGCTTTCACGTTGCCAAAAGTCTCCAATAATATAAAATGGTTGCTAGATTTATCGCTGGTTGCTTTTTTTAAAAAAAAAAAAAAAGAGTTGTAAGAGATGTCTGGAAAAAAATATGTAACCCTTCGCTCACACTTGGCCACGCCCCTCCATTGTTATTGGCCCCTCCCACTTTGGTGACATTTTTCACAATTTGCAGGGGGGGTCCTCAAAGGGAGCCTCGGTTGACTATAATGAGGTTTGAACATGAACTGTCGTCATAAGGTCATCCAGACTTTGACTAGACGATTTTAAAATGTTAATTTGGTCTTTACACTTTCAGAGCGCCACCCTCTGGTGTGCTTTGGATAATTGTCTTGCCACATAACCGAAGTGTGCTTGAGCTTGAGGTCAAATACTAACATTTTTTTATTATTATTATTATCCAGAAGTTAAAGTCACTTGTTTAGGGTGAGTCCAAACAAGTTGATGAGAATTTCAATCTTTTGTTAAACAGAATGTTTTGCTTTACAGTGCAGAAGCATAATTCCTTGTTTATTTTCTATTCCATCTGTGCAAGCAGCATACTTCCTGGTGTTTTCCTTGAAGACATATATTGGTTGTTTGTTTTATCCATCTTTAAATCCCTCTGTTTTTAAGTGCATAGTATCACATACATGCTCGGAGCGATTCAATTTCACATTTGTTCCTAGTTGTATCTTCCTTGGAAGCCATCAGTTCTGTTTCTCTTCAAGACTCTTCAAAAAGTCATTCCAAGGCTCTCATAGAAGCCTGAATCTCTCCCCATCTCACCGGTGTCGAGATTAAAACCAGGTCGTCTTCACCTTCGATTGAAGGAACGCTGGCAGCAGGATTGATTTAGGGTTTTCTATGTGACTCTAAGTTGTATTCTCTACAGGGAGAGATCTTTCTTCTTCTGTCTTCATGTTTTTACGCTAACGGTGCCTGCCACAACTGATCTGCTGAGCTGTTCTGAACACTTGTTCACTGAAATAATAATGAGACTGAGTTGAAAAGTTTGGAGTGATTGGGAAGTGTATCAGAGACGTGCATGTGAACATCAAGTTCTTGACACTTTGAATCGTCTTTTTGTCCTCGGCAGGTGTTTGTTTGGTTCATATTTAGTCTTCACGTAAGATTCAGCTCCTGAGGACTTCGAGTGAAATATAAAACACTTTATTTTATTACCTAAAGGAGACCGTCAGACCGTTTCTAAAATCAACATGGCTGAAGAGCCAAAATGAGAAAATTACTGCTGAGTTCTTCCGACTGAAGAACAAGTGCCGTATCAGCGGTCTACAGCGGCTCAGGGAGCGATTCAGAGGTGTTGGATGTGGCCAGTTGCAAAATGAAAGTAGTGAAATGACTTAGAGACTGCAAAGTCAGACTCCTTGGGGGTGTAGTGATTTGACAAATGAGCTACATTTCTGGGGAGGCGTTTCATCACTTCCTCTACGGCTCTGTCAAATAATTCTTCTTTCTGTTCCAACAAAGCACAGCTTAAAAGCATTTTCTCCAATTATCTGCACAACTATTTTTTGTTCCTTCCACATATTTCCTGTGTGTTCGTGACTTAGCTCCACCAAAAAGATTTCAAATGAGTAGGGTGCAGAGCTGCTCCAGCTGTTCCTATAATTGTTGCCTCATCAGTTTCCTTCTTCAAGTCAGAACCTTGCTGAGATAAACACGCATGTCATTTGTCCTCCATTAACCAGAGCTCAACCTGCAGGACTTTACTCAGGTGTAGATACCAAATCTTTAAAAAGTACACTGATAAAACACACTGTTGGAATGTAAAAGTGGGATAATATTTTTGCTTATTTTATTTTGGTGCATTTAAATCGGTTTTTGAGTACAAATGGTTAAAATTTAATAGCTCAAAGACACTTAAGTTAGTTAAATTTCAACCAAATTTGAAAATATACTTGCCTAAATTAAGCAATGGAGACAATTTTGCTTCCCTGGTTTATCCTCCATTGTTTGTGATAAACTAATATAATATCACCGAAGCACTAAGCTTTATAAAATCTATTTTAACAAGTTGATATGTAAACCTATTCTCGTTGACAACCACAGTTTACGTGGTGAGGTTGAAAACTTCAGCTAGTTAGCATGTTTAACTTTAGCATTAGCACTCAACTAGCTAAAACTAAGAAGGTATAAACTTTTTTCTTTTACTCCAACACACAGACTTTCCAAAACCACAACTTTCAGAACTGTCCTCAGTTTTTTTGTAATTTGACATATTCATTCATATTACAACCCATAGGATATACCCGGCTTACCTTTCTCTGGCTCACAAGACGAGTGAGCTGACAGAACTAAAGATGCTACCTAACTAGCATCTTTAGGATGTCACAAAAATTACAAATGTTACAATTTAATAGTTACATTACATTCACAAACTATGCTAACTGGCTAAACATTTAATAATTTGGATGGATACGTTATAGCGCTCTCCAAAGTTACGAACCTAATTTAGTAAACACAGCATAAAATGTCAAATTAACCTCGACTTGAGTTTGCACAGAATTTAGAGAAAACTGGAGCCTCGAGTTTTGGGAGCCCAAATATTATTTTATGTTTCAAAATATAAGCCAGTTCTATTGTGAGACTTTTAAATGTATTCGTTCTTTTAGAAATTGAAGGAAAGTCTAGAATTGAATACAGTTTCTCTGATGTTCTGTTTCCCCTGTCAAGGTCTCTTCAACTCCAGTTTTTGCTGAGGTAGTTCAGCATCTCTCTCTCTGTGAGAATCATGACTGGAGGTAAAATGTGCACATCTCTGCATCTTATGAAAAAGCAGCTTATGCTGTTTTTGGAGGAAAAAAGATATAAATAGACTTGCATCTCAGAAAGATTGCTCGCCATCGCTGAGAACATCAGTTATTTGTGTAAAGTGTGTCCATAAGGGGCGTAGTGCCTTGATAAACAAGATAAATGTGCAACCCAACCCGTTTTTGTGAACGTGTTGAGGGAAATGATCCTCCAACGTGTTTAACCCATCAGGTGGCCGGTGATTGGTGCCGTCTGCCAGAAGGAGCTGTAGGTTTATGGAGCAGATCCTGGTGACCTCCTGAGATGTTCATTAAGCTTCAGACTCTGCTGCACATATTAGAGCCAGATTAGCCAAATTAGCCACTTTTTTCCTCAGATGGGAGGAAAACTCCTAACTACAAAACTATAAAAGCAAGAAGGTAAAAAATATATATGAAAATGACTTTAACTTAGCCCAGACCATAAACAAAATCCTAACTATATCTGGTAAAAGCCAAATAACTGAAAGAACAGAGAAGGAAAGGAAATTGCTTAAATTCAATAGCAGTAAATAGTTTGGAATTGATAGTTACTCCTTAAGAGCTGAGAGTATAATATTAGTTGATTCAGTTACCAAAATATGTAATCCTTCAATTGCTTGATAAAAGTTTCAGAGTTTATTGTCAAAACTAAAAATACTAACTGGCTTCGCTTTAGGAATGCGCTGATTGCAATGTTCTGGCCAGTCGCAGATCTTTAAAACGCCTGATCTACCGATTCTAATTTTGACTGATACTGATTTCTTTTTATATGTAACTGACTCTGTCATGTGTTATAAGGTCACAATACCCCTGTAATATTCCAATCCTATTTTGCTCAAAAACATTTAACAATAATCAGTTATTTTATGTGTTGTTGACAAAGACTCAAAAGAGATTGAAAAAAAGTTTATAGTTTTGTCACAAAAAAGTCACGGGAGGGGCTTGAAGAGTTGCTTTGCAGAGATTGATAAGATCGGTTTCACATCGGCCAGTCACCCAAAATAAAGACTGATCAAACAGTGTTTACATATTTCCCTTTATTTTTTGTTCTCCAGTGTGAAACTAAGTCTTTATGTTTTTCCCACGTTTTGATATGCAACACCCTTAATTTTAGAGAGGGTGTACTTTCTTTTTACTACGACTGACAGTGCAAACAACCTGAACAAAGACCAAATGCAAATATTAACTATGAACCTAAATAATCCTGAGGCATGTTTCTAAGAGTTTACAATCACTGTTCATCAGCGTCACACGAGCCTATTTCAAATATATTTTAAAGCTTCTTATTTATCTTGATATTGGTTTAAGTTATCTTTTACTTCAAAATGATGAAACATTTACTACAAAATAACTGGCTTATATAAATCTTTTAAACGAGGATTTAAAGACTGGAATGTTTCATTCCACTGACTGGAAGTTGAAATCAAGTTAATTATTCTTCTCTAACTCTGCGTGTGTCAGTTTCAGATGGAATGTTTACAGTGCCAAATGTTTTGTCAGTATAGGTCCAGTGTCTACTTCTGCTTCACATGTGAGTAGAACCTAGTCAGTGGGGGATGAGGGATGGTTGGCGATTTAGTTTTTTGGCCTTTTGATGGGCAGAAGTATAAAAATACAGTTATTTTGTAGTTCCGTTCCAGGTTAGCTATGTAGATGCTGCTACTGCCACCTTGTGTCCACTTCTTTTATCAGTTCAGACAGAAAACAGAACCTGGCTGTGATGAAAGATCAAGCCTTCACGGCAGAGATGAGATTCACATTACTGATCTGTAGCTAGCTTTCATAGCTTAAAGTTCATTTTCACTGGACTTTTGAAATAGGTAAGTAAATAAGTATAGTACTTTCAGTCCTAATGTAATGTCTGCATCAATCTACTCAGATTGATGTAACTATAAAAAAAATAGGTCCATATGCTTAAAAATCATTGTCCTCTTGTGGTTGTTATGGTAACCTCCAAATATCTCAGTAAGGTGAAGTGAACAACGAAATCTCATTGTTGCTAGGTTGTCTCGACAACTGTCACATCCTAAAAGTCACTGACACGACTGTTGGGGCATGTCAAGCACCATCCGTGACTGTAACCATGGTTTCCCAGTAAAACACAGCCCAAAGCATCACACTGCCTCCACCAGCTAATTTTCCTGAGCCCAAGGTAAATAACACACTCACCCATCTGTGGGATCAGACAGAAAACACAATTCAGTTCCATTGGTTCCTGGTCACATGTCTGTTGTTGGTGGTGGTTTTCCATGGTGGACAGAATTTATTCAAAAGTTGATAAGGTACTAAAGACAAAATGTCTACATGCCAGTGTCATTCATTTCATTTGCATAAGGGCATATTGTGTTGTATGTCTCAGTCATTTATTGGTGAAATGGATAACATCCTCGTTCCTACTCCTCATGTACGGAACACCGAGAAGGCCAAAAACGTGGAATTTCACATCCATCATACACAAAGTACGCCGGTAATACACAAGTAACTTAACTTTATGTTAACACAAGCAACTTTAAATTAATGCAATCAACTTACTTTATATTAACAAAAAGAAACTAAGTTAAAACAAACAACTTTAAGTTAACACAGCAAATTTAAGTTAATGATTTGGTTAAGCTTACAACTTAATTTAAGTTTACAAAGTTAGTTTACAGGCAGTAAGTTTACAGCTTAAAGTGTATGTAAATGAACCACACGTCCAGCAAATGACAGATTGTTTTCATCCAATTGGTGTATTCTTGGGTTCATAAAGAACCAATCACAATGAACAAGTTAAAATATTCCAGGAAGTGACTTTTGCACTGGATCCGTGAATACATCCTGGTTACAAAATTTTATTACAGCCTTTTGAGAAATAAAATATTATACCAAGTTTTAAATCTATACAAGATGTTTAAAGTGTTTTTAAGCCTTAAATTAAGCAAGCAGAAAAGTCACACATGCTTTGGTGTTTTCGACAGATGGCATTTATTCTCATCAGGCATCTGACATTAGAATCGCTACAGTTTGCCATTTGGGGAATGGCTACTAAACCTCCATTTAAGGGACAAAAAGCAGAATAAGATAAAAACGGAAAAAAATAACTGTAGTTGGAGAGAAAACTCCCGCTAATGCTGCCTGTTGGTCTTTCTGCTAAGTCTGGTCCTCCTGGTTCTGCTGTGAGACTGGATTCGGATCAACGGTCTCACAATGCCAATATTCAGTCACATTTTTATATATGCAAGTTTCACAAACATCAGATATGAAATGCAACAATTCATACAGCTGCTTTTCCACTGAACATTCATAAGTAACGGCGCACAGTCGAGACAGACGGAGAGATTACAACTGAGAGTCCAGAAGTCTTCAGTCACAAGGATCAGAACTGGGAGAGATGAACGACACAGACTCTGAAGTACGATGGTGTGTTAGGGCCATTGTAGATGAGGCGGGAAAAAAAGGACATTTCTGCCAAAACAATCTCAAACTATCTAGAAAAACAAGGACATTTCTGAGCATGAGAAGTCAAAAAATGCTAGAGAAATTCAGAACTTTAGATTCATCTCTGAAATTTTCTAGAAAAAAGTCTAAAACGTTTCGACTTTTGAAAGTAAGACAATTACTTGTTTTTTCTACAAAATTTCTGAGATTAAACTCAGAACTTCATTTTTTTGAAGCAAATATTAAAATTTTGAAACTCAAATGTCCTTGTGGTTTTTTTTATATATATATATATATCTGAGAATCTCAAAACTTCAGAGTTTTTCCCCCCCAACAATGTTTTTACTTTTGAAACAGAAATTTCTTTGTTTTTCCTGGAAAATTTCTGAAATTAATCTAATAATTTCTGAGTATTTTTGGCAGTAATTTGCTCATTTTTTCCTCTCTACAATGACCCCTAACACGCCATCGTACTGAAGGCCTCTCTTCTCCTAACGAAAACAAAAACATACCGTTAAGTATCTACAGAAAGTGGAGCTGTGACATCAGGTGAAGCTCACCTGTAGCAACGAGACGACCACTCATAAGGCTAAAGAAAGTGAGCAGCAAGGGGACAGAAATCTAGTAGTGTGGGATTCACAGATTGTCACACAATGACACAAGAACAGGTGGTGTGTTTATTGTTCAAACCTGTTCATATTTAATGATTACATTAGCCTCAAAGCTTAACTGTGTTACTGTTTTTTTTTTTTTATTTTTTTTTTTTGTTTTTTTTTTACAAGTGCTCAAGTGTTAAAGGAATAGTTCCACAAAGTTGAAGGAGATTTCCACTCTTCTCATTACATTAAGAGGCTAAAACTAAGAGCGTTGCCCTGTAAAAGGTCTGCAGTTACTTGGAGAGGCTCAGAAAAATGAGGGGCTGACTGGAACTGGACTGAGAGAAGACTCAAAGTTAGCAGTTTTTCAAATAGTGAACGTGTTTAAAGTGAGAGGAAGGAAAGAAGTGGAAAGATTATTTTTTTAGATAAAACTGAATATACTATATCTACTTTTCATTCAGGCTGTGGGAAAGCAGAAGTTTCAATAGATAATCGGAAGGCTGACAATTTCATAAAACATATTGTTTTATGTGTACCGTGAGCCAGAACATGCTGGATATAAAAAATGTTGGCAGCCTTTTGGAAATCTCCGTAAACATAAATATTTACATTCTCTAGGATGTATACACGGAGTCTGGTTTTAGAAATGCTAGCAAGCTAACAGTGATGTTGCCAGTACATGATGCTAAGTCCAGTTTAAAATGATTTTGCTTTTTGCTTCTTTCTTTGTTACAAGAAAGAAACAAAGAAAAGACAGAAAAAAACAAAGAAATGCTGTTTTGTACGTTCTTGTTTTGCAATCCTTACAGAAGAAATTAGAGTTAGCTAAAATCTGGACCGGCAGATGGAAGCTTAAGGAAAATTTAAGACTTAAAATTGGCCACAAACCTCTGAACTTTCACGGTGGGGAAGCATTCTGTAAAACTGGGATTTGAAAAAAAGGAAGGAAGAAAAAGAAACAACCAAAGAAATTGACGCATAAAATCCTGAAAATTCCAAAATTGTACAAGACATAATGACTTGTTTTAAATTAATAACTTTAAAAAAAGGTTGATGTAGCTTCAGATATCATTCATGTTAGTGGTAACATCTTAACTTTGCATAAGTTGCACATATTTGCTTGGTGAACTAAAGATGCTATCCAACAGCAGAGTTGAGATGAAACAGTGTCCTGTTAGTTTCCCGTCAGGAATGGCCATGTGAGAAGTTGGTTCTGATGTGAAAGAAATCTATTAAATGAACTCAAAAGTGATCACTATCAACTCTAAATCTACCAAGTTTTCCTTCTACAACAGAATTCCTATCAGTTCTTCCCAAATCTGAGAACAGTCTTTTGTTTCTGGGTAAGAGTTCATCCGTTTTGTCTCCTAGATCAGGATTTACTATGCTGAGCTGAACAGTTACTCTAGGAACTGTATCGTCGTGTCTGTTCTCAAAGTACAAGCTTCTATGATTACTCTTCTACGGCACAAGCAGAAAATGCGTTTTTCCTAGAAACTGTAAAAGAGAGTGGACAGAGTCAGAGTCTATGGCACGTTTTCATTGCGTGGCATGGCGCAGTTCATGCTTGGGTTTTCTCTGTGGTTCAGAATCCTCTCGATGCAGGCGGGGATCAGCTGCTCGTCTTTGCACCGTCTCGGACACACAAACCCCTTTCGAGAGTGTGTGTGTGTGTGTGTGTGTGTCAGCGGACACTTTCGAGATTTGGAATGAACTCGTCATTTCAACTGACAATCAGGAGAAACTCACAATGCTGCAGTTCGTACAGCGGAAAACCTAAAACGGAGCCGTACCGAACATTGAAATGAATAAAATGCCTTAAGAGATTATGAGATTACTGAGCGAGTTTGGGCTGAGTCAACGAGACAGTGAGCATGTTCAGAGTCAGCACTGGGTTAAGATGTTGAGGGCAAAGTGCAAGAGCAGCAGCGTCACAGAATGCAGTTACGTCCTTCTGGAGTCATCACAGGCAGGGGGTGCTGCGCTCAGTTACTGGCCACCTCGTCTGCATTGTCCACGCCCTCTAAGGTGCTGTCCAGTCCGCCGCGGGCGCGCCAGATCTTCACTGTGCGGTCGCTATGACGCAAGAAAGCAAATAAGCATAGATGGAGTTAAACATTTCAGACAAATGTGTCATGACGTGTGGTTGGTGGTGGTGAGGAGAGACGCAGAGAACCCAGGTTATGGTGAAGATAATGAATTTAATGAAGATAACTCATAGAGTCCAAGTCAGGCAGCACGGCAGGAACAACTAGCACGCAGCTAACAACCGGTAGCAACTGACAGCATCGAACAAGAGCGTCGCAAACCAGGACTTAAACAGTTCTACTGGAAAAACGGACTAAACGGGAGCCAGCACAAACCAGGACTTGCCAGTTCCACTGGAGAGTGCCGACTAGACATAGACAACGACATAGACACTAGGGCTAACGCTAACCAGGACTTAACAGTTCAACTGGAGCGAACACTAGACGTCAGAACACTGACAAACGACGACAAGGACCCGACGAGGAACACAGACAACAGGTGGGTTAAAATACACACGGGGTAATTAAGGGAATGAGACACACCTGGGGAGCAATCAACGGGGAGGACAGGACAGAGACTCACAGGGAAACAGGAAAACATAGAAAAACATACAGAAACACGGAACCTAACAAAATGGAAAGAATGCCAAAGTTCATGTTAACCTGCTACAGATCCATGTCTTGTTTTTTGTCATAAAACCACAAAAAGAAAGGTCTTATCTACTAGCTCTACTTAATCAGTGGATGTGGTGTAACCACCATTTTTAAGTTTGAAGAGGTAAAAATGAACAGAACTGAATCTGGATTCTCACTGCAAAAATTTGAGGTTTTTCACCTGTTCTTACCTCACAATCCAATATGGCTTCCTTATTGTAACACACACAGTCTATCATACACTCAGACCCATACAACCGCCTTAAGCTAACATGTTGCTTGCATGAAATGCAGAGAATTCACTATTAGCTTGCAGACTGGCTAACAGCTGAGCTAAATTTTCACCCTGTAGCGCAGGGGTCCCCAAACTTTTCCCTGTGAGGGCCACATAACTTTTCCCTTCTGTGGTGGGGGGCCGGAGTCAGTTTGTAACAGAAAAGGTGTGACGATTGCAGGAGTGCCTAAATGTAAAAATGTATTGTTTTCCAGAAAGCACAATCAAATAACTCTCTCTGGGTTCTTCACAGAACAAAAGTCAGGAAGGATTATAGTCCGTATTTTCCTAACTATGAGCCACACCAGACCACAAACCACAACCCCAAAGTTTTTTTGTTTTTTTTAAACCAGTAAACATACACATATAAGCCGCAGATATCTCTGCCGCTCCAGGTTTTCCACAGCGATGCAGCAGCAGCAGAGGGGGGTGGACAGCCAACATTTGAGCCATAACAGGTCAATTGAAAATTACATTTATTACGGTTGAAAAAGAAAAAGTTGCCAAGTTTAGATTTAACAGAACTGATTACAGTAGTTTCTGAACGGTAACTGTAACAGTAAAAGTGCTGATCCTTCGTGTGTCTGCTACTGGCATGTGCTAAATGAAAAGGGTCTCCTTCTTCTTCTTCTTCTTCTTTTGTTTTTTATTGGCGGCTGGCATCCAACTTAAGGTGCATTTACCGCCACCTACCAGACTGGAGTGTGGTCATCAGAGATCTCAGAGGGAATTACATCCACCTCAATGATGTGTAGGATGTGCAAATTCACATCCTAACACACTCATTAATACCTGAATTAATGCATGAGCATGCACTGGCATACACACAAATACTTGTTCATATCCTAAATACGACTCATTAACCCAGTGTTATTTAAGAACCTAAATAAGAGATTTCTAACATAACTTGATTTATTATCTAATAGACTAATCATAGACAGTCCTATATTCTTTCTGCTTAGTAACGACTTTAAAATCTGACGTTCCTCTGAGTATTTATCACATTCTAACAAGACATGCTCCACTGTTTCCACCTGATTGCAATAATTACAAGCCCCATTTTCATGCTTTCCTATTTTAAAGAGCGAACTATTAAGTCCAGAATGTCCAATTCTAAGTCGAGACATAACTACTTCCTCTTTCCGCCTTCCACTCAGATAATTACTATCTCCCACACTCTTTTGAATTGTATATAGTTGTCTCCCATTATCATGGTTATCCCATATCTCCTGCCAAATCTTAATAATTTCTTTTTGAATAATAGATTTACCCTCATTTTTACTCAAAGGGATATTCAGATGAACAATATCTGATCTCAAGGCCTGCTTAGCTAAAATATCTACTTCCTCATTTCCTTCTATACCTACATGAGCAGGAATCCAGACAAATTGAACCAAGCATTTATTGTTATGAAGATAAAGTAATAATTGATATATTCTTAATATCAAATCTAATCTGCTAGATTTACCAGATTTAATACTTAATAATGCTGCTTGACTATCTGATGCTATGATAAATGTACTTACTTCCCTAGTATCATTATCAAGCAACCATTCTAAGGCCAATATGATGGCTGATAATTCAACTGTAAAAACAGCTAAATGGTCAGCTGTTCTCCTCTTAATCAAGACTTTATGGTGTGGGATATTCACTGCTGCTCCAGTTCTACCACTATTTGGATCTTTAGATCCATCTGTATATATAATTATGTTGTCTTTATATCTTTCAAAATATCTATTAACTACAACCCATTCTGGAGTCTTTCCCTTTTTAAGAATTTCATTTAATTGAAGATCAACTTCTGGAGTTAAAAATAACCATGGAGGAATTTCAGATTGAGGAACTGTAGCACTATACTGGAGCATAGTTAAACCAAGCTGTTTTGCCTTTATTTCCCCAATCCATCCAAAACTATTACAATTTAATTTATGATGTTCCCAACATTCCTTCAGCACCATCTTAGTTGGATGATCACCCTTATGTCCTTGTAGGTTCACCCAGTACATGTACATTAATTTCAACCTTCTTAATCTTAAAGGAAGCTCACCAGTTTCTACTTGTAAAGCAGCTAAAGACGATGTTCTGAAAGCTCCACAACAAATCCTCAATGCTTGTGTTTGCTCACTATCAAGTTTTCTCAAATGACTGTCAGCAGCTGCCATATATGCTATACTCCCATAATCCATAATAGATCTCATGAGCGCCTGATAAACTCCCAACAGTGCACTTCTTGAAGCTCCCCATTCCTGTCCTGAGAGACATCTTAACAAATTATTCACTTTTTTACATTTATTTTGAACTGATTCTATTTGATGTTTCCAAGTTAAGCTTTCATCAAAGATGACACCTAAAAACTTCACTGTTTTCACTTGTTCAAGTTTATGTTTATAAAGATTCAACGTAACTTCCTTATGTCTTCTATAAAAGCAAATTACTTGAGTCTTTGCAATTGACATCCTAAAACCCCATTTATTAGCCCAACCTTCCACTTTCAAAATGGCAGCCTGCATCTTTTTCTGTAAATAAACCAGATTATGTCCCCGAATCCATAGAGCACCATCATCTGCAAATAAAGATTTACCTATACTACTATCTATCTCATCAAAAATGTCATTAATCATAATATTAAAGAGAATTGGGCTACACACACTACCTTGTGGAGTACCATTCTCAACAGCATATCTAGAAGAGAAATTCGCTCCTACCCGAACTTCTATTTCTCTACCAAACAAAAAATCCAAAATCCAATTATAAATCTTACCTCCTATACCAATTTTCCCTAATTTAATCAATAATCCTTCTTTCCATAACATATCATATGCCTTCTCAATGTCAAAGAACACAGCTATCACTAACTCTCTATTCGCTTGAGCTTTTCTTACTTCTGACTCTAGACACAGAACTGCATCCATCGTATTTCTCCCTTTACGAAAACCACTCTGGAATGGACAAAATTTATTTTTACTCTCAATAAAATAATAAAGCCTATCTGTAACAATCCTCTCCATTATTTTCCCTAATTGAGATGTAAGAGCTATAGGTCTATAATTTGATGGGTCTTTTGCATTTTTACCAGGTTTTAAGATGGGAATTATAACTGACTGTTTCCATTCTGCCGGAATTCTCCCAGTCATCCAAATCAGATTAAACAATTTTAATATAACAGTAAGAGATGAATATTTAAAATGTTTGAGCATTACATAACACACTCCATCCTTCCCCGGAGTTGATTGCTTAACATTATTAATAGCTTTTTCTAACTCATACATAGAAAAAGGCATATCTAAATCCTGGTTTGAGACTTCTCTCCTAGTAGTAACTCCTGGATTTCCATCCAATAAATCTAATTTATTACTTTTCATTTCTTCAGATAAATTTTCTGAACTATTCACCTTAATTAACGTTACTGCTAATAAGTCAGCTTTTTCTTTATTACTAACCGCCATTTTCCCATTTAATTCTAAAACAGGTAAGGAAAACCTCTTTTTAACACCATTCATTTTCTTAATAACTCTCCATACCTCTGACAGTTTGGTCTCTCTTCCAATGGAATTACAGTACTGCCTCCAACAAGCCTTCTTAGCTTCTCTAATAGTCTTCCTAACTATAGCTTGTGCTTTCTTATATTGAATTAATGCCTCAAAGGTATGACATCTTCTTACCAATTTAAAAGCTTTATTTCTTCCCCTTATAGCAATACTACATTGCTCATTCCACCATGGAGTAGACTTTTTATTTCCTCTTCCCTTTGATTTAGGAATTGAACTTTCAGCTGCATTAATAATAACAGACTTAATCTTTGAATAACACATCTCCACATCACAAAACAAATTCTCATCCAGTTTATTAAATTGACTATCAACTAAATTTTTAAATAACTCCCAATTAGCGTTACTTAACTTCCATCTTGGAATCTGTCCTTCCTCTTCTTTTATCACTTCAGAACCAACTGAAACTAGAATAGGAAAATGATCACTGCCCATTGGAGAATCACTCATCACCTCCCAAGAAGTAATTCCAGCTAATGTATTTGAAACCAATGTTAGATCTAAAACACTCTTTAAATTCCTACAGCAATCATATCTAGTAGTGCTGCCATCATTAAGGCAAACCAGAGAATGTAACTCAAGAAATTCTTCAACAGTCAATCCATTTGCATCTGTATTAAGACTCCCCCATAAAATATTATGAGAATTGAAATCACCACACCATACAGTCTTACCTACATTTTGATCATTTACTTCATTGAGATTCTGAATGGACAACTTCTTGTTAGCATTATAAAAATTTATCACCGACATTTGGTCATTTTCTATCCAAATCTTAATAACTATTGATTCATAATTTTTCCCTATTGATTCCACTTTATATCTTATACTGTCTAGTACAAAAGTTGCTACTCCCCCTCCTTGTCTTTCTTTTCTATCATTCCTAATTGATGTATACCCAGAGATTTTGAAATCCAGATGAGGCTTAAGCCAGGTTTCTTGAATGCAAATCAGGTGAGGTTTAACTGTCAAATCTGAAATATATTTCTTAAACTCTAGACCATTACTAATAAGACTTCTTGCATTCCACTGGAAAATAATTAACATAACGAAGAGGGGCCACCACTGCATGATTGAGGTTGAGAAGATTGCGTCTCATTTAATTTTTCCTTTATTGATTCCCAATTAACATTTTTACAATCAAGATACTTTTGGGCTGCCTTCACTATTATTTGAATTTTTTCCGTTTTCCTTTGTGTTTGAGCAGTGCAGTTAACAACTTCTACCATGAACAATACAAAATCCTCCTTTGTCATGAGTAAAGTGTCACCTTTAATCTTAGAGCATTCTGAACAATTAGATCCTTCTTTTCCTCCTCCAGACACTTTCTTTGGGTATAATATTGGTTGAACAGGAACTTTTTTCGTTGCTTCCGCATAAGTAATGCCAGTAGTGACTTTGATTTTCTGAACTTCCTCAGCTCTTTTACTAACTATGCATCCCCTAAATCCTGAACTATGCCCACCTCCACAATTACAACATTTCAGCGGAGCCCCTTCCTCACATTTCCCATACTCATGATCCCCAGCACATCTCCCACATTTCTGTTTCCCCTTACACACTGCCGCGACATGTCCAAATTTCTGGCATTTAAAGCACCGCAGCGGCGGAGGAATAAATGGTCGGACATCATAGCTCATATATCCCACAAACACTTTATCTGGCAGACTGTTCTCTTCAAATTTTAACATGATAGAAAAACTATCACTCCTCTCTCCATTTTTATTTCTTTTCAATCGTTTGGCTTCCACCACTTTCCCTCCTGAAACATTAGACTTGATCTCATCAATTGGCACATCAGGTGGAATCCCCGAAATGACTCCGCATACATACTTCTTGTCATCCAAAAGTCTTCCTCTCACATTCTCACCAAGGATTCTTTTTATATTCAGCGCCCTTTCTTTTTGTTTAATATCATTACAGATAATCAATAACGATCCATCTCTTAATATTTTAACAAATTTCACCTTTCCAACCAGTGAATTGATTTCTTTTGTCAGCTTTATTGGATTCCACTTCCCAAAGGACACACCCTCTTTGACAAACTTCAGAACTATTTTAAATTCTGACATCTTAACAGTTTCTCCTTCAGCCTCAGAAACAGATGATTCTATTTGTTGTCTTGATTTTTTCCGTTTATGCTTAGCTTTTTGAATATGCCAAGGTCCTTCATTTTCCACATCATCAGCACCCTCTTCCATTTCCGCAAAATCACTACCTGACACATTTCCCTCTGACATCCTTCCAACCATTCACAGTCTGGTCGTGCCTCTTCCGCCTTTGCTCCCAATCCGTGTTGCCGTCAAGTCTTCCGCCTCGATCGCCCTCTCCTTCTTCTTCTTTAGATTTCAACAGCAGTTTGAATCCATTATTGTTGCACTACTGCCATCTACTGGATCCTAATATCTATACCTCAAATTCTCACAATAACCCCAGTATTAAAAGACTGTTAAATAGCATTTCCCCTCAATGCTATTTAACTGATCAACAACATTCTCAAATTTCAATTCCCTATTAAAAACTAATTTTGTTTTAATGGGCACGTTCTTTTATTTCCAATTTTGACTTCCAATGATTCACTTTGTAATGGTCTCGCTATGGTGTCTTGTACCAAAACTAACCATCAGCCAAACTCTTTTCACACGAGTCAGGATTAATTAGTTCTTCCTTTATTTCCATGTACAATGGAGTGAAACTGTCAAAACACAAACAACTCAGGATGAGCTCAGAGCAGCTAACAGAAGTGTTTTACATTCAGATACATACATTAGAAGTACAACTGATACAACAGCTACCTCAGAATGCTATGAGCTGCAATGCTACATAATGACCTAAGAAATCTTAGCAGCCTGTTGGTTAGCAATGACGTAGCACATAATTAAATCGCCTGCAGGTATTTCCAAAACTAATTCAATAAACAAGTTACTTATTTTATCACATGTTAACATAAAGGCTCGTTTTGAAGTATAAGCTGCTACTTAGAGGCATCGCTTCGAAGAACTCGACCTGGACTGCGGCGTTCATAACAGACACGTTTGTTCATCTGCTCTACCGCTAGCAAACAACCGTACTGATTAAATAACATAAAAATTAAGCAGTTCCCTTAAAGTCCAACATATGGCAGCAATGTGCCATGCAAAACAAAACACCCACAGTTTACAGAATACACTTCCTGCTAAAGAGCCCCCTGGTGGTTGAAGAAAAATCCACATATAAATACAATATATGAAAAAAAATCTGAATGCTCTCTGGTATTGTTCAGGGGGCCGGATCAAATGTGGAGGCGGGCCGGATCTGGCCCGCAGGCTGTAGTTTGGGGACCCCTGCTGTAGCATTTTAGATAACTTTATAATAATAACATTGGAATATATGCAACAAGTTCATGAGTTGGATTCTGAAACATGAAACTAAACCTGATTACTGTTTGATTTTTTCCCCCATCCCTCACTCTGTAGCTCAATAGATGTTAAAAAAGTGGTTAAAAAAAGTGAAGCAATCAAAAGTATCAGAATCTAAAATGGAGCCATTCAGTGGCAGCTTGAGTTGTATTCCACACAAACTGGCCCAAACTCTTCCACAGAAAACTGACTCTCTAAGCTCACTGCAGCCAAAGCATGTGTGTGTGTGTGTGTGTGTGCGTGCGTGTGTGTGTGTGTGTGCGTGCGTGCGTGTGTGTGTGTGTGTGTGTGTGTGTGTGTGTGTGTTGGACTTACTCGGAGGCTGTAAACAGGTGGCTGCTGTTTGCAGCGATGCTGTTTATGGGGCTCTCATGACCCTTGAGCTCCCCCAGAGGCCCCAGTGTGTCTGTGTGCCAGAGCTTGAGCACCCCTCCTCTGCAGCCACTCAGCAGGGCCGGGGAGCTGGGAACGATGCCCAGGGCGCAAACCCAGTCACGGTGAGCATTTGGGACTTGCTACGAATGACAATGACACATTTTATTATTCTAACGGTGCAATTCATAATAACAGGGTTCAGGCAGCTATCTTAAAGTAGCCTCTTGAACAGACTGAGGGATTGGCATTGTGTACCTGCAGCAAGTCTTTGCGATCCAGATCCCACTTTTTGATTCCGTTGTCGCGGGAACCGCTAAAGAAAATGTCCCCTTGGACCACCAGTGACTCGATACCGTCATAGTGGGGAGGCTCAAAGTTGTGCGCAGGGCTGACGCTCCCCAGAGAGCCTTCACTTACATCGAACAGCTGCAACAGCAACAGACTTTTGAACAACTGGCTGCTGTTTTGGATTTTTACTGGGTTTTTTCTATCAAATGCAAGTTGTCAGTAGGAAACCAAACGCCCATCAGAAGGCTGAGTCAGACTGTATTATGTTACAAGCAAAAAAACCCACCTTAATGTAATGGTCCTTAGACCCAGTGATCACCAGGTCTTGGTTGTTTCCAGACTGATCCACAGTCAGACACATGACAGGACCCAGGTGACCTGTTAGCTTTCCGGTGGAAACGAACCTGAGCAAAAATTAAACGCATTGCCACTCAACTGTTCCTCCCAGAACCACAAAGAGACAGCCAACAGGAAATCTGATTACATTATTATTCATCGTACAACAAAGGGGAAAATGTCACCAACGCAGCAGGAGGTTTATACAGCACACTTTGGAAAATGTAGCTTGTTCCTAAAGTTCAGAGAACAAGTTTGGCTATTTGCGCTCAGAAAATGACAGAATATTTCCATCTCATGTTGTTTTACTCATCCAGGGTGACGGCTATTAACAGATTTATTTTCCAGCAATGGATAAACAGGCAATCCATCAAAGCCAACAGCAGGCGGTGGACAGTAACTGATGGAGGCTGGAGATTGGATTCTGTCTGGTTTTCAGTCTGAATTAAGTCGTTTAAGTGGTGAAAACAATCAAACTTCAAGTCTCTTAAACATCTCCATGTTTTGTCACTCTACCACCCGAAATCTTAGAGTACTTTGTTGGGATTTTGTGTTACAGACCAACAGAAAATGTATAATTGAAGTGGTTAGAAATTGATACCAATCTTAATTTTTGGAAAGAAAATCTGGAAAATGTGACAAATGTGACATTGAGAAAACTTTACAATTCCAGGTGCAAATCTTTTGGGGTGAGTCTCGTCTAGAGAAGAAAATTGTTTGAGCCTCAAAACACAGAGCGCAATAAAGATGCAAACGTTTGACAGACAGGTCCGGAAAGAAAAATAAAAAACATAGAACATACAAGATTAAATAGTCTGGCCACCATAACATTTAAGAGCTGGGATTACTGGGACTCAAGGCCAAATTAGATTTTTACAAAATAAATGCAAGACATTTTAGGGGCTTCATTTTAGATACACAAATGCATGTGGACATCCTGAGAAGGTAATTCAACATACGTCAGTGGATTAGAAGAGAAGTGTAAAGGCAGCTCACCTCCTCAGATCCCACACCCGAACTGAGTTTCCAGCAGCAGCATAGAGGACCATCCCATTGGGATTGAGAGCAATTTGGTTGATCTGGTTTTCCCCTGACGGGATGGTGACCGTCCGACTGGTGTTAGATGCACAGATATCCCCAACATTGACCTGACCAGAGGATCTGGACACACAGATGGGAACTGATGAATATCTGTGACCAGAACATTTTCAGCTCACTGAACAGGTTCTGTCATATTTCGCCCCAACCTTCTAACATGGGATTGTCATGTGAGACGGTTGATATTAAATTCAATTCAAAAATACTTTCTTAACCTCAAGGCTAAATTAAATGTTGCTCTAACTTATATTAGCCAAGTTTCTTGGATAATTTCTTAAAACATTTTGCTGACAAACATGTTCGAATTTTTTCAAGCAGCACAAGGGAGAGTGGTGGGCACCGCCGACTAAAAAGATAGCTGCGCTAACCCTAAAACACTCATCATAAACCTTAGCTCCACCAACACTAAACGGCTATGTTCACATAGTATTTTGCAGAAGCTAAAGCGCTAAATTGAACCATTTTTCATGAGGAGAACGTGAGGAAACTCTCAAAACAATTCAAAAGTGAATTTATGCATGTATTAGTTCAATTATTAGCCCTGGCTGTTTGTTCATGTAAGTGTTGTTTTCTTTTGCATAGCTCATTCATTCGTTTGTTATATACTACATGCCATTTGCTTAATAAAGTTTTTTCCAGAAAAAAAAACAAACACTGAGGAGGGGAAACAAAACTGCTGAGTAAACAGTTTCCACCCACTTTAAAATAAGAACATAAAAGTAAAAGTCTAACTACTTGAACCATTGTCAACAGCTGATAACCGAGATTTCAACACAGATGTCAAACTTTCGTCAGCTGAATGTAAATTACAGTCTTATAATTTATCTGGAAAATTTGTATTTAGGGGAAGCAAAGTGCACCAAATGTTTTCAAAGTTAGTTCCAGTATTGGCGCGTTAGCGGGAATTGAACACATTGACGTTCCTGCTTACGTCAGAGTTCTGATGCATTTGGCCGAGTCCCTGATGTCCCACACTTTGATGTATGAAGTGGAGACGGTGAAGACTAGACTGGAGCTGTAGCGGACCGACACCACGTTGTTAGGGTGGCCTCCCAGGGACATTATCTCCTGACCCGTCACCAGGTTCCACACTTTACAGGTCCGGTCTGCAAGAGGATCCAGATCTGTTAATGCTGCCACTGTTTTAGATCATCAGAACTACAGAACTAAAAAAAAAAACAATGCAGCAAATATAGACGTTAAAACCGTTAAATGATAAAAACATTTAACTCTTTCACTATTAATAATTAGTGAGAACAGAGAGAGCTGTTCTAGAATAAGATGAGTCTCTTTTTATTATGTTGAAAAGCCTCTTCAGGATGAGACTTTTCCTTTTACACAGAAAGTCATTTTGTTTCATTACTTCATTTATCCACAGCCTTCAGCCCTGTCAGCCTTTATATAACAGCTTAACAAGGAGTCAAGCACTAATAGATGAACAGGGGAGCAACATGGAGACATGAATGGAGTCCTGATGAGAGATGTGACAGTTACAACCAAGAGGAGTGAGAACTGGAAGCATTAACCTTTGGATCCGGTGAACAAAAGGTCGTCGGTGCAGTCTACACACAGCACGGCTTTGCTGTGTCCCTCTGCCACGTGAACGCACTGCAACGTCGCCGAGCGGCTGCTCTTAGTGGACGGCACTGGGTTGATGACGCCCCTAAAAAACACATGTGCACATCACTATAGCGATCAGCTAACAAGTCACCGTGCAGCCCAATTATCAGAGAGGAGAAGAGAAAGAAAGCACACCCAAAGACATGCAAGGTACCGAGCTCTCAGAGCCAATTAACACACAAATGGAGGACAAATCTTTGCTGTGCCGAGAGGAAAAACGATTGAAACACACCTAAGCAGAACGAGATAAATGACGTTAATCGCATTAGCTGGTTTAGTGTGTCACTGTGACAGAAAGACACCACAGCAGTGAGAATGGAAACCCCAAAGAGGGCAGTCTGTGTTCAAATCCACCTCAAGTGATGGAACAAATTGTCAAACTTTACTAGAAGTTTACTTTTTTTTAATTTTTTCTTTTTTTAAAGGCAGTACTTTTGTGGGCTGATGGAGAAGGGAAGAAAGAAGGTGGAGGATTCTGTTGGAGAACAGGGTGGGGCATTCATGCATCCTGGAAAGGAAGACAGAGTCCAGCATTCCTGAGACGTGATTGGCTGCCTTATTATTTTTGTAGTCAAATTCTTTGTTTCTAATGAAATAATTCTGCATTCTAAGACAGGTCTTCATGATAGTCGCACTTTCAAACTTAAAAAAGTTATGATCAGCTCGTTCCTGTCTCTAAGAGCAGAATAAGCTGAAGTATTCTGTGTGATTTACTCAAAAATCTAGTAAATTCAGCTGAGGTTTTGTTATATATCTTACTTTAGTTAGCCAAATCTGTACAAAACACAACAGTAAATCTTTTAAAACATTTTCCATCACCTAAAACAGACTTGAAATTAATTTCAGTACTTGTTGAATTCCATTCTTGATTTGTCTATAAATGTTTAATGAATAGAAACTAATTAGTATGAAACAGAGTGACTCAACACGTGTTCTCCGACCATCCATTATACCAAAATAAAAGAAAAATAATGTCCTACAATATTACTGTAATAATATATCATTTTAACCGTTTAAATGAAATTGTTACCAATCTGTTTTAAGTCAAAGCTATTAGATAATGTTCTACATTATTTTTTGCAAATATTCCCATAAAAATAAAAAAACTTTTTCAAGGTCCTATAGTCATGCTGTTCCATGTCTACTTCATAATTTGTTATGCAACATACTTATGTTAAATGGGAAATTAGGCACCAAAACAGAGTTGGAAAGGTCAGCAACACTTCCCAGTTCAGCTGCTGCATCATTGAAGGGTGTGCAAATCTGTTTCCACTCAGGAGAAAAGAGGGAAGACACATGAAACAATAACGTCACTGCTAGGATGGGCTCTCAGCCAGCAGTGTCTGTCTACAACACACTTTATGTTTTATTTAAGGTAAACGAGGCGTTGGGGGGGGGGGGGGGGGTCTGGGTCCAGCAAAACATGAGGTCAACTTCAAATAAATCCATCTTGCATACCTGAATGGTGGTCTGCAACGTCTCATGATCTTATCCGATGTTTTCAGATGTGAAATGAAAATCTGAAACCTATCCAAAACCTATCTGAAGCTCTAATGTTTGTGACACACTAAGAAAATTATTAATGATGACAAATAAGAAGATTTGCCATATGAAATGTCAGTGATAGCTTCAGGCTGGTGCCAGTGTAAATGTCATGTTGTAGTCTGGAGGCTTTTTTTTGGTTGGTGTCCTGCTAGCTTAGTGGTCAAAACACAAACTGTTTAACCGCTTCTGTTCCACGGCAGGAACCTCAGGAGTGGTTATTTATATCCGTGTGATTATTGGATCACCTTTCTGGAATTCAGAAAATATTGAATCAAAACATTCATAAAGAGGCAGTGTTATGTAATTTTCTAGACACATTAGTGTCATTTTAGAGCACAATCATGTAAAGTTATGTTGAAATGGTTGTTAAAAAAATTATATAGATTTCAAAAATGGCTTAGAAGAAATATTACTGTGTAATATGACACATTGAAATTGGGTCTCTGTCTCTTTAAAAAGTCCTGTCCTTTCTGAAACTTCACCTTCAGGAAGTCATCACAACATGGCTCCTCTATTAACCCTTTAACAACGTTTTTGCCAGCGTTGCTCCTTTAATGAGCTCAGCAGATGCTCAGTTCCACCAGGTGTTTGCTAATTGTTGCTGGCTAGTCTGAAGGAGCTGAGAGGGGGAGAGGCGCTCTGTGAGGTGGAACCTTATAATCTTGGAAGCTGCAGCTCAAAGGAGGAGCTTCATCCAGGAAGGCAGAGCTAGGTCCACCCAGGCGTTTTACACAGCTGAATGGTTGCTACAGGAGATTAAAGAATTTCTTAAAGATGCATGAAAAAAAAAGCAACACTATCGGTGAGGACATAACATTATAACATGATGTAAAGCTAAAAATTATTTACTTAATTGTACACAATATTGTCCCTTCAGTAGGGAGTTAGCCTCAATAGACTTTATTTTGGGCCGTCAGAATAGAAGAGATTTGATGCAGGTCTGTATAATTTCCTTCCATTTTGAAGCTATGGACTACTTTGTGATGGTTTGAATTTTTAAAAAGGACATTTTTAAACAAAAGTGAATTCGTAACAAAATATAGATCCAAGGAGCATCAGATGCAGTGATAGGCCAAAGTCAGAGCCAGCAGGAATGAAAAGAGTCATTATGACTCAAGGAAGAGTCATAATTTCAAGGTTAGGGAGCAAAATCATGTTGAGTTCAGAGCACAACTGGTTTAGGAAACGCTTCATGCCTCTCGACAGCAGGAAATTGACAGGAGTATTAGTAGAGTTAAGGTATTGTAGCTTCACCTTCTTATAGCTTTCCAGCCAAAATGCTGGCAACAAGCTCTTACTGTTTATTCTCCTTGACCTTTGCCCTGTCAGCCGCTGCTTGTGCCTTGTCATAGGTCTTCCTGCGAGAGAGCGGGGACGGCTCTGGGGTTCGCTTCTCCAAACCTGACACAGTTCTGGAGCCAGAGCTGAGTGTTCGGTTGGACCAATTGTTCAGAAACACAAACAAGAATATTTACAAAGCAGCAGTTGGGACACTTCAATCCAAGCAAAATGCCGTAGAGATGGAGCATGCAGCAGTGGACACAGAAACACAGTTACCTGGTACTGTAAGGCCCAACAGAGGGGGTGTTCCTGGCCAAGCCCATGTTTACTGATAAAGACACTTCAGGTTTTTGTTATGCTCTAGCAGTCAAAAGTGGAACTAGTAATTTGAGTTGGGGTGCATCTTTAGAAAGTGTTGTGAAGTAAATGTGCAACTGGTTTGAAGCAGGGATTTAAAAAAAAGGAGAAAGCAGTCTGGTTAGTATTTTTACAAGAGATGCACCGAGAGATAAGTTAGTGTTTTCACACCTGATAGTCAGGCAGATTTAGCTTGATTGGCGACCAAAATGACAACATTTGTTAAATTTCCAACTGGTGTGTTTCTCTTTCACACCACACTGCATTAAATGATTCAAACCTTTCAAAAAACCTGTTCCCCTCCTCGCCTGTGTTGGCGCTGCACCAAGAACCACTGAAGAAAACGAAGACGACACGGAGCACAACTTCCTTCTTCATGAAACGTAAACAAAAATGGCGTAATGTCAGATTTTAGCGGTTGTAGGATTTCTCAAAAAGACCACAAGCCATTTTCTCAGCGAGCACTAGTTTGTTTTGGTTGCATTTACCCAGAATGCCCTGCACTGTAGTCCACTTCCTGCTTATGGAGCGGAGAAGTCTTTTATAAGTTCATTATCTGTATCAGTGAGGTGTTTAAAAATAAATTTAAAGTAAAAAAAAAAGAAAGAAACTACACAGCAAAGGAAATACACAAAAGGATTGTTGTTGGTAATACTAACTATGCCAAATGCTAATAAACACAGCCAAAGACAAAATATCCAAGATGTCAAGAATTTAATTATCATTGTTTTCAAATATTATTCAAACCCAGAGTGGTTGCAAGCCTCTGCTCCTAATAAAAAAATAACTATTGATCAATCATGATGGAAAGACTATAAGGCTCCTGTAATGGAAGAGATGACAATCTAAAACGTAAGTTGTTAAATATTTTTAAATGATCTTACAATAAAAAAGTGTATATGTCGTGACAATGGGACACATTACATCACCAGGTTATTGTATATTTTCAGCTCTTCCCTTTATCAGAAATCAGCTTAAAAATCTCTGACCGGTGCATCTCTACTTTTAGTTCTGATAAAGCCGTAAAGAGCTTGTTTTTGCACGGCATGCATTCTTTTTGATTTATAAATCTTTTCATGCTTTTATATCTGCTGGGCTAACAGATGGTGTTTTAAAAAAAGAAAAAAGAAAGGCAACCAAACTAATAAAGCTGCAGTCTCCACCATGCAGCAGCATAGAGAACTGTAGAGCTGAACCTGTATGTGGAAGAGAGCTGGGCCTGGACTTACATGCTGCCCATTTTAGAGGAAAAGCCAGGGGAAAGAGCTGTGTAGTCTCTGACTGATGGGCCCGACAAGTCCATGTCCACTCCACCTCCATCTGGGGTTTCAGCCAAAGACAGCATGGGGCCGGAGAAGTCAGCGGGCGCATCACCGGCAGATTCACTGTTTGCATACAGAAGCTCCATCTGAGTGGTGGTCCTCCTGCGGGCCTGTGTGGAAAAATCCACCCAAACAAATTAAGCCTAGCTAACATTTATAATCAATCAGACATTATGACTATAATTGAAATGTACCTTGCTCCTTGTTTTGGACTCCCCACAAAGTTTCATAAGGTCCGACGCCAATGTGCTACAGAGGAAATGCAATAAGCATCAAGAAATGCACTTAAGGTTCACCGCAAGTAAAGCAAAAAAGGAACTCATACAAAACAAACCAGGAGAAACTCCAACATCAAAAATCAATTACAGCACACACTGCCACAATAACGTAAAATAGAAAAAAACATAAGAGACATGACAACCCTCAAAATAACCCACAATAATAGAAGCATCTTTAAGGAAAAAAAATAAGCAAGAAGCTGTTTTTCTTGAAGCATTAACTCACGTTCCTTCTGCTGAGGGACTCTGGGCTGACTCATCGCTGCTGCTATCATCCCCGTTTTCTGTCAAATGAGATCAGTGAAGAACATCAGAGCTCAGTGATAACCATCATCCACTGTGATGACAGTCTTTCTTTGTAAAAATGAGATTCCTGCTCATCTTCATTAACATTGCTTTACTTATTGAGTTTTCCATTTTTTCTGCTTTTTTTGTTGCAGCTGCTTAATTAGGCTTCTAAGCATCTCAGCAGAATAGAATATTATGAGAAAAGTTCATTCATTTCAGTACTTCAAGAGTAAAACTTGTTACACAGATTCATTATGTGCATAGCGATATATTTCAAGTGTTTGTTTCTGTTGACTTTGTGGATTATGCTTCTAATGTAGGCCCAAAATAAGAAAGAAATCCTAGGGCCACGTTGTGTTCTACACAGTCATGTTGAAGACTGGTGACAACTTGGCAGCTGTCCACCAGAGAGTAACTAGGCAACTTCAACAAGGATGGAATTCACAAAATATTCTACAAATCTTCAATTCACTCAAGGTAACTCAGAAAAATTGCTTTTTTAGGCGATTGTTCCCTCTGGTGTTGGATGTTGTTCACTAGTCTTACTGGATATGACGTCATCAGCTCAGTTGTTGCTAAACAACAGACATGACAACCCCAGTAAGTTTGTTACAATATCTGGCGATTGTAACACGTTCTTTGCCACACGTTCAACATTTCAAAAGTTTGTCAGCTGCTCTATTAGGGAAAGTAAGATATTGGATTTACTTCATGCAAATCTCAAGGATTCAAGCATCTCCAAAGCAAGACCTCTTCCTAGCAAATAAAATGACCATCTTTTGTGTCTTTGCTTGGAATGTAAGCCCCTTGTTCAGAGGTAATGAACAAAAGTTTAAGAAGGAGTTTAAGCTGAAGAAGCCCTGTAGGGTTGTTTTGAGGTTACGGATTGGGATGCGCTGTGCCAGCCACATGGAGAGGATGACACCATGACTGAGAGTGTGACCATCTAAAGTTCTGTCTGGATAACACCCTCCCCTCTAGAACAGTGAGATGATTTTCCAATAACAAACCGTATGGCATTCTATATTTCCCCAAGTGTTGTAACATTTTATTTCTGTCTGGGATTAATGGAATATTTCTGAATTGAAAAAGGTAGTTGTTCAAAAGATGCACAAACCACAGAAATATCAGCAGCTTTCACAGTTTTATGAAGCAAAGCACAGTCAACAGTTTGGAGGGGTTGTGGACGGCGGATGGAGTCAGTCCTTCAGGAAAACACCACACACAGATGTATCTGAAAAATGGGCCTCAGCAGTCACCTTCCTTGTGACAACACTAGGAACTTTCACTGTAGCAGTGACACAGGATAATTGTCTCCATGTCATGATACATGCAAACCGAGTCAGGTTATCATGAAGTGGCCCCAAACAAGTACTGGCAGCATGTACTGTATAATACATAGACATACATTCAGTGGGCCAACATTTCTATATTAAAAAATTTAGTTTTAAAATTATTTGCATGCAAAACAATTTCTGGTAAACTGAAATTTTGATTTTGATTTCATACAAGTCATTACATTTTGTCACCTTCCAAAAATAATGGCCTAAATCATTTTTTTGCCTAAAGTTGTCTGGGCAAAAAAAAAAAATAAAATAAAAATAATAATAATAATAATAATAAAATCACTTTTAGAAAAAGAGATTAAGGCCAATATTTTTAAAAGGTGACATTATTAACTGCAGTAATGCTTGAAATATATCACTCTTATTACAATGAATTTAAGATCTGAAATATTTTTTTTTACTGAAATAAATCAACTTTTAATAATATTTTAATTTATTGAGAAGTACCAGCAAAATGTGAAAAGAAAAGAAATAATCGCCATGCTTTTTTTTGATAGTCAACCTTGCTCCTTGCTGGATCCGCTGGGATCAACGAGCAGGAAAAGATGGGAGGTCGGGGGTCAGAGTGTGACCCGGTGTGTGAGGGCTGGGATGGAGGTAAGAGGTCAGAAAAGTTAAGAGTGTGAGAAATTATTAGCTTGTCTCTCCTGTTGAGACTGGAGAGATCTGAAACAATCCACGTAGTTATTCCTGTAAAACGTGTCTGCACCAGGGTTAGCAGGTGCTAAAGCATGGAGGCCATAGCACATATCAGCTGGAAGGGAGACGGAGGGGAGGAGGAGTGTGTCTGAATTAAGGAACAGGGGGAGGAGGGTCAGCTGGCAACTGTAGGGAAGCTTGGCTGCACTGCACCTCATGCACCTGCATCTGTTAAGTTTAGTTAGTTCAAAAAAAAATGCCAAAAGTAGGAACCATGCATTCATAAGGAGCATTAGGGTCTAATGTGATTTCACTTACCAACTGGGAAGTTACCTAGCTCTGTGAAAACATGAGAAAGCAAAAAAGAAAAACATGGGGGAAAACAAAAGTGCACAAATCAAAAAACAATCCCCCAGTAAAAAACTAAAGCAAAATTCAGGAGTAAAAGTGGCTAGACTAAATATAGCATACTACTGAACAGGCTGGCAAAATACAAACAAGAAAAAAACCATAGGTAGAGCAGTGCAGAAATGTTTTTTTTTTTTTTTTCTGCTGTAGTATCAGAAACTAATAAGGCCAGCTTCTGTTCAGCAGATGGCAACAGGCAAGAGCATCTCTCCAACAGTTCAAACATGCAGCTGACCAGCAACCCAATCCTCTTCCTGAAAGAACAAAAGCCTTTCTAAAACTAACCTGAGAAATGAACAAACATGTCAGCGTCCTACTTTCTAAGATGAAATTGGAGCTAGTCTGATTAAAGGTGAGGGTTTGTTGTACCTTGCAGAGCGTTTCCCAGCAGAGCGTCCAGCTCCGGGTTGAACTCGGCCTTCTCCTTCAGCATGTGAAACAGCAGCTGGTTCTGTGTGGCGCTGGTGATTTCAGTCTGCTTCAGGCGGCCCTCCATCACCTTCACCTGAGACTCCCGCTGAGCCGCCTGCAGACCCTGGAAAGGTCATACCCTTTACATTAACCACCGTTTTTTTATTTACCCTTAAATAAAATAAAAACCTATTGATTTGTCTTTAGAAATCACTGGTTCTATCGTAGGCACACATTTGTATCCACCTAAATTATAAATCTAGAAACCAACTGGACGACTTCTCTTGTTACTTGAAGATCTAAAAAAACTTCTTCAACTTCTATAGAGAACTATCATGTACTAAATGCCTGAAAATCTCCACCAGCATATGGAAAATTATAGGTTATAAAGCATATTGGCCTGATGCATTATTATGCTTGAATGTCTTAAATCACCACATTAAGATCAACTATTTTTACATATAGTTACAGCTAACAGCAGTGTTGGTGTCTCCTGTTAAGGTGAGGGGTGGTACCTTGTTAATTGCCATGGACATGAAATGATCCAGTAGGAAACGAGCTTCAACCAGAGTGCAAGAACCAATCACAGCAGAGACGTCCACTGTGTCACCCTCCTCCTGCAAAAAAACTTATTTACTTTAATTATTTTGAATTACTGATTCTTCAGCAAATAAGTCCTAAGCAGGCTTTAGTATTTATGTGGCTAGTTAAGTACAGTTTGGCATAATAACGCCTCCAATGTAGATACTCAGGCTATTCAAAAGCCTCGACTCAACTCCTCCAAACATACTTCAGAGCCAGCAGCCCTTCTTACCTTGGTTTCCTCCATCTGCATGATGTTGGCCTGACAGTCGGCGATGCTGTCGTTAATGTAATCAATGTTGGCGGTCAGAGCATCCACTTCCTCGTTGAGGGGGAGCACGGTCTTCTCTGCCTCCAGACCCTCTCTCAACAGCCGGTCCCGCTTCCTGATCACCTTCTCCTTTCGCTTCGTCAGCTCCTCTCGTTGCTGTGTACAAAATATTAACAGTTATTTAAGTCTATTTATAGAACAACTTCTGAATGTGATCAATGTTGGAATTGATGGGGAAGAGCAGAAATGAAAGATATCAGATGATTCAGCTGTTTATTGTTTTACCTTTCATTCTATTTTTAAGTCATAATGCACTAAGCATTAGTTTTGCTAATGCTAAAGCATTTTGAAAGTTAGCGAAAGCGCTAATTAGAGTGCTAATATGTTTTAAGCCTATTTTTTACTATACGGACCTGAAAACAAGAACAATTTTACAAAATTCACATGAATCAGTCTGGCTATTAAAAATAGCAGAACTTTGAAACGGATGTGTCTTGAGTTGTCACCAACACATACCAAGTGTATTTAAACATATGCTTTAAAAAGAAAATTTAAAAGGACTGCATCAGGCAGCGGGTCTTTGATGAGCCTGCTATATTAAGAGAACTTTTACACAGTCTTATAATAACCTTCAACCTAATGTAATGCATCATGTCCTCTTTTACTTTATTAACAACAAAGATAGCAAAGCTATTACAGGGTTTCTGTTGGTTTCACCAACTTAAATTTAAGATTTTTAGAGACCATTATGAATGAATTTAAGATTTATCTCCACAATAATAAATAAATGTTGCCTAGACAACTAGTGATAAATTAGCACACACCCATGTTAGATGTAAAAAAAAAAAGCTAAGTAGCTAGCAAGGGTCTGATAGCAGTGAGTTACCAGTAAACGCAACAGTTTTGAGGTTGAGTGTGACTCAAACTTTTGCCTGAAAAAAAAAAAGAAAATTAAGAAAAAAACAAAAAGAAATACATGGAATATACTGGATTAAATAGTCCTGGCATGACAAAATTTAAGATTAACGCTTTTAAGGCCAACTTTTTAAATGAATTTCAGACATGAGACTTTAATTTTAGATACATTAATTTAAGACTTTTAAAGGATGTACTAAACTTTCAACAACCCACAGGTGGTGTTCTGGCTCTTGTCAGCTTCATTTAAAACCAAAGCTGAAATAAAACATCCCACTGGGTGCGTCATGACTTCACCTTGAGGAGACGGTTCATGTCGGCCTCCATGTTAGAGATGGTCATCCTCTGCATTATGACGTCTGTGATGCGCCGCTCCAGGGTCTGCCATTTGTTACGAGCGACTCTGGTGGAATAAACACCAGCTGTGCGCCTGTAGGAGGACCTGGACACACGGCATCGGTCGTCAGTCATTCAGGCTCCTCAGTACATACAGTATAAAGACACACTTCAATTTGAAGCTTGAAACTTTTTTTAAAAGAGAAGAAATGTGAATCATTTTCCTTAAACGTCACGATAATGCACTATTTGGTGGAAATGTGTCGAATGTAATTTGTGGTTATAAAATGATAATATATGAAAAAGTTAAAAGAGGGTACTGTATTGATTAGATGAAATCATATTCAGGTTCAGTTATATCTTCTTAGCAGGAACCTAAGAACCATTTGTAGCCTCACCATGTGCCGTTGGCAGCCGTGCTGCTGGAGGAGTAAAGGCGTCCGGAGGGCGGGCGGTGGCTAGAGTCCTGAACCTCCGGAAGGTTGACTTTCCGGACCACTTTACCTGAGGTGGGCCTCACCTGCCTTCTCAGAGCGGTCACCTGACAAACACACACATGCCAGATATGAGCTGATGCAACATGGGATCACTACAAGTTGGCGAACGAGGACAATACTAAGCAGGGCCGGATTTAAAAGGATGTGGGCCCCTGGCCTGGAGACAGTTTGGGTGCTCTATCCACTTACAAATGTAAATTACAGTATATGATTTATGTAATACTATAAATCAGTAGGTATGCACTGATACATTGTTGGTTTAATATATCTTCTAGCCAATAGCTCCATGTTATTCTCAAAGAAACTGAATATAATATTGATTTGGTATACATTTTGTGTTTCTTGAATGATTTATGATGCTGTTTTAATAGATTTCTTTGAATGTAAAGCACTTCGCAACATTTGCTTAAAAATGTTCTATGTAAATAAACTATTATTATAACTTCATGATTTTGAAATACTTGATTATTGTTTATATTAATAAAATATCAAAATGATACAACTCATGATTTGGGCCTATGAGATTTATACAAAGTGTAGTCTTTGCAAAATATGCATTCATTAAAAAACAGGTGAAAAAAAAAATCTTAGGGACTCCCCTTAAAAGTTGGCGCCCTGGGCTACTGCCCCTTTAACTCTGGCACACTCACCAAGTATTAGCAGCACTGTTGGCCTTGATATGAATAAACATTTTTACAGAGGGATTTTTTTCCTGCTAAATAAATGTATTAAAATTCAAAGTTGGATTTTTTAAATTTTTTTATCTTAAGTCAATATAAGATCATGCCATTAAATTAAAACTAGATTTTGGTCTGTAAAGCTTTTATAAAAGTTTGGTGGGATTGCATTTTCTAAATCATATGCAAACCTCTTTGAAAAGTTAACCAACTACATGCTTGATACATAACCAATCACAGCAGGGAAGAACCCCCCCACCCCCGCCAGCCTGTTAATCTTCCACCTTTTGTTCTCTCTCTCCTCACCTCCTCAGTCTTCCTCCTCAGAATCAGCTCCTGCTGCCTTTTCTGAGCCTCTAGCAGCTTTAGTTGATGCTGAAGGAGAAACAGTGTCATCAGCAGAAGTGGTTAAAAAAAACTGAAGCATTTCCTACATTGTTTCATGTTGCTGCAGCAGAGTTGCATTAAAACAGAAGTGAGAAAGCTGACCTCTTGCTTTCGCTGGTCCTTTTTCAAAGAGGCAATTTCTCTGTTCCTGCGCGACTCATTCAGTCGATTTTTCTCCTGCTGCTCCTTCATTTGCTTCATAAGACGAACCTGAAAATATCAGAACACACTAAAGTTTACATAATGCATGGCAAGAAAATCTACACCTGAAAAAAAACCTGTACCTTTGTCTTCTTCATTTCAGTGACATCCATCTGGAGCTTCTTCAGCTGCTTCTCGTACTGTGATTGGTTCTTCAGCAGGCGGGCGTGTTCCTTCTGAGCCGACTGGAGCTTCTGAAGCTCCTTGTTCATGACGCTCAGCTTCTTCTCATATTCAGCCTTGATTTTACGAGCCTTGTCCTCTGTGCCACTTTCCACAGAGTCTTTAAACGTCCAGCACAAACAAGAAAGGTGGATTACAAAAAGGACAGGCTGACAAGCTTTTTAAAGGTGCATTACACAATCTCTTATTTTAAAGGTGATGTATTATGTGAAATAAACAGTTTTTTAGTTTTATATCATGTTATAATCTTATTCCCTCATCAAAAATATACCCTGGGTGTTGATTTGATTTTTTTTTATTATGTATGTTTGACAAATACTTTAATCTCCATGGCAACCATTCATCTGTGCAAACACCTGGATAGACCTAGCCCCCCCTTTGAGGATGAAGCTCCTCCTCAGAGCTGCAGTTTCCAAGCTCCATGTTACAGAATAGCTTTCCTCCACAAAGCTCCTTCAGACTAGCTATAGCAGCAATTAGCAAACACCTGGTGGAGCTGTGGAGCATAAGAGCTCATTATAGGAGCTACTTCTCAGTCCAATGGTGGTAAAAACGTTATTAAAGGGTTAATAGAGGAGCCATGTTGTGATGACTTCCTGAAGCTGGAGTGTCAGAAACAGGAGTATCTTAAACAGATAGAGGCCCTATTTCAATGTGTTAAATTAAGAATTTAACATTTTTTTAAGTCATATTTGATATGTACAACATATTTATCACAACTGACGGTACAATAGTTACTTTATCGTGATTTAAAATGGCGCTATATGCCTGGAAAACACATGATACTGCCCCTTTAATAATTCCTAGAAGAATGTTTGATCTATTACTGTTTTTGAGCCTAAATATAAACCGTTTCCATCTTCTGACAGACACTAGCTTCATTATAGTCTATTTGGAGAACAAAACGAGTTAAATTTGGGTTTTTCTGAGCAGATCAAACATGCATATTTTTCTTCATTACTGTCACCATCTGAAAACAAGACCACATGCGCCACCTAGTGGATGATCTGTGGGTCTTACTCATGTTCTGAAGGACGCGGTCGCGCTCCAGCTGGGTGTCCCTGATCTTGCACTGCAGCATCATCAGCTTCTGCTCGTACTGCTGCTTGAGCGTGTGCAGACGCCGCTGGCTGTTCTCCAGCTCGTCGATCAGCTTCTGCTTGATGGCGATCTCACATGTGATGTTGGCCAGATCAGCCTGGTAGTTCTCTGCAGCCACAGACATATTTCAGCCTTTTGAAAGGTTAAGAAGTTTGCAGGACTTTAATATCTTGCATCTATCTAACAGCCCAAATATACGGTTGGTATACAGACTCTGCATGATTGGCATTTGAAATAAAGTGTTTCAACACATATAGTAGCAAAGCTACTGATGTATTTGGTGAGCTTGTTCCCCAGAATTTAATGTATATTTTTAGTAGCTTGGATGCTAAATGTCGCAAAGAGAGGGGTAGAAAGTGGACAGTTGTGTTGAAGAAAATTAGTTGGCAAAAATGTGTGTTAATCGAAATTGTAATCACAGTGATCAGTAACAGCATCGTAGCTAAATTTGTCATGAGAAATCTAAGAACATGTTGCTAGAGCAGAATCGTAGAGAAAAACAAAAAAACACCAATTTCTGAGAATTTTTTTTTTTGCTAAATATAATCACCTTCCTAAAATAAAGGAAAACTGTAATTTTTATTTTTATTTTTTACCAAAAGTGATTGTGGGTGGAAAAAAAGGGGGAAAAAAAGAGAAAAAGACGTGGCTCTTTATTTAGGAAGGTGATGGTACACTAGAAGAAGAAAGTCTTTCCTGCTTTAAGTAGCAGATTCTGAGGTTTTAAAAAGGTAAACTTTGTGGTTGAATTCAGCTTTTTACATTTTGTCTGTCTAAAAGAATATATATCCTACTCTGCTGCACATTCCTTTGTCTCAAAGTATGCCATTTTTGATAACAGCACAGCCTACTATGTTGTCATTTTGCCTTTACTGTATGGGATATTAATTTTGAAACATATTTGCTTCTGATACTCACTCAGAAAGCTCTCTGTGTTGATCACCTTTACCAATTTATCCTTTCTTTGATACTTTTTCTTAGCTGGTACACAGAACCTGAACTGCTTGTTAATCCTAAAACATTTGTTGACACAATGTATTTTCTCCACCTAACATCGTCATCAGTAATGTGCAGGAAGAGGAGACCAACACCTCCATCCACATCCAAACTGATTAAACAGACAAATGTGGAGAAAAAGAAATATGGAAGACATCACAGCAGGCTGACCTGCATTAATGTTTCCTGACGGTAAGGGAATAGCTCCACCTTCTGGAGATATATCGAGCACTTTCCACTATTTAATGATCTTCACACCTTTTTCATCCGACTCGGAGTCAGAATCGTCAGAGCTCTCCTCCACATCCATCTCCTCTTCCTCCTCTTCCTCCTCATCCTCTCCATCTTCATGATCACTGGTGTCTTGTACATTCTAAAACATCAAAATCAATGATTTGTTTTTATTATTAGCAGCATCCACAAGAATATTAAGGTCTCTGTATATTACAGCCTGATCTGAAATCTTGATCTCACCATTTCAGTCTCTTCGTTCATTTCCTTCTCATTTGGTTTCTCCTGTTCGTTGTCAGGAACTTCTTCTTTGTTTACGCTGAGAGACACACAGACAACAGTGAAAAAGATGTTCATTAATGACAAACTGAAGAACAGAAACTGGCAAACAACCTGGAATTGCAACTTCATGTAAGCAAGGATACAAAACAAAGGCCTTTTTTATTATTTTCGAAGGCACAGTGGTGAACAGAAATATGCAAAGTACATCTGTTATCGAGGGTTTACACTGTCTTTTTGACAAATAAGCTTTTAAATTAAAAAACTTCTAAAACAGCAGAAAATGTTGACGCATATTTGAGATTTCCAATCACATTTTCTTCTAAACCAGAACGCCAGAATGAGCAGAGGAAAGACATCGTTTGACGCCGTTCTGTTTTCCGTAGCCTTATTGTGGAAAAGACAGTGCATGATATTAAAATGAGGAGGCTTCCAACTCTGAACAAAATAAAACAGTAAAGCAGCATTTTGGGACGAGTGCAACACAAAAGATACACACGCAAACCAAATTCATGAACTGCATCAATTGGATAATTGTTTTATCCAATCAGAGATCAGCTAACCTGTGAGGCAAAATAAAAATGTGAAATGGAAGATCAGCTTAGTAAAAAAGAAAAGGGGTTTAGTTTGGACTCGTTTTGAGTCAAAGGTAGAACTCCCTAGAATAGTTGTGACTGGGTGCTGCTGTGTGGAGTCCAGATATTAAATTAAAGAAACCTAAAAATGAACAAACGTAGCACAGCAGGTAGTGAGAAAACAAAGGTTTGAGTTTTAAAATGATTTAAAACAACTGTCCAATAGGAGCAGCATTTGCTTTGCTAAAGTATTCATACTCTTGAACTTCATCTTCTGTCTCATCACTACCACAATGTTCAATAGTTCCTAATGGGACTTTATGTGGTAAAACAAATCAAAATATTTTGATTATACTGTAATTTATATTTTCATTCATGGAAAAAATATATACTTTCAAAATTTTGACAAACTACGGTCGGAAAGAGGTGTCCATTTTCCTCACATCATGGCTGCTATCCCAGCTGTTTAACAGGAATTCCTCATTTTCAACACAAAGATGGAAGAGTGGACATTCTCCACTTTCATCCTGAACACTGGTGCACCACAGGGGCGTGTCCTCGGCCCACTCCTCTTCTCTCTTTTCACCCAACACTGTTCCCACATATTTCTCACCTACACCACCATCAAATTTGCTGACATCACCACTGTAAAGCCAGAAACATCCTCGTCACTCAATGTTTTTAACTTCCCCTTTTGGGAAGAGATACCTGGACTCTCAGAGAAATGCATTTGTAAAAACATTTTAAAAACCATGCATCCCTTTACGTCCATTTCACCAGATGAACAACTTTAAGTTCCGATAAAATACATAAAATGCTTATAGTTGTAGTGTGACGAATATGTGAAAAAGGTCAAAGAATGTTAATGTAAGGAACTGATATCAGTCCAAAATAAATAGGTCAGTCGCATGAAATCAAGATGGAAGCAGGCGATTTGGGGCAGGAAAAGGAAGGTGGAAGCTTGAACAAACCTGGCATCCACCTCCTCCAACACCTCCTCCCTTTCCTCCCTCTCTCTCTCCTCCAACAGCTGCTGGAGTCTTCAGGGAGGAGAGAAGGGTAAAAAAAGAGAGATGGAAGAAGAATGGAAGGAAGAACGGTCAAGTGAAGCGCTACACTTTTGAGTCCAACAGCTTCACAGCAATCCACGTCTTTCACTTTAGACATCAGCAAAGTGTCGTGGCCACAGCTGCTCTGCTAGTAAAAGTTTTACAAACCATATTTTCAATTTAAGGTTCTACTAGCAGCCAACCTCATACAAATCATGAAGCTACCACCGCAATTCTTAACAATTAAAGGCATGCCATGTTCTGTTACTTCCTGGTCAACCTAAGTTTTATGGAGATAGTGGTAAAAGCAACAATCGCTGTGAATTCTGTCCATAAAAGAAATGTATTTGTAAAAACAGATTTTTACATATTACAAAAAACAAAAAATACTTTAGGCAGAGACCAGGCTGGCTAAAAAACTAGATCTGCAGAAATGAACTAGAAACACAGAAGCCACAGCTTCAAGGAATCAGTCAGGAGACAAACCCCACTGCTGTAAACAAGCCTTTAGTGTATGATGGTGTCGAAATACATTTATCTGATAGAATTAGAGCAAATTCATACTTTTGGCATTCTCTGGCCTTTCTGGAAAGAGCTTTAAGTTTTGTATTTATTCTTCTTACAAATAGAATACTTAAAAAAACATGAAACAATACTGTTATAACGCCAAAATCCCAAAGACCAAACAACAAGGATATATTCCAACATTAGCTGTATAAAAAATGGGCACAATATGGTTTTGACAGCAATGTAGTTGCAAGTTCTGGAAAAAAAAATTCAGAGTCAGATAAAAAAAGAAAACCCTTATTAACGGTTATATTTTTGAAAATGTTGAATACTTTTGTATAAAACTAACTGAAGACAAAATGATCAACTCCTTTGTAAATCTAAATAATCCAGTTGACCCACATCCTTCTCTCGTTACCTTTTCTTTTTCTTTTTCTCTCGCTTCTTCAGTTTCTCCAGGTCTTTCTTAGCAAGCTCAATGATGTCGGCAGTCTCTTTCTCGGGGGCCATCAGAGCGTTGGAGAAGGAGCCGGGCCCCCCGTAGAACGACTGACGGGTGGAGGCGCGCGACAGATTCTTCCTCAGGTTCTCATTCACCGCTTCACTCTCCAGCAGCTTAGCCCTGAGAAAAACATCCAGGGAGCAGAAAACTCAACTTATACCAACAAAACTAAAGTCCAGTCCACTTAAAGCTCCACTTTGTAACTTTTACAAACAATATGGTTTTTCTTATGGATTTGTTAAAACTATCACTATTTCTTAACAGCATAACAAATAATCTATGAAAAAATAAATAAATAAAATCAGGCTCCTCCTGGCCTGATTAATGGCAAGGTCTATACTTCATTGAAGACAAACAGTTACACAAGTAGCATCTATCTTTCTTCTTTGGTGTATAATTTCATCTTGTGATTTTATTTAGATAGCTGCTGATGACCTAAGTCCTTCATGTTGGTTGAGCACTAATTAGAGTGATAAAAAATTATTATTCTTTTTCTCTAACTTTAGTTTTAAAAAGATCCCTGTGCCTTTATTTTCCCACAGTTTTGAAAATAAAGTGAGTATTTTACTTGGCTTAGGTAAATGGACTGAACTTAAAAAATGTTTTTCCAGGCATTTTCACCATTAAAGTGATTTACATCAGAGTCACAGTCAACTCTTCACACTCACAAATGCTCACATACACAAATCAGTAGGCTTATTGGGAGTAAGTGCCTTGCTCAGGGGCACATCGACATATGGAAGTTGGAATCGAATCCACAACTCACAAGTAGAGACGACTGCTCTACCCACTCAGCCGCAGTCGCCCCATTTGATATGAGGAAAATGTTAATATCATCATAATTCTAATACTAGAGCTTATGTTGCACTGAACATATGAAAAGTATGAAGAAACGCATCCAGTCATTTACCGAAGATCTTCAATTTCTTTGATGTAACTCTGTATCATGTTTCCGATTTCCTCCGTTCCTCCTTCACCTGGGCGAGAAACAGATTCCTGATGAGGTGTTTGAACAGCGAGTGGAATGTGGAATGCAGACAGGTGCCTTCGGTCCTACCTGCCCTGGCCAGAGCCTGGTTGGCCTGATCGCTGAGCAGCTGGGTGAGGCGAGCCCTCTGGACGTCAATGGTCTCCTGCATGGCTTTCACCCTCACCCTCAGGTTGCTGTTCTCAGTCTGCAGCATGGAGTTCTCATGGAACATGTCGCTGAAGCTCTCCACGCCGTCCTCGCCCACCATGCGTTTACCCTGCAGGAGAGAACGGCTCCGTTACATCCCCACAGCGGGAGTCTACAGAAGCCCAGGAGGGCCTCGTCCCAGTTCCCTCTCACCGTCTTGTACTCCATCAGCTCCATCTGCAGTCGGGCGATCTCGGTCCTCAGCGCGCTGATCTGCTGGCTGGCCTTGTCCTGGTTCACCATCACCTTGTTCTTGATGTTGCGGGCTCGGTTGGCGTACTTTAACGTGTTCAGGGTTTCCATGAAGTCACGATCGGACGGACTAATGCATGCAATCATAACCGTTTGGCTGAAAAGAGAGTGGAAGAGTTTCTTGGTTATAAGGCTGATACCTAAAGGGGATTCATAGGGGAGGGTCAGGCGCAAGCTCAAAAGCTTGGAAACTGGAGATTCGAGGGGGTGCTAGGTCCAACCAGGCCATGGGAGACTTGAGGGTTTCTCAAACATGCATGAAAGAATCAAAACACTCCAGGTATGTTTTTAATCTGGGAATAACATTATAACACGATGTAAAGCTCAAAAAGTCGACATAATTTTGTCATTTTAAATTTGTATTAGCAGTGACAAAGAAAGCCATCACATGGAAATGGGTAAGTTGAACCCCATTTCCACCGTAACCAACTGGATGGACACAGTGGAGGAAATTCACCACATGGAGAGATTTACAGGCACTCTAAGTCAACAAAAAGCAAAAGCTGAAGATGGTAATATGTTGTCACCCGTCACTCTGTTCTGTTTTTGTACATGTTCTAAATATTTAGATGGAGTTAAACATTTAGAAAATTAACATTATGCAACAAATCAAAGTAAAAGTCCTAAGTTTAAAAAGAAAAAAGAAATTTCTGGGTGATACACTTGAACAACTTTACTATCATACGTTTTGGTCACCCAAGACATAACTCTGTGCCAATTAAAAAGCAGATTTGACAGACATAACTTGCACTACTTGCTCTGATTGACATAATGAGTGATCCACCAACCTGTTTCCTCCCAGCGAGTCCTGCAGCAGTCGGGTCAGTTTGGAGTCTCTGTAAGGCACATGAGAAGCCCGCTTGCTTCGGTCTCCTAGAGCACTGATTACGTTCCCCAGCGCCAGCTGAAACACACCCAGGGACCCAGAAGAACAGTTATTTCTTCCAGTCCTGATTGTTACCGACATGTTTCGTGTACTAGTAAGATAAAAACTTTACAGGAATTAGCAACGGCACTGTAATTTCATTACAAAATAAAAATCAGGAAATAAGCCCAACTCAAACACAGCCTGTTGTATGAAGCTGTTGTTTCTGTCCCTAGACACAACGCTTAACGATGTGCATGTTGGTGTATAAATGTATGCACGTCGTTCATCTACTTCAAATTTTATCACAACATTTTGTAGTACTATTGTGATGAATTATGATTTAAAAAACTATCATTTCTTTTTCAGGTAACTGTATGTCTATGACTGCATGACATCACATTCATAGAACCACAAGCTACTGTTGTTGAAAAACATTCACTTTTGAAACAGGCTTCTTCAGGACGTCACTTACTGAAAGTGGGATTTATATCACTAATCTGCTCACACCAACTACATTTAAGCACATTTTCTAAATGATTGATATTTACTGATGCTACTGATGCTCTCGTAGAACAAACAGTGGAGAAGATAGTAAAAACATCTCAGAAAACGGTTTGTTCTTTTCTTTAATCATATATTGAAGCATTCAAGAATCCTTACTGTTATACCAGCTCATATTTGCATGTTTATGATTCAATATTCAGATCCCAGTTTAAGAAGTCTAGTAAATGAGTAAATATAGATAAATATATAAAAATATATATATAAAAAGTGTAAGTATAAAGAGTATGCAAAAAGAGTTTATTAAAATTACAATAAATCAAAAGACATTTTTCATTATAAATGATAAACGATGCAATGAATTCCCATCCCTAGTGATTGTTTGTGAGTGTAAATGTGGTTCTGGTGTAAAGTGCTGTAACCGGTCAGTATGACTGGAAAAGCATAATACAAGTTCAGTTAAGCAGGGCAGCATCCCTTCACAGAATCCCTCTATGAGGAAGAAGAGCCACAAATACCAAAATATTCAGCTTATGAGAATTTAATAGCCTTCCAATTTCAGCAAAACCCAGAAAAATGCAACTAGAGGGTTTGGTTCTCAATAAAATAAACACAAAAACTACTTAGCCCTTTGACTTTCAGCAGCTTTTATAAAACCATCAATGAGAATAATTATAGGGCAGAATATAGTGTTTCTTTGGGGGAGAGAAAAAGTGCAATTTTCTTTTCTTTTTGATACCTTTCAGGACAGTAATTACATACTGAACCAGTAGGTGGCAGTCTACTTCAGGATAATAAAGAGCACAGCTCAGGAAACTAGTGAGGCAGTGAAGGAGAACGTACCAGTCCACAGTTGATGGAGATGCCCTCTTTGGCCCGGTCGCCCGTCGCTCCGGTTCTCTTCAGTCTCTCAGAACCAGCCAGGTCCACAAAGTGAAACTTGGCAGTCAGCGTCTCATATTCATCCATCTCCCCGTTTCCATTAGACACCTTATTATCATTCTCACCTTCTTGCTGAAAGATAGTTGTTTTTTTATGTACAAATTTAATAAGTGAGAAAACTAAGACTAATCAAACAATCAGTTGGTATTTTCAATACATGATCATCGTCTCTCACTAACATTGTCAGAGGCACAGACGCGAACTTGGCACAGGTGGATGGTGAAGATGGCGTGGGATCGGGAGCTCTGGACATTCATCTGAGTGCTGGCTGTCGTACGAGACAGAGCGCCCAGCTTCAGGCACTGCATCATCTGCGCACACACACACGCATGGACACGAATAGGAATGATTATACATAGAAACATTTTGTTGATTAAACAGGGGGAAATAATTCTGAATTCTACAAAGCAAACATTTCAATGATGAATAAATAAAACTTTATGACTTTAAACCTTGAGGTGCTAAACTGAGGAATGTATTGAATGAAAGTGATTCATTTATTGTCACTGAAACATCATGGTGTCAATACTACACACAGGTTTATGGTCAGACTAATCAGTTATGGGTAATCCTAACTCTAACCAGGCAACATGCACTTTTATTGTTTAGCATTAAGTAAGCTGCCATCTAAGGCAGTTCACACCAAACTAAAGCAAGTTTTGAGCCTAATAAAACTTTTTGCAATTAGTAATTATTGTTACTTTTGCACCAGTAGGTGACCCAAAAACCTAAGACGTTCACTGAGCAGTGATCCAAGTGTTTTGATGCCACTAATGTCCAGATTCTAGCTAAGTTAAAACAGTCCTTCATACAAGCACTTGATGTTTTTGTATTTCACCTCAGCCTCCGAGGAAACAGTCCGTGTGGTCACTCCAACCGTATAGATGCCTCCGTTGGCGTCTTCGTGGATCTTAATGTGAGATTTCTGCTTCATGTCTCGTGTGGAGTCAAACAGGTCCAGGACCTCCTCATTGTAAAGCTACAAGCACAGAGTAAAGGCAAAAGACAGAAAAAAAAATCAAATCAAGTCAATTCAGTTTACTTATATTGCATCAATTCACAAAATATCATCTGAGACATTTCAAGAATAGAAATAAAAACAGAGCAGACGCGGAGCTACAGGGGAGATGGGGGGGGCTGCTGCCCCCCAAACCGGGCCTGGAGGTGCCAGGGAAGGAGGACTGGTTTCAAGTCATTGAAATATGTGATTATAGACAGAGAACATGCACCCTCGCCTGTTGAGAAGGGTGTATTTAATGTTAAATACCCCCCCTACCCCACCCCGCTCAACAGTTTCAGTTTCACTCCAGGTAAGGGGCCCGGTGATTCCTTAGGGGCCCAGTAATTGGCCCCGCCCCCCGGCCCGACGCTGACTTGTTCCGCTAGTGAAACAGAGTAACTACTGTAGAGAGGCTGCTGCAGTTATTAGCAAGTAGCTCTGGACATTCATCTGAGTGCTGGCTGTCGTACGAGACAGAGCGCCCAGCTTCAGGCACTGCATCATCTGCACGCGCACGCACACACACACACACACACACACACACACACACACACGCACACACACACACACACCTAGACACACACACACACACGGACACGAATAAAATCAATTTTTTCTTTCCGATACATTTAGGTAAAAAAAGAAAAAAAAGTCAATACAGTAAGCACTGCTCACCCCTTTCAGTGATAAATGAAGTAATTCAAACTCACATCTACTTTGATTATGTCTGTGTGTAGCTTTCAAGAGCAATCGCTGAAATCATCTGCCATGATGTAAACAGAATACAAATGTACAATAAAAATGATTAGGGTCTCTATTAAGAAGAATTATAATCTGAAAAGTAATTAGTAAAGAAAACATCTCCTAACTGATGTACTGGAACACTGACTAAACAGATTTTAACAGTGACTTATGGCAGCCGACGAACGTCTGAAAGAATAAACTAATCACAATAGGAAATGCCTTCGCTTTTAGGGGTTTTATAATTTACCCCTATAGCTAAATAAGTACTGCAGTGTGCAAAGGGGCCCAAGGTATTATGTGCCAATACAAATGATGATTTTTTTTTTTTTATTTCAACTCCTCGTGACAAAGATGCAACCTCCCCCAACTCCAAGCAAATTCCTTAGCAGCAGCTGTAGCACAGGAATTGTCAGAGATTTTGAAGTGACTGAGTCCTGCTGTCACTGTTGGTTCAGAAATACTGAATCTCCACAAGTTGTATTCATGGGGTGTGTACCTCGAGGAATTGTGCGTTGATCTTGAACTCTGGTACCGGACGTCCCTGCTCCTGGGCCACCTGCCGGCGCTCCTCAATGCCCTTGAAGAGATGATGGACGGCACGAGGAATGATCCCCAGCTCCTCCTCCATTATGTTGACGTCAAAGCCGGTCCCCATCGTGTACGTCTTCCCCGATCCTGTCTGCATGGGAAAGAAGACATGTTCAGCATGAGCTAATGTGATATCAGCTCAGTTAGCTAAAACATAACTCTCCTACTTTTCTATTTTTGACAAAAAAAAACTAAAGTTGGTTGTTTGAAAACAATATTGTTTGCAAAAATACAATCAGTTATGTGAAAACTAAAGAAGCACCAATAGCTTCTATTACTGCAGCTATGTTTTAAAGCTACAGCTAGCATGCTAAGTCTGAAAAGCAACTCACTGCAGGCTAGCTACCCTAATAACTAGCTAACGTCACAGTATATTTGTGCTACAAATAAGGAGCAGAACAGTAAAAAATGATACTTTTCTGTCCAATAACCACTTGAAAATGTAATTTAGCTTGTTTAGTTTGTTTTATACATTTCTACAAAAGTGTACACATCTGAATCTAGACAAAAAATGTTATGACGATAACTTAATTGTAATAATGGGTTCGTTTTGCAGGAGTTGCTTTTTTTGTTTTTAATTGAAAAAAAAACATTTAAATGACATTTTAATATTTATAATCCAATTCAAATGTATATCATATATTTTCACATAAGTCTATCACACTGTGAAAAAATGGTGAGCATTTTTCATTTATAATGAACATTTTCTAATCAGGATCATTTGATTTATTGTCTCGATAAATTTCAATTAATGTTTAAAAAAATAAACAAAATTGACAGTATTATCAGAAAATCTATTTTTATTATTTTCTCCACTGTTTGTTACTTTTAAAATGGACAGCAAATTTACATTCGAGCAACAGGGGAAACCACTTTTTTTCAGTCCAAGCCGAGTTTGTTCTGTGTTTTCAGCTGCATTCAATCTGCCAAACTGAGGCTTAAACAGCCCAGTGATTTTTGGATGAGACGGATTTACTCTGCTCGGCCATGTCGTTAATGTCTGTTTATATCTGCACCCCAGCAGGGCTGAGATCTTGTGATGCAGCTGAGTGGGTCGCTCTAAATCTAGATAAGTCCCTGTAAAGAGGGACATGCGGGGGGCAAACGGGCAGATCTGGGCCAGACCATCCTCTCTGTGTGAACATGAGCTCCAGTCAGAAGTAGGCCAGCAGCAACACAACTTAACGCTGCCACACATTGAAGATGCATGGTTTAGACATGAATGTGAATGCTCTGAGTGCCATCCATCAGGAGCTCTGTATCTATGGCAACCTGAGTAGTAGGAGAAGAGAGTTGTGATGGACTTCACACTGTTATGATTTAGACTAAAGGTGGACTGGATGAGCAGATATTAGCTACAAGCTGTTGTTAATGGGAGCTTTCTAATATCAGCATGACCATACAAGAGAAACACAAAGTGGGGTTCGCAAAAATATTTTCAGTGACCGGAAGAAAAACAACAAAAAATATTATATTTAATTTTTTTTTTATTTAATTTTTTGTTTTGTTACTTGGGCTTCACATTTTTGTCGTGTTCTTACTCATGTTTGTTGGTTGGTTTGGTAAGTTTTTATAATTATTTTATACATTTTTAAATTTTATTTATTTTACTGACACTTCAGTAAAATAAATAGTTATTAGGTTCTGACAAATTAGTGTCAGAATTTGGGCCGCTGAGGAACATTTCAGTTCTTTTTCTCTTTAGCCCAAGAGATTCTGATGTCTGGTTCAGGAGTGCTTTGACAAAAGGGATCCAGCACTTTTTCCTTCCACTCAACTTTCTATGAACATACTAGGATAAAGTACTTTCAAATCCCAGCTTCTTTAGCACTGATTTATTGTGGCTTCCTCTCCATGTTGAGAATGCCAATGGTTGTCTCGTGTACATCTGTTCAGTCAGCAGTTTTACCAATGATTGTGTAAAAAATGCTTTTCTAAATAGGTGTTGTGTACTTTCTGAGACAAGGGAGTTTGTGTTATCATCTATAAGCCAGAGTCCTCAAAATTACAAGAATTAGAGGTTGAAAATATTTTATTAAGTATATTAAATATGAGCTTTTCTTTCTGAAATGAGAATTTTTTTTACACAATATTCATTTTTTTAATATACCTGTATGTGCAGCACAAACAAATCAACTTAACTCCAAAATAAGCTTGAACTCCCTCACATTTGAACCTACTGGTTTCCATAGTGACACCTTAAAACTAAAGAGATAATCAGTGTCACCAATTGTGTATAATAATCTCATAATCTGAATTTTATGTTCCAAACTTACATTCCTTGTAAAACTATTGCTATCCAGTCAGAAACTAAAATGTAAATTTCCAGTTTTTCTGCTTAAAATGTCAAACATATTCTCTTTTACAGATTCCCCAGCAACCTCTTCTTATTTTCCTCACAAAGAGATGAGCTCAGACAGAAATATGTTCCACTAGCTAGGCTAAAAGCGTCGTGGGTGCTGCAGCTGCAGCGGGCTGGAACACAAAGGCTTGCCTGTCCGTATGCAAACACGGTGGCGTTGTAGCCCTCGAAGCAGCCCTCGATCAGCTTCTCAGTGCAGGTGGAGTAGATGGCGTCCTGCTGGGAGTCCATGTCGAACACAAAGTCGTACGTGAAGGCCTTGTCCTTCCCCAGGATGACCTGAGGCTCTCCAGGCATCACGTACGTACAGATGTGGCATCCCTCGATCTTCTCCCTGGGCAGCTGAGGACGGATCCTGTGGACAAAGACACAAACTGTTTAAATGGGATTGTTTTATTAGTGCCGACTGTTCAGGATGGGAATATGAAAATGGTCTGTACTTTTAAAGAGATTTATCAAGTCTTGGAACGCAACTACTGACTTCTCAAGAGCAAAGAGCATCAAAATGTAATTTATAGCTTCATGGATTTATTAAAGGCATCACTGAATTTAAATGGAATCAGTTTCATCCAACATTCATATAAAGGTGACAAATCTTACATTAACGAATCCAATTGAAATGTCAAAAAACAATGTAAAAGTATGCTTCTGGGAGAACAAATAATTTCTCCCTGTGCTGCTTGAGTCTCCTTTCCCAAAGCAAGCTTTTTGTGTATCCCAAGTTTTATTGTCATGAAAAGCACATTTGTTTAACATTTTGTTGGCTTCAAATGTTTAAAAGGCTTCAGGTCTGTTGAGATGCACTGAAGACAGATGAACAGGACAAGCATCACCATGGAGAAGCTCAGAGTCCACATTCCAGTCTTTCAAATGACTCTTGCTTTCCCATCATATGTAGCTCGTCATAACAAAACTCTAAAAACTCTCTCTGTTCATTCCAGTCAGTCTGACGCTTTAATTTGAACTTTTAACCAAAAACATGTGTAAAATATTCCACAAAATATCAGGGGTTTGCCTAAAACAAGTATCTGTCTTGTTTTAACCACTGCCAAAATGTGAAACCTTTATTTGTGGAAAAAAGTGATTTACATAAAATGAATGTTTGTATATTAGAACAGAGCATTGGCTTTCAGTGACAATATATAGTGTTTACTGTATGTTACATAACATTAGAACAACAAAGCTGGTGTAGAAACAAGAAGTCACACTTTAATGTAAACTGTACATGTGCTTCTCTTTCATATATTTTTCGTTAAAATATGTTGGTTCTTTCTTCAATGAAGTTACTTGTATTGGATGGAGAATACAGAAATTTTACTCAAGTAGCAAAAGTAATAATATTCATAATAATATTACAAGTGCATTTGTTAAAGTAAATGTAAAAAGTACAGTGCAGTAAAAGTAATGTTTTTTTCTAAAATGTTACTCAAGTAAATGTAAGTAGTTACTACTCATTTCTGCCTATGTGAAATGCAGATCAAAATGGAATTAATTCATGAAATCTGGACTAAATTGTAGAAACAAACACCATCTGCAAGAGAATCTATTCATGGTGCTTTAGCATCCCTGAAACAGTAAATCAGTAAATCATTTCCATTACATCTGCAAGCATGACTAAAAGTTTTAGACATGAGTGTGAACGGATCTGGAAGGAGCAGAACATCACGATCTACATTTAGCATCATGCTTGTCTCATTTGTTAAGCACACTCCAGATCTGAAGATTATCTCCACCAACTTTTCACCATAATTTCATCGCATGTCAGGTTGATGTTTATTCATCTCATCAAAGCAGATCATAGACCAAAACAGTTTAGCCAATAGAGGAAACTATTAGGGGATTGATAATTTCTCCATTTACTCCTAGCTAACGCTTTATTTGCAACCACAGAACCAATTTTGATCCTTTTCTGCTTTTTAAACACATTCTCTTCAAGGCTTCAGCAACCAAACAAGCTGGGAAGAAAAGCACCTGACAGTGAGTCTCTCTCAGCAGTGTGGATAAGGGCCTCATTGTGCCTCCAAACTCAGGAAAGAACAATACGGCCAGCGGACTACAGAGCCGCCATTGTGTTCGCCTGTGTGATACTGGATCCCAGCACTGACACCAACGCCTCGGCTGGACGGAGGCGAGGGACGAGAGGTAACGACCTGCAAGGAGGTTGTGACATTTAGTTACACATGATGTGGTCGGAGATGTTTTCGTTAACGCTAAGACTCCTATTTTGATTTTATTTTTATGTTACTAGCTATCATGGATGATTTCATAGTTGATTCATTACTTAAAAACTACTTAATGATTGGAGACCTTGGAGAAGACGAGCTGTTTGAGATAGTGAGCAGATCAACAACCATGAACCCGTAGAAGTATTTTAATTGGCTTTCATGGTAAATTTGCCGTATTTAACCAATTACATGTTTCCTTGGCCTTTAAAAGTGCTTTTGGAAGTGTAATCCCATTCAGTCCACACATAGGCCTGCAGGGGTGTCTTTGTTTCACACCATTTAACTCACTAATTGGGTTTGTAATCCCGCTTTTCTGTCTCTCCCAGAGTGCCTTCACACCCGGGAATCTGACCACATTTCTTCTGTTTCTTGCTTCTCATCTGCAAGTAATCTCTACACTTCTGTTGCGCAGTTTGCTTTGTAGCTTCTCGTTAGCACTAGTCATCTTAAATTGGAGGAAGATTATTTGTCAACTCCAGTAGCTTTGTATTTAGAAGACGTTTCATGAATGAGTTTAGAGTTATGTTGGTAAAAATGAAGGGGAAAGGCAACCTGAATGTATCAATGAGGGCCTAGCCTATTTCAGAGTTGGATGCAGAGGTCACAGATCAGCTGAGGGTCAGGATTTGACTTCTGTGCTGTTATGTCAGCCACAAACTGACATTAAAATCCACTAAATAAAAAACAACAATAAGAAGAGACATACTGACTTCAATGAGGATAAATTCATCCAGTCCATGACTCCATATCATGTAGAACAATCTGTAGCAACAATAAAGTTTTCTTTTTGGTCATAAGTCTCTCACATCAGTGTAGAAGAGTTTTGTTTCACTCTTATTTACAACATTGCTTCAGTTCATTGTTGTTTGCTGATATTTTTGCCCCTTCTCCATCTTCAAGTCTCACTCTATCAGGCCGCTGTCCGATTTGGTTCTATCCAGGCTGGCTGTCTCCACTGGCAATGAGTTCTTCACCAAAGTGGGCATAAATATGGCTAGTAACGTGGGCATGCAGTGAATGCCCAGGAGCTGAGGTTGATGCGCCGATAACATTGTTTTGCGTATGTAATGTTAGGTGGCCAGTATCTCTAAAATCTCTAGGTATATTTGTCCGTCTTGGGTTCCAGTTGATGCATACAGCATCAAAAGGACGGGTGAGCCACAACTGATAAAAGCTTTGGACCTCAAGATTTGATCATCTAGCAATTTGCGCCTCGCCATCTCACCAAGTGCCACAGTCTTGTCACAGACTCTACATGCTAATCAACAAATGCAGTATGCTGATAGTCAAATTACATGAGCGTAGGACCTGCGTAGGCGAGGACCTGTTTCTACCACCCTTGAGGTGGTTCCAAAAAAATGGGGAGTAACTGAATAAGTTTGGGCCAAGCTTATGATGGTACTTAAATATGCCAACAGAGAAGAGTTCATAGTTGACTCAAACACTGCAGGGTGGTTGTTGTAAAAGCAATACCCAGTACTTCTCCACTACCTTACTTGACAGCTGGCATGAGATATTTGTGCGGATCACCATCGCTTTTATCATTATTACCATAAATACTTAAAGAGTGATCAGATTTAAAGTCTGTATCACCCACTTCTATGCACATTTGCTCACAAGTGCACTTGACCACCTAAATCCTGTAGATGACAGGAGGTGTGCATTTTCACACCGCTTTTTCATTTTGGTTGCATCGTGTAAAGTACATAATAAGAATGAGGAATCTGTTGTGTTTTTTATGTAACCTGTAGGCCAGGGGTGGTCAAGTCCAGTCCTCGAGAGCCACCATCCTGCAACTTTCAGATGCATCCCTGCTTCAACACACCTGAATCAAATGAATGGCTCGTTATCAGGCCTTTGTAGAGCTGATCCCGGTCTGTTGGAGTAAGGATACTTCTAAAACTTGCAGGATGGTGGCTCTCGAGGACTGGACTTGGCCACCCCTGCTGTAGGCGGTATAAATTTTATTAACTGGAAATCTGATAATTTTATGATGTATTGATGTGTAAACACTCATAATTTATAAAAGTGCGCCTTCCTTCACCTCTGACCTTATTTGACGTGTTTGAGTCACCTGTGTTCAGATGTTAACAGCACGCCTAAACCTGTCCCAGATGCCCCACGGCTCTTGAAATCACTGGCGGACTGGTGTTAATAGTTTTCAAGATTAAAGAAGTTAGTCATATGTAAGTATATATTTAACAAATCATTTAAAAAAAGAAATTCCAAGTAACAAGACATTAATCTATAGAATTATTGCTGACCAGCATGAAAAGGATCAGAAATATTGATGTTTTTTAATCTATGGCCAACACAATTACCTTGTTCAGGCAAAATTTATGTTTTTTTTTATTATTTATTTAAAAAAGAAAGCTGCAGTGCAGATGACTTAAAAATCATTCCTGGCTGGATGTGTGCCAGGAGGGAGGAGCTTAGCTTTCAGTATATCCAGTTAAACAGGATGTTAATTACTGAAAAACAAAGTGAAATGCCGCTTCAGCCTCTTGCTGTCACTTTTGTTAATCTCTCTGTCAGGCAAGCAAAATTTCCTCCCTTGTGTTTTTAAAGTTGTCTTTAAAAGCACAAGGGGCTGTGAAAGGGCTGGGTAAGACAACATGGATAGAATACACAGTTTCTGCAGGTTTCACCATCTCAAATTTAAGGTGTTATAAGACCATTACGAATGAAATACAAGACCTACACACAGAAACGTACAAACTTTTTTCCACCTTCTGATGATAAATTTTCACTTTATCCATGACAGATGCAGAAAAAAAAATAGCTTGGTAGTTATCAGTAGCCTCAACCGTCTTGAATCACAATGTGACAAAATTTGTCCACATACAACTGAAAGTTTTGTCCTGTGATTAACATATTTAAGGGTCAATTTATGTTTCTCATTAACTTAATACCAATAAATCAAGGAAAACCCCTCAGACATCACCAAGACAGTAAATAAGTAATGGTGTACCAAAAACAACAAAAGAAACTGACTGGCCGATAATCCAGCCCTGATTTCTTTCACTTTGGAAGATCGAAGATCGGCATACCAGGTCATGTCTGCATGTGGGTGGTTAACAGTAGTTACCCAACTGTTGCCAACTTTGTGACCTTGTTATATTTTGTCTATATTTTTCAGACAAAATATATATATAGTATCAGCCAAAATTGGAATTAGGCAGTCAGGTTTTTAAAAGTTCAGTGATTGGCCAGAAAACTGTAATTGGTGTTCTCCAATTAACTAGAGTTAATTTCTGTGTAATTAAATCTTGGTTTGTCAGAAAACAAACTTCACCATTTAGTGTAAGAACACAGGAGATAAGGAATGAAGTCAAGAAAAATAAAGTTCTGTAAAAAATAGAAAACATCCAAACCTACAAACCTTTTGTGGTTTGTAAGTGGAGCTACGAAATAAGACACAGGTGGGCTGAAAAACAAATGCTTGCCACACTGTTCAGATTTTGATTCAAAAATTTTGATTCAGACCGCTCTGTGTTGGTCTGTTGCATAACATCCTGATTAGATACATTGAAGTTTGTTGTTGTAACATGACAAAGTGTGGAAAAGGTCAAAAGGGGGTATGAATAGTTTTATAAAACCATGTACATATAAGAATTTCAACCACAAAATGTGGAGGTTTTACTTTATATCCACTCTCTGAAGAATCACACCTAACTGTCACTTTGGTTTGTTCATACCTCTGTTCAACACTTGGAGATGAACTGAAAGAAAATGTACCAAAATGTACCAAATGTTTGAAATACTAAAGATATATAAATGTCATGTTATGACAAATAATGCCTATGCTGGAATTGGACAGCTGTTAAAAAACACCAGGTATTATTTCCGCAGACATTACAGAAACAGAGCAGAGCTGGTTCCTGCTGAGCACACAACTAATCTAGTGCAGCCAATACTTTTGAAGGAATTCTTATATATATATATATATATATATATATATATATATATATATATATATATATATATATATATATATATATATATATATATATATATATATATATATATATAAAAAACAAAAACCCTGCTCTAAAACTCAACCGGAACAGTTCTATGTTTCATCATGACCTACCCAGAGAGGAGTCAGACTCACTGACTTCAGCTGTAGCTCTATTTCTGCTATTACTGAAACAGTGGGTTGGATCTTGGAGTCAAAGGGGACAGAAATCTGTCGATCCAATGCAACAAAAATGCATGACAAATGCCAAGTAAAAACACATCGGCTTTGGTGCTTTGTCTGTGCAGCCAGCAGGACCACCACAGTGGACAAAGAGCTCAGATGACAAGCTGGCACAAAAACAGAACGAGCAAAAAAAACAAACAAAAAAAAAACATTAGAACAGGAAACCTCTGACTGACTCAAACTATCGCCCTTCCTGCCAAAAGATTCATCAAGTCATAACAATCCTGCATGTCTGTGTGTCCGGTGCGCATTTACTCAGTGTGCGACACAAAAGAGGAAGGTTGCCATGACAACCCATAACAGAAGGACTGAATTAAAGTGTTAATCCGATCCCAGCAGGATATAATGCTGCTCTGGCTGTCTAGGAGATGCCAAGGAGAAAAGCATCAGGGAGAGGAAAGCAGTCAGCATTCTGCCACCAATCAGACTGAAGAGATGAAGTTCATCTGCTGCTGACCCAACAGATCAGACAATATGTGGCTCAAAACACGAGTGAAATCATTCATCTGTTACATATAAGGATACATTTTTTCTTAAAGGAGAAAATGTATGTATGTGAATTCCAAGCACAGACAGGAAAACTAGACAGTCAAGAGGCTGCTGCATCATAATTAGCAGGGGTGTGAGTGCAGGAGAAAGATGTTATGTCTCAGATGTATTGCATAACCCTGTTCCACTAGATTTCAAACAATCACAACTAAAAAAATGGCGTATTAAACGCGTATTAGTAAAATAAATTAATTAATTAATAAATAAGAGTATACTTTGCAAGTATACTCCTATTGCATAAAGATTAGTGGTGCACCAATTGCAGTTTTCTGGCCAATCGCCATTTACAAATCTTTTAAAAAACTTAACCTGCCGATTCCGATTTTGGCCGATACCAATTGTTTTTGGTCTCAATGTAGCAAGAAAGTTATAGAGTTGACAACAGTGGGGTAAATATTGTTAATTGTAAGCGTCGAGACATAACTTGGTGGGCCGGACTGTCAATCAAATTCTCACCAGAGAGCAAAAGAGGACAGTGGTCTTTGTTCTTTGCCAAGCAAGATAAGATTGGTGGATAAGATTAGCTTCACATGTAAAAGTCAGCGGATCACTGATCTCACAAAATTAAGGAAATGGGCACTGATAAATCAGCTGGCTGATAAATCAGTGCACCCCTAATAGAGATGCAAGATATGTCAGCATTAACATCATAATTGACCTATGTTGGTCGATTTTTAACTTAACAGCATCAGTTTGATAAGTAAGAATATGCCAATATTAATAACTGATATTTATTTCCATCTTATTACCGATTGTGCATGGCTTCGTAGAGCAAGAAGGGGTCGATCATGTGGTATTTGATCATAGCAGTGACACAGCACAAGATTTGAGGAAATTTAACTGAAGAAGAGAGGTATTTCAATGGTGTGGTTAGTTTTCCCCCCCACATAGTGTTCAAAGGGTAGAGGAAATGTTTATGATATTGCTAAATATCAGATATTGCTCATCACAGCAAAATTAATATGAACCCAAATTTTTAGATTCATGTATCTCTACTATTTTATGATCCAAAAATGCACTGCAAACTGAATGAGTAGCTACGTTAAATATAATTTTGAATTGAACCAAAATAACTATGTATGATTATTTTTATATTACAGTAAAGCTGTATTTACCACCAGGAAACTGACTGTCCCCTTCAGACAAAACCATTAGGAGTGCAATAAAATGTCAGATTTTAGAAGCCACAATGTAAATTAGATGTAAAAAAAAAAATCTATAAAATGACAATGATTGAAAACATTCCAGTAAATCCACTAATGGGAATGTTGATGGGAATTTCACATTTTATCCAGAAACTGGTCTTTAAAAGACATTTCTTTTAAAGTTTAATGATTTTTTTTTCTAAAATTAATTTGGAAAAGTTGTAGAATCTGACTGTTTAAAAAAAATGAATCAGCTATACTCAATTTCTACAAATGAATTGCAGTTAAGCCATTTTCTATTGAACGTTATCCGATAGTAGTGATTCCTTATTTCTGGACAGAATGTGTATTAAAGTACCTTTTGTTTTAACAATATGACCTCATGTTGCGGTGCTTACTACTGCAGCAGGATAAGATGGAACAAAATCACCACATATTGAACACAAGGGCAGAGCTTACAAAAACAGGTCACACTCCCAGGCCTCTGCCAGGACCCAGGGACTTGTTTAATCTGCATGGCAGGTTCATGAAGGCCGAGGCTTCCTGACCTCACTTTGTTTGTTTTCCTCTAATACGCCTCAAATGCACAGCAATTCCACAGTTTTGAGAACTTAAAGGGAAATACCCTTTTAAAAACACAATGGGGGCGACCTGAAATGCTGCAGCATGCTGATAACTATTTCACTGGTTCCTGTAGGTCAGAGGTCAGGTAGCGGACCGCCCCTTAATAAGCAGGGAGGGAAAAGTTGGCCAATAGGAGGAGTTTGCAGGAGGTTGTACAAAGTTAGATATGAAAACTGCCAGTGTCAGATGGGTTCCAGTTATAGGCAACATGAACTACAGGTACTCACCAACTTAGAAAATCTTTGGAAAAGGTGGTTTTGAGAATTGAATTCAGAAAGTAAAACTCCTCAAAAAGAGATATTTCTAAGGTTAATTTAACAATTTCTCAATAAATCAATTACAGAAGACAAAAACTGTTGTCTCACCTGTACCAAGGAGAAAACTGAGCTGAACCTTTTGCTCAGTGGTTCAAAAACTCTTCTTTACAGAAATGTTGCGTTTCATTTGGAAGTCATGGAAACACACAGAATGCAAGGTGTTTAGGCGCTGTGTGAAGTTTCCAGGTTCAATAGCCGTTTCTATTCAATTGACATGCAAGTTTTGAACAAACGTCTAAAACGTTGCAAAGAAGAAAATGCTATAGAGCAGAGCAATACAGTTTCTTAGAACCCTAGTAAACTAGCATAACCAAACAGATAATTTATGCAGCTAAGAGGAAGCTAAGACACACCAGAGCTAATGTTGCACATGAGCTACAGGCTGCGATCAACAGGCTAATCTCCACGCCACACTGCGCTGATGAATTCATGTAAAAAGGAACCCTGACTAAGTATTGTGTGCATATACTGCACAGTAAATCAGTACCTGAGCCCTCTTTAGTAGGTGAAGAAATTTCTGTACAAAGAAATCTTTGGTTATTTTAAAAAAAATCTTATGTGAAATTCTTAAAGTGTGTGGTTTTCTTTAGCCATAATAAGAACTTAAACATGCCACACTTTGTTAAATTATTCCATTTCATTACAGTTTTTCAATAAGCCACTAAAATAAAGTTTTCAGTGATATTTATTTAGGTGCACTTGTAGTATTCCCAATTAGAAGATACAACATCATGTGGCAGAAAGTGTTATGTACCTTCCCAACTTGATTAAATTTGTGCTTTGAGCGGTACTCAGGTTCTGGTGGACAGCTCAGTAAACCACACAGCCAGGAGTTTCCTCATTGTTCTTGAGCTTTGAAGCCTGCTGGGGCACAGGACTGAAACATGATATGTCTGAGACGTTGATACAATATAATCTTATGCAACACCAAAGAAATAATTTATCTTCTTACCGACCACAATAACATAAAATTATTCCAAGTGGTTATTTTTAAAGCTTCCTTTTATTGACTTGTTGATTCACTTCATATGGACACACCAGAGTGCTATGGCTGATGCATCCTTTTCAGGAGTGGAAATTGGAAACCAAACTCTTGGACCTATTATGAGAAGGGTTTAGTTACATTTGGATCATCTAACTTGGTGACTCCCAACCTGGGGTGCCAAAAATCACAGAGGGGTGGATGAGGTTGCCACCACACACCGAGTAGGGCTGTAGTGATGCAATAATCTCACGATACAATACACGATATTCTGTCCACGATACGATATATATTGCGATATTCAGCAAACGATACAATTCAGTACACTTTTGCGATTTTCTGAAAGATTTTAGAGGGACAGAGTGATTTTGGTGACATTTTGTGACTGTTATAGAGTTGGATTGAATTAATTTAACTGAAAACTGATTAAAAGCACCAGCTACACAATACCTGGCTCTGGTTGGACATGGAGACAGACTTAAAGTCGACAGCTGGACAAAATGAATCAAAGAAGTGGTGAGAAAACATGTTTCTTTTAATTGAAATAGTACAAACTGTAGCTTACATGCATTTGTAAAGTAAATAAAGTGCACCAAGTACTCTGCTCTGAATAGTTGAGTTTGATACCTTTTTAACCTTGACACTTAACATCTGAAGGAATCACTCTAAGCCTGATGACCTAATCACTCTCCCGGTGAAGCAAGCAGTGAGTGAGCAAGGTAACAGCTGGATGTTACGATACTTGCAGATGAATATCGACTTTTTTCTAGGAAATAAAATATCGATATATATCGCAATATCGATATTACACAGCCCTAACGCCAAGTGTTAAATATAATTATACACATATATAAAGTAGGGCAGGAACTTCTGTTGTTGCTTCATGTCTAATCAATATCCCGCTTGTTTCAATTAATTTCGAACGTGCTCTGAAGAGTGATCTGTCGCGATAGAACTGTGGAACAGGTCTGAGAAAACGCTGTCTGTGAACTACATTCAAGAGAGAGATTCCTTTGTGGCATCATAGAGTGATGACATCACTGCTGATGTCATTGATACCATTGGAACTGAACATTCTATTGTGGCCTGATGCAGCCCAGGTCCCAGACGAGTTTAACAGGGGAGCATCGGCTTCTTTTGGGTGGAGCAAAGTGAATACACAGCAATAATAAAATTATTAATGTAAAAGAAAAATGTACAGTGCAGTAAAACTACTCATATAAGTACCTTTTTTCCAAAAAAATTACTCAATGTAACAAGTACTATTTTTTTTAACATAAACAACATCAGTAGCCTATTGGCAACTAGTTAATAAGCTTAAGGTGCTGCATTGTTATTAGCTAGTCGCCATTTAGCTAGCATTACCTGCATCCAACAGCTTTACTCAACTCAGTCGGTTAGTTTGAGGGAAAACTGTGCAAAGTTCTTTGCGTTTTGCTGGTTTGCTGCCATGATTCTAACACACCTGAGTAGCTCTGCACAGCAGCAGCAGGTCTCCTTCACTGTTGCACAGGTGTAAATCCAGCGCGAGCGTCTTAGCACTCATGTTGTGTTTAGAGGCGACTCGGAAAAACAGGTTACTACATGTTAACAACAATTAAACTGTTTTAATGGCTGAAAAAAAGTGACAGAAGGCACAGATATTGGAAGTGCGGAAGCCCCTACTGTGTCAAATTGATACAGGAAAAACAACAAACAGCTTCCAGTCCCGGGGGTGCACAGCTGACTCCTTCAGCGGGCAATGACCCCCAATGCCCACCCATGTCACCGGGCCTGCCATCACCAAAGGTCTTCAAGTATAAAGCTGAATGGGTGTAATGACACTTTGCACCAATCTAATGGTTGAATAAGCCAGATAACAAATGAAAGTATCTTTTTTGTTGAGGTCAAATTTAGTGTAAATAATTTGCAGCAAAAAATGTTTCTTTTGTAAGTTTTTGATTAATAAAAAGCAACTATAGAAATTTGAGGGAAAAAAACTTGAGAGATGAAGCTCACAATTTCTGAGGTTTTTCTAGCAAATGTTTGACTTTCCAAACTCAAACGTTTTGGCAGAAATGTACTTCTTTGTTTTGATCCACTCCCAATATGCCATAGCATGTGTGTTTCAAAACTCATCACTGCTTTTGTACTAAAGAAATATTATCTTGACTTTATGTTGAAATCATAAAATTATTACTGTGGTGTTGTGTGCTTGCTTTTCCATGAATAATGTTTAGGTTAAAGCAGGAAAGGGTGTGTAGCTTTTTATATGTAGATGTAGGGGGGATTTCAACCAACTTCAGAGTTAAACCTAGATTGCCTCGTCACTGAACCATGTTCTGTTGACACAACACACATCTCTGTGTCAACTACAGGCCAGCGACACAAAGGCCAGCCCTGAAAGCACAGAGTGTGCATGTCTCTGTGGGTTTTGAGTGGGAAAGAGCAACATCAGCTATCTCCTGCTTCTGAGCTAGAAGAGACAGAAGGTACCGGGATAGCTAAAAAGAGTGGAGTTAGGCATTCAGTGAACTGTTTAATATCAGATATTTCTTCGTTCAGCAGGTGGCCAATTAACACAAGATATAACAACAGACACGTGAACTGTTCAGACTCACCTGGAGAATAACTACCGCCTCATAAATATGGAGATTCAGTCAGCTGCCACATGATGCCAGCAGGTGGGAAGAGTTCATTTGCAACTTTGCTTTAGCATTGTTTAATTCACACCTTCAGGTTAGAAGCAACACCATCTGACACAGTGAGGTATTTGGAAACCAAGCAAGTAGTCAAAGTTCAGATATTAAAACAACTTTCACTACAAAAACACAAGAAATTAGTATCCACAAGAAAACAGAATAATTTTATTGGTATAATTTTTTTTTTTTTTATGATGTTCAGATTTCATTTTCTGCTCTTCTATTTTATTTGTTTGCAGACTAAATAAATACACTTTTATATTAAATAGAATAATAAGAGTTATTTCAGTGTAAGCAGAGCTTTGTAAGAAATTTTTAAAAAAGTTTCACTCACTGAGACTCAAGTCCTATCGTTCATGGTAAGCAGCTGTTTAAAAAAATCGGATTATATGTGAACATCACTACGACTTTCTCTTTTTAACTCTTTGGGAGTTAAAAAGAACACACACCATGTGCTGTTTTACCAACTGCAACCCCAGGTAAGATAATAAGAAAGCTCGCCAGACATTTTGTCAATATTTCTGCCGTGGCTCGGAGAACAGTCTGCCTGGCCCAACACTTTCTCAGAGATATGATGCAGATTTTTTTTCTTTCAAAAAGCTTTCAAAAAGCTGTTCTTCGGCAGAACATTTTCTCCGGGTTCCTCATCTTTAGCCACCAAGGTTTTTATGGTCTCAAGCCGCCTAGTAAGACAGTAATTTGAGTGCGACCCTAAAACATTTACAGTGTTTGGTCACGATGACCGGCTCTTCCCTTCTATGACGCTAACCATAGCCTACACTTAAAGTCAACTTGCCTCAAAATAGACTCCCGACTGGCCGCAGCATTGCTGGAGGACCTCAGTTATCTATATCACCACCTAAAGAGTCAGCACATTTCTGCCTGTTTGCATCTGCACCAATGCAGGGAGCCTTCAGCTGTGCGGTCCCCACATGTGGACATTGGTTTGACAAAAAAAAAAAAGCGCTTTCACACATCCTTCTCCTCCACAATTGTGCACAACTTAAGAAGCCAGCAGCTCATGGTCAATGAATTGGATGTAATTACAGAGCAGCTTTATGTACACCACACCCTTCAAAATATGTTGTTTCCTCTCATGTTAGGTCTATATTACTTCAGTGTTAAGCTTTTCCTCTTTTTATAGTCGTTTTCTACGATATTTGTTTTCCCCCCTGTAATCTCCAGCTGCTTGATGCCGACACCTATCCAGTTAAAGGTTCAGCTAAAGTGGACGAGGCTTAAATGTGGATCTGTTGCCACAAATAAGACACGGATGCAACTTCATATCCTTCACCAAGTATGAAAACAGGTCACAAATAGTATGCAGATGGCCACAAATAGCTGCATTTTCACACCAAGCAGCCTTCACATGCATGCCAAGACAGCCTTTTAGTGGTTTCCTTCTATAAACTGACATGTCCTTCGGGATCCATCATGTGGGTCAAATCCAAGAACTCACCAGGGACACAATTCTATACATCACTCTTGTAATACACAATTTGCATATTATCTTTGTATTGTAATGCTGCAAACTCCAGTTGATGTATTTAGAAAGTTATGAACATTAGCACGAGGTACAGTGCCTTGGAAAAGCATTCATACCCATTGAACTTTTTCACGTTGTCACATTAAAAAAACAAATCTCACAAGGTCTGTTTGAATTTCATGTGAGAATGAAAAGTGGTGCATAACTGAGAAGAGGAAGTTGGAAAAGGCGGTGCAACAATCTGGGGAGGGTTTTCCCCATCTTGTAAATGAAGTTCAGGGTAAACTAGTGCCTTCAGATGTTGCCTAACAGAGTTTATATATGTCAGTGAAAATCCACCTGTTCTACAAAGCCATGAGAGGTTTGTTAAAAATAATTTATGAACAAACAAGTAAAAACAGCACACAGTTCAAAGAAAAAGACAAAGAAGTTTAAAGGTGGCTTCTCACCTGATAGTCCTGTAGATTTGAATTGATTTGGGGTCAAATCTGCAGCATCTTTGTTTTGTTTTCAAGCTGGTGTGGTTCACAGAGTCAAATGATCCAAACCCTTTGGAAAAACCTGTTCACCTATTCGCCTGTGGTGGCACTGGACCAAGAACCATTGAAGAAAACAACTCAAAAACCTCAGAAGACATTGAGTGCAACTTCCTCCTTCACAAAATGTAACCAAAAATGAAGTGGCATCAGATTTTAGGGTTTGTAGGATTTCTCTTTTGTCTTTGGCAAAAGATCATGAGCTTTTTCTCCCGCTAGTGTTACAAAAGCGTGTTTGTTTTGCTTGCATTTGCCCAGAATGCTCTACAGTACAGTCCGCTTCCTGCTTTTGTAGTGGTCTCCGGTCCACTTGGTATTCGAACAGCACCAAAGTTGTGTTGTTTCCTTCAGTGGTTCTTAGCGCCACCACAGGTCAGAGGAAGAATAGGATTTTTTCAAAGGGTTTGGATCATTTGATACAATGTGTACTGACAGGGAACTACAGCAGCTCACAATATAACAAATGTAGCAATTTTAGTCCCCAATAGAACCGAGTCTACTGGACTATTAAGTGTGAAAGCACCCAGAAACTCATGGAGTACCCCACTAAACCTGAGAACAATTCCTCAAAGAAGAAGCCAAGAGGCCCTTGGTAGCTGCGTTTAAGGAACTTACAGAACATCTTGATAAAGATGCACTTAATGCATTTACAGAATCACCTCGACACCTCCTGACAGACTGCTTCAGCTCAATGGATGCGAACAAAGCATGAGGCCAAGAGACACTTCAAGTCTGTCTGGAGGTTTTATGTTTGTGTGGTGCTGCCATGGGTGACCAACACTCATCCAAACATCCTGCACTGAAGCTCAGCCTGGTTTCTAGGGTTCTACTGTCTACTTTCCCGGATAAGTTATTTTGTAATCTTAACCCTCCCAGGTTGGTCTTTCAGGATAAAAACATACAGGTTTTGGTCAAAGTAGTTCAAAACTAAAAACTCTTATGCTCCAAACAATATTGTTGTGACAACTTTAAAGCAGATATTTGGGAATACTCATGGCTATTTTGCCATATTTTAAGCAGTTTACAAATCTGCACCTCACTTATCCTCTCAACTGAGGGGTCCCTAATCTCTGTTTGCTCTGTAACCCCCCCTCACAGCTTTCATCAGCTGTTGTCTCTTGTCAACACACATGAAGTCCATTCTGGTCACTGGATATCAGCCAGTATCAGCTCTAATCTTGGAGCTCTTTTTAACAAGATTTTTAAACCACAGTTGTCTCTGCTGTTGGCTTGTGAACTCCAACCCGAGGCTTAGATTGAGCCACTTATACCAGTTGCTGCATGCCTCAACACCATTACATGTAAGCACGCCTGCAACCTAAGCCTTAAGAGGTTTAACGATCTATTTAATTTCATTATCATCAATTTGATTGCCTCAAGAGGAGAGGCGGCATCAACAAGCCCCGACACAGGAGAACAAAAATAGTGACTAAAGGGAGATGTTTCTTTAAATCTTGTGGGTTGCTTCATGGTTAATAAGCTTGGCAACAGTAGCACACTAAGTAGTTTCACCACATATAAACAAAGCTGAAGTTACTCCCTTTCGCTTTGATCTACGCTGCTTCTATCACCACCAAGAAAAGAAATGATACTTAATGTTTGTTCTGTAGCAGGCGCCCAGCAGGCAGGTTTAGCAGGTCCTCCTGCCCTCCAGCTACACCTCCCACTAAAACCATTGGAACATGCTCGTGTGTGCTAACACACCAACTAAAATCCATTTTATATTGCCTCAGAGTTTCACAACCATCTGTTTTAATGTAAGGGTAGAGCATACAATCCTGATGCAGATATATACAGCTAATGGTTTGTTTTTTTTAATTCCACAGTGCAGGTTTGAAAGACTGTCTTCTTTTAAGCTAGGGTCTTAAACCATCAGCTAGCAGGACCCGCCAAGACCAGCCTTTCTAATGTATTGTAGACTGCAAATGCAACTTAAGTGGCTTTTTAGTGCTGTATGAATTTTTTTTTGTCTTTTTCATAGCAGCCTGAACGGACCAATTCCGATATTTTCACTCAAAAACACAAACCAATTTGTGCCACTTCTATGCATGGTATTAAATCGATATGTATACTTTTCAAAATGTCTGCAGACAGAACGGTCATGTTGCATTTTATCTAACTTTTACGTCATTTCTTCTGCACCAGAAAAAAACACAACTGGTAGCTGACTTCTTCTGCAGTGTATTTTTCTGATTTGTTCAGGTGAACAGAAACCAACAACTCATCAATAGAACGTCAACACCCCAGTTTACTTTAGCTTCAGTTAGGCCTGTTACAGTCAGTGACATGCGGTCAGGGGAGGCAGGTGAGGCAGAGCCTCACCTCTCATTATGGAAAAATAATATATAATAATAAAATCATTTCTAAAGATATTTTCACCCTGTGGTTTGTACTATAAAGTACCTATTTTTCATTTAATTTAACCAAATCTGATGGGTTTTTTCTTCAAAATCGCTGAATTTTCTTATTTTCCCATTCGAAGCCGGTGAGGCAGCAGTGAGCTGAGCCTCCCCTTGGATTGCGCAACCTCTAGCTAACTGCACCGGTTGCCATTCTCTGAGAGCATTGCTCCTCCTGTCTGTACGTCGCCAATGAAATGGCTACAAAAACATTTAATGTATGAACTGACTTTCCATAATTTAACTTATGTATTTAATGTACTGTGTTTTTATTGTCACCAACTGTGTGTAACGTCGTGTGCGGAGGAGCGATCAGAAACGGCAGAGAACAGATTCGAGGTGAGGCAGGCAGTTCTCTTGCCTCATCGCTGGGGGCGCTCATGAACCCAGACATTGTGGCTCCACAACTGCAGATTTAACAGCGATTTAGCCATACAGCAGCTGCGCTGATACAGAGAGCGAGAAACACGTGGTTTTGAGTTGTACTGTAATGGTTTCTCCTTTTGCTGTTAAGCACAGCACGAAATTAATAATATATCTACATGTCTTAAGTTTGATTGAGATAACGGAATTATTCTGCGGTGGCGGCGTGACTAAGCATCACATGTTAAAGAATAGTTTTTTTGCCCTCCAGCATTGTACGCATGCGCGAAATTTCCTTATGTAAACAATAACATACAGGGGTCTAGATTTGTAAATCCGATTATAATTAAGTCGGTGCCTCGCCAGCTATGAACCTCACCGCACGTCACTGGTCACAGTAACACAAATTGTCCCAGAAGTTATTGCAATAAATGATAATATTGTTGTTGTGAGATCATTTTCAAGTCATAATGATGTAATGTCCAAATTATGCAAGAACACATTCTCAGAGATCATTAAACTTTAAGTCCCAATGAACATTTAACACTGGGACATTTTAAATATGCAAAATAAATCCACAAAACAGAAACAACAAATAACATGATTTATTTAAGACTCTGTAAACAAAATTGTCCTTTAAAAAAAAGAATTAATTGAGTCCAGAGTGAAGACTTTTGTCATCCAGCTTTTGGTAGAAAGAAAGAGAGAAATAAGAAAAAAAAATGATAAGAGAATTATTAAGCTAGTCTTAATATATCATGTGATTAATAGATTTATTGCCTAGTGGAGCAGGCCTCGATCTGCCTGTCTCTTCCTTTCTAAAAGAAAATCCAAAGAAAAGGTCCAAAACATACAGATTAATTACCACAAAACAATTTTTTTGCAGCATCCTAAATTAGATTTTCCCCAATTTCACAAAACACAAAATTCCCCACAAAGCATCTTTTAATGAGCAATGATGATGCACTTTTATGAGCAAGTACAGGCAGACATGTTGGGAAAGTGATCAAGTGCAAGCATGGCAAATATTGTATTCAAAACAACAAGAAAGGAGAAGAAGAAATCAACAATGCATCGTTTTTATGATGACCAGAACAGAAACAAAGAGACACTAGCTTCTCCTTAACAAGTCCATCTCTGCCTCCTTACCAGATGGGTGGGAGTGGCTCTTTTCAATATGACAGCACTCTGCAATGTAATCATTCCCTAATCTCTACATTTCCTTGTAAAGCAAGCTCGCATGTCGGATCTGATTGGAATAAAGCTTAACAGTGAGATCCATCACTGGATTCTCTACTGAAAGAGTACAGACAAAAAGTAGAGTTGACAGATGAACTGAATGCTCCACCGCCCCTCCTCCTGAAACGTGGCTGACCGTGAAGCTCTTCTTTCAACGATTATCTGTCTCTCTGCGGGCGGCCCTGAGGACAGACCAGGCCAGGCCAGGCTGCTGGACAAACGGACTCATTCTCTTTGTCTCACCGTGTCTGGAAGCTGAGCCGCTGCAACAGATAAACATCACTCCTCCCAGCGCATGATGCCGCGTGCAAGGGGACGGAGCTTGTGCGTGCGCACCTGAGCTGAGCGAAAAGTGCTTCTTTGTTTTGCTACATCCCACATAAAGCCTAAAAATCTCAACCTAAACCATAATGTCTAAAAGAAATGCCTCCCTCGCAATAAAATGATTGGAGGCAGAGGACGTCTCTGGAGCAGCATCCGCTGCTGATGACCTGCAGATGTTTGCTAGGCCCGCGGCGCTGACTGACAGGTGGCACCGGGCAATTAAGACAGCTACGCATTTAGTAAAATGATGGAGACGTTCAGAGACTTACCTCAGTGCCACGCGGACTGAACTTTCATCCTGTCCCGTCGTCATTGCTCCGTAAAAAGAAAAGAAAAAACTGTCGAAAAACTATAGTATTGCAGCAACAACAACAAGAAATGTATCTTGGCTTATTTCCCTTTGGATTAAAAAAAAAAAAAAGGCAAGAAAGCAGTGCGCACTCTCTCCTCGGTACAAGGCAGACGGCGCTTCTCACCTCGAGTTCAGTGTCGTCATTTTGAGACTAGCTGAAAAATAACCTTGAAGGTGTTCAAACCATGGTATGAGCTAAAAGTTAAGTGATGCACCGCATCTTTGTGCCGCTCTGGCCGGGTGCTTCAGCTTCGGCTGAAGCTTGACATGCACACTGAGAGAGAGCCGCTACGGCTTTAGCTACGGGGAAAGCCATGCGCGCGCGCAGAAACGCACGTTAAAAAAAAACGCATCCGCGCGCTGCCATTCCTCTTTTTTTCTGCTCGGTACACACCGGGAGGGAGCCGCAATGCGTCAGCAAGCCACGCCCTCTCTTACTTGGAAAAATTGCCGGCGGAATGACGTCATAGAACGACTTTGGGAGAAAAAACAAATACAGGTGTTTGAAAGAGTTTATTCCATGTAGCTTTATTATTCACACCTTCCTCTTCGCTTTGCCTTCGCTTTGCCTTAATATTAGCACTGTAAGACCACTTTATTTATTATTTTATATAATCACAACTGTTGCAATTTCAATTTTTGATAGTTTGAAATGTACATTGTTTTATCTTTTTTCCTATTTCTCGTGCTTTGTACAAATCAATAGAAGCATATTTTTAATCCATTTATTCCCCATGTTCTATAGAAAAGCATAAATGTGAACACATATTTTTATTATTATATCAACTTTAATAAGTTGATTTTCTTATCACAAATAAAACAAGTGATCCTTAAAAATATATACTGCTCAAAATAATAAAGGGAACATTTCACTTTAATTTTGTGTGTGGCTCCAAATCCAGGCCTCCATTGGTTAATAAATTTGATTTCCATTGATGATTTTTGTGTGATTTTGTTGTCAGCACATTCAACTTTGTGCAGAACAAAGTATTCAATGAGAATATTTCATTCATTCAGATCTAGGATGTGTTATTTGAGTGTTCCCTTTATTTTTTTGAGCAGTGTATATTAAAAACAGTATCAGTTCACATATTGTTGTTTTTTTCCTATTAAGCCAAAATATGTAATTTTTCCTTTTATAGTAAAATACAGTAAGTAGAAAAGTAACTGGTTAGATTTCCTTGTAAAAATAAAAACAATCATAAAAGAATATTTGTCCCACTTTAAAATAAATATAGATGAACAAGATAGTATATCTTACATTATATCAAACATTTTGATGATTCACAGCAGGAGTTAGATGTGGAGAATGTCAGAATTATAAGAAACAGATCACTTATGTTTTTTTTTAATTGTCAGTAATTTTATTATCCTTTTAAACATTAAAAGCAAATCAAACTAAATTTATTCATGAAAATCCGATCCAGCTGCAAGCTCAGAGAAAAGTGAGATATTGACATTTTCAAGGAAAAAAATAGAGATTTTATAATCTCATATGACTCATTAATGCCTATTGATTTTTATAAAGCATGCTTTTTTCTTTTTTACACATTTGGTATTCTCAATTGAGAATATACAGTGGACATAATTCTAATATTTATTTTCAAGCTGAGGGTGATCTTGACTTGTGCTCCGCTACTGTTTAACATCAGAAGATCATAGAGGAGCCAAGAATGGAGCCACTTTTCAACAGACCAAACCAATGGTGCCATCTTGTGGCTTCAGAGGGAAAAAACAGTGACACAAAGATTTGTGTTGAGAGCCACTTACGTTACGATTACTTATCTTACTTACATCCCCGTACATCATGAGGCTTCCTCATGCCCAACATTTGTCTTCTAATGGAAGCATAATAATATATTATCTGTCAAAATTTGACTGAAATCCTCTCTGATAATGCTAAATATCATATTCTGTAATTAACTCTTGTTTGGTTGTTTACTGAATTGGATAACTGATAGTTGGAGAAACACAGCATACCATTATTTTGTGCATGGGAGGACTGCACCCAGCCTGGCACTTCCTCTTCATGCTACTTTATTTTTGTAATATTACGACTTTATTCTCGTAATTTTATAATTTTGATTTTCTTAGAGTGTATAATTTTGATTTTCTTAGAGTGGCCATAACACAAATGTGGCAACATTTTAGAGAAAATAAAGAGACTTTCAAAACAGTGTGAGATTTACTGGCAAAATTCATTGTCACAAAGACAAAAAAAAAAAAAAAGAAAAGAAAAAAATGATCAAACGTATGTACTTTTTGTAGCAGCAAGTTCATTCGTACCTCAGACACAATTATTCTAGCAGAAGAGGGAACCTTTGTCAACATCTGCTGGCAGAACATAATCTTTTATTTTTGCACTTGGGACAGAGTTTGAATCGTTTTACATCGCAAAGCGTCGGAATGCATTCATAGTTCATAGAAAACAGTTGCCACCATAAAACATACAGATACAAAGGTCTTCCAGTGTGCTGGACATTTTGTGCAATTTGCAAACACCTCGAGTATAAATAAAATCAACAACGTAACAACGGTTTAAGTAAGAAATCCTGTACAGTTTGAAAATACCCACAGTAACACAAAATCAAATGAGCACAAAATGACTGTGTAAAAAAACGACTCCTGTTCAGGGACACTTGGCCACGATTATCTGAGCTGCAACAACAAGGACATATGATTCATAACAATGTTACAAAATAAAGGCAAAGCTTTTAGCACTTCACCATGAGGCTGTACTTACAGTGATATAGGCTATGGCGCAGTCTGAGTCCACTGCTCCATAATGTGCTGGCCTGTAATCTGAAGACTGCTATAGAAAAACAATAACAATGTAGGAACACGTACACTTTCTAAAATGTAAAAAACAGTTTAAAAAAAAAACAAACCAACAAAACATTTGGCTTACATAGTGCAGACTCCCACCACGAAAACAGCAAACCATGGTTGTTTTCTTCCCCCACCAGCCCAGATTAGGAGAATAAAACCACGTTAGTGAATTTGACAAGAATGTGTTTTGTGATGTGACGGAAATCGCTGGGAATCTTCATGGATCTTAAGAGCAAAAACACATTCTTGCCGGTGTCCCGTGTTTGAACTCTCCCAGGCTAAACCACAGAAGTAGGTGTCAGACTGAAATCATGCAGAGTTTGCAGGAGGTATAAATCCACGTATCTTTACGCTCCAGAATGGCTGAGGAGAACTGAAGGTTTGGTCCCTCTAATCATTTTTATTTTTTTTTTTGTAAAATTTCTGCAGCCAGATGATGGTTCAATTCATAGGAAAGAGAGTTTTCTGGGACACAACAATGATCTGCTTCTGTCACATGGAGAGGTTTGTTTCCCTTTTAAGGTGGAAAACAACAGCTAACGTATTAATGCCTTGAGCAATAGTCAGCCGTTAGCTGCATTTCCATTACAAATGTGTGCAAAACTTGGTTCATATTCTGCTAATGTTGAATAAGCACAATTATTGCTGTGTTTGCATTAAATAGGAAACACAATTAAAATCACACACAAATGAATTTGTTCACATGAAAAGTCATTAAAAAACATCCTTCTGCCACTTCCTAGTGTCTTCTTTGTCGTTTCTGCCAGTAGTAACCTCTAGTTGTTGATCATGTGACTTGTGCAATGCAAAAAAAGTTTCAGCTTTGAGAAATCCACCAATTCTGACAGAGCAAATAAACCACCTCGTCCTAGGGCAAAAGCCATTTAATCAAAAAAAGTTTTTGTCAAAATTGCTGTGCTTCCATTAAGCAAATTTATTTTTGTAATTCCAATTTGTGCAATTGTACTGCCAATGGAAACGGAAAAGTCAGTGTTTTCTAAGGCAGCATTGTTGTCTTTCCTCCCTGCATAAGCAGTCTTCAGACAGAACAGAAAGCAGAATCAAAATAGATAGGAGAAAGTAAAAAAAAAAAAAAGCAACCAAAAATTAAAAGCCAACCCGCTCTACTCTACATCTGAGGCGTCGTTATCAGAATGGAGGTAGTTGTTGCCTTTTACCCGGATGTAGTGGACGTGGCGGTCGTCGCTCGCTGGCAAATCTCCACAAGAGCAGAGCCGCCTGGCGAACAGGTTCTCGATTTCCTCCAGCTGTAAGCCCTTCGTCTCCGGGAGGCAGCAGAGGACGAAGAGGAGCCCCAACACCACCAGGCCCGCGTACAGGAAGAACGCACCTGGGAGACAGGAAGTCAAGCAGGGGTCTCTGGTGATGTTGTTGTTTTATTTTGGAAACCCTCAATGGATTAGCCAGGATTAGCATGTACCCACCAGAACAGAGAGTAAATACTCTTGTGGAAACGTTTTAAATGAAGACAAACGAGTTACAGTTTAACAGAGCGATGTGCAGGTGTCCTGAGCATTACCCTTACCGTAATACGTCAGATACTCTGCAACATGGAGAAACGTCAAAGACACCAGCACATTGAAGATCCAGTTGACGCCAGCAGAGCAGGCGTTTCCAGTGCTGCGTGCCCACAGCGGGTAGATCTCTGAGTTCACCGTCCAGGGCATCGTGCCCATACCTGCAACACGCATAGCGTCTCTGAATTTTAAAAATAATTGTCAACTTAATCAGTAATCGATTAATCGTTAACTGGAGTACACAGACTCAATAAAAAGGGCAAGTGCTGAAAGAACAGCAAACTCAGAGCCAAAAGTGTATGAAAAAATATAACCATTTTGCATCTGGGATTAAGACTAAAAAAAAAACTTTGTAAAGGTGTTCTGCTCCTCAAGGGACCTAGTTTTAGCTTCACCCAGTTCTAATTCTGTTAAAAAAAAGAAAAGAAAATTCATAGGAAAGAGAGTTTTCTGGGACACAACAGTTTCCCTTTTAAGGTGGAAAACAACAGCTAACGTATTAATGCCTTGAGCAATAGTCAGCCGTTAGCTGCATTTCCATTACAAATGTGTGCAAAACTTGGTTCATATTCTGCTAATGTTGAATAAGCACAATTATTGCTGTGTTTGCATTAAATAGGAAACGCAATTAAAATCACTATCCATTTATTAATCGGTTCTTCCAAAAATAAAACCACAACAAAAACCCACAACAGACTACCGTAGAATTAAGATGTATTCTTTCAGCTGCAGATGTATCCTTTGCTACAAATGATCAAGCGCACACTAAGAGAGAGTTATATTGTTGCATTTTAGGCAATAAAATTTTTATTTTCTTACTTAAAAAAACAAGAAATGGAATTATTTGGGGGAGGGGGGAGTTCCACATTTCTTGTCTTGCATAAAACAGGCTCAAGTGTTTAAACAAAAAATCTGCAGATTGTGCCAATATTTCTATCAGATTAATCTGTCAGAATAATCAATGGAATAATCTATCACTAAAATAATGAGCTGCTGTGTTTGCTAGCTGTTGGTGTTTCACTGTAGGAAAAAATGGATTTTTGTTTCATTTTTTTCTCAGGTAATGTTATGATAATTCTTCCCATTTTGTGAGAAATCAAAGTTTTGTAAATAATTCCTATTAAACATATGTCATAAAAAACAAACAAAAAAAAAAAGACTCATCTTTACATGGTAAGCAACTTGTTATCCGTTTGAAAAGAAAAGAGGTGATCTGACCTGGAGCAAATGATGCGAGATAGAGGATGAGGCCCAAAAGAACAACCCAGGAGTACGATGTGGGACAGTAGTTGTAAGCCCAATATGGGCTGAAAGATTCTTCTGTCCGATTAGAACATCTGGATGAAAAAGGAAAAAAAAGAAGGAAGAAAGCAGACTGGTTTTAGATGTTAAACTCTACACGTCCAACTCAAAGCACATGCAGACGGTGTTCTGACCTTCCCCAGGCTGCGCTGTCGGTCGATGCCGGACTGACAGGAACGCAGGAAGAGTTGAACACGCCGGCGTCGTTTTCAAGGTAACAGAATCCACAGTCTGGATCCAACATGCACGGTTCACAGGACCTGGCAGAAGGAAACATGGTTAACCTAAACATGCCTGCAGGAAAAAAAAAGGCTCTCATAAGAAATTAAACAGTCATTAAAAAAAAGCCAGCCAAGTAGGTAGAACTACAGAAAATGTTTGAGATGAAACAAGACAAAAGTCTAGTCAGGTCATATAACTGTAAGCATCCACTCATATTTAAAGGGGCAGTATTATTTACACAAACATAGTGCCATTTTATAGCATGATCAAGTAGTTATGTTACCTTCAATGTTAAAAAAAAAGCCATATACTTCAAACATGACGAAAGGAAATTTTACTTAAAAGTAATTTGAAATTGGGCCTCTGTGTCTTTAAGAAACTCCTGCTTTGTCTGGAACTGCCTTCAGGAAGTCATCACAACACGGCTCCTCTATTAACCCTTTAACAACGTTTTTACCTGAGAAGTAGCTCCTATTACGAGCTCAGGTATTTGCTAATTGCTGCTGGCTAGTCTGAAGGAGCTGAGCGGGGGAGGGATGGGGAAGAGCAGCTCTGAGAGACAGAAGATTGTAAAGGTAGAAGGTAAAATGACTACAGCAAAATAAAGGGAAATCTCTGTAAGATCATTTGTTTCCATCAGTCAGAGAACATCTATTTTCCAACAGGACAGCGACCCGAGGCACCCACGAAAAGATACACGAGGTGGTTTGTGATTGCAGTCAAAGATGCATTTAATAAACACTGACCCGAATTGGGTGAAAATTTATGCAGTCACTTTTATGTTACTTATTTAATTTGATTGTCATTATTTTGAAGAAATCTGTGCTTTTTTTGTAAATTTTTTGGCCAAAAATGCCTAATTTTGTTGCTTATAACGAATTTCAAAAGGCAATAAAAGGGTAAAACTTCCAAGGGGGTGAATACTTTTTACAGGCATCGTATGCAGCCATGCTTTATGAAAGGCAAATTGTGAGTCACCTGTATTTGAAATTTGTGCCAACTTGCAATCTTGGTGCATTGCTCTTCACGAAAAATATGCGGCATAAAAACATTCGACATTTTACTGCAAATGGGAAGTTGGAATTTCAAATAAACAAACATGTAAACAGGAATCCTAAACAATCAGGTTTACAGACTCAGAGGAGCAGCTTCCCTTAAATCAATTCCTGTAAATATGCCATGTTAAATGCTGAGAGTATGATTTTACTATCATTCTCAAGAGAACAGAACACGGCTGAAATTAATTTGTGGGTAAAACCAAAAGTGAGAACAAAAAATTAGCCTTCTGAGGAACAGTGATGGTTTCGTTTAGTGCAGCAGTGGAACTTGAGAAGACGCCCATCTTTGAGCAGTCGGTTTCTCTAATGAGAAAATAAAAAAGGGAAGTGACTCCTTTGTGAATTTGGTTTTCTCACCCATAAAGTCTGCAGGTGGAATTGTGAAAGTCGACGGGGTGTAGCGTGACAGGAGGAGAGTGTTGGGCCGACAGCAGGAACCCCACAGCCAACAAAGTCAGACTCAGTCCAGTTCCTGCGTCAGAGTAAATAAAAGCTTTGAGACAAACATTTCTGAAATTTAAAGGGGCAGTATTGTGTTTCCTAGGCACATATAGGCTTTTTATACCACAATTAAGTAATTATGTTACCTTCAGTTGTTATAAAAATGCTGTATATATCCAAATATGACTTTAAAAAAATGTTGCTTTGTAATTTGATGCCTTGAAATTAGGCCTCTGTCTCTTTAAGAAACTCCTGCTCTTTCTGAAACTCTACTTTCAGGAAGTCATCACAACATGGCTCCTCTATTAACCCTTTGATAATGTTTTTTTACCAGCCTTGCACTGAGAAGTAGCTCCTGTAATGAGCTCAGCTGATGCTCAGTTCCACCAGATGTTTGCTAATTGCTGCTAGCTAGTCTGAAGGAGCTGAGTAGGACAGTGGAGGGTTGCTCTTTGAGACAACACTCCAGGAATGTTTATGAAGAGAGAATAACATTATAACATGATGCACAGCTCAAAAAAGCTGTTTTCACACAACACTACCCCTTTAAGAAGTCCTCTTGCCATTCAAACTGCCTTTCAAGCTAAAATTTGATAATCTGAGCAGTTACGAACCCAAAAGACTGCCTAGCGTCAGCTTCCTGCGGCCCACCCTCTCCACGAGCCAAACTCCCACCAGGGTGAACACGAAGTTGGTAGCTGAGGTTGCAGCAGCCAGCCAGATCGCCTGTTTGTCTTCCCGCACCCCGGCCATCTGCAGGATTGTGGCGCTGTAGTACCTGGACACGAACAAACAGAGCGATGAGGTTAGCAGAGCGAGGTAAAAACGTCTCAGATGTGACAGGACAAGCAGGGCATACATGACTGTGTTGATCCCAGACAGCTGCTGGAACATCTGGAGGCCACACCCGACGATGAGAGCCCTGCGAGTCGGTCCGTAGCTGAGGATGCGCAAAATGACGACGCCTCCTGAAAACCAAGAGTTAGTTTCCAACGTGACGTTAAAGCTGCAGTATGTAACTTTTATGAAAAATAGTTTTTTTGTTTTTACATATTTGTTAAAGCCGTCCCCATGTCGTGACAGTATAATATGAGACAGATAGTTTGTGAAAAGATCGATCTCCTCCACCTCTTCCCCGAGCTGCTATGCTGTCTGAAGAAAGGCAACAATCATTTCTTACAACCAATCAGAGCCAGGAGGCGGGGCTTAGCGCTGTCACTCAACCTCATGTTTACAGCTGACTGAATGATGGTTTGGTGGTCGAAAATAGCTCATTTAAACTATTGGCAGAGGGAGGATGGGAGGGGCCGGGGGGGGGGGGGGTCACAAAATACATTAAATTAAAAATCCAAAAATGTGTTTGTTGTGAATTTTCTTTTTGTTGTTGTTTTTATTTTACTAGTTCAATAATAAACAAAATATTTATGAAATGTGCATATCCAAAACATAAAAAGGACTTTTGCCTTAGTAAAAGAAAAATGGAAAATTTCCACATTTTTCACACTTTTTGGAGCAACAACTGTTTTCTATTTTATTTGCCAGATGTTTAGGGGTCGGAGGTCGAAGAAAGTCTTGTCAAGGGCCACAAATGGCTTAGAGCGCAAGGTTCCTAACCTTTTCCATGCCATGGCCCCCTAAAGTGCATTAGTTTCTGGCTGGGGACCCCTTTCCAACGCAGAGACAATGCTAATATGTAAAGAAACATCAGCTTTTAGAATGCGTTGCTTTACTTTTATTCACTATTTAATAATTATTACATTTGTTAACACAAGTGCTGCCTCATCCTTCCTTATTTTAGTCAGCCAGGAGCTATTAGGGGTTATTTGTACGAGGACAGTTCCTTTGGTCTTTTTATTATCTAAAATTATTATTATTATTATTATTATTATTATTATTAATACTAGATTCGGTTGTTTTATTTTCCCCCCTCATGTCTTCTCTCCATCTTTCTGAATCCCCCTGATTCCCCATGGTGGCCACCATTTTGAAAAACACTGGTCTAGAGAGCCACATAAAAAGCTACGGGAGCCTTGAGTCTCTCAGACCTGATCCCGTTTCGTTCTCCTCCTCCTCGATGCTGGTCCTGATGGTGTCGTACTCCTCCTCGATGTTCTGGCCCCCCCGGATCCGGTCCAGGACTTGGCGTGCCTCCTGACTCCGGCCTTTCTGCAGGAGCCAGCGGGGGCTCTCCGGCAAGAAGATGAAGCCGAAGAATTGCAGCACGGCAGGCAGGATGGACAGACCCAGCATGTATCTGGGATCGATCGGGAAGTAGTTGGAGGAGGACACTGCTGAACAGAAATTACCAGAGAGGAAAGGTGACATTTCAGGTCAAATACCTCCAGCCATCGTGACTCAGGTAGCTGAACGCTCCGTCCACCACACTGGCAATAAACTGGCCACCAGTGATGAAGAGAGAGTTGATGGTGACCAGCTGGCCTCGCAGGTGCGGAGGGGAAACCTCAGCGATGTATACAGGGACGGTCATAGAAGCAATGCCTGTTGGGAATAAGAGACTTTTTGTAAGTCATAACTCCAGTTTTTGCATTTTGCACATGTAATCTCTGCCTTAAAGCAAAGAGTAGCAGCATCAAGCAAAAGACTTGAGACTAAGGTGGAGAATGACGTTCCAGGGAAGCGTCAGTCCTTAACATCAGGGCCTGACTTCAGGAAGGGCTTACAGGGGCAGCAGCCTGGGGCCCTGATTTTTGGGGGCACCAAAGACTTTTTCTTGTTTTTTTTTTAAATTAAAGTATATTTTTCAAACGTTGTACTTCAAATCAAACTCATAATCCAACATCAGGTAAGTTGTATTGGGATGTGTATGAAGAAAAACAACATCCACTTATTTGAAAATTATTAAGTTCTTGCTGATGTGTGAAAAACTGGTAAATAACTCAAAATTGAATTGCAGCAAAAAGTGGTTTTAATGTACTAATGTGTTTTATTATATATTGCAAGTAAAATTTTGCTGGGGTGGAATAGCTAAAAAAAGAAAATAATAACTAGATTATGTGTATTTAAATAAAAATGTATGTAAATTTCTATAGAATATATGTATGTATTTCTTTATGTATCGGGTATTACATTTACGTCTTGATTGAAGAAGATAACTCTGTATGCCTTTGTGTGAAATGAACATGATTATCTGGTGGGGACCTATGCACTCCCCTTGGGGTCGCCGCTGATTTATACTCTTCACTTCACCAACTGGAGTTACTCACCGATGCCCAAACCCACTGTGATGCGACCAACAAGGAGGACCACTTTGCTCAGGGCGACAGCCATAACAATCCCACCGCCACAGAAGATGAAGCTGGCGATGAGGATACAAATCCTGCGCCCCAGCCACCCATTCAGGAAGCCCCCGCTGAGGGCGGAGAGCGCCGCGGCTCCGACGGTGCTGGACACCAGCAGCTCCTGCCACAGGGCGCTCAGGTGCATCTCCTTCTTCAGGAGCAGCATCGCACCAGAGACCACCCCAGTGTCATACCCGAAGAGGAATCCACCCAGGGCGGAGAAAAACGCCAGCAAGTAGACGAAAAACGGGGTCGTTGAGGCGTCTTGATCCCGGACGCTCTCCCCGGCGTGTCCGGACGGAGGTCCAATGAGACTCCGCTCTCCATCCTCTGCAGCTTTCTGCCTCCTGCTGCCTGTGCGGTTACTCATCTGTCATTGAAGCTGCTGGACACAGGAGAAAGCCGGGGTTAGTTAGTTAAACAACCTGCGCTTTTTGGGGGGCATGTCAGCACCAAGTTAGAGTCAAACTTAACCTACTATCTGGTTAACAACAGGCGATAAGGCAGCGTTTGCTATTTCTGCTTAATATTCTGTCACAGCAGCGACGACAGTCGCAACGTCGTAAGAAAAAAAAGCCCAAACTGCACTTTGGCAGTAAACTGGCAGGGCACATTTGTTTGTTTACTCATCTGATAAGGAGACTGCTAAGCGCTCGGGGCAGCCATGTTTGCGTGACGTAGGCAGTCTACATAGGCATGTTAGTGAAAAAGAGGAAGAAACACGTTTTAAAGTTGGGGCCGTTTTAGTCCAATTATCCGTAAATCCATTATTACAGTTGAATTACAAATACAGGATAACATTCTTTCTCCCTGAAAATTTGATTTTTTTTTTCCTTAGGGAATAACGACGTTAAAAAAAATCAGAAATGTTCATTATTGATAGGAAGTTTGTGATTTAAGATGTTTTATTCTAGTCTTTTTGTGGTTTACAGCTAGCCACACTAGTTTAGTGAATGCTAAACTAGCTTGTCTAAAGAATTTAACAGAAGCAATTCTATTTTACTGTTATTTACAGAACTTTTATTTAAGAAAAAAAAAAATCAAAGCCGAACTACGTTTTACAATTTTCATGCCCCTCGCAATATGGCGGAGATATTGACGCACGACCTCTGGAAGCTCATTGCTCGTCTCTTTTTCGAGTTCAAAAAGAGAACTCGAAAGAGTTCTGACGGTGGTTATCTGCAACCACCGTCAGGCTCAATGCAATGACTGTGTCACAGTTGAAAATCGCTGCTTTTCGGCAAGTTTCATTAAACCAAAACTACATTTGCTGACACTGTAAGTCAACATCCGCAAACGGCGACTCGATCAATTTTCTCTCGCTGGTTGTTTTCATAAGCGCATTAAATAGAAAACTATTTGCTATGAAGATTTGCTTAAATGAATGCATTTAAGCATATCTTAGTTTATAGAGAGCTTATAGACTAATCTAATAGATCCAAATTCGTTGAACGTAAACTTTTCAATCCTCAAACTATTTCTTTGACTCAGACAAATGATTTGCTTTGGTTTAGTTATTATTTTATATCTATTTTTTGCTTTCTCTTTATAATTGTATTACTTGGATCCACTTACCTCCTAAAAAACTTCCAACGCTCTGCTGCACAGCATTTCTTCTTCGGCGAACAGGAAGCTTTCTGTTGGATCATATGATATTGCCGATTAAAGGGACAGCAGGAAGGCGGCGGCAGTCCAGGTCATGTCGTAACCATGGTCGTAACCTGTTCATCTGGATGTTCAGCGAGAGAGACTCAACAAGGTTTATAGATGGAAGTTTCCAAAGACCAACGGACTTCGACTCCATTACTGAGTTGATTTTTTTTTATTGCACGCACTTAGTTCTAGTTTCAAGACGTCATGTTTTTTCGTATTTTATTTATTATAGCACAAACTTTATGTGCTCATTAATTAGTTCCACAAAAGTTTTTTTCTTTTGTTTTCTTTTTTTTTTTAAATGTTCAGATGTATGGGATCACCGTAGTGCCATAAAACATGAATATGAAACGTGAAGAAAATTAGAAAAAAATGAAGTAATTCACTATTGTTCAGTGAGATATTCACAAGTCTTTCCCCCCACGTCCAAGACTACATGCAAATACCTATATTTTGAAAAAAGATAAAGGGTAATACTTGTTTAATTAATAAATACAAATATGCAAAAAACATTTAAAATATAGAGAATAAATCTGTTAGGATTTTTTTGTGCCTCGAGAAACAATCCTTTACAACTCTAAACAATAAGCAAGTTCCAAGGTGGGCTATGAGTTACACAAGATAATAAATAGATGAGAATGTTGAAAGTTGCCATGATGACATTTTCATCATCATCATCATCATCATCATCATCATCATCATCATCATCATCATCATCATCATCATCATCATCATCATCATCTTTATTCCAGACACAGACAGACAGAACAGACAATGCTTTTATTTTGATAAAAAATTAATGCTTATTTTGCTCTGAAACAACCCAAAGTCATTTAATGCAATGTTTATGTTAATGCTGACATTAAACTCACACTGAAAAGGTTGAATGTTTTAGATAAGGTAAACCCTGAAGTTCAGCTTCCAGAAGGATGTAGATGTCTTACATAATTACAGTTATAGGTTATAGGACAGCAAAAATATCTTGATTAAGTTTTTCTTTATTTTGTTTTGTCAAAATGTTTAATTTGAGCTATTTTTTCTCAGTTTTTAAAACTATGTAATTATTTTCAGGCATTCGAGCATTCCATATATTCCAACTACCGTAACACTTCTATTTGCGCGCCAAAGAATTAAACACGTTTGAGATAGGAGACACGGCTGACAGTTGTTTTGGTTTTCTTGTTGTTTTTAATATACGACGTTATAAAAAATAAATACAAAATAATGATTGCGTACTTGCATATTTTCTTCCCTAAAATACAAAGATTTGTTGTCTAAAAATGAAAAACAAGCCATAAATAGTTATTTTCAATTTTGTTTTTGGATCTATTAGTTTTTGTCTAGTGACGCTGGGATTCTGAGACGCATTCTGATTACCGTAAAACTTGTGAATGCGCCGCAAAATCCAAATCATTTGACGGTGACGTTAGAGTACGTTGAAAAAATTGTTTTCCCTCTTCATTCCGGATTATTAACGAAATATATGTTGTATTAAAAATGTTTTCAGACATATAAAAACATGTCTAACGCTTGTTCTTCACCCATGGAATTTGCTTTGTGTTTGAGTAACGCAGATTGGGAAGTGCTGTCAATGGAACACGGCGTAAATCAGTGTTGAGTATTTATAAATTAGCAAACTATCATACAAATTAAAAAAGTTTTAGAGGTTGACTATTTTTAGGGTTGTGTCACTTATCAGCCGATGTTGCCATAGTTCCAAAACATTCCTCACGAGACAAACTTGGTTCCAAACTTGTGTCGGTGTGACAGCTGCGCCCTCGTGCTGCGCCACCGCGCGGTGTCCCTTTCCAGTCTCTTCTTCTCTAAACGGGAAGTTTTTTTTTCCTCGCTCGAGTCATATGATGTGACCGTGGAGAAGCAGGAACAGTCAGAGAGGAACCAGCGGCGTCTCCCACAGAAACACCGGAACGTGGACGAAAAATGGGGAACACGCGAAGGAAAGTTATGAGAGGAAGCTGATGTCAACGCTGGGACCGAAACTCCTCGTCACTGACAGCTTCCCCCTTATAACAACTTGTAGCTCTACTGTAGCTACTGTAATATTACGCAAACAAGGTAACGCATAATAATATGGTGTTATGATACATGTGGCTGTCGGGGACGTTTGCTGTAACAGCCAGCTTGGGCTCACGGAACACGTTCTCGGTTCTCACTGCGAGAGAGTGCACTGATTGACCTAAATGCACGTCAAGCCTTCAGCAGGAAAACAACTCTTCAAAGACCATGGTTAACAAAGAAGAGCTGGAAGGAAGGCTGAAGAAGCTGCTGGTGCGGCTGAAAAACCCGCAGGAGGACAGGCAGCTGTCCACGCTGATCCAAATCCTGCAGGATCTGCGGTCCCTGACGGCAACGGAACATGGTAGGAAACCCCCCATTGTTCCCTGCATGTTCACCAAACTGCTGGTAGCAAACAGGAAAACCTTTAAGTAACCATGCTGCAGTAGATTGAGGACATTTATGTTTTAAACGGTAACGACTCCATGCAAAAACCTACAGTCCAGTTAGTTGCTGCATAATCTAAGATGTAGTGCGTAGTAAACTTTATGCAGTTGTTACAAAAATCCCAGGAAGTGGGGTTTATTGGCAGAATGACAATAAACCCCACTTATGCATCTTAAAACCCTTCATCTTTTTTTTTAAATAAGTGGAAGAAATATTTGATTATTGTCAAACCATGTTTAAACAAATAGTTGTGCAGTATAAAAGATCAATCTCAGTATTCTTTAACATATATGTAAAAAAAATCATACTAAGTTACCTGTAAAATAAGCCAGCTGTCTTATTTTTGCCAATAAATTAGAAGCTGTGTATCCCAAGTTTTGTTCACTTGAAATTAATTTGAACTTCACTCAGAATCACTGTGCAAGAAAGCAACTATGGAATACATACATACATACATACATACATACATATATATATATATATATATATATATATATATATATATAGACATAAAATATATAGCGGAATCAACCAGAAACAACCAGGATGTTAAGAAAATGCTTTACAGTTGGTGCACACTTCCCATTTATCATCAATGCAGCAAGCAATAGGAAACTAGTTTGGTACACAACTGGCATGGATTTTCACTTTCATTTTCTTAACACTCCCCACCGCCCCCAAGAGTTTGCTGCCCTGGGGGGAGAGCCCATTTGGCAATATAAAAAAACCACAGAAAAATCTGAATTAGAAAACAGCAATACCTTTTAACCAATTTACTCTTACAGTCAGGGGGCAAATCTAACATCTCCCTGATGAGCTGATTATCAGCAAATACGACCACCTTTAGTAAAAACAGGAGTTTTCACAGTGTGCTGATTACCAGTGTATGTGATGCCAAGAAGAAAAGATATTTGAGAGGCAAATTTTGCAAACTGTCAATTCCGATCACATTTCCAACAAATCAGATTATGGCATTTTGGGAAAGTTTTAAGATGTTTCCAGCAAGCTTATTCCAAATTCAGGTCAGATTTTAGTTTTTCTAACTGTGCAGACGTTCTTGTTCCTGACGGTGTATATGACCTCTTTAAATTATAAATACTTCACCTCATAGCTGCTGATGGAGATGCTAAACTCATTTAAAATTCCTTAGGACTGTTGTCAATCCTGCATTTCAGTCAGATGGTGTTGTATCTCTGTTGGTATAATGTTTAACATTTCCAGGTTTATTCTTAAAATATGTGATGTTTTAAAAGCTAAACTCACCCACACTTAAAGCTAAGTACAGTTAAAAAGCTGCAATAAAAATCCTGTCAGAGTAATTACTGCTTCCTTTGACTTGTTCTTGCTGTAACACTGATCTTTTTTTGGAATTCAAATTTGAATTCTATTTTTAATGTGACTTCTTTCCAGTCACGTTGAAAATAGAAGCAGTCGTGTGTTTAAAGCTTACTTGTCAGGTCTGATGTTTTTTTTTTTTTTGTTCTTGTTCATGTTATTGCAGCAGCTGAGCTTTTTGAAGACAAAGATGTCCACGTTCCCCTCACAGTGGTGCTTTCATCTTATACAAACAGCAAAAAAGTCCAGGAGGTAACCCTTCGCATCTTGACCTGTCAACGGCTTCACCTTTAGCTTCTGTTTGGAGAGTTTTTTGTGTAAAAAGCAACAGAAATGTGAAGTTACAAACTTGCTTTCAAGGGTGTGTGCTCTGTTAGAAAATGACTAATCTGTAAGCGACTTTTCTCTGTCTGATCCAGCCAATTTATGGCATCAGGTGTATCTTTGCTTACCAGGCTAAGAAATGCAGTACAACGCAAACTGAAAGTATGATTGTGAGACAGTATAAGCACAGATGTGACACACTCACCTGCCTTTCCCAAGAGGTCCTGAAACCGAAACCAGTTTAGTCATTTAGAGAGAGAGAAAAAAAAGTTGTCTGATATGATTCCTCTTTCACCTCTTGTTACCTCAGGTGGGCTTGTCACTGCTGTGCCGGCTCATTGAAATACGGCCGAAAACGCTGGAGGAGCTTTGCAGACCTCTGCAGGCCAGCAGAGACTGGGAGGTACTGGCAGTGCACCAGTAAGTGAAGACAAACCTATTTGTTAGGGATTCATATCTTTTTACAGACCTGTAAAATATTTCAACTCACAATCTTAACATCGGTGTGTGTTCAATAGTCCCTGTGTTTGGTGGGCTGGAATGTTTGCCGTGTACTCGCACCGTTAATGCAACTAACTTTCTCCCAGCCAGTAGCTGCGTTTCCATTACACAGGTGTGTAAATCTCTGTCGATATTCCGCAAATGTCAAAGAAACACAATTTCAGACAAACTAATATAAACCCGGACATAAACAACAGCTGAAAAATTCTAAGAATTATGAAAGAATTCTGTGTCTGTAAAGCGCTTCACTTCACCATCCCACCACTCTTAGTTCCAACGTTGTATGCAGACACACTTCTCTTCAGAAGTTGCAGTCAGTACTCCACAAAAGGCCGTTGCTATTAGACATGCCTTTTTTTTGTTTTTTAATCTTCCTTTATGTTATGATCTTGTGACGTTACTGTCTGCTCCCGTTGCGCACATGAGTCACTTTGGGGTTGTAAAATGGTTTTCAGCAAAAAATCAGAATTGAGCATCAATACCTGCTGTGTATGTAGCCTTATTGTACCATAAAGTCTAAAGAATTGTTCAACACAACTGCATTCCACAGAGGTTGATCACTGAAGGCCTTGTAACTGGGTCAGGTCCAGCTTCTTTGACAGTCAAAAGCTTCTTGAGAGTTCAATTCAGTCTGTATCTTCCAAAATGACAAAAGTTCCTGGCAGAGGAGCCTTCGTGAGGTACGGATCAGCCAATCAAAATCAATAGTTTGTTATAACTAAAATGAGAAATTGCTTGGGGGAAATATCACATTGACATATTTGGAACTTCCTTAGTGCAAATGAAAGAACTTGCACAGAATGGTGCAACAACAGTTTGGAAAAAAAAACCCTGAAATGTAGTAGTTATCTTTTTGGAAACTAGCTGTATTTGCCTTGTTTTGGCTGAACTACAAAAAACATCCAAAGTGGGCAGGAGAGCAAAGAAAGGCCAAAGCTGGTTCCTGATACTTGATCAGTGGTCCTGTCTTCATCGATGAGTCGGTATGAAAAGGCATAGACAAGAGATAATGAAATGCCACATACCAGTAATGTTCAAATAGTATGAAATTATTCAAGTAGGTTATGTACCTGTGTGTCGTTGTTAGCTAACAATGTATAGCACCTGCTCTGCCCTGTCCTCTGCCACTGAGAGAGAAAAATGCTTTAAGAATAAGAAAAGTTGACTCCACTCCTCTTGTTATGAGCAACCTTTAATCTCTTCTGTCAACATAAAAAGAAATGAAATCCACTCAAGTGTAGCTACATTGATATTTTACAAAGCAGACAACCATCCACAAATCTGCAAGTTAGCAGTCATGAAAACACAGGAAGTGAGCAAAACAAACATTGCCTGATGACAAACTATGACACTCTTCCATTTGTCGTCAAATGTCCAACATGTGGCGCTATAATTATGATGCAGTATTGTACAGATCGCAGCCCTCTGGGCAAACATGTTGCCCTTCCCTTCCTCAGACATTGAACCCATTGACCTGGTTTCCTCTCCTTTGTTTACATGATTTGAATAGCCATCTATGAATTTTATAATTAGTTCACATAACGCAAATTTTGTCAGTTTTCAAGTTGCCCAAGCTTAATTTAACAACACGACCAAACATGCAATCTGCCGTTGGGGATTTTCCTCTCACAGTACACCTTCCACAGTTATTTGCACTCGTGATAAAGACGTGCCTTTTAGACATTTTTATTTCTCTTACCATGGAGCTTACTTTACATCATATCTAGATGAGATCAGCGTCTTGTTCAGACTTGTTCCTTAATGTCCCAATTGTTTTAACCTTTTTCTTATCGCTTCAAAAGTAGAAATGTCTACATTTTGGCAAGAAGCTATTCCCTAACTTACTGCCGTACTTGATCGATATGCTCTCTCGTCTTTCCCATTTTGCCAGTAAGAATTGGTGTTTGTCTTGCTCGGACTACAATACCCAAGATGCTAAGGGAGTGTTGGAAGAACAGCTAAAAAAGGGAGAACTAAGAAAAATATGTATTTGTCACAGTAGATACCAATATTAAACTATTTTACCAATAATTTTGCCACTACATGATTTCACCAACATCATGCGGCTCTATTAACACGATTTCTCGTTCTGATTTTGTTTTCAGGCAGATCCTGAAGGTCTTATCGGAGTTTCTTGCAGACCATCAAGTAACCATTGTTGGACTCAGAGCCCTGGCGCTTCTGCTCACATCAGGTACATTATGTCTATGTGTAGGAAAGAACTCCTGCATACATACACTGTATAACCAAAATAACCTGCTTACTGACCCAAATATTAGATCAAGTATTTCAATCACTTCCATGATGACAGATGTGTAAATTTCGATGTGTCTGATGCTGTGGTGTAAAACAAGCCTTCCATCAACTCTAAAACAGTGTAAAAGTGGAAAAATCAATTATGCCTCTCTGTCAGTTCTGTGGATGAGTGTAGGCTTAGCAGTTGCCAGGACAACAATAATTTCTTGACTTCACTGTGTTGTGTTTGTTTCAGGATGGATTACATTTGGGCAGTGGTGGGGAATGCTAACTAAAAACATAGTTGTGCTAACCCTAAAGCATTAATCATAAATGTTAGGCATACTCAGATGATTTTCTCTCCTCCCTGGTTTGCTCTGGCCACACTCTTCAGTGTATAAAACATATAATATAGTACAAAATAACTAAAAATGGAATACACATACAGCAAAGCTTAATATTTCCTTGCTAATAACTTCACAAGTCTTAAATAGCTTTTTAGCACTTTAATATCTTTAATATAATATCAGTATAACCTTAAATTCACAAAAATGTAAGCATTGCTCATATTGTATACTTTCTTAACTGTCATCTCCATTTTTATTTTACTTTTATTTATTTTTTTACCAATTACTTTATTTCTATCCCTGAACAAAATAAATTTAGGTCCAATACAGTATAGGTTTTGAAAGTGCCACAACTCCACCCATGTTTATTTTAATATGTCAATTATAACATGTTTAATTAAAATGAATCATGGTCATTGATATAATCAATACAAAAGTGACAAAAAACCCACATAGCCTTTGAGCTTAAGGCATTCAAATGACTTGCAACTGCCTCAGCTTTTAATACACTAGTTATGAAACAATCAGCATTTAAATCAATGAAAAATTGTTAGCTTCCAATACTGAACCTTGTGGAACACCGCCTTATATTATTCTCTTTACCCAGGATTCTGTGCCATACACTCCGAAAGCTGATTTCTAAATAACTTTTGTAATCCTCTTGTTTCGTTTCTCTAGTTTCTCTCTATTTATTCGTGTTTGCCTACAATTTTGGACAGATCCGATTCCTCTGCTGTTGCTGGATGAAGAAGAGGACGTGTTTAGCTTGGTCGTGCTTGCGATGAAGACATTTCCCTCTATCGAGGAAGTTCAACTCCAAGGTTGTATGGCTCTGCAGCTGCTGCTGGACAGAGGTGGGCTGACAACCTTTTCTTGTTTAATGGTGTTAGAAGAGTAAAAACTTGTTCTCATTTAAAAGAAAATAATAAAATCTGGTGGTTCAGTTACATACGTCACATCAAAACCAGTCACAACAGTTCTGTAGCTATGTCCAATGTGGAAATGTTTGGCCGTATTGCACAGTGGATACCAGTAGAAAGCAGTTTTTTGTAAAGTTGGTAGTGGAGGACTGATGTTACTTAGCTGTATATTAGTAATCACAACTTCTTTGTCCTTTTTTTCTCTTTATAGTAAGTGACGACCATCTGGGCGAGTTTGTGGAAAACCTGGACCATGTTGTGGTTCTCTCAGCTCTGCAGAAGTTCTCTGCCAGCCCCAAGCTTCTCACTCAGGCCATGAAGGTGTTACTGCCTTTAGCTCGCACAGGTACGCCGCTAATACGTCCCCTAATGAGACGGAAAATGTCTGACTCTCTGAGTTGTTCTCTGAATTGAAGCATGGGTTACACTGACCTTACAAGAAAGAGGTTTTTATCTCTAAAAGGCTATTCAGCAGCTGTGAGGACATTTTCACTGTAAACCTGTAAAGCTTGTTTGGCTGTCCTGATGTAAATTAGGCTGCATGGTAACATGAATGAAGTTATTCTGCCCCATTGCAGCAAACAGATCTATTTGGAAATTCCCCCAATGGCAAAACCCCCCAAAACAAAACAAACAAAAAAACAGGAGTGAGTCCTGTTAAAGCTGTTTGACATTTATTTGCCAGCTAACTGGTTTAAGCCCTTTCCAAGAAAGTTTATTCTTATTTTTTTACATCAAATACATTTGTGGAAATCACAAACATGTCCAAATTCTGACAGGTCGTAATGTGCTGCTTTAAATTGCAGACTTGTCAAAGTTTATATTTATGGAGTACCCAAAGAGAGAGGGTGTAAAATTACTTCCAGATTTTTATGTTTTGCTTTCGTTTTAATCGCTTCTAAAAGTTTCAAATCGTCAAACTGGTCTTAGCAGCGGATGAAGATATCCTGAATGAACACAAAGTCTAGGTTTCCAAGATTTAGATGAATGATGATTTCATTCGTGTAACAACTTGACTATGTGTGTAAAACTAATCACTACCTTTTGTTAAATAATAAATTAACTATAATTAACCACATGTAAACTCTGAATTAAATCAAATCTATCCACTTTTTTCACTTCCAATACCGATATCTGAGGTCTAGTATCGGCCGATACCGATCCGATACAGAAAAACAGTTGAATTGACTTAAAATGTGTTTTTAAACACAGACATAAATGTACTGAATTATAAATGTATTTGATGACTCTGCACTAAAATACACCAATAGCTTCTCAAGCTTGGTCAAAAACAACTTTAATTAGTTCAGTGTAATTAGGAGTAGAACAGCCAAGGTAAAATAAATGTTAAAAAAACTGAAACTGACAAAAACAGTAAGTTGACTACCTTTGTCAAACATGAAAATATAAACGGCAACAAACCTTCTTTCAGATTGTTCAGAAGGTGTAAACATAATGTAAAATAAATAAAGCATGACATGGCTCAGAGCACAAAACAAAGAATTAGACTGAATAGATCTGCCTTTATAGATCAGGTACACTGTCACGGTACCCGATCTATAATATTTTTAAATATTGGGACCGATGCAGATATTAATATTGCATTGGTGCGTCCCTAAAGCGGAGATGGTTTTTATTTTAATATGTAAAATCACGATGAAATTACTACATTTCTGTTTTTGTTTTTACTGTCTTTGTACATGCCTCATTAGTTTGTGAAGAAATGCTCTCTTAAACATATCAGCTCTGCCTTGCATGACCAAAAGCTCGTGATGAGGTCGACATGCGTTTCTCCTGCAGGCAGTAACGTGGAGGTGTTGATGTCGGGAGGCACTCGGTGTTACACCATCATCATCGCGGCCATGGACGCCTTCCCTGGCGTGGAGGAGCTGCAGGAGACGGCCTGCCTGCTGTTCAGGAGGTTCACATCAGGTCAGAGCTCCAACTCAGGTGATGTTTGTCCTTCTGAACTAATCACCCTCCTACTCCTCCTCAGTAATAGTCTGATTTAATTTCATATTTGTTTGTTAGTGGTGTGCCTCTGTCCAAAAATGGAATATTTTTTATGAGTTTCAATAAAATAACTCATAAAAAAGACACTTGAACTAAGATCAAATCAGATGAACATTTCCAGTTCAGATCACTAAAAGTATTTCTATTTGGTATAGAGTTGTTTTCCTCTAATTTGATTCAAATTCAGAAGTTTGCATAAACTAAGATTACTGTGCCTTTAATCCAGTGATGTCCAAAGTGTACTGGAGATTGACCTGCCAGTACATTTGTCTGATGCAAACATGTTTGTGTTTTGGTGTGTTTTTTTCTTTATTATTATTTTTCTAGGGTAAGATTTCACACATAAAAGAAATGTATAAAAATCCTGTACACTCTTGTAAATTTGTGGGTGGACAGCAAAAACTTTTGACAAAGTCATATAGTTCAAAGGCTACTACACAAAATAATAAGGAAATGTATGAATACCTTTAAAAATCATTAATTTTGAGTTTAGTAAATTAGAAACAATTTTGGTAATCCTAACTGTCCTAAAACAGGAAAGGTTTAATGTGTGAGGAAAAGTACTAATACTTATTTTTATGCAATATGTTTCATCATGTGGCTTCTTCTATGTTAAATATATTATTTTCCTGTCTTATGAGAGAACTCATGCTTCTCTCAGTTAACTACTATCTGAATAAAAGGAAACTAGAGTAAAACAGCTAAGCAATCATTGAGATTCCTTGTCAATAAATAACTGCTCACATATTGACAGATGAAGATAACATTGCTTGTGAAATCAATACACTACTGCTTGAATTTGATCCACTTTGATAAGCTAATGTGTTTTTTAAAGCTGATAAGGTTAAAAGAAGCTTCTGTCTAACTCAGATGTCTTTTTTTTCTCTTCTTTCATTTTCCTGCAGAGAGCTTCTACAACATCCTGGTACGGAACGGCGTCCAGAGAGTCATTGTGAGAGCCTGTCAGAGTTTTCCCAACAACCCTGTCCTGCAAGCTGCAGCTCTGTCCTGCCTGGCTGAACTTAGTGAGCACACACCTTCACAAGTTAGACTTGAGTCAATAACGTCCTGGAAGTTAGTCGACACAACATAGTAGCAAAACGTTACTGAAAATAGTTGAGTTTCCATTGGTGACAGAAATGCACAGTTTGATATTTTGGAAATAACTTTATTTAATGGCAACACGATAATTAAAAAAAAAACTAGATTTTTGGTCAAATGTTTTTGCGCTAGGACAAGTTTTTTTTTTTTTTTTTTTTTGGTTTATTTATTTAGAATTGGTTTATTTCTCAAAACTGTAATGGAAGCACTTTTTTTTATTTGCATCACATAATCATCAACTGGATGTTGCCACTGCTGCAGACCACAGAGAAGATGGCTACAGGAAGTAAAGGATGACGGCGCTGCATGTTTTTAAATTGCTTCACGTGAACAAACTTTCACACGTGTGATTTTAATTGCGATTCTTATTTACTGGAAACACCGCAATTGCAAAGTTGTTGTTTTTTTTTACATCAGCGGAATTTATGATGAAGTTTTGCACACATTTGTAATGGAAACACAGCTGGTGTTCCATACATCTAAACAAGATTATATTTCTTCTGCTTTTTTTTAATGGATGTACTGCATTGTGTTATCTGCTTGCCACACTGCAGCTGCAACCATCGTACAGAACAAAACAGTGGCGGAGGAAGGACTGAAGGAAGAGGAGAGGGGCCCTGAGGAGGTGGAGAACCTGGGGCTGGACTGGATGGAGGACTGCTGCACGGCGCTGGACCTCCATGCAGCCGAGCCGGCTGTTCAGGTCAGTCCTGCAGCTCCTAGCCGCTGGTGCTTTAGAAACTCTTAAAGTCACCATCTAACTCCCTTTTTCCCATCTCAGGAAGCTGCGAGCTGGGCCATTCACAGTCTGTTACTGCATGGAGCCCAAGTTAACCCTTCAGAAGAGGAGCAGGATGACAGGTATGTAGGAGTTTAAAGGGGAAAAAAAGCCTTCTGAATGAGTTAAACACTGTTTCATGGAAGCTGGATGACTGTTTTTCAGGACTCCTGTTCACAGACAGTTAATGGCTACCATGCTGGTTCACTCCTCCTCTTCCAGTGTGTTCATTGCTGCTACCAGCGCCATCGCCATGCTCATTACCAACAACAGTGAGTTTTCAGAAACACATATTTACTGCATATGTGCTGAGGTATGCATCTAGTTGTTGCATACTTACAGTATTCAGTATATATTATTGGGATCAAGTATCAAATTTTAGTAATTACTTAAAAAAACAACAACAAAAAGACCCAAGGGTGACTAACTACAGAGGCATTGAGTCGCATTGAGTCAATGAGTCAAACCATGGAGATATGGCAAAGTGTTGCTGAGTCCATGTTAACAAGAGAGGAGATGGTCAGGGCGTAGAGGTTTGGTTAGTATTGGTGAAATGTTGTGAAGGTCAGATTAAGGACATTAAGCTCTCTCCACTGGCCTTGAGCTAATCTGAAGACTAGCTATAGATTCTGTGATGACCTCAGGGCATTTTTGGTTGCCAGCATCATATCTGGGATCCCATTTTTTTTGGTTACAGTCCATATTTAATGCTCTCAAATGGTACAGTGGTCTCAAACTACAATCCTCAAGGCTCAGTTTCCTGCACCTACTAGATGTCTCTGCTTCAGCAAACATGGCCCCAGTATTAGCTCATGAGCAGAGCTCTGCAGTGCTTGACTACATGCTAGTTAGGGAGTTTCATCATTCAATTCAAATATGTAAGATAAAGGACACACCTCAATGTTTTAGGACTCTGGCCCTCGAGGAATGCAAAATCCCTTCCTGCCACAGAGGAATTTCAGAATGTAGACAGACCAGTAAATTCAGAGATTTGCTTTTAGGCTCAGCTCACCACATCTGCCTCATTTGGTTTTTATTTTCATTCTTTGGCGAAAGACTTCAAAACCATTCACTTCTTCGGCTACTTAAATCGAAACTATCCGCTTTGCTTGCAGGCAAAATGAGCTCCTTGCTGCTGTCTGGTGGCCTCCATGTCAATCTGGTAGAGATGATGAAGAGACATGCAAGCTCAGCAGAAGTTTCCATCAGCGCCTGCAAGTTGTTAAAGCTGCTTTTCCACGGAAGGTTTGGACCAAAAAACATTCAGTTTTTTAGAAATATTACCAAAAGCCAAAGTTTAAAAGGAAATGCATAAAAAAAGCCTTACAATGTTTGAGTAAAGTCATCGTTCTTAGGTGGAAGAGTTCAGGATCAGACTTTGAAATATCAGTGCTTTCTAAAAAAAAATAAATAAATAAATAAAAAGCCATAAAGATGGGTTAGCCTGCTGTTTAAAATTGTTTTTAGTGTTCAGTTATTTTTGAAAGATAGTTTATAAAATGTTATCTTTTACATTGGGGTTTATTATAATATTCCTTATGTAATATTATTATTACTGATTCAGTGTAATATTATTACATAAGGAAAGTTTAAAGTTGACTTGAAATTATACAATTATAAAGTAATGGGATTTGATTTTAAATTGGCATCTATAACTTTGTACGTTTTGATGATGTGATTGGTCAGACATTTTATCTTTGGACTGTTTCCTTGTTGAAGGTCTGTGACTGAAACATTGTGTAACATTTTACAAGATCAAGAGTTTGTGTCTGTCTCCCTTTTTTAAAATAATCAGCTATTATTTAAAATTAAGAAATAGAGCTCATTTCTTTGCTTAGCTAATTTTTTGAAGTAAAAAATATGTTTATTAAACTGACAACCAAAGGGGAGATTCCACTAAAGAGCAATATGAGGTACAACATTTCACTTCCCGTTGGTATAAAAAGTTTTTTCTTAGTTTCAGAACAAAAATAATCTTAACAATTAACAAAACATGAAACGGCCAGGTCAGCGCTCGTCTTAAAATAACAATGTAAAAGTTTCATAGAAAATTTGCTAATACAAACATCCTCAGTGGTAACAGAAACAATCCTAACAAACAAAAAGCAGTCATTCACCAGTGTTTCTCAAAGTGGCTGTTAAATAAAATATTTCTGAATAGAATTAAACAAGTGAACATTTTCTATTTTTTCTTTTCGTTACGTTTTATCTGTACAGTTCGTTAATTGCATTGACATTTATGGAGGTTCGGAATTGTGTGCTGGGTGTAGAGTTTCCATGAGTTCTGGTTGGTTTGTTAGTGAAAACTGTCCTTGTGTTTGTAGGACGGCCAGCCTGGATGAGCTGAACATGGCCATGAGTCAGATCCTCGTCACCATGAAGAGCCACAACTTCCAATCAGAGGTCCAGCTGGCAGCCCTGGAGGCCAGTCTGATCTTCCTCTGCCCAGGTAAGCTGCTGCTCTGCTGGCAGGCTTTTTCACAGCTCAGGTGCTACTTTAAAGATGATCTGATAAGGTAAGACATACTTTATTGTTCCCTAAGGGAAATTCATTACTGTTGGTGGGACAACCACAGCGAAATGTACAAACTCATTACAAAAATACAGGACATATCACAGCGTAGTCAAATTTCAGGAAAATGAGACTAGGCCTGTCACGATAACAAATTTTACTGGATGATGAATTGTCCCAGAAATGATTGTGATAAACGATGATGTTGTTTTGAGACTAATTTTCAAGTAATATATTGATAATGAGATTATAATGCAAGTTTGCTCTCTCAAAGAACTTGAATGAGACAGCTGTACTAAAACATGACAATAAAATTGCACCAACAACTAATTTAACAGCAGCTGTTGCCCGTCCCAACACAACTCTATTGCTGTTGTAATATAAAACAAAGCAATGAAACAATTAAAATTAGATAAAAAGGAGCAAATATCCAAATTACTGAATACTGAAATGACAGCCACTCAATCCATATAAATGGCAATGATTTTTTTTTCATGGCCATGTGTGGAAGGATAGATTGTAAGACACTTTTTTTATGGAGAACACTGTTTTGTTTTCTTGATTTCTACAGTTTTATATATAGCACGTCTTAACTGCAAGTCTGATAGTTGTATTTCATGAAAATGGTCTTAATATAGTCCAAAGACACAACATACACTAAACATGGACCAGGATCAGGTCACTCAGTCTTAAGAGGATATAATTAATGTGTGATATGTCCTGCTCTTGAAAGCTGCTTTATGCTTTCATTTTTCTGCAAACAAGACAAAAGAAGTCTCTGTACATGTTTCTTTTGCTGTAAAAACATCAGAAACATGCTTCTACAGCATGTTCTCTGTTTGGAGGAGGAATGCAAAGCTGATTCAGTGCTGCAGCTTTGTTTTTCTCTGCCTCTGCTTAAGAAAGCCGTCCACAGTGTTGTTTTAATTAGATTAGTCATTGAGCACAGTGAGGTTTTTTTTTCCCTACTTCTGACTTTGTATGTTTTCTTGCCTTTATTTTGTCTGAACTTGTTTCCTTACTGTGTGGGAATTCCCAGACAGGAGTTTAAGGGAGAATGGTTCCTCCATCGCGGATCCTGACATGGCCGACGTGTCGCTGAGAGTCCTGAAGAACCAGTGTGTGGTGGAAGGGGCTCACACACTCTACCTGGAAGCCCTCAACAGGGTGTGCAGCATAATTCTCTCTCAATATTCTCGGAATATTCTCAATATTTTTTTTTTACATTTTTAAATCAATCATTTACTTGGTACTTGGAATAAATATGGATTTCGTTGTGTGTGCATGTGTGTGTAGTTTATCAACAGACCCGCCATACAGCAGTGCGGCCTGAAGGTGCTGTCATCCCTGGCTGATTGCTCAGGTGCAGTGGATCTGATGTGCCAGCAGGGGGCGATAGACACCGTGCTTCATACACTTCATGCGTTCCCAGAGCATCGAGGTATATCATTGCCTTTGACAGAAATCACTCAGAATGAACTAAAACAAACTTTTGTCATGGTTTAAAATGCATTTTAATAGAAAAAAAGTTTTCATTATTAATTTGACACCACAAACCAAGATAAATTGAACTAATTCTATAGTCATGTACAGGTCTGTGAAGGTTTTGATGCACAGTTGGATTTACTCTGGTTTTTGTATTTTTTTGCGAGCAGATTTCTAATTTCTGGTCTTGTATTAGCTAACTAATACTTCTCACTAGTGACTATAAATAACAGTCTATGTTTTTTTTTTTTTTTTTCACCTCATACATAGCTGGAAAATAGTTCTGGCTAATCAAATCTTAGCACTGGAAAGTAGGAGTAAGAGTGATGTTTTAAACTGTGTTTAAACAGAAGTGTTGCTTATTTGCACTGTCGACCTCTAGCTCTTCAGTTTGCTACATGCTAGTTAAATCCAGTGACTAGTCAACAACTAGTCTCTCACTAGTCTCTCTGTTTATGAAGCCTTCCAACATGGAGAGGGTAATCTAAATGAAGCTGTTAAAAGATTAATTCTGATGTTTCCAATTCCTCCCAGAGATACACTATTGGGGTCTAACCCTGCTTAACTACCTCGTGACAAAGAAGAAGCTCTCCAGGATGATTGTACCAGTCCTGGCCTTCGTTGTGGTCGCCTCCCTAAGTCAGTACAAAGAAGATTCTGAGATGGTGCTGAAGGTGAGCCGTTTAGATCAATAGACATCATGTTAATTAGCTGTCTGGTGACTGAAACGCTCAAATAAAATGTACAATAGGTCTTAATGAATTAGGGTTCAATGCAGGAAGGAATCACATTCTATATATTATTGAATATTATCTGACGATTGACATGAGCTGAATGTTAAAGTTTTGCATACATTTGTAATGGAAACGCAGTTACTGAGAGTCTTGGGGAGATGCGGACCAAAAAAGCAAACTTTGGTCCGCCTACAAAACTCGGGCTCGGGTTGGTTGAGGTGAACTCTGATGAGATTCAAATGCATGTGTGAATGGGAATGGAGACCAGACCAAAAGCAGGAAGCAAACTGTGGCACAGGGCATTCTGGGTAAATACAACCAAGACAAACGTACAAGTCTAGCATTAGCGGGAGAAATGGCTCGTGATCTTTTCCCAAAGAGAAATCCTACAACCGCTAAAATCTGACACCACTCCATTTTTGTTTACATTTCGTGAAGAAGGAAGTTGCGCTCACTGTCTTCTTCAGAGGTTTTCATTGTCATTTCCTTCAGTGGCTCAGGGTGCAGCGCCATCACTGGCGAGGAGGGGGAGCAGGTTGCTCAAACGGTTTAGCTTGTTTGACACAGTGCATTGTGGAAGCAAACTGCACCAGCTGAAAATGTAACAAATACTATTATTCTCTTCTGCCGGACTATCTGGTGTGAAAACACCCTCAGTGTTTTAAATGTGGACCTTCCAGTGTTTTCAGGTGGCCCTGCGGATGCTGGACGCCTGCTCGGGGGCAGCAGCTGAACTGCAGAGAGAAGACTTTGACAGGCAGATCTTCCAGCACCTTATAGAGGGGAGGGAGCAGAGCGTCAGCCCAGTAAGTTTATGTTCAGATATGTTTTGAGTGCAGTGTCTTAGGGTTTTTTTTCCACATCTGAGGTATTTAGTACTGCACATTCAAAACAAACTTTGGTTCATTTCACATTTAGTGTGGTTTGTTTGTGTTAAAGCAATCACAGTATTACAGTATTACGTTAGGAGATCATCTACTCCAAACAGTGTCTGTGCGGTTCCAAACAAACTTCAGAGCAGTTTGTTTAGAGTTTGAACGTGAACCAACGTCGATCCAAACTTTAGCAGTATGCATGTACTTCCTCATGAACATTTTACTCAAAGTCTTATCCTTCTCCTTTTTGCTTCTGTGCAGCAGGTTGTTGTGTTTCTTGTAAATCAGGTGAATGCTGCAAGCTTGAACCAAACGCCTTCCCGTAGGCAGTTTGTTTTGTATTGTGAGATGATGTTGTAGAGTAAACCCTCCAATAAACCATCGGCTGGGCATCTTTACCGCGAAGCCATAAAACCCTTCTTCTACCCATGACTGTCTTTTTGTCTGCCACCAGCTGCGGAAAGCCGTGTGTCTGGCTTTGTCCAAGATGTGGAGCGACTCGGAGCTGCACTACAGCATGCTGGAAAAAGCCTGCATGGACGGCAACACACTGATGGCAGAGTGCCTCATCGAGCTGGGCGCCGACATCAACAGGAAGGCAAAAACAGAGTCTCTCATCTATCAGGTTAGCCCCTGAAAATGTTAGCTTAAAACCGTTTTGCTGTAGGTTCAGGTCAGTTTTGATAGATGTGATATGTGGTGATGATGCAGTTTTATGAATTTTTGAGGTGTGTGAGAAAGGAGGTCCTCTGGAGCTGGTGGAGCTCCTGCTGAGCAGAGGCGCTCCGGAGCAGCAGCTCCGCAGGGCTCTGGCTGTGAGCGTGAAGAGGGCCGACGGGCCCATCGTCATCCTGCTGCTCAGCCGGCTCGGTCTGGACTTCAACAACAGCGCCCTCTGTCTGGGAGGCTTCAGACTGGGCAGATTGGACTCCGCTTGGCTGAGCCCCCTGCTGGCCGAACGGGGCAGGACATACAGTCTGCGCTACAGCAGTGAGAAGCATTTGCAGATTCTGTCTTAGTAGTGCTTCCTGTTATCTCACAGCTTTGGAAAATGATTATGTTGTTGAAATTAGCAGCACAGCTTCTACCTGCTTGTTCTGTTGTCACTCTTAAAGGTAAAGGTGTGAGTTTGGCCAGGTACATTCAGTCCCTGCAGAGGTCCAAGAGCGTCAGCGGTTTTTCCAGACCCATGTCAGACCAGTGTCTGACTTCCGGCTACATTTCAGACGAGAGCGATGACTCCAGCTTCAGCGCCGTGTCGATGGATGACAGCTTGTTTATGAATGATGAAATAGAGAGTGATGGTAAATTCTTTCTGCTTCTCCTTTTTGTTTCTCTATATCACATAAAGATAACTTGAGTAAATACAAAAAGCTGTTTTTAAATTATGTTTGTAATTTCTTAAGAAGAAAAAGAAGACCTATCCAGACCAAACTGACAATTCCTGAAAAGTCTTTGCCCCTAAATATATTAACTGGTTGTGGCATTATATTGCTATGAAAGAATATTGGCCAAATCTTTGGAAAATTGTTTTAAACAGACATATTTGAAGGTTTTTAAGAAGTGGCGACCCGAGAAACATTTCGAATGGATGGCCAAACAAAAAACTTTTATATAACATTATTGTATGCATATATATAAACTGTTGCTTATATATATATGTATATAAGCTTCCATTTCACATATATATATAATAAATATTGAAGATATAAATGGGGAAACAGGCTTTTTCTATTTATTTCTGTTTGTCTAATACTAACATTTGTTTGATGATCTGAAATACCTTAGCGCACCAAAGACTAGAAACAAAATGATCCTGTATATGGTACTTGTTCATTTCTCTATTGGGTATGAATGGAAACTGTTTGTGTTGATTTTGCTCAATTCCTTCTTTCTTTTGTTCTTTACTCGGTTTAGGAAGTGATTCAGTGCCAGGGGCTCTGTCTCCAAAGTCAAAGAACAACTCCGTGGAGGAGCTGAGGGGAGACTCCATCAAAAGGAAGCAGGGACGTCACAGGCACTCCAGTGCAGAGGTCGTTTATTCTTTCAGACTCATTACGGTTCAGTTTCCTTGCTTGCTTTACTTTATGCAGCATCGGATTCAGGATGTTCTTTTCCATCTGTTTGATACATATGCAGAGTCCTCAACCTGAAAATGAAAACAATGAATTGATTAATAGAAGATACGTAAGGAGAAACTCTAAGCCAGGTAGGTCTGTCCAAAGGAAAAGAAAGAAAGAAAGAAAAAATATCTTTTCTTGGCTGGAGTATTGAGCCTCTGGCCAAGAGGCACAATACTCTGAATTATTTCTGTGTCTTATTTATTCATTTAATTTGTTTTGTCTGGTTGTTTCATTTGACCAGACAAAAAAACAGAGCTTAAAAAAACAGCATAAAAAGTTATCTGTAATCGTAGCAAATATTAATGTGTAATTTAGGGCTGCAAATAACGATTATTTTAATAATTGGATTATTCTATCAATTATTCTGATGATTAATCGATTAATTGGAAACGGAAATTGACACTCTGCAGATTTTTCAATTAACCACTTGAGTATGTTTTATGCTATATTAAAACACACTAAGTAAATAATGCAACTATTTTTTAAAATAAGAAAGTGAATATTTTATTGCAAAAGCTACAATAACAACGCATGCCTTTACTGAATTTGAACTCCAATATGTATGCATATATCTTGGAATAATTACTTAATTACTGCTCTGAATATGTTGGGGTTTTTTCTATCAAATTATATATATTTTTTAGTTAACGATTAATCGATTACTAAATTAGTTGACGATTATCTCAACAATTGATTAATCACAATCAATCATTTCAGCCCCAGTGTAATTGTGTTCTGGTTCGTCGTCCTCAGTGCTGGGCTCTGGTGAGAACTCCGCTGCTCTTTTCAAAGAAAAGGAGAGGATCCGCCTGCTGGACCTGTCAGGGAACGAGCTGGACTCCCTGTCCTGTTTCCTTGACGATGCTGTTGTCCAGCAGCAGCTGTGGCACATCCATCGCCTGGACCTGAGCAGCAACGTTCTGCTGGAGTTCCCCTCTGCCATCTGCCAGGTAACACACTTCAGCCAAATATGATAATTAGGTTGTATAACAGAGGAGAGTTTGACTCTTGGCTTTTGTTTCTTGTTTTGGTTTTTGTTTTGGTGCAGAGTTTGAAGAGTCTGACCCGTCTGGACTTGCAGGGTAACCAACTTCGGTCGTTGCCAGACGACCTGCTGGCTCTGCCCTCACTGAGCACACTCAACGTTTCCCGTAACTGCATCGGCCCCATGCTGACCTTCAACCCCGCTGTCACCTGCCTCTCACTGAGGCAGCTCAATCTGTCATTCAATAAAATCACCACATTCCCCTACGAACTGGGCCGGATCATGGGAAAGCTGGAGGAGCTGTTTATGGACGGGTGAGCTGTCTGGCAAACCGGTCATTTTATAGAGTTCAAAATCAAAATACTTATTATATTTCAAACTTTTAGTAAGGTGGGGTCAGATTTCTTTTTACCATCACTTTATGGAGTTTCAAGTTTTAAATTTCTTCAAAAGGACAAAAATGTTTTATCCATAAATGTTTTCCATATTTGGTATTGATTTTATTTGTTTAACTCTGTTTTAACATTTTAACACAGTTTTCAATTAATTTAGTCAGTTTGTTTTTATGATTTGTTTTATATTACTTGTTACTGATGTTCAGTACTTTGTTTCAGCTGTAGCGGTGTTACAAATAAAGTTGATGATGCTGATATTTTATTAAACTTTTCCTTTTGCGCTTTTGGCAAAACATAACTTAAGTACAGTTATTGTGGACAAACATCATTTCTGTCTTTTTTTTTGGCCCAAAATGATTTTGGCAAAAAAAAAAAAAACCCACTTTTGGCTATTAATTTAGGAAGGTGGTTATATGAAAAATTGCTGCCTGGAAACATGCTTTTCTTTCCTTTGGTCTTCCAGTAACGGTTTAACTGAGCTGTGCTCGGCTCTCTACCTCCCGGAAGTCAAGCTGCTGGATGTGAGCAAGAATAACGTGGAGAATATTTCTCCTGACTTTCTGACCAGCTGCCCTAAACTGGAAACTTTGAATGCTTCAAACAACAAAATAAGTAAGCACTAATGTGAGATGGATATTTGTTTTTGCACAGTCAAGAATGACTGATACTTTCTGATAACATAGACAGACACTGACCTGATTCAAGCAGAAACTATGTGAAGGTGGAAGGTGCAATCAACAATCAAGAGCAGGGTGAAGACATCTGCAGATGCTTAGTTATGTCATCAGTATGTTTTATTCAGTTAGCTATTTAAGTGGGAACGTGATCTGTAGAAATTCAGAGGAAGTTGTATTTCTACAGGAAACCTTTCCAAGTTGGCAGAACCTTTAAAGTGAGGAACTACTACTGACATTAAGCTAAAAAGTTAATTGCGCTAACCCCAAAGCACTAATCGTAAACATTAGTTTGGCTAACGCTAAAGCAGTACACCAACAAGGTATTTAGTAGAAGCTAATGCTAAAAAGCTAACTTCAATTCAAATTATATATGCCCTTGAAAGACTACAACCCTTGAGCACCAATTTTTATTTTCAGTCATCATAATTTGCATGTTCTGTTTATTTAAATATTGTTCTCTACTGTCTGTGTTTTTGCCCTTGTATGTTTCTTGTTTGAAATAATTATTTGGAAAAATAGAGAGGAGAGGAAACGGGATTGATGTGTAAAAAGTCTTCACTCATTTCAAAATAAGAGCATGAATGTAAATGACTAACTACTTGAAGAATCTTTTTAAGTCGACAATCAGCTTCAACACAGATGCCAAACTTTAGTCAAGACATTTTCTGACAAGTGAAGATCATTTTTCTGGGTCTGGGTTTAAATCCCTTAGTTATTCAGTTGCATTCACTTTACATTCATATTATTCAATCTAAATAAATCAATGTTACCTATGCCTGTCCAGGTTCCCTTTCCCAGCTGCCAACCAAGGTCACAACGTTGAAACTGGCTAACAACAAGTTCACTCACGTTCCTGAGGCCATACTGAATCTACCAAAGTACGTCCTGAAAAATAAAACGACGCCTTTTCGTGTCTCGTAGTCAGATGAGCAGATTCCGCAGTACGTAAGGCCTCATTCTCTCTGTCCAGCTTACGCTCAGTGGACATGAGGACCAACAGCATCGACGTTCTACCTGGTCCGGGCTGCTGGGTGTCCCGTAACATCCGAGAGCTGATGTTCAGTCAGAACGGCATCAAAGGTTTGGATCTGAGTGGGCCGATCTCCAGATGGTCCAGACTGGAGAAGCTCCATCTGAGTGACAACAAGCTTAAAGAGGTGAAGCTGCAGAAATGAAGAATGTTTGTGGCAGGAGAACATCGTTTAAACACCGTTGTGTTGCTTCCTTGCAGATCCCGCCGCAGATCGGCATGTTGGAAGGCCTGAACTCTCTGGATGTGAGTCGGAACACCAGACTGAAGTCGTTCCCGGATGAAATGGGAAAGCTGGGCAGACTGTGGGACCTGCCTCTGGACGGCCTTCGACTGGACCTGGATCTGAAACTTATAGGCAACAAGACCAAAGACATAGTCAGGTCAGCAGCGTTCTTATTTTTAAATATAAACTTACACCAGTTGTGTCCATGGTTGGTCCTCGATGACCGGCATCCTGCATGTTTCAGTTCTCTCCCTGGTTTAGCACACCTGGATCAATTGATGGCTCATTAGAATATTTAAGAAGAGCATCGACATGCTGAGGAGGTTGTTACTACCACCAGGGAGAGAACTGAAACATGCAGGGTGATGCCAACCTTGGAGGACCCACTTTGGGCACCGCTGACTTGTACTGCAAAAGCGCAAAATCTTACAAAGTGTCTTTGGTCCAGTTTTTAGTGCAAATATCTGAGTTCATTTGAAATAAGACTAAACTAACTTGCAAGTACATTTTCAGCAAGATATAGGAACTTGTTTTAAGAAAATAATTCCTTAATATTGATGAGAAGTACTAGTTATAAGTGAATTAATCTGCTAGTGGGAGAAGCCAGCTGTGTGAGGCAGAAGCTTGGAAACTGCAGCTGCAAGGAGGCGGAACGAACTCCATGTTTGGTTTTGATGAGGGACTAATTTTATAACGTGATGTAAAGCTCAAAAATGTTGATTTCACATAATATTGCCACTTTAAAACAAGCCGTTATGCTGAAAAGTTAATTATAAGTTAGTTTTGTCTTATTTGAAGAGTACAAAGATATTTGCACCTTGTACTAAGTCACTCTCAGAAAGTCAAGTAGTCTGTCCTGTTTCCCAGGTTCCTGCAGCAGCGCCTGAAGAAGGCAGTGCCGTACCACCGCATGAAGCTCATCGTGGTGGGGACCACCAGCTGCGGGAAGACCACCCTCGTCAGGCAGCTGATGAAGATGAAGCGGCCCCAGCCGAACTCAAAGCAGAGCGCTGTGGATGTTTTCGACTGGACCGTCAAGGAACGGGACAAGAAAATGTTGCTGAACGTCTGGGACTTCTCAGGTTGGCTCACATCGCAAATGTGACTCGAGAAATATGTGTGGGCAAAAAACGGTGGAAGTGCTGCTTGTCTAACAAGTTGGATGGGGGAAAAAAAACATATAAAGGTGCAGTAACCTGAATCCGATATGTTTTTGAAAATGGATCAAAAATCGAGTGAAACAGTTAGTCTTCTTGGGAATATAACATGAAACTAATAATGAAACTAACTTAAAGTACAGTTCAGCTGTCCTGGAAGGATTTTTGTGACATTTGCTCATTTGCATCATCCAGCTGACACCATAGTTTGCAGAGAAGTTACAAAAAAAAATCACATATTAAGATATGACAGGAATACCGAAGAAACTTCTGCTGTTTCTGTACTCTTGTCTTCTTTTCAATGTCTGGGCTAAGAAGAAGAGTCAAAGACAGAATCCTTTTCTTCCTTAAAAAGCCTGTGGTATAGTAAAAACTTGTTGGAAAACATCTTGTGGTGTAATCAAAGCAAGCTAATATTTTTTTAGCTGCACAAAAAACAAACTGAAAACAACATGTTGGTGCTGTGGTGCCATCAAGCCGTGGGATTGCTTTGACATCAGATGGAATTGAGTATTTTGTTAAGGTGAATGAAATCAGTCAGTTCTGACCCCAAATCTCCACTTTCAGATTAAACAGAGTTTTAGTTTGTTAGGGTCACATGGAGCCTGAGAACTCACTTAAAGTCAAGAATGAAATAATTCACCTCTGCAAAACCGAATGGACAATGTTCCCAAGTAAAACTATGGGAAGGTGACTCTTACCAAAGACAGAATGATTAAACTGAATCAAAGTCCTTTAAAATATGTTAGCGTAAGGGTGTGCACATTTATGCAAGCAGGCTATTACACCTTTTTCAGCCACATTAAAAGGTTTATTTGTGGGTTCATGTTTTCATTTCACAAAAACTTGCCATTTTACCACAAGTAAAAGGCTTTTAGAAGCACATCAGTTCTAATCTTGTTTGCTCCACAGGTGGAGAGGAGCTCACTGGCTCTCACCCTCTTTTCCTCACATCCAGAGCGCTCTATCTGGTCGTCTACGACTTCAGTAAGGGACCCAGTCAGGTGGACGCTCTTAAGCCCTGGCTCTTTAACATTAAAGTGAGCCACACACTAAACGCACAACGCATTTAATTTTATCACGGTTTCCCCAACACATTCATTTGTTTTGTGTTTTTTCCTCAGGCAGTGGCTCCGCTGTCTCCAGTCATCCTTGTTGGAACCCACACCGATGTGAGCGAGGAGCCGCAGATCCAGTCGTGCCTGAGTAAAATCAGAGAGGAGCTGCTGAACCATCAGGGCTTCCCGGCCATCAGAGACTGTCACATGGTCTCGCTCTGCGAGGACTCGGACTCCATCGCCAAACTCCGCAAGGCGGTCATCAGAGAGGTCACCAACTTCAAGGTAAACGCAAAGAAACCTGAAACCAGGCATCTGAGCAGCCACCCCACTACTTACATTATGTAAAATCAACTTTTTTGAGCTGTACATCAATAAATATGAAATTAAATTATATCACACTTGTTTAACACATTATTTTTTAAGTTGTATTGACTCTAGTGACCTTTATTTGAGAGATCAGACAGGAAAGTGATTAATGAGAGAGGGGGAAGACATGCGGCGAAGGTCACCAGGTTGGGATTCGAACCTGTGACGTTCATGTTGAGGACTAAGGCCTCAATACGTGAGTTTTGCTTTACCCCATGCCACCTCAGCTCCCCGTATAGCAATTTTAATAGTTTTTATAATGTTATTCCCTCATCAAAAACATATCTGGAGTGTTGCTTTGATTCTTTCATGCATGTTTGAAAACTCCTTTAATCTCTCATGGCAACCACTCAGCTGCGCAAAACACCTGGATGGACCTAGCCCCGCCTTCAAGGACAAAGCTCCTCCTCTAGCTACAGTTTCCAAGCTTTCACCTCACAGACTGACAAAGTCAGAGCACAAAGTCAAATTTCTTTAGTCATATTTGATATATAGCATTTTTATAGCAACTGAAGGCAACATAATTAATTGATTGTGCAATAAAATGGCACTCCATGCCTGGAAAACACATAACACTGCCCCTTTAACACACACCTCATCTGTTTGTCCAGATTCAAGGCCAGCCGGTTATGGGTCAGTTGGTGCCAGACTGCTACGTGGAGCTGGAGCGCAGAATTCTCCAAGAGAGGAACAGAGTCCCGCCAGAGTTTCCCGTCCTCAGGTACGACAAGCTTCTGCAGCTTATCCAGGAGAGTCAGCTGCAGCTGGAGGAAGCCGAACTCCCCCACGCCATCCATTTCCTCAGTGAAGTGGGTCAGTTAAGAACTGGACTTTATTTCTGACACTAACACTAGTTTCCAACATATAATGACAATGTCTAAAATCTGTTTAAAATCTATGTTCCTGCTGAGGTAAAATCAGTTTTTGTACAGCAATATTTTGTGCTTTAAAGAAATATAAACCCTCACTCTAACAGCTTGTAATTTATTTTTCATTTAAGGAATTTTATTACATTTTGACGACCCTGCTCTCCAACTTCAAGAACTTTACTTTATCTACCCACAGTGGTTGTGTAACATTCTGTCTCAGGTAAGCATGTGAAGTACATAATTTGTCCCCCTCAGTACATTATAAAACTGAAATCATCTTTTATCAACATGGGGGCACACAGTATTATGTGGAATAAGGTGTATATATAGATTGTGATTAATTCACATTTTACTCAATATTATTATTTTTAATCAGTACAGTCATTTTTTGTCACATAAAATCTAAAGCAAATGTGAGCATCAACTGCATAACTGCAGACTAAATATAATATTGGCATACAAAGTGAATTCAGGGAATTCAAGGATATTGCATCTAAGCAGTTCTTTGTAATTGAAATACTGATATTGTATTGATATTGCAATGGCAAATTTTGATCTATTTTGTGGCTTTGTTAGATTTGGGCAGTGTCAGGTCCAAATCTACCAGATTTTGTTGTGCTAGCCCTAATGCACTAATCATAAACATTAGTTTGTTGGCACTAAAATACTATGACAACATGGTAGTTAGCAGAAAAATTAATTTAGGGGAAGCTAAGTGTGCTAAACATTATCAAAGTTTGCCAAAAATACTAAAGCGCTGAACTTAAAATTATTAGCGGATTAGCAGACGAGTTCCTACCAGTGGAATTGGTGTTCCAAACCTCGGGCCTTTTCTGTTTATTTTTATACATGAATTACTTCACCATAGTTCTATTTTCAGGAAAGTTCTATTTTACCATTCAGTGTTTATATGCAAACAAAGCTTTTCCCTAGAGCTCAGTTCATTCACCAATGAGAAAAATAAACTGAACTTAAAGTCTTCAGCTTCATTGACATTTTCATAGTCATCCCTCTCCTCAGGCTGAAAATCTGTGTCCTACGTAATAAAATCTTTGAGTTTGTGCTTAAGTCGTATCTAAACACTCTTAGCAATGTATGTGAAAACTGTGGGACACATGCCGTGTCTGTCCGCTGTGCAGAAACTGACCTTGAAGAGCTGTGGCCTCTTGGAGCAACCAAAGGGAGTGGTCCAGCGTTCTGTTGTGGAAAGGTTTCTGTTGGAGACCAAATGTTTCCCCAAGAGCCACATGCTCCAGTTTTTCAAACTTTTGGAGAAGTTCCAGATTGCCCTTCCTTTTGGTGAGGACCAGCTACTGGTACCCAGCAGGTATGTTAAGATTTCTTCATGTGGAAATACATCCATGTAGCGCTGCCAAGTTTGTGATGTTCTCTGATTCGTTCTGTTTTAAACAGTTTGTCCAAACACAGACCAGTTATAGAGCTACCTCACTGTGAGAACTCTGAGATGATTGTGCGTCTGTATGAAATGCCCTACTTCCCCATGGACTTCTGGTCTAGGCAGATCAGTCGCCTGTTAGAGGTCTCCTCGTATTTGCTCTGTGGAAGAGGTAAATCCAACAATGGCTGCTAGCATCAGTGCTGCTCACTGCATTTTGTCTGAATGTTGGAATATAATGCTCCCCCATCTTTGTAATATACATTTAACGTTGTAAGACAAACAATTTGATCATCACATATGGTAAGCCTGGTTGCCAGTGTTCAGTCCTGTACTGTACAGATGCTTTACTCACCTTCGGATGTTGGATGCTTGAAACTGAAAGTAAAAAATAGTCTAATATTGATCTGAGCTCCTGAGGGCACTGTATGAACATTGACATTTATTTCCTGGATGGTCAGTTGACCTTTTAAAATAAAAGAATAAAGTAAGCGACACAAGAACATTAAAAATAGTAACGTACCTGGGAATGACAGCAGAACACTGTGAATTCCATACTATGGATTCCAGTTGACGCCCCGTTCACGACAGAAGTGACACAAATACAGGTTCTGATGTTCCTCAAATTCCACTTCAATTCCTTTAGTATTCCTTTAGCGTAAAAATGTCAAATGTTGGGAATCAGCAATAGCAGCTTAACAAATTTCCAGGAAAGACAGACAGTGGATATTAACTTTGTCACTTTTTTTTCTCTCTCTCTCCAGAAAAGGTGCTTCGACCCAACCGTATTTACTGGAGGCGAGGTATTTACCTGAACTGGTCCCCTGACGCGTACTGTCTGATGGAGGCTGCTTCAGAGGAACAGAGTCCCTCCAGCTTTGTGAGGATAACCGTTCCCTCGTCTCAAAAAGGTACCAAAGGGTGCAAACTGTATGGTCTCAAACATGATAAAACAATTGTAAATCCAGATGGTTATTTGCATCAGCAATTTATTCCATTTGATGCCTCTTACTTTTTATTTTTATGGACTGTTTATAAAAATAATCCAAATAATTCCATCCCTGATAGCATTACTTTCTGTTTTCCCCATTTTCTCCTTCTGTCCAGGCCGAGGATTACTGGGCCAAGTGGTGGACCATGTTGACTCCGTACTGGAGGAATGGTTTTCTGGTCTGCTCAACACCGACGTGCATGGCAATGGAGGAGCTTTGCTAAAGAAGTGGGCTCTCTACAGTTTTGAAGATGGCCAGGAGTGGAGCAAGATTCTACTAGAAGACCTTTGTAACCATTTTGATGAAGGTACATCCCTTTAATTCCCAACAGTAAATTCAGCACCTATGCTGATGACATCGTCTTCTTTTTGGTTTTTCTCTTCTGATGATATTTGGTTGCCAAATATGAGTTGACTTCCTAAAAGTGATTCTAAAACTCCCAGTGCATAGTCCCAGCATTACTCAAACTAAAAAATAAACCCAATGACCGTGTTGATTCTAGATTTCTTGATGGTGAACCCAGTGAATCCGCGCTGCAAGCTTCCGATCTCTCAGATCGCCCCGGACCTGGTGCTGAGTGACCAGCCTGCAGGGATTTCACTGGATGGCGAGGAATTGGAAATAGACCTCTCCAAAGAACATAGACTAGGTACAGCTTTTTGTTTTTTTTTGTAAAATAAGTCTCCTGAAATCGTTTGTCCTATAACAACTTAATATATGTAAATCTTATATTCTAAAGGGGACGGAGGTTTTGGAACAGTTTATCGAGGAATTTATAAAAACGAAGAAGTTGCTGTGAAGGTTTTCAACAAGCATGCTTCTGATCTTTACGTCCACAGACTCCTCAGACAGGTACTGCTGGAAGGGTTCTGCCGCAGCCATGGATGTTGTTGGGTTTTAGACATTTGTAGAAGTCGATGATTGGCTGTTTTATTTGGGGGTGGGGTGGGGGATTTGTTATAAAAACTGTTTCATAAAAGTAGGAAGAAAAAAACCCATTTTCTTTCACAGATAAAACCCATTTGCTGTTTTTTCCAGGAACTGGCTGTCCTGGGTCGTCTCCGACACCCCAGCCTGGTGAGCCTGCTGGCCGCCAGCTCCGCTCCTCCGGTCCTGGTGATGGAGCTCGCTCACAGAGGCTCTCTGGACTCCCTCTTTAACCATGAAAATGGCAGCCTGAACAAGAAGCTGCAGCACAGGATCGCCCTGCATGTGGCAGATGGGCTAAGGTAGAGAGTTAGAAAAAAACTGGAATATGAGGACCAGCTTCTGCAGTCTGGATTTGAAGTTTCCCTAATCATATTAAAAATTACAGAGTTAAAGTGGAAGTGAAGGTGTTCAGTTTCCAAAATTCAGGACGTTGTATAAAATCGAACATGTACATTTTTTGATTTGGTTAATTTTAGGGTACACTGATAAATCAGCCCCGATTTCCTTAATTTTGGGACAGTGGCGATCGACCGATATTTGCATGTGAAGCCGATCTTGTCCACCAATCTCGCCTACCTCGGCTAACGTCTAAAACTCAACCTCTGTCCTAATACGTCCCGCATGTTTAGGCTTGTTTTCTTACCTATTCAGTAAATCATTACTTTACAACTTTTGGGAACTCTTTGATTGAAAAGGATTGGAAAGTATTTAACTTTTAGCCCCAGATCATGTGATCGTTAATGGAAAAGGAAAACGGAAACCATGACATCACTGGAAAAATTAACTCTTTCTCTACTCAGAAGCAACATAAATTTTACACCTTTATATCAAAATAAACACAACAGGAAAGACACAGACAGTTTCTAGACATGGTAGAACTTGATTTTTCACAAAATGTGCTTCATTTCTTCCTGCCTTTTCTCTGTGTGCAGAAAATACAGACAAATCTCAAATTTGAAGCTTCCAACAAATTGAAACATGATTACCATAGTGTTGCATCATCCGTCCTTTGATGTATGTGCTTTAACCATTTGAGATCAAAGGAAACCCCTTGCTACTGCCTGAGGAATCTGTATCTGTTCTTCCTCCGTACTAGATTTAAACACTCTGTAGTCTGTATGATTCTCCATATCAAGTCAATATTAAAAAGAGGAGGTAGGCCGATCAGACACACACACTAAATGATCTTCTGGACCACTCAAGTCTTCTGGTTGTCTGATTGTCAACATTACATGTTTAGTTGCTTGTTTCATAATTGGAGACAGAATTATGTTTGCATGGTGTAAAGCATTTTTGACTGCCTTTATGCTGAAATGTGCTATACAAATAAACTTGACTTAAATAGGTAAAGGTGTAACGTAAGTCTATAGGTTTAATTTGATCCTTTTTTAATCCCCTGAAAATCACATGTTTTGTAATTTTGCTTATTTTAAGAAGGTTCATTCATAGTGCAGATTTAGTTTTTGCTGTCTTGGTTCCACATGAACGTAGAATTTGACGTAGAATTACTTAATGTGATATCCATTCAGTCAGTGATTGATCTTTATGATCAGGTACCTCCATTCCGCCATGATCATCTATCGGGACCTGAAGCCCCACAACATACTCCTGTTCAACCTGAAGAGCGACTCTGAGATCATCGCCAAAATCACCGACTACGGGATCGCTCAGTATTGCTGTAGCATGGGCGTGAGGAGCTCCGAGGGGACGCCGGGTCAGTCAGAGTTTCTCCTCTGTGGCCGATTCAGGCTGACTGGAAACAAGAGCTCTGACGGGTCTCCTCCTCCGTCCGGCAGGTTTCCGTGCGCCCGAGGTCGCCCGGGGTAACGTGATCTACAACCAGCAGGCGGACGTGTTCTCGTTCGGCCTGCTGCTGTACGACTTGCTGACGAAAGGCGAGCGCATTTCAGAAGGCATGAGGTTCCCCAGCGAGTTTGATGAAGTGGTGGTGCAGGGAAAGCTGCCAGGTGAAAAAAAGTCTGACTCTGGGTTCACCTCTGATTTTTACGAAAAATAATTTTAAAAATGACCTTTTTAATATTTTATTTTATTTTATTTTTATTGTTTTACACAGACCCAGTAAAGCACTATAATTGCTTACCTTGGCTCAGCTTCCAGGCTCTGATGATGGACTGTCTGAAGGAAAGCCCACAGGATCGACCCACCTCTGCTCAGGTGAGGTGTTGAACAGCTGTTCCCTGTTCTTCACTTGTCTTTGAGTGTAAAAATAATCTATAGTAGAACCAGGATGTAGGTTGATTCAGATCCTCATGGAGACTGCAGGGTTTTTGCAGGTTTCACCAACTCAAATTTAAGACTTTTTAAGGCCTTTAAGAACATTAGGAATGAAATTTAAGACCTGTATCAGGACAAAAATGTGCAAAAGGAAATTTCATATTTTATATCTATGTGTATGTAAATGGGAAACTATTGAAGAATAAATGGCACTGCTTGTGACACTTATAGATATTGTCATATTCATACTTTAGACATCAATTACAGTTCCTTTCATTCTTCTTTCTCTATTCTCTTTTTGTTCCATGCTCTACGCTTTTCCTTTTCTCATCCTTCTCAGTTGTAATTCTCTCCATGGTGACAACCTTGTTGAAATAAAATAAGACTGGTGTTTGACCACCTTGTTTAAAATCCACCAAACCTCTAACTTCAGTGTTGCACCACATGCTCCTCTTAAATCAGTGCTACGGTTTGTGATCCCTGTGCAGTTTTCTGGGAAGCTTTAGCCAGATCAGGGGAGAAAAACTTAAATTTCTGAGGTCTGTTTTTGGCTCTTAACTACAGCTTTGTGGATTTCACAGTGGATATGGCTCTTTCTCCTTAGCCCTCACAGACCAAGCTTTTTTTGAACATAATGCATGTAGCATTGTATAGGTTAGCAACAGAAGTGAGGCGAAGACAAACATCGTCCAGCCAATTTATCCATGGTAGGCACAAAAAAGCTAGCTGGTTAACTAGCAGGGGGATGTTAGCAGGTAATTAGCTGTAGCTCCAACTGCCTTGAGTCACAGGACACAATAAAGAGTCTGCAGCTGACTTAAACTTTTCCCTGACAGAATCCTGCAAGAAAAATGAGCAACCAAAACGCAAGACCTGTCATTAACGTATTTAGGGTCCAGTTATTTTTTAGATGAATTTAAGACATTTTAAGGCCTTAATTTTAACTATATTAATTTATATTTTTTAAGGATCTGCCAGTACCAGCTAGGTTTTTGAATCCCAAGCACAAGGAAACAATTTTGTAGATCAAAACCGTTTTTACCATCTTTATTTATTCATTTTTCTTCTGTGATGTGTCCAGGTGTTTGACCGGCTGAATTCAGGGGAAATGCTGAGTTTAAAAAGTGAAGTGAAGTTTTCCAGCATGTTTACTGCTCAGTGCATCACAATGAGCAGCGGCGGCGACCAGAAGACATCAAGCCACACAGCCTGGCTCGGTGGGGGCAGCAGCTCCAAGAGGAAGGGCTTCATCACAGCCATGGACCTCCAGACCAACGCGGTCACCACACAGGTATGAATACAGGTCCTAAAACTTGATGCCTCATGTTTGACTTCTTTTAAGCTAAAGTAGTTTAACTCTTTCCTGTCCTTTTGAACAGGAGATCGATTCCAGCCCCGTCCTTTGCCTCGTCACGGTTCAGATCCCAAATGAGGAATCTGATTGGCTGGTGGCAGGCATGCAGTCTGGCTCCTTACTGGTCATCAGCACCCAGGATATGTCCACTTATCACCACCTGCAGAGTGTCACCGATGCCGTCACCTCGCTGTACTCCCATGTACATCCTCGGCGCACGTAAGTCCTTACAGAACCACTGAAGCTCCAGCTGGTACTGTAGTGGAAATCATTGTCTGCTGCTCCAGACAATTCTAGAGCAGCAGAATTATCAGAGTTAGCTGTGTGTTCGTGTGTGTGTGTGTGTGTGGTCTTGTATTTGATACATTGAAGGATAATTTCTCTAATGCATACCATGTTGTGGGGAATGTCTGCTCCTTATGGGCCCCATAAGAAGTTGTTCTGTTTTTGGGTTATGGCTTAGGTTTAGGACTAAGGTGTGAATTGGTTAGGTATGTACTGATTAAGGTTAGGTTTGGTATCTGGTTTAGACTATAGAAATGACTGAAAAATTAATGGAAGTCAATGCAAAGTCCTTGTGAAGAAAGACATACTGTGTGTGTGTGTGTGTGTGTGTGTGTGTGTGTGTGTGTGTGTGTGTGTGTGTGTGTGTGTGTGTGTGTGTACTGGTATCTATTACACGTGACTGCTATAACCATTTTCATCTATTTTCATTCATTATTATTCCTTGAACAATTTATAGTTGTCCTTGTATAATTTCACTAATTATACAGGGATAATTTTAACCCATTGTGGACATTTCCTGGTATTCACTTTTTTAATTGGAATGCGCTCTGCTAGGTAGGTTCAGAGTGTGAAATAAGTTTTGGGTAGAGTTAGAAATATATTAGTAATGAATAGTGCTAGAAGAATGTCTTTGTTAGGACTAAAGCCATTGCTAAAATGAAAGGAAGTCAACACAAAAGTCTCAGTTGGATAGAAATACAAGGATGTGTGTGTATGTTTGTGTGCTCTAGAGAGCGTTTTGACTTAAAAACTCATTATTGTGTCTTACACAATGACACAATAATGAACGTGCCTACTCAGAAACGTTTCTACTGAAACGTTGCAGCTGTTTCCAAAATATCGAAACGATCATCCTGATTGTCAAACGGGTTATCATGAGAAAAAGAAAATTATTCATTGATAAAAAATTTCAAAGCAGCAGTATAATTAGCTCATCAATCTCAAACCTGATTATTTAGAATATATACATCTATATTAGAAATAGGCAAATGTGTTTAAAATGATATTGTTGTGGGAATAATGCTTTCTATTTTTCATTTTTGATTCCTTTGCAGCCAAAGGACGAATTACTTGCTGGTCGGCACCGCAGATGGAGTTCTGAGCGTTTATGAGGAGTCTGTGCTCATGGTAACCGTTCACTCAGAACCGTCGGGTCCATTGAGTTGTATGGTGATCACAGCTGTCTGCTCTCCTCCTTCCAGCAGGAGAACGGCCAGCCAGTGAAAAGCGTCACCATTGGAAACGCCAGCACTCCGCTCATGTGTTTGGGCCAGTCGACCCACTCGCTGGACAGCAGGTCGGTCTGGGCCGGCTGCGGCACCAAGATCCTCTGCTTCTCAGCCAACTACGACGTCTGCAAGTCCATCGACACGAAACTGAACCTCATCTTCCGGTGAGTCTCATGTCTGGACCAAACGACATTTTGTTTATTTATTTTGGACGTTTAAAATGTCTTCCAGTTCCAATGTTGATGTTTAATAGAATTAGGTTCATCGGTCTTTGACAATGTGTTCTTGCATCATTATGCCACTACCATTATATAACTTGAAAACAGTCTCAAAACAACATTATCGTTTATCGCAATAACTTCTGGGACGATTTATCGTCCAGAAAAATTTGTCATCATAACAGCCTCAGTGTGAATTTAAAGGGTTTAACAGATATTCTCACTCATGTAAGCTGGAGTAATAGTGGTGCTGCATGTACCTCCTCCAGTCAGCAGCGGGGCCAGAGCAGCGAGGCGTACGTCTCCCGCATGGTGGTGGACAGACACGTGTATCTCAGCAAAGCCAGCACTCCGACCGTGGAGGTTTGGGACAAGAAGAGCGAGAGGATGGTGGACTGCATCGACTGCGCTCAGATCATCCGGTACGCTCCGTTGCACTTTGATTGAATCCGTTGTGAATCGGACAGTAACCGGGCCGTCCCTCACAGGCGGGGCGGCGGGGCGGAGCCGCCCTCCGAGGCTTCACCCTCCTGGGCCACGGTGAAGACCTTGATGATGCAGAACACCGCAGCGCTCTGGATCGGCACTAGAGGGGGCTACCTGCTCCTACTGGAGCTCTCCAAGCACCAGGCTCTGCAGGTGGTGGCACCGTCGTCGTGCGACTCCATCCGGGCCATCGTCTCTCCAGTCACGCGTGGGTCATCAACTTTTTACACGGATTTCACTGCCCGCACTGCAAAAACACAATCGTATTGAGTGTTTTTGGTCCAGTTTCTTGTGCAAATATCTTGATACATTTGAAATAAGACTCAGAAGTAACTTTTCAGCAAGACATAGGAGCTTGTTTTAAGTAAATGATTCCTTAATATTGATAAAAAAAATACAAGTAGATTATTTCACTTGTAATACTTTTTGATCAATATTACATAATTATTTACTTCAAACAAGCTCCTATACCTTTGCTGAAGTTACTTTTGAGTTAGTTTTGTCTTATTGCAAGTGTACTAAGATAACTTTACTAAAAACTAGACCAAAAAAAACAAAATTAAGATTTTGTGTTTTTACAGTGTAGATTTATTCTTTGGGAACAATGTGTATTCTGTTATCTTCTATTTGGAATACGAAACAACATTAGACCCTCATCTGAAATAAACTGAAAATAAAACTTTTGGGGTTAATCATGACAGAGTTTAACATTAAGTAGGAAGTTTGCCAAGTTTTGCCTTTCAAACGTCCAACAAGAACACAATGTTTCCTGAAGCGTTGTGAAGGTTAACTCACCACAGCAGCTCCTATCTGCTGTGCAGCAAGGAGAGCGTGAGAACAAAATGGTGAAAAAAACAAAACAAACAAAAAAAAACCACATTATTAAGCAGCTGGCTTTTTGTTTGGCTTTTAGATTCACTGTCTCTCTGAGCGTTTGGTGCAGATGAGTCGACCAGCCACACGCTGGGAGTTTTATCCGTGTGTAACGGTGTTTGCACAAATGTTTCTTTTCTTTTTCTTTTTTTTCCTTTCCTACAATCAGAGTTGACGAACTGGAAGAACTCGGTGCTGGTTTTGGGCCGGAGGCTCCCACGAGACAGGAACCGGGACGGTGAGCGTCCTCGTTCGGCCCCGCCGCTTCTCTGTAAAAAAACAAAAAAGAAAACAGTGGCCTCGCTGCGCAGCTCTCTCTGCAGAACGTGACACGTGTCTGTGTGTGTTTGTTTGCCGTCTCTCAGATGAGGAGTCGGTGCTGATGGCGTGGAGCAACATGCTCCCTCTGGAGGTCAAAGACCTGAAGAAGCACTGTGAGAAGAGGGAGTGCGCCGCGGCTAGGATGAGAGAGCAGCTCCACCTCGCCTGAGCGACAGGTTCTCGTTGTTCTAACCTCTTCAGATGTTTCATCTGAAGATTTGGTGAATTCAAGCTCAGATCAAATATATCCTTATTTCTAAAAACCGATACTGGGGTGCAGGCGTGGAGCTCGACCTTGGTCATCGCTTCGTGTCCCGACCTGCTGACCTTTACCGCATGTCCTCTCCTGCTTTCATTACCAACTTTCCTGTCTGGCTACTCTTGAATAAAGGCCTTCTGAGCTTAAAAAAAAAACAACGAAAAAAAATAAACACCTTTATTAATAATTATAATAATAATAATAATAATAATAATAATAATAATAATAATAAACAATACTAAAGCAATACAAGATGCTGAATAATCCACATTTTGTGTTTGATTCATTTTTCCTGGAAGAATGATCATATAATCACTACTTTATTCTCCTAATATACAACCTTATGCTTTTAATATTATGATGTCATTCTGGTAAAATTATGACTGTATTCTAGTATTATGACTTTATCCTGATAATGACTTAATTCTCGTTTTATTCTGACCTTATTCCAGTAATATGACATTATCCTTGTATAATTACAACTTTATTCTCATTGTTTGGAAGTCATTATTGTATGACTTTATTCAGTTATTCTTGTATGACTTTTTTTTTTAATTTCGAAATGAAAAACAAGTCTTAACTTGGCCCTAATACTCCGTCATAGACGACAGCACACCGCTGAAGTAAAACTATTATTAAAAGCCCAAAACATGATATTGCTGCCCCTGGTTTGTTGATGTAAAATTACTCAAAAGTATCTTTCTTTCTATAGAAAAGCAGTTATTGTGAATGTTTGGTTTGCTTCTGGTTGTTGATGTAGCAACAGCAATAATAGTGACTGAAATCTCACCTCAGTGTTTTGTTTTGAACAGAGGAATCAGCCAAAGGGATGAACTCTTCAGCTGCACTGAAGACGATGTTTTACCTCAGCGTCTGACAACCAGCCGCACTTTTCAGGACTCTGATGTTCAGTAAGGAAAGACCGGCGGCTTCCCGAAGAATCGCATCATAGATTTATCTTTGTCTGTTCTTCAGCAAAGCTCACCTATTTCATCAGATAATGACAGACTTTTAACTTTCAGGAGATTTTTGTAAAGGGACACAGTTTGTTTAACTTGTGTGTGTTAAGTCTGACAGCAGAGGAGATGTTAAAAAAAATCCTGCTTCCAATTAACGGATATGGATTTTCACCCTGTGTGCAGTGGGCAAAGTGGAAACTGGAAAAAAACAAAACAAAACAAAAAAGCACAAAGCCATAAAAAAGTGTCAAGTTGATTATTTATTTGTGTCTGAATGCATATTTATCAGTATGGTAAGCCACTCAACATAGATGGGGAAACTAGTTATTCTAATGCTGACTGCTCTGCACATGTTGTGGAGTTTTATTTTTACATACATTCTTATAGCTGAAGTCATTGTGACGCAAATAAAAGTTATTTTGTTTACGGTTTTATTGTCTGCGTCCTTTACACTTAAGGGTCATGCATTTGGTCTGGTTTCTTTATTTTGCATGTAAACAATAATATTTATATATAATAAAGTTATTGTTACTTTGTGTATATTGCTACAATGTGTCCACAAAGTAAAGTGTGTAAAATGCCTTAAACTGAATAATTTTTTAATTGCTGTGTTTTAATTACCACTGAAATCAGAGTCTGGATTGAGGAAATACATCATCATTTGTGCTTTTCAACCAATCAGGTTTTCAACCTGATATGTGGATTTATATTATCATTTATATTAATCTAGTTACGTAGCTAGGAATGATCTGGCTACTATAGCTCTGCCAAATACTGTAGCAACATGTTTGCTTCAGGAGGTTGTACGTTACTGTGTCTGCAACATATTTCAGCTAAACTTACAAAAGGCAGCCATATTGGATTTGGAGTGGGGATATTCCCACTTGAAATGCTGACTCTACAGAACATTTCTGTTAAGTCTGGTTTTATAATTAGTATAATATTAATTAAAAAAATACAGCAGAAGACTGTGCTGTTCTGAACAGTAAAAAAAAAATCCCTCGTATAATCACAGAGGGATTATACGAATGCAATAAAAACTGAAGTGCTAATAAATGCGTCTGGCACCGTATCAAAAAGGAACATAAAACAGCCAAAAATGAGTCTTAACGTATGGATTGTTTTCCACTTTTATTCTTGAACTGGAGGGGAGGGGGGAGGAGAGAGACATCGCAATTTAAGCATTTCATGAAAAAAATATTTACAAAGAGGATGCAGTCCTCACCAACACTGACAGAACATTAGTAAAAAAACAAAGACATGAGAGTTAAGTACCTCTGAACCTTAAAAACACTGCTCTGATATCCAAACTATCAGGATAAATATATTTATAATATTTATATTGTATTTACAGAATACCTCAAATGTACAGCCATGTATTCTATAAACAAATATAAATGACTTAGGCACACTTCAGTCGCAGACAATCATCGGAGGGGGATACAAGCGCCGTCCTCTCACTGTTTTAACAATGCCGACGTGAACTTTGGCCAGAAATAATATGTTCCATCTTGTGTCTTTACATCAGCCATAGTGTATACACTGGGACAAATGTTTAATATATGGACCTAAATGTAGACAGCCTTTTCATACAGCAGGGGGTATTGCTGCAAACAGCCCTGAACCCCAAAAAGACCGTCAGGACTCTGTGAGCTCTGCAGCTTCACTAAGAGGGGCCAAAACTGAGGGGGGTCAGAGTTTAGGGGTGAATTCAAGCAAATAAGTTGGACAAGAATAATCTCTCTTCCAAAACCATTTGTTTTTAGGCTTACAGTCACATAAGGTTCAGAGACAACAAACAACAGAGCAGCTACCTTATATCTACAAAGAATATACATTGCAGTAACAATGTACAACAATGACGATGGCTGACTAAACGCACGCAGAAGGGTGGAGGAGAGAAATGGCCGGGCGGGGCTAACTATCACAGTCAGTCTACAAGTCCGACTCGGGCATATCTGGCATGTCCGCCATCAGGTAACCGATCCCGTAGCGGCCGTTGGGAGCCGTGTCCACCTCGGTGCCACCGCCACCGCTCTGCTTGCGGTAGATGCTTTTCCCGGGCATCGGCGAGGGCGCCTCGCTGGGGGTCTTGCCATGGATCAGGCTGGCGTCGTCGTCGTCCTCCGGCCGGGGGCTCTCCTTGATGACACGGCCCTTCTTGTAGGAGACAGTGGAGAGGCCGCTGGTGTTATCGTCGATGATGTTGAAGTAGCGCAGGCAGAAGACCACGGGTACAGGCATCATGGCCATCACCACCAGAGAGATGCAAACTGCGATGCCCCAGGGAGGGAAGTGGAGCGTCTTCTCTATGGCCTGAAGGGGGCAGAGGGGAGAGATGTGATCAGGTGACGATACAACCACAGACATCAAGGTGTTTTATTGGGATTCTATGGGATTAGAGCAACACGAAATAGCAAAAAGGGAGACTTGGAGCTCATGAGACTGTGTATTTGAACTGGGTTTGTAGTGTAATGCTGCAAAATCAGTGCTTGATCAAGATTAAATTTCAAAGTCTTGTTTGAGCAAAAACATCATCAATGAAACAATCAGCATTCTGAGATTGAAAAGTTTGTTTCATTCCTTTAGTGCCTAGTGGATCAAATTAGCATCACACCTATATTCTTAGCAATTAAACATCGGACTGACAGCAAAACAGCAAATATATTTTTTTGTACAACTGAACATAAATTGAGGGATTCCGAGGATAAAACTTTGGTTTCAATTTCAATTTGCTCTGCACAGCCTCCTGAACACAGAGGGAACCAACTAGTACTGCTAGAAAACCTGCTAGAGAAGACTTGCTTTAAATACAAGCATATTTGTTTGTTTGGATGGTATAGTCAAAGACCAGACTTGAATCCAACTGAGAATCTGTTCAAGGACTTAAAAATGGATGTATACAGCGTGAGTGAGACGGAGCTTATTTTCCAAAAGGAACTAAACATAAAAACAACAATTTTAAGATTTTTATTTGCAAAAAAATGAATGGAAATTCTGCTAAACTGCACTACTTGGTATTGTTTCATGACACATTGAAGTTTGTGGCTGTGTTGCGACTAAAAAGCGTGTGAATAGTTTTGCAAGAAACTCATAAAAAAAAAGTTTTCTTCGATAAACTGAAGACTATGTTTAGAACTTTGACTCGTTTAGTCTTTGTTGCACTTGGTTCTAAAATCACACAGGTGCTTTGGTGTTTTTACAGCAGACCAAACATCCTGTTTATTGTTCTCGACTGAAACGCCGCTCAAACACGTTTGTTTCCAAGAAGAAGTTTTGTGTTTTTTGTACTTTTGCGCTACCGTCCGGCTTCCCTCTGATCCCCCTTTAATCTGCTTTCATTTGGCTCCAGGGTCACAGAGCGGGACGGGTTGACGAGGGGGTGGGGGGTGGACGGGGACGTCGAAGCCGGAGGCCTCCACTTACCTCTTCCTGTATCCAGGCGCTGTAGCTGGGAGGCGTCATGGTCAGCTGGATGAAGCTGGCGCAGAGCAGGAGCAGCAGCAGGATGGGCGTGATGTACTTCCACATGTAGTAGTAGAAGCGGTACGGAGTGAAGCCCAGCATGTCCCTCAGGTCTTCAAAGAATCTGGGGAGAGGCAGGAGGAGCGTTTTGTTGTTTCGCCAAAATCACAGCATTTCTTGGAAATCGAGTGCAAAGAATGGGGCCGAGGTTTGTTTGTGTCGCCTGCTGCTTACTTGTCGATCCCGTAGAACCAAGCGATGGCCACGTTCTCCAGCACCACCACGATGAGCAGAGGCAGCGTGGCGGAGTAGTCGTCGAACATGGTCACAAAGTAGTTCCCTGAGCGCTGAACGAACAGGAGGCCGATGGAGAAGGCCAACACGCAGCATCCCACTGCAACACAGAGAGGCGGGGACTCAGCAGGCTGTGTCAAACTAAAGGCCCGGGGGCCAAATCTGGCCCGCCGTAGCTTTTAACGTGGCCCTCCGAACTCCAAATTATGCCAATAAGTCCCTCCAGTTTTCCAACAAATCCACAGAACTCACTCAAATTCACACAAAATCAACAGATTGCCACATTTCTTTCTGATTTTTAACTCTAATCTTTTTTTTTAAATTGGGCAAGAACAACAAACATTAGCACAAATATATTAATAATTACTTACAAATATTTCTAAATTAGTGCCACAAAATGTGATTTTGATTACAAAAACCATTGCAAAATCCTGGACAGACTGATCAGTTTGATTTCATTTTACAAAACACCTGAAACAAACAAACAACAAATAACTGAAACCAACACCTATTTATTGATATTTTAACAGCTGAATTGGTTTTATCAATACATTCTGGAACAACTGGCCCTTTAAGAACATTCAAATTATTCACCAAACTTAAAAAACCCCATCAAGCCGGTTTTTGGCAATAAGTTAATTCTTTTTTTGGTGTCTGGAAAACGAGTCGCTTCAAAAACCTTCGGCAAAGTAAGGTCACTGCCTGTTACCTAGGAACTAAAGAGGAGCTCCAATACATTTGGTCAGGTAGTTTTACCACTGTATCTGCTTTACAATGGCTGATGGAAAAGACGAGTGTTTTGTTGTTCATCTACCATCCAGAAACCACTTGTTGCACTCTTAGTGATTGTGCTGGAGGCTCTACTTCTGCTTTTCAAAGATGTATAGTTGTATAATTGTGTATCAGTTTGCAGCCATTTTCACATGTGAGTGTAAATGTTGAGTTGGGGGGGCGTGGCCAGCAGCAGCACGTTTGAATTTAAAGTGACAAGACGCCCTAAAGCACCTCAAAGCAGACTAAAATCTCATTAAGAATGATTTTGTAGAAAATAAAACGTAATGACCATGTTTTGTATAGAACTATCCTAACTTGTTCAATGAGACATAATAGGTCACATTTAAAACTCAAAATATTCTTTGAGATTTAAGAGGTTTTGTCTTCAGCAGGTCCGTTTTACATTTCTGCATGAAATTTTGTTATTTGAAATTTGAAGCGACCTTCACTCTACTGTTGGATTCTAGGAGAGCAACATACTGATGTTTTTAGTTAAAGCAATGACAAACTCAACTGGGACAATCTGCCCTGCATCTCTCCTTCAGCTTTATTATATTGGCGTCTAAAAGCTATAACATTTCTCATGGCCGGTGGTAATATTTGTGGTCAAAGAGCTTGTTGCTAGGTGACCACTCCCTCTGACCTGTAAGGAACTCCTTGCGGACTTTGAACGTGTCGATCAGCGGGGTGAGGATGCCCTCGATGGTGCCGAACATGCTGCCGAGGCCCAGGTTGATCAGCATGAGGAAGAACATGACGGACCAGAAAGGCGAGGCTGGGAAGTGGGTCATGGCTTCTGTGAAGGCGATGAAGGCCAGGCCTGTGCCTTGGACAGCCTGGTGGAGGGAAGGAAAATTCAGTTATCAGAAGTATTTCATTTCTTCCTGAATCTGTTTCTAGGATGTTTGCAGATTGGATTTTCTGTTTGAGAGGAAAGCTCAGCTAACTGTTCAGAAGGCTATCAAAATGTCCCATTGAATTTTGATTTCAGACTAGAAAAGTTGTTGGTTCTAAATTCAATATAATACACATAAGACGTAGTGGTAGCCAGAGATTTTCTACACTGACTTCAAGACTTCAACTTTCATTTTTGAGCTTTCAGTGTTTTTTGTTTGTTTGTTTTTACCATTACTCTGAGGTTTTAAATGTACAATAACAGTTAACAGTTTGGTCAATTTTCCATTGACAACAAATGGAAAAATAGCCAATTGGCCAATTCTGGCGCATTTACAGCAATGCTAATTAATTTTCTTTCTATTGGGGAAATAAGTTAATAAATGTGAAAAAGAAAAAAATAAATAATTGTAAATGTGTTCTGATCCAAATGTTAAATTCTGTTGATAGAACTATTACTATGTGAATGGGAGTTTATGAGAGAAAAAGACAATTTAGCAAATAAATGGATGATAGAGAATGGTACAATCTAAATGATAATTTAATAACTGAAGGACCTTCATGTATTTTTAAACCTTATTTTAGGCAAAGAGTCATCAAACTGACAACTAGTTCAACTGGATATTTAAATGGAGAGAACTACTTTATCAGCTTGTGTTGCTAATATTAGCTAGCCTGGTCACTGAGGCTAGAAATGAGTGAATCATTCTTGTAAAATAATCAAGAAGCCTCCTGGTAGCCACAGAGTCATAACTTTATTTTAACAATTTACACATATTAAGAGGAAAAAACTCAAAATTTGTTGATTTTTTTTCTTCATGTACCTGGTTGAGCTCATCTTCGATGCTGCAGGACTCCAGCCCCAGTTTCGGGTACTCATCCTCCTTCACCCCCTTGATGATCTGAATCATCTGATGGTAGTCCTCAGCAGTGACCTGACTGACCTGCGTCAGGTTGATGTGGTGGGGAATGAGGCTCGGTTCAATGCTGCTCCCCAGCAGCGCCACAATCTTATTAGTGTTTCTAAAAGAAAATAGAAGATTGGGCATTAAAAAAACAACAAAAACGAATCATTCAGCCCTAACAGTCAAGATCCAGTCGTTGGGCATATTTTCACGGTTTTTAACTGATCTCAGTCTGCTGGCGGACTCTCACTTACAGAGCGACACATTTGCTGTTCATGATGTTGGCTTTGAAGCCCAGCACGGCGAACACCACCAGGGTGGCCAGCACGGAGGTGAAGAAGTTGATGAAGGACACCAGGACGGCGTCGAAGTGGCAGTTGTTGTCGCGCTTGTTGTAGCTGGAGAAGGCGATCACGCCGCCGAAGCCGAGGCCCAGCGCGAAGAAGACCTGCGTGGCCGCCTCCCGCCACACCTTGGCCTCCAGCATGATCTCCAGCTGAGGTCAGAGCAGATACGGTCGGCTGTTAATGCTTGCAAAACAAAACAAAGATTTATAGAAAGAGACGGCATTTATCATTTGAGAGGATCAGAAAGAATTTTTTTAAAAAAAGAAAAGAAAAACAAAGTGGATTTATTTTTTACTTTTAAGGAAATAAAATATAATTTTCTATCAAGGATTCAGTAGAGTGCTGTATCATTACAAGGATGTTTATATATATATATATATATATATATATATATATATATATATATATATATATCTCCATCCATTTTCTCTACACCCTTGTCCCTTAGTGGGGTCAGGAGGTGCTGGTGCCTCTCCAGCTAACGTTCCGGGTGAGAGGCGGGGTCACCCTGGACAGGTCGCCAGTCTGCCAAGGGGGAGACCATATAAGATTTTTTCCCCCTTCAAACTGCTCCTTTTCATTCAAAACTTTAGTTTATGTTAACATAATATGTTCATTTTAGACTGTAAAAGAACAAAATAAATATATAAATATTAGATCACATACATCAACAAAGAATACGAGGGAACTGATGTATTTAAAAATATTCTTTAAATGGTCTTGTTTTAAAGCTCCATAAACATCAGTGATATTAGCTTACAATAATTTGGTCAATATAACGTGATTTATGATTTTTTTTTTATTTATTAAAAGCCAATTTAATGGAAGCACATATAGCTAAGAATAAATGCAAAGATTTGTTTCTCTGTATTTTAAAGTGAAGCACCCAGAAGCTCCAATCTGGCAGTGACCTTTCCTCCTGTAAAGGACAAACAATACAATGATCTTTTCCAGAACATCTACCATCCCACCCTGTCAGACGACAGCTGTAAACCTTCTCCATAACATTTCATATTTTTCCATACATGCCCCCCTCGGCCCGTTAAGCTCGGAGCAGGACGCGCTAAGCGGCTGTGATGTCCGCTGGTTCTTGGAGAGGTCGGGTGACGAGACGCAGCAGACACAAAAGACAGACGTGCTCTGCTGAAAATCACCGTCTCGGGCTGGCTGGTTACATAAGGACCTTGTAGCTGTTGTTTCCATGGTGACATGATTCTGTGGCCTGCCGTGCTATTGGCTGCTTTCTCCCAAGGAGCCAGCCTATCACGTGAAGATGTACTCTGAGCTCATGCAGGGAAACTACCAGGGAGTAAAGTGAAGGAAGTGTAAAATAAAAAAATAAAAAATAAAAATACCGAAGAGTGTGAGCGAATATTGGCCAACTGAATGGTATGAATGGTATTAATAGAGGGAATATTTCTAAATCTGTGTAGAATAAGGGAGCGAGCAGCTGTGACTCTGTTCCTGAACGGAGGAATGTGACTTCAGCCAGGCTCTACCTTGGGTGTGAACATGTGTCGAATCCCGTCGATGGAGCCCTTCAGCAGCAGGGCCCGAACCAGGAAGCAGATCAGGACGACATAGGGAAACAAGGAGCTGAAGTACATCACCTGCAACGAGGAGAGAAGTCCTGTTTAGTCCTTCTCAGAAAAAAAAGATGTCAGAATAAATGAGAGTCTTTGAAAAAACTCTAAAAATAAACTTTCTTCCTGACTGTCACAATCACTCGACGGGCAAAGCTTCTTTACCTTCATGCAAATTGAGAGATTATTAAAGACTCCAGTTTGCAACATAAAGATGAGACGTGTGCTGAGTCTGTGGTTTGGTTCTTTGCAACTGTGTGTTAAAATACCTCCATATTGCTCATCTGTTTCCTGAAGCGTGGCCTGGTCGCCATCATCATGTGACTTCATCTGGTAGTCTACACTAATATTATGAGCCCCACATATGATGGTGAGTCATTTAAGCTTCATGTCATAATGGAGTTGTTTCAGACTTTTATTTTAAGGAAGGACATAGATTACTATTAAGCTGCCCTGTGTTTACACAGTTGCTAAGAATGGGTGCCTCACTGGAACCAAGTTGTAAACATTATCTACTTGTTTAAAACTTTATGTGGCAAATTACTTCAAAACATTTCAATGTTTTCAGAGTTTATAATAATACATGAAATGAGCAAATTAACAAACTGTAAGCCATGAGATGATAATACCCTGCCTGGCTAACTGTTAGCCACTAATGCTAAAACTAGCATCTACTTTGCAGGCTTTTTTTCTTTTTGTAGAAAGAAATGGAGATTATAAAGCTCGTATCACACTGTTTCTCACCTTAGCATGTGTGCTAACATACCAAACGTTAGCATGCGTACTAACGTTTGATATATTAGCATGTATCAAATGTTACATGCTAACATTTGATACATGCTAACGTTTTATATGTTAACATGTCAAACGTTAGCATGACATGCCAACATGGCCTAAACATGAAGAAATGAAAAGAGTTTTATGGCGGTCAGACCTGTCAGGTCTATAAAACGTCTGTTTTGAACAGACTGTTGAAGCGCTGCCTTTCGGAATAGTGCATGTGTGTTGGGATTGTTGAGAAAATAAATTTAAAATAAGCTAGTTTTAAAACTTAACATGTCTTGATTCAAATGGCCTAATTGTGGTTTTGAAATTAGTAATGTATTCTGGCCTATTGACCTTTATTTTACTTGTAGTTCCAGCAGATGGTTTGCTAGGATCGTTTGAACTGCCTTTTGTCTGTGGGAAAACAATACAGGAGAAGTTCCAGCTTTTCACACTCATCTGTGAAAGGCCGTAAACACGGCAGGGGTTTCTGGCTTGAGAGAGGGTCAGAGATAGCTCCTGGTTGGATGAGCAAAGATACGCCTTATTTGAATAAATTAAAGATAAGAATACGCCTTAACTATAAAACTTTCTACACAGAAGTAACAAATCAGATTTGCTCTTGCAACTCTCCAAAGATGTCTTTGCTTTTCTTCTTCTTACCATTTATGTCAGGTAAATGAATGTATGTCTCCGTTGTTCTGCAGTTTCTTGTGTAAGTTTATGCATTGTCTTATATTGGATTAAACTCTGTAATTCTGTGACGTCAACACACGTTGTTGTTTTCCTTGTGGCCTGCCGAGAGGACCTGGGATCCAGAGGAAGAGAGAGCCAAACTTTTTTCCAAAGTTAACTTATTTAGAAATTTCTTCCTTAACAGGATCAAGAGTGTGGAAGCCATACTTCTACAGTCTCTTTTAAAATTTTATTTGACTTTTTTTTGTAAATTATTGATCTTCTTATGTTCTGGTCATGATTCACTAAGGCAGAGGTTCCCAAACTGTGTGGCGCGGCCCCTAAGGGGGGGCGCCGTGTCATTGCAGGGGGGGCGCGGGAAGCTGTCTGGATGAAAAACAAAACAAAACATGAACACTGTATGCGCTGGGTTTTTACCTTAAAATGGCCAACTCTCTGTTATTCCTATGTCAATTTGATACAGTAGAGGCTTCCACACTTCCCATATTTGTGTCCTCTGTCACTTTTATCAGCAGTTAAAACTGTTTAATCCGTTGTTAACATGTTGTAACCTGTTTTTCCGAGCCACCTTTAAACGCAACATGAGCGCTACGACGCTCGCGCTGGGTTTCCACCTGTGAAGGAGACCTGGTGCTGCTGTGCGGAGCTACGTAGGTTTGTGTTAGAATCACGGCAGCAAACCAGCAAAACGCAAAGAACTTTTCACAGTTTTTCCCTCCAAACTAACCGACTGAGTTGAGTAAAGCTGTTGGATGCAGGTAATGTTAGCTAAAAGATGACTAGCTAATATCAATACAGAACCTTAAGCTTAACAAGTACCTTGTAGGCTACCGATGTTGGTGTCTGTAGCTACGTACATTCATTTTGCCCCCCAAAAAGCCCCCCCCCCCCCCACACACACACACACACACCCCACACGCGTCGTTTCAACCAGACAGCCATTTGTAATCTATAGGGGGGGCGCAGAAGAAAATGTTTGGGAACCACTGCTCTAAGGACTCCTCAACATCTTCAGGTACAGAATACCTGAATTAGTCAGAAAATTATACTTACTTTTAGTTTCAAGGATGACGCATGGCAGGTGAGTGAATCGTTGATAGATTAAGTGAGATTAAGATTGGGTTGTTCCGGTAATTTGAATCACAGTTTTGTTTATTCTGTAACAGCGTCGTAAGTATCCAGTATTTTTTTTCCCATATGTATGCCAACCTGATTTTTGTGCTGATCAAACTGTGTACTGTAAAGTAACAAAAGAATAGCAGGAAAGGCAGATAATGTAGTGAATATATCATTTTGTCTCTTGGGCTGGATGTAGGATCATTGAGGAAGTTGGCAATAGCTTCTTTTGTTTTTGTAATTGAGAGATTTGCATCCAAATTTTTCTGCAGTCTGTGTAATTTTCTTTTGTGGCTCTTGGCCACGACTAGTTGTTGACCCAGATGCAAAACCCATCATTAACCAACGGGCTTGTTTGATAAGACAAGGTGAGCTTCAAAGACGGAGAGCGGGATAAAAGACCTGAGTCATCCGCCCAAGACACGGTGACACATGGATTTACAGGATGGGCTGTGAGGGCGCGGCTGCAGACTCTCTGAGGTGGTTTGGGGTTGAGTCATAGGCATGGTTAGGTGAATCAGAAACATTATGTCTGCTGCTTGGTGGTCCATATGTAATTCTGAAGGAGGCTGTGCCATGTCTCACATGAGTTCTCTTTAGGTATGGCGCAAAGTTCTACTGACCTTTTTCAGTTCTTTGGGTAAGGCTAATGATAATGCATGCTTTCTTACTCAAGATTATTCAAAGCAACACAAAAGCAAAATCGGTTTCAAAATAAAATCTGAACCAACATGAAGTCAAAAGTCCAATTTGAGAAATTTCTTTGTTTTCTTCACTTTTTCCCAGCTGCTGTTCTCATCAGGACTTGTCTTTGGACAAGCACTCTGGGATTCAGGGCTGTGTTTTTGTCTCAAACCTTGATCGGACTCGTCCTAAAGCCAAACAGTTTTAGGCTTCAGATCCTCGACTTTGTATTTTGTAAAGAAGAGACCTGTACTCTTCAGAATTACAAGCAGCTGCATCCTGCAAAAAGGTCAAGTTTTGGGAAATCCCACTGTTATCTTCACACACAGGTGCAAACGCAACGATTTTCCACGGTGATGTGTAAACATTTTCATTACACACTGTGGAAGTGTGTGATTCTTTAAAGTCTAATGTGTCTAATAATCTGTCCTAATCCATAAAGTTACAGATTATGTTCTCCAGTACATCACATTGTAGACAAAATCCACCATCACCACCACAAGGCCATTTATTTTTTTCCAAACCCCTGGCAATTAAACCAAGCCAAAAAGGCGCGCATTGCCATGGTAACCAAATGGTCTGATCCCTTTTCACGCCCACACTCACACATACACACACACACGATACAGAAACACTGTTTTTGGCTCAGAAATTCTTTGGGCAAGGCTTTTGTGTAAGCTGGGTAAGTGTGAGCATTTCTATTTCTATTCTTTTGTAGCACAGGGAGCAGAATCGTTTGTAAGATAACCGGATCAGGAAAACTCTCTGGAAGAAAACGCCTTGCACAGTGGTGTGGATATGTTTTGGTTTGGAAAAACAGATTTTTAAAATACATTCAAAAAGTTTGTGTCTGTTTAAAAACAGGTGTAGTAGACTGGATATTCAGAGGTTATTCCAGTAAAAAACAAACAAAACAAAATAGCTGTTTTGTTGGTTTTCGTCCACATCTGTTTGGTTTGTCCCCAACTCTGCTTCCGTTAAATTTCCAATATAAGCTCCTAGAAGTGGTATAATTGAAAAAAGTTGAATTGTGTCAAGAATATTCCACAGCAGTATAAACTTGTAGGCAAACAGCTAATCTACCTCGTTTGCTTTTGTCGGTTCTCTTCAAATTTCCATCCGGTCGTGTGGGTAGAAACCCGGGCAGAGAGACGTTGGACTAGGGGATATGATCTTTGTCCATTATGATCGATGAAAGAGATGATTTGAACTTCCTCCATCTCTCTCAGAATTATTACAGGATCATGAGTTGGAATCACAAAGACGGTGTAAACACAGTTCTTGTCTTTTCAAGAACAGATGAAAAAATATCCACTTCATAAAATATCCAGAGTAGATTTGTTCAGATTTATTATTATTCTACTGTCCCGTATCCTTATGTGAATCGATATATTTCCACTTTGCCTACACCTGGAACTCCACCACTAAGGGGTATTTCTATTTTCTTTTGTATTATAATGTAGCTGACTGTTTTTTTTATTGCTTTCCAAAGTGGAATTTTTTTAAAACCAGATGGAACCAGAGACCACGAGGACTTTATATTTCTGATGGCAATGAAAGTTTCAGCCACTCCACTTCTGAAGAGGCTGACTACAGGTCGGGAGATTCGAGGAACGGGTTATGTCCAGATGGAAAGTAGGAAATCTGGTTTAGCTTTTAGCAGTGTGTCCTCTGTCTCTGGTGTGTTGCATCCTGTCCAGTTCACTTTGGGAAGTCTAACTTCCGCCTACATACCTCTCTGACAGAGCTTTCAGAGATGCTTCGCAGCTTTGCATACGTTATCTTTTGACACTGTCTTCTGTGGAAGTCAAGCGGGGTGCTGTGGTGGTGCAGGGGTTAAGCAAAACCTACATAAAAAGGCCTCAGTTTGGCAGCTGCAGGTTCAATTCCCAGCTTGGTGACCTTTGCTGCATGTCTTCCCCTTCTCTCATTACCCACTTTACTGTCAATTCACTATCAAATAAAGGCCACTAGAGCCAATAAATCCTTCAACAAAAAAAAAAAAACCCCTACAAGCAACATTCAAAAAGATCACCAAGGTCAGTCAGACAACCTGCTTAAAACCTTCAACCAGAACATCGTCTTTTAAAGACCAAGACATTAAGTGAAGTGTGTTCATTTCAGCCGCACACTCTTGCGGTTCAAAGTTAATCAACATCCCGCATCAAAATGTATCCATAAAAGATTAAAGCCAGAAGCACAGGCCTGACTTTGAACTCAGAGGAACACGGTTAATGCTGGTCATATGACTGGAGAAACTTTGCAACAATTAAGATCACGATGTACGGAGGAGGAGATGACGAGCAGGGAGAGCAACCTTTAGCTGGTGGGGCTAATCCCTCCGGATGCTTTGTTATACTAAGCTGAAGCAAGAAGTCCTTTAAAGATCATAAGCAGTTTAAGAAACATTTCATGAGAAAGATTTATGAAGTCACATCTAATCGGTCACTTTAGACCCTTTAGATTCCGCTAAAGTGAGCTAATTATACCGGGGAAGACTGACAATGCAAAAGAAGACTTTTTGTATTAGCACTTTCAGATTAAGAAGTTAACTGAGCCAAATTAGCAGGATTGTAGGGCAGCTGTAGTAACCAATTTTCTCTGCTCTACTAGGTTGCTCTTGGAAACCATTCTCACATAATTTCCTCTACTTCTCAGAAAAAGGTGTCACTAAATGTCTATATTTAACTTGGAAGTAATAGTAGGGCTCCACACCTTCCCTGAAGACTGGATTCCCTTGATCATGGCGAGGCACACCATGGACCAGGCGGCCAGCAGGCACACTGTCATCTTCCAGTTGAGTCCTCCGCCCTCAGAGATGCTGTTGGAAATGTCCAGGGCCTCACGGTACCAGTAATAGGTGGTGGCCGAGCTCTTCTCACACTCTGGCACCACATCTGTGGTTCAAACCAAACAACAGTCAGGTTCAGAGAACGGCAAGAGTCATTTCTGCACCAAGAGACGTGCAAGGAAAAAACCCCAGCAAGATGCACGGATGGTCAGTCACACAAGTTGGTTTGTTAGTTATTGATATAGACGTGTGAACTACGTATTGTAATTATGGTCTAGTTCCTCTGTTTAACTCTTTACAAGTGATGCCTCAATTTACCTTGTAAATACAGCAACATTCACAATAAGAACCCTAACCACATATGAACACTTCTGATAGCATAAAGCTAATTAAAGCAGCTAACAGCATCGTCAGATGTCTCAATGCTGGTGCATTGTGTGTTCAGGCTGTAATTTATCCCTGAACGATGTTATTCAATACATTCTGAGTACGTTGGTAACAGAGTGATGAATGATAATAATAGTAATATTGATGTTGAGGTTAAATTGATAACTTTAATGAATTAGAGAACAAAACAAAATCCTGATACCAAATTTTCAATCAAGCAAAAATGAAACTGAAGTTAAAATCGATTGTTTTTTTGTGAGGCAAATTAGCTTGAAACATTAATATCAACTGTGTCAGACAAAAACTGACAAAATTGTACAAACTCATTTGAATATTTTACTTTTTAAATAAAGTAAAATATTTACTTTATAAACATAAATATGTTTTCATTCTTTCAGAGCAACGCTTGTAGAAAATCATAACACTATGATCATAATATTGTAATATAAAACATTTTCATCATATTCCCCAACACTGTGGAGCCAAACAGAAGATATTCCAGAAAGATATTTAGTTTAACTAAAGATATTTAGTTAAACATTAGTTATCTAGTTTATCATTAGTTACCCTGTCCCCCCTGCCCAATGTTACATGCTGCTGGTGTCTTACATGTACTGGTCTTGTTCTTGACAAGTGGACATTCATGCCATGGCAGCGGCTGCTGGAAGGACTGGGAGAAGTAGAACAGACTCCAGCTGATGATGACATTGTAGTAGAGAGCCACAAAGAAGCACACCTGCAAGCAAACAAATAAATGAGGCATAATCTGCTTACCGGTATCAAGCTTAACCAACGTTTCAAAGCCACTAAAACCTTCTGTCATGTTATTTGAGACTTGGTTGTTTGTAAATATTTCAGCTTATGAAACATAAGTAACACTGTAGAAACAAAGGGAGCGCCGCCCATCACCCTGATTAATGCAACATGTCTTCTAACTGAAAAAGATGTAAATGGTAAAATGTATAATGTGCATCATAAATTATACTAAATCTGTGGGTTTTTTTTAAATCCGTGCATCAAAATAAATACATTTTAAGAATTAAATATATAAAATACAACTGGCATAGTAATTTATTTTAACAGCAGAAGTATCTCTTTTCCTGTTTTTAAAAAGTGAAATAATGTATTATTATACAATTTTCTTTTAAGTGTTAAGAGTTAATTTTATTACCTAAAATGAATGATTGTACGTTGGCCTTTAAATCCAAAATGTATTATTTTCTCAAAAAGACTTGCAGATTTCTTGTAAAGTATAAGCCTCCTTCTGTTCTGATTCAAAGACTAAATAACTGAAATAAACTGATTTTTTTGTATGAATCAATTTCTTGTGTAAAAATGTTTTTAAGAAAAACATTTAGCACTGCTACGTAACACTTTGACCTTTAATGCTTGACGCTACTTGACATATCACAGAGGCATTGCATCAGAAAGATTAATGTTTTTTTTTAGGGGTCAGCTTTCACTTTGTGAGTGCGGAACAGAAAACTTCCCGGCGTCTGACTCACCACGCAGCTGGCAAAGCCGATGCCCCCCAGCCGAGGGCTGATGTAGTTCCACACGCCGATGCTGCCCCTGCGGATACGCTGGCCTACGGCGAGCTCCAGGAAGAACAGCGGGATGCCAATCAGGACGAGCAGGATCAGATAGGGCACCAGGTACGCTCCTGCCAATCAAAACAGAGCGCATAACGTGCTTGATGAAGCAAAACGCAAGGGCAGGAAGCCGTTACATCAGATAACCGTGACATCAGGAGGTTTCATTTCCTCGAAGCAACAATGCACATGGGACGACTGACACACGGTGCTCTTTCTAAACATCTGGGGGGTTTTCATCTCCCTTGTGATGTGTGGTGCAGCCAAACTATTCTGGAAGCTATAAAAGACGCCGAAGTCTTAAATTAGCCTGGACTACAACTGCATTATAAGTTTACGAGTTGAGGCTGATTTACTAACATCAGAGCAGGCCTTAATGGTGTGGTAAAGAAAGATAAAAAGAGTCACATCTGTAAAGGCAGAGCTCTTGCAGGTGTAGATTGGAAACCACAACTTTAAAGGGATTTAGAGAGTCAGCGAGCTTTTAGATCAGATATTGTCTCTTTTCCTCTCAAATCAGGGGAAACTAGATAATGTAGTGAGGTTCCTTCCCTTTAACCTTGTTAAGGTCGTTGTGCTTGTAGGAGACCAAGTGAAAAAGCATCTACTTGAGAGTTCCAAAGCCAAAACACAACCGACCAGAGAAACGGAAAGAATCATCTGACATTTACCAAAAAAACATCTACATAAGCACCAAGTCTTTTGGGAAAATATTCTACGGATGGATAAAACCAAATGAGCCAAATGTCCATTGGCAGTTTTTGATTTGGGCCGTACATCTTAATGCCAAAAGTGGCATTAAGATTTTACACAATTTTATGGATGATGGAAATGCAGCTACTTACAGCCAAACAAAGTGGTAGTGTGATGGTTTGTGGTGGATTTACCTCTTTGGGTCCTGGACAAATTGCCATAGTTTAGAATGTAAAAACAAATTCTGCTCTATTGCACAAAATCCCAAAGGACTATATCCAAATTAGTTTGATGATTTGAAACATTTAGAGACACCATTTTCTACGGAGCAAATACTTTTTCTCAGCATTGTATACTGTAGTTGTCTATCAAACATTCTGTTGGGTTAAGCTTGTTCTAGTCTGACTGACCCCTCAAAGTGTTAAAAGTCACATATTCACACAGCGATTTGCAGATAGAATCAGATTGGATTTCAGGGGACTGCAGGTTGGGGGTCTGGAACCAAACTCAGCGTCTCTCCTGCTGAGCCACAGCCGCCCCGTCATGTCTTGTAGACAAACCACAACAACAGATGTGAACCCTGGTGGGTTGGTGGTATTATGTCTGTTTCAACAGATCTTATTGTTCCATATGGCCGGGCGTTTATTGAAAATTGTTTCCTGAGTTCCGCTGTCCCACCCAGATTTGACCTGGGTGGGAGTGGCAATACAAAGGAAAATCAGCATGAGCGTCCCTTCTATGTGTTGTTGTTAGGATGTGCTATGTACGACCTGCTTTTAATATCAAAACGGCTAATTCTGGTTTGCTCACATACAACTGATTCTTGGAGGGGAAACTCTGTCTGGTTTCTATTGTTCTCGAAAAAGAAACTCAACAGCTTCCAACAAAATCAACGGTATGTACGGTTGTGTTTTGTTTTGATCGTAATTTTCTACTTCATTCCTGGAATAAACCACCAGTCCTTTTGAATTCTTTTATAGTTCTTGAGCCTCAAAGCAAAATTTTAATGTGTTCTCTTTTAAAATTGAATCATGTGTTGTAAATAAACAATAAATGTGAACAATACTTTCTTGGCTAAAAAGTATTAAACAGCTAGGAAAAGATATAACATGTATCTACTCTTAAAGTTCCAAATGTCTCTCCTATCTTAGCTTTTAGCAAGCTAGCTTGCATACATGCCGTAGGCACAATATGTAAGAACATGATTAAATGGATACAAAAAAATTACAAATACTTCATAAATCATATCCATCCAACAATATTCTTTGCTAAACTTTATTAAAGAACTAATAAAAGATATATATCTACTCTTAAAGTTTCAACTGTTGCTCCTTCTTAGCTTTTAGCAAGCTAGCTTGGATATGGTTAGACTGTAAATAGAAAGCAATACCATGCAGTTTTTTTCTCAGTATACCCTCAACCTTTGAACCAAGTGTTAACCCTCCAATTCCCCCTGCAATGGGAGGGAGGCAGAGGTAAGGAAGCTCTCTTAACACATTGTTAACAACTCACTAAGGTCCTGAGTGAAATAGGAGTAGAAGGACACTCACAGGGACCTGCTCCAAGCCCCAGATCTGCCATTTTAATCAAATTATAGATGAACACAGCAGAGTTCAAGGAGTTGTTTAAAGCAGGCCTGAAAACATGACAGAGAAGCAGAGGCATAAAGATGCACCGAACCTGAACTAAAAACATTTCGCAAACTGTCCAGGATGTACCCTGCCTCCGGCCCAATGACCGCTGGAATCCCAGAATTATTATTGATTACATTGAGGTTTTATAGATGGAATAAGTGGTATATTAAGCTTTTCAGTAGACTAATGCTCTGTCCTGTTTGATCAAAGTGATGTCTTGCTGTTGGTGCATTTGTTACCAAAACAAACCTTATTGGATTTTGCATTCCATCAGTGTGTAGTTCTGAAAAAATTACATCACCAAACAAAATATTCAGCTCCTCATGCTGATGAGGAGCTGAATAAGTCTAATTTGGTCTATTATGGGGAAAAAACGTGATGAGGCTGCCTACAAACAATAAAATTAAACTTGCTTTAGTCAAACTATATATATATATATAAGTGACCCAAATCACCATTTTTAAAAAGAATAAAATACCTTTTTTTATTAAAAAAATAAATAAATAAATTCCGTTCTTATTTTTTTATATTGAAATTTTCTGCATCGTTAAACCCAATAGTAAATTTCTATATGTTCAAATGTGTGAGAAGTTTTTCTTTTTTTCATATGACTATGTATAGAGTGTAACAGGAATCTTATTCGACTATATTAGTAACTGTTGTTCTCTTGGTGTGGAAAGCTCACCGACAACTCATCATTTCTCAACAATAACACACCCAGATTGAGAGTCGGTCTCCTCCCAGACGAACCCGTCCGTCTCAGTTGCATTTAATCTGCTTTCATCAAGCAGGTGACAGCTTTATATAATCTCTGGGTGGGAAGCACCTGCAGCTCGTTCCCACCTTTCTAGGACACATACATGTAGGGTATTATCACCAGAGCATCCTCAGAACGCCTAACGTGTTCCTGATACCACCGTGTTCCCGTGTGGTTACTGTTAGACAAACACGACTGATTTCCAAACGAGTTCACAGACAGGTTATTACGGCATGTTGGTTCTCAGGAGGTCATGTGACACTTATTAGTCAAAAAGTAAGCAGGCTGTCTTGTCAGGACAGACTAGTGGTTAATAATATGGACTTAGCTGGTATATCTTGAAAAGATATAGTAGATATGCTATAGTACACTTCCTCAGTCAGAGATTAATTTTAATACCGAACAAGATTGTGCAGCACTGATTGTAAACACAGAGCAAGAATGGTGTTATTACAAAAGAGATGCATGATCTTTTCATGGGTTTGGAGTTAGAATACATTTAATAAAGCAAAAACAAAAGTGTACCTCTCACAGAAGGCTAGCACACAGGAATAAAAACACAAGCTGCGATGAGGTGAACATGTTTGTTCTTGGTTTATTTCTCTTAAGCTCCAGCAGAGTCTGACAGCCTTTTGCGCTCTTTGTAGTTTGTGGGAACGTTTTGTACATCTGGTGTGAAAACCAGACTGAAAAAAGGCTGTTGATGACTTGCGCCTATTTAAATGCCTTAGAAAATTTGGACACAACAGTTTATTCAACAGAGTTGACAGATCTCGCAGAAACTACTGATGTAGTGATCAGCGGCGACAATAAAGTTTTAAGATAAAGCAACTTATTGCCTTATTGGGTTTTTTCCCCCCACAAATAAAGTCGCCAATTGATATATTTCAGATTAGCTTCAAGTGACTATTTAGGGCCAAACATGTTGTTTTAAGATATGACAGATTGTCATCAGACTAATGTTTCGATAGCAATAATACTGTTCTGAGTTCAAACTAAGACTGTCGGAATACGTAATAAATCAATTAATCGCATCATAAATGAAAACAAACTCGACCGTTTCCATTTGCATGTTTGTTTTTCTTGTGTCTCTATGTCTTTGTACCAAAGACCAGATGTCAAAAAAGCTTCAGTCTGGTGCATTGGTTTCCACTATTCCCTTTTTCAAAGGGCAAATTGTCTACAGAGACTTCAGTATTTGCTGTTTTGTTTATTTATTTAGGATATTTAAAAAGTCTTCCAGTTCCAGTGTTAAATGTTTGTTACAAATTAAATTTTGTTGATCTTTGAGAGTTTGCATTATTGTGCCATTACCATTTTGTTACTTGAAAATAGTCAATGTTGTTGTTTACTGCAATAACTTCTGGGAAAATTTATTGTCCATCAAAATGTGCAATTGTGACAGGCCTAACAATAACAGGTTTTGTCTTTTAAATGAGATTGAGTAAAAACACAAACTGATCATCTGATGAAAATTGATACTTTCAGCTGCTTCCATTCACTACTGCTGTTTTACAAAACCGCTGCCCGATCATAAAAATCAACATATTTGCGAGCAACAAGCTAGAAAACCAACAAGACAGTGTCATGTTTGAACCTTTTGCATTAGCCATCCTGTAAACAGGCAATAATCACAGACTTACCACTGGTCCCAAATAACACCTTTAAGAGTCTAATTTAGCTAAGCTGTTGTCTGACTTACATTATACTTACTCATCATTATATTTCCCAGCTGGATTTTTGTGGAGACATGTGGCTTCAGTTCAACACCATTATTTTCTAATCAAAGATGATTTTCCAACTGAGAACCTTCTACTTCTAAAGCCACATATGCTTGATGTGTGCATGAAGTCAGCTGAAGTAACATGTAAGTTGGACTTTGGCCTTTTCAAAGCAACCGCAAACATTTCATGTCACACACATTTGCTGATGATGTATGTAACAAGCCTCTTGTAAATGAGACAATGAGTCTCAAGAGATTTTCCTGTATAAGCAAAAGGACTGATGAAAATAATAAAATAATACTTTTATTTTGGTAAATCTCAGACAGGGAGGCATGCAAGGACGATAGAGAAGATGCAAAGAATTAGGAACATTTTATCTAGGGTTTGTGCAGGTTTCACCTAATTTAGGACTTTTTAAGACTTTTTTTCCAGACCATTCTGACTAGTGCTTGACTGTGTCTAAAATCCACAAAGCTTCATGTCCACCAAATGCTGCTCTGCTAGATTAGTGCTAACGTGATATCAGTGGTGACCATTTCTTGAGAGCTTTAGTTCCACCACATCAAAACTGTGACATTCTGGAGTCTGTTTGTGGCTTTTGACAACAGATTTGTGCTTTTCACACTCTACAGCCTTATCCCACGTAGTGCCAAGTATATATATTTTTAATTTGCACTTACCCATTATAGGTGCAATTCGCTTGCTGGCTTGCTAGCAAAGGCATATTAGCAACTAGTTAGCTATAGCCTCAACCGCCTCGAGTCATAAAACACAACATACGACTGCACGCAATTCAAACTTTTGCCTGACAGAAAAGTAATGAAAAAGAAAATAAAACACTACATATAATATACAACATTAAATAGTCCTGCCATGCAAATAGCTTGCTAGCTATCTAGCAAGGGTATATAGCAGCTAGTTAGCAATCGATTCAACTGGCTTGAGTCACAAAACGTCATAGATGTTTGCACGCGAGAATGTAAAAGATTAAATTAAAGATAAAAAAATAAATAAATAAGACCCGTGAACATGTTTAACGACAAATTACTTTTTTTTTTAAGTCAAGACATTTTATGGCCTTAATTTTAGATACATGAATTTAAGACTTTTTAAGGATACACAGCCAGACACCCTGTTATCTAATGCAAGGTTTACATGTGTAGAAGTGGGTAGTGAGCCTGAGTCATCATTAAAGCATAGCTAAGGGACAGATAAATGTGTGAAGGAACGGTGCACAATCAGGGGCCATAACACAGTCAACGTGTAATATAATAAACTTATTTTCAAATATTTTCCAGCTGTGAACAAATATTACCTCTCAGTTGTTAAGTTTATAATGTGTTTCTATTATTGCTGTTCAGTCTGAGTGGGAGGAAGCTATAACTGCCCACAGTAAAACTGTAAACGAGGCCTGCTGAGAGTAACTCACCGCCTCCGTTCTTCTGGCACAGGTAGGGGAACCGCCACACGTTGCCCAGGCCTACAGAGAAGCCAACCTGGGCCAGGATGTACTGAAGCTTGCTGTTCCAGGCCGGGCGCTCCTCCTCCTCGCTGTCCGAGGCCCCTTCCTCCACATCGCACTCCTTGCCTTCGCCTTCGGGGCTGTGGACAATCAGCGAGCTCTTCTTGAAGGAATCATCGCAGGCGTCCTCATTGGAAAGCAGGTCCCTGACAGACTCCGTGACATCGTCGTCAAGCTCTCTCTTGACGGCCTTGCTGTTTTTGGGCATTTGATAAAGCAAACACGGGCAGGGAGGGTGGAACGTCTTTTTTGTTTCTTTTTTTAAAGTCTTGGCGGGTGGATTTTAACGGCGGTGCCTGCAGCCGGTGAGAGTCACCTTGTGAAGAACTCTGAGTTCAAGGGGAGGGTGGGCGTCCAACGACCCAGAGGGATTCAAAAAGTCTGTGAAGGTTGAGTGGTTAGTAAGTGCTTTATTTCTTCATTATCACCAAATGTCTGTGGAGCAGAAAAAAAACACTCAGTATGAACAGTATATATAACAGTGAAAATACAGCACTCATTCCTTTGACGTCTATACTTCTACCATTGGTTGGTTGTCTGGCACAAATCTCCAAGCCTGATTTGGATTCCTCGTCAGACTCAAATCGTAATATCTAATTAAAGGAATTCTTGGTCAGGTTGTTCAAGAACAATGCAAGATCCACCAAGTCAAGTCTATCATACATAAGCCTGGTAAAAACCAGCCCCTTGTTTTACACTTTATTGCATAACGAAGGTCAGGTACTGACAAACGATTGGTTGCTAATCTTTGACTTTGACATAATTAGCATTCCAGCTCGACAGTGAAGAAAGCCACACTATGAAGTTTACCAAAGGTTTGGTGCACTGTAAATAATCATTCAATATCAACGCCATCAATAAAATGTCTTAAACATTCTTCTTGCTCGACCTTTAATTACTCAACATTTGGATGTGTTGGTAGAGCTGTTGCCTTGCAGCAAGAAGGTTTTGGGTTCGATTCCCGGCCCCAGTCTACATGGAGTTTGCATGTTCTCCCTGTGCATGGTGGGTTTTCTCCAGGTACTCCGGTTTCCTCCCACAGTTCAAAAACATGACTGTCAGATTAATTGGCCTCTCCAAATTGTCCCTAGGTGTGAGTGTGTGTGTGCATGGTTGTTTGTCCTGTGTGTCTCTGTGTTGCCCTGCGACAGACTGGCGACCTGTCCAAGGTGTACCCCGCCTCTCGCCTGGAACGTTAGCTGGAGATAGGCACCAGCACCCCTCCCGACCCCGCTAAAGGACAAGGGTGTAAAGAAAATGGATGGATGGATGGATGGATGGATGGATGGATGTGCAACATCCATCCATCTTCCTCCGCTCCCATTGCCAAACTAGAACCATAGGCAAGTTACCATCCTAGAAGAAGTGAAGAAAATCCGTGTTCGCTGAGTGGCCCGGTTGAAATTCTACCAAAGAAATTGAGGTAAATGGGTGAAGTCCCAGACAGGACACTGAAGAGAGATGAGAATCAAGCAGAATTATGTTTGAAGGCAATGGCCAGGCTAATCATACATTACAAGAATGTTTGGAGGAGTCAAGGTGAAACTTTTCAACCTAGAAGCGCTAAACTATCTGCGCAGCGAAGCGCTAAACTATCTGCGCAGCGAAGCGCTAAACTATCTGCGCAGCGAGAGTGGATGACAAAATGAACTAAGTTCTTCAACTTAATTCAAATTAACATCTGGAGAGTTTAAAAAATAAAACTGGCTGTTCCAATAAACACACATCAAAACTGTTTTTAGAATGGATAAAGCAAGCTAACATTAAGCACCTGGATAACCTCTGAGCTCTGACCTCAACTGTATTGAAAATTTTGTTTATGTTTTAAAATCCAGGTAAATGTCAACAAAGCAACCAATTTAATTGAGGCCCACTATTTCTGATGAGAAGAATTTGTAAAAGTTTCCAGTTAAAATTATATCAGAAGCATGCTGGTGGCTACAAGAAAGTAGCCAAGTAGTAGCCGGTGGCTGCAACTTGCTGTGGGACATCTAGATAAGTATTTGATTCCATGTGAATTTTTGATCATGTATGTAGAATTTTTACCCAGTGTGCATTAGAAAAAAACAAACAATTTCAGATTTCATCATAAGATCACTAAAGACAAAGTGCTTAAGGAAAAAGAGTGCTAACTATCTCTCTTATTAAGCTAATGCTGCATGTCTGTTAAAGTAGCTGACTGCACATATGCAAACAGCCTGACTAATAACTAAGCTAAATAGCAATTTGTTATACTTATGCTACTCAATAGAAATCAAAATGGCTATCAGATATGATATTGCCCAGTAGGCATGTGAAAGCACAACTTAAATTAATTTTATAATTCTCAAGCCTATGTATCAAAACCTTAATGCAATAGAAAACATTACTTGAAGTGTAATAAACAGTATTAATTTAGCAGTAGAAATAATTGTAGCTTTTCTGTTCATATAAAAATAAATTAGGTCATGTTGTGTGTTACAAAAATCTATTTTTTAAAATGAAGATGATCATAACTGAAGCATTAATCTAAGGCAGTGAGATATAAAAGATGCAGCCTTATGCCCTCACATGGGAATCACATGGCTGGCATGGGCATCAATGAATGGGGATCATGTTATTCTTTTCGTCACTGTTCTGAGAAACTCAAGGCCTGGGAGCGAATCCGACTGGGACAGGTGGACTTCTCACGTTTTCAGTCTCCTGAATATTTGAGGAGGCGAAGCTGCATCCAAACCCAAAACTATTTTAAGACAGATGATGAAGAAAACCCCTTCAATGTTCTTATTTACTCCGATTTTTTCTCTCCACTTTTCCCATTTCTCCGAACGACCGTAATTTACGACCATTGCAGACTAAGAGAGCCTTCCAGGGTGTGGACAACCCCGGCCATGCAGCCATCCACGCGCGGGCAAGGTGCGCAGCCTCCCTGTCTGCTCCAGTCCAGCTAGCGAAAATGCCGCCACTTCTGCTCATAAATATACACGTCCGTTTATTTCCACCCGTTTCAAGCTTCTTCTAAATAAAATGTCATGGGGGGTTCTCCTGAGGAGAGCACGCTTCCCGCCTATCTACCGCAGGATTAAATCCCGATTAGATTAGCGCTTTCAGATTAGCTGTTGAATGAGGAGCAAAAAGGAGCCGGTGATCTAAAGCAGCCAAAAAATGGGAGCGGAGATGATTTATTAAATAACAGAACCAGGATGTTAAAACGCTAGCTAAGCAAACAAATAGGGTTTAAGGTAAGAATTCAACACACGAAGAAGAAAAAATTTAATAAAAACGCCCAATTTCTTCCTTATTTTTAACCTAACAGCAAAGAAATGCGGCCAGAAAAAGACATTTTTTTTAAATTAATAGTAATATAAATATAAGACATCGTGATGCCATATTTTTTTTCCACTCCGGCACAATTTGTTCCGAATTGGCATAAATTAGAGCTGCGCGCGCTTCTTGACATCCATGTGAGATATTTCATCATTCCCCGGCCTTCAGCTCCATCCTGCTGCACTTGGTACCTCTCAGCCTCACACACACACACACACACACACACACACACACACACACACACACACACACACACACACACACACACACACACCCTCATCCTCAGATGCCTTTGTCCTCAACAACCTCCCTCCTACACGCTGGAGAAGCTATTTAGAGATGTCTCATCTCACCTGAGCGTAACAGCAGAATTTTCCCGACAGGATACGTTTCAAGGGATGAAGTTGTGAGAAGACATGCACGGGGAAGACATCATCACTCACTTCGGTCCGACCGGTTTATGTGGGTTCATCCGACTTCAGCGCTCTATTTCTCTATAGCTCGCCGCCCCAAGTGGTGGCATCATGTCGAGGGGATCTCCGCCCTTTCACCCCCGAACAACGAAGCTAACCCACCCTCCATTCTTAATTCCTTTATTTTTATCTACTATATGTTCGTGGTTTATTTCACAACACACGCCATTTTCACAAGTTTCCTCTTTAAATTTTAAGAAAACGAGCAGCTTCTTCATCCGGTACCCCCCCGTTCTGCGAGGTGAATTGGTTCAACCCACGAGAATACCCTACTACTTGGAAGTGGGCTGGCTCACGACATGCAATGTGCCTCTGTTTATAAACGCTTTATCCTCCACAGTGGCTGCGGATTCCGTTGGATATTCTGGGGATTATCTTTAGGTGTTGATTAGAATTTATATGAATGAAAGACTGTAGTTCGGGGTTCATTCAGAACGGGGTGAAAATCGTGTTGTTCTCTATGTTTAATTTTGCTCATTGTCGGAATTCAATCCGTCATCCACGAGTTCAACCTCCCAGGGTGTCGCGATAAAAACAATTACATAAAGCCCTGACAAATGGACTCCATTTCATATGAAATGATGCGTTTAAATCAGACATAATAACACAGACATGCACTAAAGTACCAGGAAGCTTAAAGTGCACTCTTTTTATGAATCAATATAATTTTAAGATCAAATAATATATTTGACAACCCCAAAAAATGGATTTTGAAGGACATTACATGCTAAAAATAAAAAAATATATATATTATACAACATACCAGTTTTTATCTGGTATGTTGAAATTCTATGCTTTGGTGGAATACTAAAATTTGTTAGAATTTAACAGTTTAGCAGATAATGGAAAGGGTTATATGTTTTGGTGATTAAATGTTTTCATAATAAATTATGGAAAACAACAGAAATAATTTTTTATGTTCTATACACCATTTTTCTTTTTGTAGCTGAAACGGATGAACAGGCATTTAAATTAGATTTAACATTCTTTGTCTTTGAAAATAATAAAACAAAACCGGTGGGCAAAGTTAAACAAACAAAAACAAGGCCTCAGTTTTGTTTCGAGACAGGAATCTAAAGCTTTCTACTTCTTTTCCAGCTCAAATGTTTTTTTGTTTTTTTTATCATGAAACAAATACAGACGGACAAAACCACATCAAATAAATACATTTCGAAAATTCTCTTGAGATTAGACAAGGCAAAATTATATTAAATAAAACCTATTATGTTTTTATGACCATTGTACACAGGTTACAGAGTCGGTTCAAAGTGTTTTGGGGGCCCTAACCAAACTGTCATGTTGGGCCCCAAGGTGAAATTTCAAATTAAAGCAAACTAAATTGACAAATATTATTTCCATTTATTTATTTTATGGCAGAAGATAACTTTGTTGTGAAAAAGATTTGCCTTCACCAACTGTTTCATACAGTTTTGCTTTTAGCGCAGAAATCTAATTTCCAAAATTCACATTGTGTGATTTACCTTTTCTTTTGTCACTTGTATCGTGAGAACAATGTTGATAATTATTCATTTATTTTTTTGACCTGAAGTTAGCCAGGTTAGTTGACTGAAAACTAATTATTATTAACAATGCCGACATTGTCCAGAGGTGGCAGTACCAAACTCTTCTGAGTGTATGAATTTAAACATTTAAACATTTGTGTTTATTATATGTCACCGTTGAAGTAATTTGCAATAAGTAAGTTGAAATAACACTAGCTCCTGCCACGCCTATAGTTGTTTTAGTCATCAGAGCTAAATCTTCTGTGCTGTCATCACACCTCACAGATTATTTCCAGATGAATGACTCCATCATAATTTTAGCAGCCACTTGCATCTCTGCAGTCCTGACATGACCACAGTTTGTCATTCTTTCCCTTTCTTTTTTTTTTTTTTTTTTACAAAATACTACGATTCTGCCTGCTCACTGCACTTTTCTCTCTCTGTAAAGGCTGACTAAGTAGCAGTCTCATTGATTGCTGCTAATGGTCTCCATCTCCTCAGCAAGGCAGCACAGAGACTCAGAGCACAGAAGGAAACCGATCGCATGTGTTAAAACTATTGTGTGATTGCATTTTGTTTCGCTGATGATGCTTCAGATCAGATTGTTGTGCTGTGAGGTTTGCCCGAAAGTTGGACATTCATGTTCTAGTGGCACTTTGTAGGTTAGTCATTATGTCCAAGGAGTGATTGCTATTAGTACAAATGCTAAGAGTTTAGAAAGATAAATTGTAGGTGTTCTGAAGGCCAAAATGAGACAAAGCCCTGAGAATTTATTGGTAGATCTTAAAAGGTGTGTGCGTACAAACCTGACCCAGTCATACCGGTTCTGCCTTAAGGAATGGGTCAGAATTCCAGCAAATTATTGCAAGAAGTTAGTGGAAGAAAACCTAAAATGTTTGACTCAAGTCATACAAAGACAGTACTACCAAATACTTGACCAAATGCATATAAAAGTCTGATTTTAAAAACATCTACATATTCTGTCATTATTGTGGAATTTAGCAAAAAAGAAATACTTTTGGTAATTCTAACTGACCTAAAACAGGAGGCGTTTGGTCTGATTTAACTTCAGATGATGGGATAAAAAGGTGTATGCCTTTTATTTCACTGTATGTAAACTTCTGGTTTAAGTGTAACCAGAAAGAAACTTTAAGTAGGATTTCTTATTCCTACGTAAGAAATTCTATCTTTGTTCTTATTACACTTTCATGTAGGCCAAATTTGTGGAGTGCATCTCCTCTCCTCAGATTATTCTACCTGAGTTGGTGGATCTCTCCAGGTCCTGTTGAGGTCTTTGTATTTAAGAGATGTGAATACTTTTTCAAGAGTCCAACATATCTGTTGTTAAAAATTTAAACCACTGTAGTCAAGACATACAACTTTGGGTTCCTGGAAACCAAAAATAGGAAGTGAAAGAGGATGTTGGTCTGGACCCAGCCATTGAACTGTTTGTAGAGGTCAGACCAAATAAACCTACAAGGTCTTGGTCTTAGTGAATATTCGGTTTGTGTCCGTATGTTTCATCATAGCTGGAAGATTAAGTTCTAAAGTTTTTAAGAAACAGTAGCAGATTCAGTTACTGCTGAATCTGCTACTGTGAGTGATGTTAGCTACAGTAACATCACTCACACAGTCACTACTAAATAATTCTCTACGGCAGAGAAGCCTTTGAAGGAGAAAATAACTTGAAGTAGTACTTTGTGTAAGCTAGCTTACACAAATATGTGAACTATCTTATTATGTTTGCTAGTATCTAGCCTCAGAATATTCGGTTTAATACAGTTTATTTACATAGCACCAAGTCACAACAATTGTAATCTCAGGGCACATTATGAAAGAAAAAGATATAAAACAATACAGCCTGATCGCTGATTCAAATTTTATTACACATGCTTGTACTTTATAAATTGTTGGAATATGATCCAGAACAGGTAAGGGCGAAATTTCAACTTTGGTACATTTTCAAATGTCAACGACTTTGGAATGGAACATCTCCTCATTGTGATGACTCTAGAACATTGGTAATGATTTCACTCCAATGTGTACGAGTACATGCCGCACCTATCGACAGACGCCGTTATTTGATGTTACACAGAAACTATCTTTAAGCTTCTTCAGCAAAATGGTGACGTCTGCATCTAAGTCTGGAAAACAACAAGGTAAGATTAAAAGGTTTGTAAAGGAAGAACAATCTGAACATCATGAAATTACATTTATTAAAAGTAACTACTCCATTTATCTCAAATAGGTTATGATAAAAACAGTTGGTGGGGCAAAAGACAACAATCCACTGAAACAGTGAATGCTATGCAGTTTATTTCTCACATCCTTAAAATTTTGATATATTTCTGAAAACAGTGTTCCATATTTTTGCCATATATCTTGGCTACACAATGCGTCCAAAAGGAATTGTCTGATGCAGTTAAGATGATTGTTTTAAGAAGATAAAAAAAATTGTAATATCATTATCTTGTACTAGTGGTAGGAGGCAGAAGAACTTTAGCTAAAATAACATCACTGTTTGCAGAGTTTTTATTTTCATATTGTAAACCGTCTATTGAATTTTAATGCACAAATACACATGCCCATTATATATATATATATATATATATATATATATATATATATATATATATATATATATATGTATGTATGTATATATATGTATATATATATATATATATATATATATATATATATATATATATATATAACCTCAGTACAGTATATTATTCTCAATTATATACATATATATACACAAACACACATACATATATTTATTTGGCTTAAATTCACTAGAACGATACTTTTTTAAATCTTGTATATAAGATAAATATGTTAATTTGCATATTTGTAGCATCATATTACAGCTATATACTATACTACAGCTATGTTGGCTGTAGCTTGGTGGTGGAGTCATCTCATGATCTGAAGGTTGCAGGTTCAATTCCAGCTTAAGGTGCTTAAGTTGGCTTTCAATCTTAGTATATGTATGAATGTGTGTGCAAATGGGTGATGTTGTATAAAGTGTTTTGAGTGATTGATAACAGTGGAAAGCTGTTATAATAAATTCAACACCATATTTCAGTAAAAAAAAAAAAGACAAACTTTATTTCTAAGAAAAAAAACAAACAAAATATTTTCCAGGAAAATGTTTGATGATCCAGCTAATCAACTGATTCCTACTTATGTTCAACAATGTCTTTTGAACAATACAGGAATATTTGTCAAAGTGTTTATCTCTATGTTATAATTCTAAGTATTTTTGTTATATGGTTTTAGACTTTGCTGTGTCAGCACACTCCTCCCATCTAAATACAAGTTCTTGGGCTACAGAGAGTAAACATTTTCTCCAATGAACTCCTTCCTTTTTCAGATAAGAGTCTGTCCAATGAATACAGGAGCAACATGAACGAATTGGGGTGGAGGAATAGAAAGGCTAATGTTGTCACTGAGTTGGACAACAAGAGGTTGTGGAATGTAAGATGGAACAACTTCAACAGCCACAATGCTGGTGAAACTCACAAGGTGACCATAAAGTTTGTCAGGGAATGGAGCAATAGAAAAAGAAGCTCTGTTAAAATGGAACCAGAAAAAAGACCCAGAAGCACCAATCTGTTGCCCAGCATAATTGTGATTAGCAGCAGCAGCAGCAGCAGCAGCGGCGGTACAAATGAAGAGTTGTTGAATAGACTGGGGAAGAGAACAGCCAGTGCTAATGCAGAGCCATCTGAGAAGATACAAAGGGTCTCTCTGCCAGTACATAGCACCAACAACTCACTCAGTGACCTTCGCAAAAGCGAATGTGAGTCCATACTTTGAAATAATTATAAGACAACAAAGGACGCCAATTATCCCGTATTAGCTGGGATGTTAGTCAAATTCAAGTGTCCCTTGCGGTACGCTCTTAACTCGCGTTTTGACTCAGTTCGCAATTTGTTCTAACGAACACTAGATGGCACTCCTCTCCTTACGTAACATGACCGATTAAGAATTACTGTCGAAGTAGAAAGCGCGAACCTTCGAAGGAGTCTTCCAATCAGAAATCACAACTAGTGCAACAATTTATTTTATGAACATATTGAGAAATCTGCAAAGAAAAAGAGACTCTAGATCTACAAAAGAATCCGTGGGTTAAACGTGTCAAAGGGGACGTGATTCAGTTCATGCCGCTGTGAGTTTTCAATTGGACACTGAAGTGAATTAAGTTTGATGATAAGTAAAATATTTTTCAGATCATATTGCATTAGTTTTTAATTCTATTTGCATAGTGATGTCTCCTTGAAGTTGCAGTTTTGGTTTAAAGACATAATGCTAAAAAAGTGTAAAAAAAAAAAATCATTGTGTTGATTAAATCCATCTTTTAATCCATCACGATAGAAGTAACAGAAACAATATTAAATCTTGTTTAGGGGGCTGTAACCCAAGCGGTGTTGTCCTGTATTTTGGAGGTGATCTGCTGTTCACTATTTTTCGCAATTAAAACAAAATTAAATAAAAGAAAGAAAAATACCTTACCTGGAAGAATTTATATTAGCACATGCACAAGCTAGCTGATGCTATATGGGTCGTGATTCTGGAACAGATCATGCAGAGACAAAGCGGCCATTTTGTTTCTGCTGAGGCTAATGACAACCTCCTGTCTATGGTAAATTCCATCAAACAAAATGATCTGCAAAATGTTCCTAAGCCTTGAAAAACCCAGATGAAAACAAACAACGGACACTACAACTTTACCTTTGATTGTTGCACATTATTAACAATAATTATCTGACAGTAGTCATTGCTTTATTAAAAGTGTCTTCTTTGTAAATATACAGCTGATTTTGAAAGAAAGTACAAGCAGCTGGGACTCATTGGAAAAGGGGGCTTCGGTTCCGTTTATGCTGGCCTGCGCCTTTCCGACTCCTTACAGGTTGATATTGTGTTTTGTCCTTGACGCTACGTCTCCGACTAAACACAAACATCCTACGGAAGAAATAAAGACTTGTTCTCATGTCTAACAGGTGGCCATCAAGTACGCTGACAGCAAGAGAGTGCAAGGTGAATTAAGAGTGAGTGAACTAGTTTGGAACCCACCACCATGCTTAGAATCCATCTTTCACTTTGCATTATACAAACCAGACGTCCGGGTTTTTTAGGTGGGCTGCGTCCCCCTGGAGGTGGTGCTGATGCAGAAGGCCGGAGGCGGCCCGGAAGCAGTCGGGAAGTTTGCCGCAGTCACCCTGCTGGACTGGTACTGTCTGGATCAAAAGCTCGTCCTTGTTATGGAAAGACCGCCATTCTCCTTGGATCTTGCGCAGTACATCCACTTCCGAGGAGGTCGTCTGCAGGAAGATGAGGCTAAGGTAGGGAAGCTGGACGGCTGGTGTTTCTATCACCTCAGGAGTCTAAGGGCACCTCTGGCTGCCTCAGATTTGTTTTGATTTGTCTAACTTTTAAAGATGTAGTAGCTGCAGTATGTAACTCTTATAAAGGATATGTTTTTTTTTTTTACATATTTGTTGAAACTGTCACCATGTTGTGACAGTGTGTTATGAGACGGATAATCTGTGAATAGATCGATCTCCTTCACCTTCTCCCTGAGCTACTAGTGCAGTCTGGAGAGACAACTCAATGTTACAGGAAAACTGCCATCATCGGTGGGCATGGTAACTAGGTTAGCATTCACAACAGTCTTTGCTGACAGGGATTTAAAAGGTGTAGCGGTACCAAAGAGCAAGAGGGGAGCAAGACAGGGATCAACAGCAGAACACTAGATTGTGATTTACAGCTCTAAGACCCGCCTCTGAGCTCTGATTGGTTACTTCTTGTTGGCACTGAGAGTACTGTGAAAAGGCAGAGGAGCTCAGTATTTTTTTCCACATACCATATACCATACTGTCATGACACAGTGACAGTTTTAACAAATATGTAAAAAAAAACAAAAAAAAAACTTATTTTTTTTCATAAAAGTTGTATACTGCAGCTTAGATAACTACATTTGAAAATAAGACATTTTTATTTAATTTTCATTAATTTAATTTAATTTTTTATTTCAGTCACTCAGTAATGAATAGTTTATGTAGCAGCTAAAATAAATCATGGATGAAAAGGAGCAGAAAGAATTAATAAATTTATATCTGGCTTCTATTCACATACAAAGAAAGTTAGTCATTCAACTCTGTAGACTATTACTGACATATTTCAAATACACAAAAAAACATCCACTTATTCAACGCCATATCACTTCATCGTAATGATTTTGTAATACCTTTTAAATGCAGAAAGAGAATCAAACTGTAGTTCCTGTTTTCACAGATCGTCTGTCTCATGTTATATTGTCTCAACTTTGTGACAGTTTTAACAAATATGTAAAAAGCATATTATAACATTTGCATACTGCATACTGTAACATTTGCATACAAATATATTTTCACAAGATTACATTTTATTCTGTCTCAAAAAAAAAAAGTCAACATGTATCATTTATTTAAGCAAAGGAGACATTTTGTTTGTTGTTTTACTTCAGCCTCTCATGAACCAATTGGTGAACGCTGCCATGGAAATGTACAATAGAGGCGTTTTCCACCGGGACTTGAAGTTGGAGAACACGCTGGTAGAAATCGGCTCCGCAGGGCCGCGGCTCCGTATTATTGACTTTGGCTGTGGCAGTTATGAGCTGAAGAAAAATTTCCGCTATTTCCAGGGTATAACTAAACTTTACTAAACATTTAGCGTAGCTTTGAGATCGTATTTGAGTCCTTTCCCAGTTGAAACCAGATACATTTAAACATACATTTTTGCTTCGGCTTAGTTAGGATTACCAAAATTATTTCTTAAACTTAGCAAGAATATATTTTGGAAATTTCATTGCAGCTTTCCTCGAATACGAAAGTTTACATATATTCGATTGGTAGATAACTGTCTTAAACTGTACGACTTGGGTCAAACCTTTTGGGCTTCCTTCTACAAACTTCTGATAGGTTAACCTGATTGGAGTCCCACTAACCTAAGTCAAGCTAAACTTCTGAATTCGAGTTCAGTTACAAAAAAAATCTCTAAAAAATATTTTTATGTTTTCTGGCATTTAGCAAGTAGAAATAATTTAGCTAATTCTAACTAAGTTAAAAGAAGAAAAATTTGGTCTGATTTAACTTCTGTCAGAAAAAAATGCTTGTATCTTTTTATTTTGTGTATGTAAATGGTTTCAACTGTATTTATCTCCCAGGATGTACGAAACTGAACCAATGATCTCATGAAGCTTCCACAGGAAAAGAAAACTGAAAGGAAGCCAAAAACAAAATCCAGTCCACTTTGACTATGCGTGTTTTCCAGGTACTCTTCAATATGCTCCCCCAGAGTGGTTCAAACATAAAATGTACAAACCTATTCCCACCACAGTTTGGCAGTTGGGAGTAATGCTTTACTGCATGTTGCACCGCTGTCAATTCGACACCAGGGTTTTCTCCATGGACTGGATTCACTTTAGCAGCAAACTCTCCCGAGGTGGGTACATAACCAGCAGCTACAATTACAGTCTGCCTATTTTCTGGAGCAAAATTCTCTCATGTTTGTTCTAGAGTGCCTCAGTTTCCTCCATCTCTGCTTGGAGGAGGAGTGTAAGAAGCGAGCCACCTTGGAGCGACTTCGTACTCACGCCTGGCTCAGCGGACTGAAACCTGAGCATCAGGGGTCCGCAATGCTTCTGCCAACATCTGACACTTAATTTCCATGGAAAATATAATAAAGTTGTATTTTAATTGGTCTCTGACTGTTTTGTATATGTATGTGTTATGTGAACTAGGAGAAGAGGCTTAAGCAGAGGGGGTGTGACTTTAATGGACTAATTTTATTTTATTGAGATTATAGAATTTAACGCATTAAACATTTTACAGATTCAATCTTTTTTTTTTCCCTTTGCAAAAGTCCTAAGCTGGAACCTTTGTATTTGTGTGTTTCTGGTACACCCATAAATCTGACGCACAAGCAGCATCTGATAATAGCAGCGATGGATGACAAAGCCGCTTCTCTTGGCTCACTGGGTTTTCATTTTTGCTTCAAAAACAATCTGATGGCACGCTGGAAAAGACTGTTGTGATCAAGTTGCGCTAAAAGGAATTAGGCTATCACTGAAGCTATTCAAGCCTAAAATAGCATCTTGACGCCGACTCTAAACATGATGCAGCAGCACAATGTCAGCGTCCACAGATCACAGATTGTCAAAGAAGTTTCATGAATGATCAGCACTTCCTTCAATATTTGAAAGATGAATGGCTATAATAACACTTCAATCTGGAGAGACTCAGACAGAGAAAGAAAGCGATTAAAAAGGTTTAATGACAAATAAATATTAAAGTCCTTTAGCATTCAGGCCCTGGCAGGGGACGTCGAATTGGAACTTCGATAAGCTCGATAAACATTCCTGATGCTGCATAGGAATGAAATCCCCCGGGGCCTGTACTGTTGGTGGAGGACGAAGAAGGATGTGGCCTGAAGAGCCAGGAGCAGGGTGGGTTGATCGCAGCTGGTAAGCGGAGGAGGCCGTGGATGAAGGTCCTTATCAACTGGAGCTTGATCGATGATTGGCCATGGCATGGCTTGATTCAGCGCAGATAGGTCTAGGGTTAGGGAGGCGCTGATTGATGAGGCAGGTGAGGCTAGAGAGTCTTCCAGATTGAATTTGCGCTGCAGCTTCATTTCACCAAAAAACAATAAATATCTTTGTTCTTGAACTCATATGTGTATAATTTAGCAGCTAATTTTTTTAAGTTAAAATGTTCCTTATTCTGGCAATACTTAGTTTTCGATTATAATGTGATTAATTGTGATTGATGAATTAACAGAACCTGCAACTGACTTAATTAAAAAATTTAATTGAGTCCCACCATCTCCCGTCATTCTCATAGTCTTGGCCCCCCTGCTACACCTGACAACAAAAGTCTAACTTCGCCACTGAGAAAAAAAAACAGAGAACCCCTGTCTAGTCTGACACCGACCTAATTGAGACATTCTTCAGTATTTTTCTGAACCTTTTTTAGTTGAAGAAATTCCAACAGATGTTTTGTATTGGAAGATGATCAAACCTACTGTATATCTTTTGTAAGGGCGGGTACATAACCATCTCTTTTCACATATAAAACCAGTCATTCTTATATATAGTCATCAAAGTTTTATGCTAAAACTGTACTGAAGACACGACAACAGTAGAAAGTGCGTTGATAAAAATCTGTTTGAAAGTTTGAGACTCTTGAAGTAAGTTTTGTCTTGACCATCAACAGGAAAACTTCCCTTTTTCTGTGAGCCACTTTAACTTTGCTTCATATATATTTTCTCAACATATTTGTGATAATTTGGGATGCTGTGTTTTGCAGTAGTTCGATAAAATGATTTGGTCCGTCAGCCGGTCACACACAGATGGTGGCTAGATGGCGGCTTATGTAGCTGTTGAATTCTTCATGAACCGACACTGACTTTGGTAACATGACGCCAACCCGTCGTGACCTTTCCCCTCCACTCCTCCTTCGCATCTCATGGAAAGTGGAGGAATATTGGTTTTCACTGTCACGAGGGCAACACCTCGACAGCGAATGAGGAACTACCTCAAACAGCTTTCTGAAGACTAAGTTGTTCTCATAATTAAGAAATAGCAAAGGTAACATAAGCATCCCTCATTTTCTTTTCAACTGCAGCCTCCAGGATCAAACGTCTTTTTTTTTTCTTATCATCTCAAAAACCTTCTGTTGTACCCAAAGGAAAATTCATTGCATGTCATGCCCAAGACCTGCTTTGAAAACGAGATAACATTGTGTTCTGTGAAAGGCAATGTGCAGCTCCGACCTGATTTGATTAAACAAAAGAAAACAGTGGATGCTGAGGTAACAGTGACGTTGGCTGTGGGAGCCTCCGTGGCTTGTGTATTCAGAGTGAGACCCCAAGGCCAAGCAGAGTGCTGCTAGATATGCGATGTGCAAAAGGAGGGAAACACTGCTTGATTATTTATCCGCTTCTACCTTCGTGGAGCCTTGTTGTTCCGGTTTATTCTGACTTTTTTTTTCTTATTTAAAAATTAATTTCTCTTGAAAAAGAAAAAAAAAACTCCTATCAGGGTTTTTCTGAGGAGTGGTTTATCATTTATCGCAATAAATTTCTTATCATGATAAAAATTTGATTTATCCTTGTCACAATAAATTCCAATAATAATAATAATAATAATAATAATAATAATAATAATAATAATAATAATAATAATAATAATAATAATAATAAAGTTTAAAAACTGCTAAAACTGTCTCATATAAACAATTTTCTTAAGACTTCTTGCAGCTGGTGAGAGTTGTGGGAAGGATCTCCTGTAGTGGTCCGTATTACAATGGCTTTGAAGAAACATCTGACTGAAGACATTTGTCAATGTTCTACAGTCATGAAATGAACCAACTAACAATCCCGAGGTCATGACACTGAAACTTTGTGTTAGTGTTTTCGTGACAGCTGGCTGACTTAGGGTTCTAAAGTAAGATTTTATTATCTGTTGCTCCGGTCAGAACTTTTCTGTAAGAGTTTGATGCTGCGGCGACTGTTGTGGGAGAGCTGGATCTGCGCAGTTTGCCTTTGCTTACTGACACCCATTCCCATTCTGTACAGTGGAGTTTCTGTTCATTGGGTTGCTGCACAAACACCCTGTAGAGCTTGTGACATTATTTGTAGACTTGCAGAACTCAGTCCTTTTGTGAAGAATATGAACAAGGCCACATTTAACTTGGCCCCTGGTGATCAGTGTTACCATTGATAGGCTGAGTTTGGAGGGCTGGGAGCGGGAGACAGAACTCCGGCATATGATTATGGACTTAGACATAAAATAAGGCAAATATTATGGTACAAAGAATAAAAATGTTTCTAATACATAAGCATCAATCAGTTTATTCATGTCATATGGTACATAGATTAACGTTTTGTCTGCACTGTATATCAGTAGATGACTGACAGCTCCTTTTGCTGTTTTACAATCTCCATTCATGCATTTTTGTTGATTGTTTCAAGTTGCAACATTGCATATTAATTAACTTTTGCATGTAAATACATGAGATTTTAGCCATGTGGCTAATTTCCATCTCCTTTGGCAGGTTGATGTGTGTGATATTTAATAATAATTATAAAAACGAAGGAGCCTCAAACAACTACACAAAAAATAACTCTTCATAAAGGAGAAAAGAGGGTAATTAAACTGCAATTTGTAGTCCATAATGGCAGCAAAATAAAAAGAACTGTATACAGTTAAACATAGCGTAGTCATTTGGTAGAGTACAGTTAGCGTACAGTTAGTTAAGTTAGCCAAAAGTTAGCTAACTGTATGCTAGCAGACAGGTTTTTTTATTTTAAACAAGGGACCTACAATAACAAAATAGAACACTAAATACAACTTCCATGGGCATTACAGAACATAGAGTAATAGTTTACAGTGTTAATATCAAACTGGTGCATTGACTTGCAGTTTTTCAAGGGTAGTTATTATCTCAATAGCTGTAGCTTCTGAGCATATGGATTCAATGCCAATTTTAATAGAAGACAATAAAATCTGAAAATTAGACTTTTGCTGTAAGTATTCGGAGGTATGGATATAATATTTACCATACATAATAAAAAGTTAAGATATAAAAGTTCTATTTTAACATGTTTACATTTCCCCATCCCAAATAAAACAACATTATCTATCAAAGTAATATTCATATTCTTTTGATGGAAAAAAAAATTAACATATCCTTCCAGAATATTTTGGTGTAGCAACTATTTAATGGTAACTAAGAGGTAGAGTACAGTTAGTTTAGCTGGGTGACACAATTAGCTAAACATGCTAATTAGCTAAACAGGCTAATTGTGTGACTAGTAAAATTATCCTGTGACCTAAGACACTATAACAAATAAATCTACTGTATCACTTTGCGTGTTAAATGGATTCACGTGCTTCTTTGAGGGGTAAATAAATAGTTTTGGCCCATTGTTCATTGTAATCTATGACTGCAGTGCATTTAGACGACATTGCAATTTCAGTGTCTCACCCTTCTACAGTGTGTGCCCCTGCCTGCCCCTCACCCCCCCTTAACGAAAAAAAAGTCTAGACACTCCCTCTGAAGAGAACCTCTAATCACAGCAATCCCACAGTCATTTAAATCAGATTTAGATGTTATAAGAGCAATCTAGCAGCTTAGCGCTAACTTTACAAGACAATCCAAATCTGTGTTCATGTCCAGCTGAGTAACCTCTTTCGTCAGCCCACAGCGGGACCAGTAATCTTACTGGAGACGTTAAAGGGAAACTGGATGAACCATATGACATATGAGTCTGATCTAAAGCTTTGGAAAGTTTTAAAGAGTGAATAAAAACCATGAAGAAAATGCAAGAAATGATTTGACTAATTAAACAAATAATGTGATTCATGTACCATTTCCCCAGGTTCCACCCTTCTCATCTCATGCACATAATGTGTGTAAATCAGGTTGTACGCGACCTCTTTTGTTCTCAGAAGCATGTAATGTGGATCAGTGCATTGAGAGTTTAAAATGCCAGCTTGTAATTACAATCACCTACCTGACTGACTGAATCAGACTGAGGTTGCAAAAGAGACTGTAGCACCTTGCAAAACTATCCATGCCCTCTGAACTGCTTCACATTTTTAATTATTTTAATGGGCTTTTCCATGACAGGAGTTATGTATAATGATGATTTGGAAGAAGTCTGATTTTTAATTTTCATAAAAGCTCAGAAAGCTGTTGGTTGTTTATTTGGGGGTGCGAAATTACAAGGGGCCAGACTTTTCAGTTCCACTAAACTGAATTAACTCATACAAATAGTTTGCATTAGTTATATGACCTAAAATCCCAGTAAAATACAGTGCAGTTTGAAGTTGCAAGCGGGACAAAAACTCTGAAAGCATCCCATGCACTCTAGATGTTAAGGCATTCAATTTTTGATAATTACTTTTATGGATCATTGACATTTGCACACTTTGCATCCACAGAGCACGCAAAGTACTGTGCATTGTGCAGAAACCCAAAGTTGGAGGTATACATTCTAGTAAAATGTCGACTCCCACTCCCCTCTTTCGTCAAACCCTTCAGATGGAAATGATGGGCTTAATATTCCCAATGAAAGTGGCTACAGATGAGTAACAGAAAATCCTTGGTAGAGTCAACACACAGCTGCTGTCCAAACCACCGCTGCGTTTCGGCTCGAGAAGTCATTGACTGGTGTAATCTGCTGTCTAAATCTGCAGTTTGGCCCTGTCTGGTCGCTGTCTGAGTCCTGTGCACTTGGACAAAAGTGACGGACACCTTGCTCACCGACAAAAGCCCCGGCTCTAATTGGAGCAGACAAGGCTTGCTGATGGAGGCTTTTTAGGCAACTGAACTTGTTCAATAATTCTTAGAGGGTCTGATGAAACATAAGAGACACACAGTTTTGACTCCAACAACAGCAGCAGCACTGAACTGTCCTGTATCTGCCCATCAACTGCAGGACAGAAGTTGTGCTTTGACCCGTGCCGCCCTTTAGCAAAAATAATGCCTCTGCTGAACCTTTGAAGACTCTGAAAGTGTTGACATTGGGGGGGACATAAGGATTGGAGATGCTCCTCTTGCTGTCATAGAGAATTTTGGCTCGGGCTTTGAAGGCAAACGCGAGTTTGAGCTTTCGACTCTCTTCTTCTGTGTTGCTTTCATCCAGGAATGTCACAAGCTCAGGAAAAGTGCTCTTTTTGTTTGCAGACCAAACGATCCGGAAAGAACAGTCTGTTCTTTTCTTTTCTTTTTTAACTCTGAGAAAGGAGACTGAGTCCCTTTTAGAGAGCCACGACAACTGTGGATGGTATAACCTGTGTGGGCCGATGGAATCGCCTCAAAGTGAATGACTGGAGAACCAGTGCAGAGTTCTCACCACAGGAGAGCACCAGGTCTTTGTGATCACAAATACCATGGAAAAAACGTCCGCATTGTTCCCACTCTACTGGATTTTTGTGCTTCTGTTCCTGTGATTCACCCACAAAGACTTAGCCTCTCTGACCTTGCTCGAGCCTCACAAAAATGCCCACACAAGTCGCTGACACTGCATTTTATTGTCACTAAGTAACTTGACCAAGTAACATTGGTTGTTTTGCCAGAATACAGCATCCTCAATGTAATAGTTATAGCAATTTTCTAGTCATACATACAACCCAAAGTACTTTATAGTCTCAGTACCCAATTGCATTCACTAACACGCACATTCATTAGGCAACTTTGGATTAAGTGCCTTGCTTAAGGACGCATCAAGATGCGTAGGAAGCTGGAATACAACCCACAAACTTCCGATTGCAAGATTACTCCTCTGCCTACTGATCCACACTAGTGCCCAGCACAAAAATCTCATGTAGTAAAATTAGCGATTTGTTTCAACTTCTCTTCAAAATGAGAGAGAGAAATGGAGATGTCAAAGTAAACACGTGTTCCAATCTTCATGTTACAGAAGATAACTTCAAGAAAGTACCAACCAGACTTAATGTGTTGATATTTACAGTCATAGCAATAGTGAGAAGTAAGACTGAATGAGAACCAAAGTTTGTTTAGCCACCATGCTTAGCAAGCATGGTAAGGAATGGTAGAAAAATGAAGCAAAGGCTGCCATCTTGGGGTCACTGAAGTAGCCACCCATTTATCCAGTCAGCTATTGTCTATACCCGGATATCATTGCAGGGTCGTGGGGAGGAGAGATGTAGGGATGGATGGTGCCAATCTCCAGCAGTCATTAGGAGAGAGGCTGTGTACGCAGATTACCAGCCCACCCCAGCAACACACAGGACAAACAACCATGCATCTACTCATGTGTAACACTCTATGCAGAAAGATCCTAGGCTGGGATTCCCATTGCCAGTGGAGCTTCTTGCTGCAAGGCAACAGTCCTACTAACTGCGTAACCATGCAGTTGTCCATAGCAACTATTAGACACTATCCACACACCAAGCTGTTTTTTGGGAGGCATGGCAAGAAAAATGATTTTCTGTACTTCTATCACAAACATAACCATGTCGAGTTTACTAAACACCAATAACAGACGAATATGTGGCAAAGCAGACCATGTTCTCTGTTAAGAATTGTGGCAGAATGTCAGATGACCAAACACACACAGGCAACCTTTTGTGATGTCTGTCAGACCTAGGTCTGTCAGGAACCTGTGGGGTGAGCTGAAGAGAATTAAGCTTAAGAGAGAACCTAAGACTGAATGATTCACAGAAAATGACCCCTCTCTCTGTATGCTCCAACTTTATGGAACGTTATAAAAGTAGCTGTTGCACTTGGTTGTATGTTGGTTGTATGGTCAACGTATTAACCACTGTAGTTCCAGTAGGCATGCCATGAGTGATTTTGTAAAGATTCTGGGACTGTTAAAAAAAATAAATAAATAAAAAATAATTAACAAAATATTCAGTGTAAGACAATGCTATTGCAGTTAAAGATTATATCTTTATCAGGGGTTGAGGGTGAAAACCCAGGAATGATTACAATCTTCTTCTGACATTCAGCCTGGAGAATGTATCCTTTTACCTTTTATGTTCAATGATCAATGAATATTAAACAAAGAAATACAAAGCTAAAGTAATGTTGTGAAACGCTGACCTAGTTCAGTTAAAATTAATAACTTTACTGGTCTCTAAATTTTTTTTTATGTTCCAGATGTATACAAATCAGGGACAATATACAATAAGTAGTAAGTAGAGGTGTGTGTGTGTGTGTGTGTGTGTGTACGTGTGTGTGTGTGTGTGTGTGTGTGCGTGTGTGTGTGTGCGTGTGTGCGTGTGTGTGTGTGTGTGTGTGTGTGTGTGTAAACCCAAACAGCAGTTTCCTCACTAACTGTATGTTCTCTCTTTTTCTTAAATTATCTCTGGAAAATATGATTCTACCTCAGTCAGCTTCCAAAATCTTTATTTTTCTCACTAAAGCGACCCTGAAACAATTATCTCCTTCACATTTTGTTTGCACTGAAACTCTCCAAACATCAAGTAACCAGAGGTAGTCAAACAACTACCTCTAGTGTTGATTAATGGAGTTACGCTTTCGAGCTCCTTTGTGGTCAGTCCACATAACACTCAAAGTACCAAATTAAAACATTAAAAATGTTAATCATCAAGCTTTGACAATTTAATCCCCTTAAAAATATTACCGCTCAAATAAAAAAACAATGCTAATTGTAATTCTTGTTGCCAGGAAGCAATAAAAACAACAAACAAACAAACAAAAAATGCGAAAATCAAAATCACTGGATGGGAAGGGAAACAAGCAAGCAAACATCAATAAAATAATACGCCTCAAGTCCCCGTCCCCGTTATTAAGGTGCCCATCTGTAACTGAACTCTATACTAAAGCAGCATGTTCAGATATTTGTTGCAGGACAAGTACATTTCCCCCCCAAACTATGTTCAAGACCATTTCCACCTCCACTTTGAACCGTAACGAGAAGCGACGCAGCTCGCGGCGTCATTTCCATGGAAACCGCCTCAACACTGAACGCAGGTCATGTTCGTTCAGCTATCTTCTTCGTAGTATAGCTGGGGATTATTTATCAATAGCTTACTTCTAACTGTACACAAGACAAGTACGAAAAGTGGTAGTTACGTAAGGCCATTTTATTACTATGACAGAGAACAAGGACGTATGTGAAGCTGACTTACTAAGGCTTAATACGAATAAAACTAAAGGAAACCTGGGCAGCTTCTACAGCGGCGAGCTGGTGAGTCTAATTAATATGGACACAGCTGGCTTGTTGAATGTTTACCTAAGTGAAGAAACTCGCTAAAGTATTCACACCCCTTGAAATTGTTCGCCTTTCTTATATGACACAAAATACTTTTTAAGATTCCATGTGATATCGTGAAAAGGTGGCATTTCTGGCATTTATATATATGGGCAGTATTAATTTTCTTGCATCTTCAGATTTCCATTTGTAAGAAAGAAATAAAAACTTTAAGCCATTTGTTATTTTCCTTACACTTCATTAGTCTATCAGATGCAGTCCAAATAAGTTCAACTTAAAGTGGGATAATAAAAAAATCAATACTGAAGTCGTGCAGAGGTTTTCAACAGCAGATGAGTTTTTGTTAGAAATATCTGTCAAGTTGACTTTGAACCCAGTCAGATTTACAGATTGTGAAGAGAAGACAGCATGCGACTAAACAAGCTGACTATTTGATTCCAGGATGATATTCCACCTTCTCTGATCAGCTACTTTGAGACTTCAAAAAGCCGAGCAGCAGTCTGTGAGAAACTGATCCTGGATGAACTCCAAGGTATAGTTAGGAAGAAATTCATTAATGGTTTTTCGGGGGGGGGGGGCGGTTCGGAGGGGGGGGGATACTTACTGTAATGCTGTGGCAGACATGGTTTTTCCGTAAACCCTCATATTTAATATGTTTCAGATGAGGTATTACGATCCGGACAAGGCGGAAAAATCAGAAGCACTTATTCCTGATCAAATTATAATGTGCATTTTTTGATTCAGTTAATAATCTTGTGAACGATTAACACAATTGTCCACAAGAGGTCACCCATGTCCTTTTTTTATCTACCTTTACTGACGGCAGACTGTACAGAACCAGGAGGCCTAAAACGAAGATTGAATCTTTATCAGAGCATCCAGATATTATGGAAATGTACATATTAGATATAATATATATTTGAGTTGATGGGCTACAACCATTAATCTACATCATCTGCAGACAGACAACATTTTACAAAATTGGATACAGTGCAGTGCATTTCCTAGATGAACGTGTATATTCCCCATGTACAGAAGAGAATTAGGGCCAAAAAAAAAAGGTTTAACCTTTTTTCTCAGGATTCTGAGAAAAAAGTTATAATTTTCAACAACAAAAAAAGGATTAGTGTTAGAATGTTGTGAGTCAAGTTTATTTTATTCTCAGTGGCCGTAATCCTTTTCCATACTTATTACACAAAGCAAAACGTAAATAAGAATATCTATATACATTGATCCAGTTGATCATGGGAACAATATTTTACAAGCCAGATTACTGCTGTTTTGATTGTTGTCACGCCTGTTAGAAGCAAGAAATCCCACAAACAGAGCTTCTCTGACAGCAGGTAGACGGAAGCATCTCAGAAAGCAGCACTTCTACAGACATTCAAAAGCAGATGAGAAATAAAGGCATTGACAAAAGGAAAGGATTCCCTCTCCATTTCTTAGGTTTTGGTTTTGGGTGGCCATGTGGAAAAGTCATTCAATGCTGCTGAATTACAACAGTTGTGGACAGAAGACCAAGTTCCTCTTGTACAAGACTGTTGGTCAGTTATTGCAAATGATGGTTTGTGACACAGTCTTAGGGGGCAAGTTGGTTTGGTTTTCACCATTTAATCCCTGCATATGTAAAAAAACAACAACAAAACCCCCCCCTGATTTTACAGATTATGCAGAGATTTTTTATGATGTGATCTTTGATTTAAAACATTTGCTGTGATGAACTGGAACATGTACACGTGACAAAAAAAAAAAAGCACAAAGGGAATCTATTAAATTTATTTTTACAACACTGAACATTTAATGGACTTTTCACAGACAATAAAACAGAGACTGAGAAAGATTTTCCATTGAACGTCGGCGACCGTCGGCCAGAGCGGGAGAAACCTCACCAAGAGCAGCTGCAGGAAACAGAGCAAAGGCAGCAGAGAGAGATGGACTTCCAGGAAGAGCTGAGGAGGATCACAGAGGCTGAACAGGTAAGACACAGCGGACACGCTCAGCTTCAGTCTCATAAAGATGGATGTTAGTAACACTGCCAGTGTAGAAAATCTGTAACCTGATGCAGATTGTTGGTTTTTGACTTTGACATTAGCAAACGGATGTTTTGATTTTTTTTTTTAATAACGCCTGGTGTCCACAGTTTCAGCAAATGGAACTTGAGCTCAGGAAGAGAAACGCTCAGGAGAAACTTGAACAGGAGCTGCAGCTTCAGCAGGTACGTCTGCAGGACGCATATGCTGCTGTTATAAAGATTTTATTTGAAGGTTTTTTTATGTATACCATGATGCCAAAGAATGTAGAGTTTAATTCAACTAACCTAAACCTCACCATTCACTTTGCAAATTGAATAACCACTGTTTCTTTACCAGGAGCTCCTCTGTAACTTCAAAAAGCAAGTGGAGAAAGAGAGGATGATGATTGTAGAGGAGGAAAGAAGAAAATCGGAGGAGGAAGCGAAGATAAGGGAGAAGGAGGAGAGGAGAAAAAAGGAAGAGGAGGACCAAAGGAAAAGACGGGAGGAAAACCAAAGAGGCATAGAAGTAAGGCTTCAAAAAGAAAGAGAGAGGAGAGTGGCGGAAGAGACGAGGAAACAAGAGGAAGCTGAAAACAGAAAACGCAAACAGGACAAAAACACTGAGGAAGACAGAAGAAGGAGGGAAAATGAAGAAATGAGACGACTGGGAGCACAGGGACAGAGGAAAAAGAAGGAAGAGGAAACAAAAATAGAAGAGAAGAGATGTTTTATGGTAATTGGAAAGAAGATGATGATGGAGGATGAAGAGAGAAAAAGGGATCAGGTAACGCTTAAGGATGAACTGAACACAATACAAGAGAAGGATGATGAAGAAATGAGACTAGAGGAAGATTTAAGAATTAGTTCCCTTTATGACGTTGGGGTGAATCAAGAAGAAATGAGGAAGGAAGAGGAAGACGAAGAAGGAGACAACAGGAAGACTTTAGAGAATGAAATGCAACACAGAGAAAGTGAAGATAAGAGAAAGATGGATAACTGGAAGAGTCTTTGTTTAGAAAGTGAGCTCCTTTTAAGAAAGAAAGAGGAGACAGGAAGAGACAAAGAGATTGGACAGAGGTTAGAGACCGTTACACAGAGTGAAGGAGAGGAACAAAGAAACACAGAACATGAAACCAAAGTTCAGCAAGAAATGAAGGGAAGTAAAGAATATGAACGAGAGAAAAGAGAAGGAGAAGATTTGGAAAAAACAGAGGATGAAAAGAAGATACAGGAAGAGTTGAAGGATCCTGAGGAGAAAGATGACAACCTGATGAAAGACAATGGGAGAAAAAGTGAGGAAGTGGACAGAGCTGAAAAAGACCAACAGGTGAAAACAGCTGATGACGGAGGAGATGTAGATGCAAAAACAGATCTGCAGCCGATTAGTGGCAATAGTCTGGAAGAGAACAAAGGAGAAAATGACGTTTCAGAATCACAGAAGTCAGGCAGAACTGGTCAGCAGGCCTCCCCAATGCCTGATCCAACACCTAGTGAGGCCACAGCAAAACACAGCATCTATGAAGCCGCTCCGCTCCGTCACCCAGACGACAACATCTCAGACACCTCCGCATTACAAACTGTTGGCCAAATACATCCAGAGTCACAGGCTTCCGCCTCTTCCTGCTCTCTGCCCGCTTCCCTTCCTGAGCACACAGAGCTGAAAAGGTTGTCTTGGATGGAACACTGTGTGTCGTGGTCCGAATTGTCCCTCCAGAACAAGAGGAAGGAGAGGGGTTCCTCCCAGAGCCAGAGGACGACGAGGAGGGCAGATGGACTTAACGCTCTGGTCCCTCTTTGTCCACGCACCCTGCTTGAGTCCACAGGCACAAAGTCCCTGCAGGAGGTAACAGTGATGCTGACATCTAAAGCCAAATAGGACCAATTAATATCCAAGGGCATGTTTCAGGCTTTAGCAGATGTGCGCTGAAGTTTATGCTAGCTGAAGCCCTTAAATGTGTCATCCTCTCTGTCAGGTCACCACAGTGGCTTTAGAAGACCTGGCGCCCTGCAGCCTGTCTACCCTCGCCCAGTGTGACCGACTGCAGTCCCTCACCCTCAGACGCTGCGGCCTCCGGTCTTTGGAGAGCATCAGCCAGCTGCAGGAGCTCTGCTACATGGATTTAGGGGTGAGCGTAGACTCCAGTCATCAGAATACACACCAAACGAGTCAAGCGTTTTTTGTAGAAGCTGTGTTTGATCATTTGATATTGCAGGAAAATGAGATCTCCTTCTTGGACTTTGAAAACATGGGCAGTTTGAGAGTTCTCCGGCTCGCCCACAACAAGCTGACGTCCATCCATGGTTTAAACGGCGCTCATAGTTTGGATGTTCTCGACCTGTCTCACAACTCCATCACTCGCATTGGTGAGAACAAGAGAAACTTCCACAAGAGGGCAGGATTTCCCTTCTTTTACACTGCCCCGAAGAAGGGAATGTCAGGTTCTTTTTGCTCTTCCTGAGCTTCTGTCTACACAATTAGCTTTTAATTTTCTTTTTCCTAGCTGGTCTGGAGTCTATGAGGAGGCTGCAGAGGCTGTTAGTGGACCACAACCAGCTGATTAGTACCAAAGGCCTTAGGGATGTTTATACTCTCCACCACCTGGACTGCTCTCACAACCATCTGGCAAACGTTGAGGGTCTGGAGAACAGTGCTCTTCTCCACACTCTGGATCTAAGGTCTAACAGCCTTAGTGAGGTAAAAACAAGCCCTGGTGATCAAAATAAGTGATAAAAAAAATCTCAAGAGAAGGCACTTTTGAATAAAAATCTGCTTTTTTAAAATGTCAAGACTTTGAAGAAAAGACTTTTAACAAAGAGGAGGTCTGGAAAGAGTGGCCTCCTCTGACTTATAAACCCGTTCCTCGGGAATATGAGTAGTTTTTTGCTTGTGGGCCAAGTCCACAAGTTTGCTCAAGTCTTAGTCTTTTTTAACAATTGCAGGACCCTGAATGTTAAAATCAGTATTAGTCTTTAAAATGGATTCTAAAATGAAAGGGTAAACAAGAGTGTGTGCTCTTCTGTTTGTTCTGGTTTAGATTCTTGCTGCCGGGTTGTTGGACCAGCTGAAGTTGATAAAGGGCCTTTTTTACAGTAGAAGAGAGAAGTGGAAATAAATGCATAAATCAGCATCTAAAGTTCCTGTTTGAAACCAACCGTTTTAGTTTGGAAATAGTTCTTGACTGTTTTGGACAATTTTGTTTTAAATTATTTCAAGAGACACTGATTGTTAAAAAAAAAAACAATTAAATTTTGCTTGATGGCCAAGTCAAAGAGTCTGACCTGCTTGTTACTTCTTGTAGGTGCTGAGAAAATGTATTTTGAAAAACAGAAAGGAGCAGTACAGCTGAATGTTATCTGCATAAAACTGAATCTGAAGTTAATGATCTGGCCAATTAGGCGAGTATACATGAACATATGCTCCTCCAATTGGCCATATTATATACATATATAAAATAAGTGGTGTACAGCTCCACAGTTTTTTATAGTGTACACATTTAAGGGAAGGTACTATTTCCCTTTGACTAGACATGAAAACTGGGGATGGGAAGCTTTTTCATTAACATGTTTTTTCTCTGTAATTGAGGTTAAATCCAGGGCAGTTACAGGAAAGTAAAGTGCCAAAAATAAAGACCTAGCCTGCCTTTCAGCAGACTAACTGGGAGAGCCTCCTCAGTTGGAGCCTGTCCCGATGACAGTAACCACAGCAGGACTAAAGCAACTGACATTGATGGATGGGGTCGGCCAGTGGCTGCTGGACCAGCAGCAGCAGTGTAAAGTTAGTCTAACCTCGCAGTGTGGCTGGAGTGAACTGACAGCTTGTTTCTCTGTCAGCCCCCCAGCCTGAACAACCAGGTTCTCCTCAGAGAGCTGCTTCTGGACGATAACAACATCTCTTCCCTGCACGGCCTCGCTGGCTGCTGGCTTCCTCTGCTGCTGCATCTCTCTGTTGCACAAAACAGGTTCATGGTTTGTTTTCTTCATTTCTAACTCATATTTGTCCTGCTGGATCTCCTTTGTCGTACGTAATATCCACACTGGACACGAAGCCTTTAAAGATACATGCACTTATGGAAGGAATCTATTGTGAAATGACTGTAATTCTCTATGTTTTGTAGAATAACCCAGCTGCCCTCCATGACTGACTTTGTGTCTCTGAAAAATTTGGATCTGAGATTCAACTGCCTGTCAGGTAAAACCTTTTCCTGGGTAAACAGTGAGTGTGCTGTTTGTGTCATTTTTTAGTTTGGTTACTGTACTGATTCGGTTATTTAAATATGATGACATTGCAATCCTTGGTTGTTTTTCAAATATCTACTTATTAAGTTGTTCTGGTGTTCTTGATCAGAGTCGGGAAGTTTCCTTGAGGATCTTCTAAATATTCAGAATTGTGAATTCCCAAGATGTGTGTATGTAATGTTAACACTGTGTGTAAATTTAAATGTAAATGTCCGTGTTTTTCCTCCTCAGAGTTACAAAATGTGTGTGAGAATCTCGAGGGATGTGTGTTTCTACAGGAAGTTCACTTGACAGGGAATCCTCTTCAGCAGGAGACTGATTGGAAGTAAGCTGAAGTTTTAATAGATGGATAGAAAGAGATGTTTTTTTTATGTCTCAGTACGTCTCATAGTTCGTACTTTACAACATTAAACACACCAACCACTGCTGGTCTCTTAAGCTAAACTTATTGGCTCAATAGCTGTTTTTGCTGCGTACTGTGTCACATTTTTTTGCTCTCACATTTAAATGAATTCTTTGAGACAAAGTTCCAGCTTCATGTTCTCTGAAACACCAGTTGCCTTGAACGGCGTTCAAAGAGCGTGCCACCGAAAAGCCGATATTTGTCTATCAAATTCTTCTATTGGCTGATTTAGTGTAAACATTCCAGGAGAACATAGGCCTTCCTGTTCCCTTCCCAGGATTAAACATGTGATCCTGCCTACCCTATTAGATTACTGTGAGGTTCCCCACACACACACATCTGTGTGTACTGAAGCCCCACACCAAGTGTATATAATTCCCAAAACGTTGGTACAACAGACAGATGAATTATCTTTGATCATTAATTTGTTCATTCATTTACAGCTGGTAAATATTTTACAGATGTTTATAACAGTTGCAAGGAGTTGATTTAAAATAAATGTTTTTGTGTGTCCTGATGAGTGAAGGAAGCAGTCCAGTTTTAATTAGCTATGAAGAGTTACACTGATGTGCCAAAATGTTATGAATATTACTAATTAGAATATGTTTATTTTGGATACTTAGAATGTCTTCCAGTTCCAGTGTTAAATGTTCATTAGGCCTTTAGGTGCGTTTGATTGACCAGTCTGTTGTGGACTGCTGGTTTATAATGGTCCTTAGCAATTTGTTCACGTTAGCTGTAGCTCCTTAACAATGAGCAGACTAGCTATGTTTCCACTACAAATGTATGCAAAACTTTGTCAACATCACATGTGAATAAGTTTGGTCACACAATAAGTCATTAAAAAACATGCAGTGCCATCATCCTGAAACTACTTCCTGTTGTATTCTTGTGTGTTACAAAAAGTGTTTCCATCTCATTCCATCTGGTTTAATGTTTACTCGCATTAAACCAATTTGCATAAAAAGTTTTTTTTTTTTTGTTTTTTTTAAATCGGCATGTTTCTATTAAGGAAATACATTTTTTAAATGTCATATTGTGCAATTATATGGCCAATAGAATCATTTCTAACTAAATGCTGTATTTAATACCTTCAGATCATCTCACAACAAAATTTCTTTCATATACCTCCAACATATTTTTCTTCCACCGTTAGGCTTCCTGCTTCATAACAAAGACAATTTTGTCTCATTAAATATAATAAAATAACTTCCTGTCAGGTTTATTCAACCTTTTATGTAATTAACTCGCTACATGGCATGTTTCTCATTATGCTGTAATTTATCTCCTGCTCAGTGGCGCACTCCCTAAAAAGTTTTACATAGGGGTGGCAAAGCAAAAAAAAAAAAAAAAAAGTTATAAATTTATAAAAATACATAAAATAATCTTTAAAATGTTTTGATTCAGAAGAGAGAAGAAAGTCGTCAAACTGTTTACGGTGCAGTAAACGGACAAAATGATCATAAGAACTATTAACAACGAATAACAATAATAAAGTAAAAAGCACTTTTATATTATTTGACACATTATATATTTTAGGATTCATTTTAAAATTCTTATGTTTGTTTTTAAATCACTACATAATCTTGCCCCGGCTTACCTCTCTGAGCTTCTTCACCCATACATACCTTATTGGTCTCTCAGGTCCGCAGATCAGCTGCTTTTGGAGGTACCGAGATCCAGAAGGAAGCTCAGAGGGGACAGGGCTTTCTCTGCAGGTCAGAGAGGCCCCATCACTGTCCACTTTTAAAGCTCGTCTTAAAACCCATCTATTTTACTTGGCTTTCAACTCCGGCGGGATCTAGTTTTAAATTGCATGTTTTTGTTTTTAAACTGTTTTTATTTTATGTCTTTTTTATTGTTATGTTGTGTTTTGATGTACAGCACTTTGTATCAGCTGTGGTTGTTTTAAAGTGCTTTATAAATAAAGTTGGTATGGTATGAATAATTTAAAGCACTTCATGACAACTGAACAGCTGAACTCTGAACCTGGAGCGATCCAGTATTATTGACTGACTTAGATAGTCTTACGTCTAGTCCAAGACGTCTAGTTTCAAGTCTTTTGCGTGAAAGACTTGAAACTAGATTTGAATTTTAAAAAATGACATGAACATGTCAGTTGTCTCTCAAGTCCTGATCATTTCAAATAAATTGTACTTTAGTATTTGTAGGTTATATTTCAGTATTTCTCTCACCAGAGTAACCCTCAAACCTTTCCTTCTTAACACCTAACTTAAACTTTACATTAATGTTTTACTGAACTTTTCTTAACCTTACCTGCCATCTAAGATAGTAAACCTCAGTATTTCCTCTCCGAAACCTTCACCCATTCATCGCAAGCCAGTGATAACATTAGCTAAATTAAAGCAGCAAAAGGCAGGCACTAAGAATTACAAACCCTGTTGGCGGTCCAGGGTGCAGGAGATGTAGATGATGATGAAAACACTGATTAATCAGCAGCCCTTTAAGAAACTTTTGGAGGAAGTCTTCACTGAATGAAGTACGGTCTTGTTGCCCAAATGTGCTGGGGAAGAACCACAAAAGAACGAGAGCAAACTGCGATAGAACTTACAGTTCATTCCATATTTTTCTCACCAGTGTGAAACAGAGGTGTACATTTTTGATCAAATTACAATCCCTTACCCTAATGAGGTCATGAAACAACTCGAAAGGTCATATTTTGGGTTTGAGGCTTCGTTTGACGACAACGGCCCAGACTACATGCCCGCAGGGCTGGAATCTAATCCCTGTTTTTACGAAGAGAGAGACCCAGCAGACCTCATACACACTGGAACTTCCCTGACAGTAAACACACATCTCGTCTTCTGTGGTCTCATCTTTCTGTCAGAGTGGTGTGGGAGCGTTGCTAAAATAGTACATGCTCACTGTCTGTGCTTGAGCTTAAAATGTCAAGATCATAAAATCTCCTGCTGATCTACTCTACAGTTAGGCCTGTAATTATTTACACCCCTGGCAGATTTATGTTTTGATTTGCCTTTTACTTTTGCTAACATATTTCTGATGTCATGCTAACATTTAGAAATGGCCCGGCCAGAATCCTGACTTGAACCTGACAAATAATGTGCAGAGGAAGCTAAAGGTTAGTTCAGGGATTCCCAAACTTTTCCACGTCGTGGAAACCCCAAACAGCATTAGCTTCTGGGTTTGGGACCCCCTTTGCAAACTCACAGATAGTGCTACAAAATATATACAACACTGACTTTTTGAATGTTTGTTTTTTTCTTACTTTAATTCCCTGTTCAATAGTTGGTCATGAGTTCGTAAAGTTCCATTATGTAACTTTTATTAAACATTTTAAAAAAATATTTGTTAAAACTGTCACCGTGACATGACAGTGTATGAGACAGATAATCTGTAGAAAGATCGATGTCCTCCACCTTCTCCCTGAGCTGCTATTGCCATCTCCTGACCACAGACAACCAATCAGAGCCAGGAGGAGGGTCTTAGCGCTGCCAATCAACCTTGTGTACGCTCTGCTAAATGTGCTAATGGCGAAAAAGCAACTTACTGCTTCAGGAAACCCATTTATCTAGAGACCCATCAGCATTCTTGACAGGCTCTGCTGACGGGAAGAAGCTGTATCGTAGCAGAGAAGAAGGCGGGATTGTGAGCAGTTTTGTTTTTAGAGATGGCCTTCTTTTAAGACAGTAGACATCCACTTTACTCTCGGCTCCTCTCAGAGCAGCTGTGAGCGTCAGCAGCCTGCTAATCTGGATCAATGTTAAATAAGAACACCAACAAAGTCATCTACTGCAGGCAACTTACTGTATACTACTTACTGTATACTAAGCATGATGCACCATAAAATTCAACCACTGATGTCATTCAGGACATGTTGCTGTAGAGTACTGTCTCTGCTACATACAGCAGCAGTCTTCAGGCAGAGGCCTATTCAGATTCGTTGCAAAACTGACTGCTGCCAGAGGTCTTTCCTGCCTACAGCATCACCATCCATAGCAACTTTTTTGAAAATACTTGGATGGCATGAGTTACGATAACATTTATTTGCCCTTTGGGATAAACTCATCTACACGCCTAACATGTAGATCAAGTATTTTGTCATCCGTTACTGAGAGACGAGGGAAGACGTAAAGATGTGCGGTGCTGTTGATAATCATTTTGGCAAGAGCTCAAGTCCTGATGCAATAAAATATTTTAGTGCATTTTTTTGCAGGTTTTATTGTTGCTATTCCCCGGTGTCCTGCAGCGTTCCCAGCTCTGTATTTTCCCACTGATCACTGACCACATTTGGTCAGTTTTTAGTTGCTTTGAGCTCTGAGTCTACTTCTGGGGCAGATTCTAGAGATTTCTGTTCTGCCTGCACATCCTTAGCCTCAGGCTACAGTTACCTCTTTCACAGAGCCTCAGTCCTCCCTCTAGTCTAAGGACAATGTAATTTATATATAATTTTTTCAAATCTGGAATTAGAAAAGTGTATAAAACTAAGCTTACTCTTGTTTGTGAGGGAGCAATTGTATACAAAAGATTTTTCAGATGTTTGACTCTGCCTGCCTCTTTTCTCTGAGGTTCACTAGTAGTTGCTTTTCCATTAACCATTCTGAACATACATTTGCTAAATGGAAACACGCCTTTTCAATTAATTTTTTTCAATAAAACTTTTTGGCTCTTGCATGAGGTGTTTTTTCAGCCGTATCAAAATTAGTGTTATTTTGCAAAACTGCAATGGAAACACTGTTTTTGCATCACACGAGTCACATGATCAACAAATAGATGTTACGACTGGCAGAAAAGACAAAGAAGATGACAAAAAGTGGTTGGAGGATCACAGTGCGGAATGTTTTTCGCGTGAACCAACTTAATCAGGTGCAATTTTAATTGCGTTTATTATTTAATGGAAATACCACAATTGCGAAAAATGTAGTTTTTTTTTTACATTAGTGGAATATCGTAAAAGTTTTTCACACACTTGTAATGGAAGCGCAGCTTCTTATACTTTTCACTCACATGATTTGGTGCTTCTTTTATCCCTTTTGTTGCTGCCACTTGACCAGGACTCCCTTGAAAAACAGAACGTTCTTTTTTCTTAGTCAAACAAATATAAAAATAATATTAAAAATCTTCCTGATGAACGTGGAAGCTGAAAGCAGCTTGAAAGCAGAGTAAAGCTGACATGTTTTGTTTTTCTGTCAGGTTCAGATTGCAGAAAGCAGTGGCTGGCCTGAAGACCCCGGACGGCCAGCAGACACCCTCCTCTCTCAGCTTGGCCACCGACAGCTTCCTCATGCTCTGTCAGCTGCAGCTTCAGCAGACTCAGGATTTACAACAGCGACTCAGCACGGAGCTCAGGTAAGAGCAGATGAGACCGCTTGACACAAAGTTGACACAGTCCATGTGATGCTACAACCCATTTCCCATCAGTTATCATTTTGCTGTTTTTGATGCAGAGTTTTAGCTAAACAATTCATTAAGTAAAATAGAAATTGCTTGTTTGTTTTTTTATAGTGCTGGATTGTCAGAATACAGCTGGAAGCTGTTTATAGGAATGAAGTTTTGGTTAAAAAGAAAGTACACCCTAAATGTATTCAAGGCCTTCTTTGATTTATGAAGAATTTGACCTCAGGACTTTGTAAGATGCAAAGTTGGGTCTGAATAAACCACGAGACTTCTACAACAATGTCCTTTTTTATTAGTGATGTACTTTGGTGTACATCACCTCTACACCAAAGTAGAGGTTATGTTTTGTCCGTGTTTTAAGGACTACCTGCTCATTAAAGTTGTATTATTGAAAGGGTGTTCCAGTTCAGTCCCAGTCCCAAATCCAGCATATACTTTTCTTTACCAGCCAGAACATTTAGTTTGACTAGTCATATGCAGATCGAATTAAAGTGGAAAAAAAGATCAAATAACAAAAGATAATACACAACAGTTGTCTTGTCTGTTGATAGGCATTTTCATGCCACTTTGTTTTATCTTGAGCCGATCAACCCGCCTGACATCAAGCAGCGAGGAATGCTTCCTCTCTCCTTGTTATGTCTGATACACAAGGCGCGGTGAGCCTAAAGACAACGTCCATCTATTTTCACAAGTCCTTCAGTGTCGAAGCCCCTTGCGCTATGAGGACCACCAGCGCTTAAAGCGGCGGTCAGCTTTCTGCTTATCTTCCTGACCTCTCCGAATTATGTCGCTCAAAAGATGAAACGTGGCAGCGACCACTGGAACGGGTCACGCTAAGGACTCCTATGGCTCGGGGGGGCAGTGTGGTTCTCCCCCCACAGATCCACCCCTCACTGGGTACCCTCTACCCCTCTGGCCTCTGAACAATGAGCCATTTAAGGGGGCTTTGCATGAGCCGACACAGCCATTTAACCCCTGACCTGACCTTGTGTCAGACTGAAGCTTAGGGGAGGTGAGAGCGGTGCCACACGCCAGCTCAATGGTGACTGTAAGGTATGAAGCTGTGGTACATCTTTGATTGAGTTGAATAGAGCTTGTGTTACGATGTTGAGTTTGTAATAATAATAGTTTCAGCAGTGCTAAATTTTTTTGTAATTCACAAACAACATAGTATGGATCAAAATGTGAGAGTTCTTGTTTGCAGGGATTTATTTCAAAGTTCAAGCTTGGAACAGTTACCTTAACTGAAAGATATATATATATATATATATATATATATATATATATTTTTTTTTTTTTTTTTTTTGTTTTTTTTTTTTGTTTTTTTTTTTGCTACTTCTTGGGTGCCCCACCCCTTTTTCATGCCACCCTGAGCAACTGCAATATATAGCCCATATCAAAAACCACCACTGTATGGGACAGTAAAAAATGTTTTTCTGTCTCAAACCAAACTTGTCTGAATAGTCTCTGTTTTCCAAGATTTATATTCAGGAAAATTTAAAGGAATTTGTTTTGTTGTAAATGTTCATTTGGAAACGGCCCTTTCCATTCATTTTTTTAACTTGTATGATGGGACAACAGTTGCTTGTCCTCATTCAGCCGAGCGACTGACAGAATTTGTGCTTGTAAAACTTGGAGCTCGTACACGTAGACGCAACACAAGAAAGTTGAAAATTGTTCAACTGTTGTTGCTGTTTGCTCTCGTGGAAAACTTCCACCTTTCTCAGACATTTGTCCCTCCCAGTGTGCCATTAAGCGCTGCCGGGAACTTGGTAACTGTCCACTGGAGAGAGGCTTTTAGGTCAACAAAGGAAGTGCGATTAATCTGCGTTTTGTAATAATGCGTTAAAATTTTCAGATACATTTCAAGCTCTCTCTGGTTTTGTAGCATGGCAACACATAGCAAAGTGGTATGAATAATGTTGCAAGGCGCTGTCAGGTGAAAGGATTTCAATATACCTGCAAGGTAAAGAACTGGATATTTTTTGTATACAGCTCTGGAAAAAAATAAAGCCTATTGAAAACTTCCTGGTTATTCCACCAAATATTAATATCTGAACTCTTCCTGAGTTAAAACATTAGTATTGTTGTTTCTAGATAAATGTGAACTTGTTTTCTTTGCATTACTTGAGGTCTGAAAGTGCTGCATTTTTTATTGTTTTATTTCGACCATTTCTCATTTTCTGCAAATAAATACTACAATTTTGCTTGGATTTTCAGAGACATGTTGTCAGCAGTTCATAGAATAAAAGAACAATATTCATTTTACTCAAACATATACCTATAGTATAAAAAGTAAAATCAGAGAAACTCATTTTCCAGTGGTCTCTTAATTTTTTCCAGAGCTGTACATACATGCTACATGTATCAGTATTCTGCTTTCTTGCTATCCATGTTGTGTGTCTCCTATGGTGACCTTGGAGTGAACCAACAGGTACAAGGAAGAAGGCTCATTGGGGTCACAGTCTTCCACGACCCCCTGACTCTGTTCTCGCTTGTCCAACTGGGAGTGAAGAGCCGGACCTTTGTAGAGAAGGAGCTATCCGCCTTAATACCAACGACCTTCCAGACAGAGAGTGTGTCTGCCGCCTCGGGGTTGAATTCAGGGGAGGGGAGTGGAGCAACAGAGCAAAGCATTGCTAATAGATTCATTACATTTCCATTGAGGAGGCTTTGTAGAAGGTTAATCCTCTTAATGAAAGAAACATTCTCAACCGGAACTCATGCAGAGCAGGCAGGCAAGTCTTTTGTCTTCTCTGAAATACACCCACACTTACCTGTGAGTGTGATCACACATTTAACCTCACATTACTGGCGGAAGAAGCTTTTTAAAGAGTGATTTACACATCACTACAATGCTACAAACATGTAATAAAGTCTTTACTGGATTTATTCTGTATCAGAAATTTTTTATTTGGGTCTAAAATAAGCATGGTGGATTCCAACATTCAGTACACTGAAGTGAGTGGCTCTTCACTAGCACAGAATGAGTGTCTGAATAATGTAGTACATTATTGTTAGGTCATATGATGGTACGGTGATAGGGTGGCAGATTGAGGACCAAAATGGCAACATTTGTTACATTTTCAGCTAATGTTGTTCTTTTTCTTACTGCACTCAGTCAAATGATCCAAACTAATTGAAAAAACAGTTCCCATCCTTGCCTGTGGTGGCGCTATACCAAGAACTACTGAATGAAATGATATGAAAACCTCTGAAGAAGACACTTTATAAAAACATAAACAAAAATGGAGTGGCGTCAGATTTTAGCAGTTGCAGGGTTTCTCTTTTGTCTTTGGAAAAGTCCACGAGCCATTTCTCCCTCTAGTGCTAGACTCACACGTTTGTTTTGGTTCTATCGACCCAGAATGCCTTGCGCTATAATCCGCTTCCTGCTTCTGGAGTGGTCTCTGGTACACCTGCATCCACTAAATCATGCTAATTCAAAATAGTGAAGGACTGCTTTAAATGCAATAAAAGGCAGGTAAGGTTATGTTTTTACACTTTGAAAAATGACGTGAGCAATAAGATTTACTAAAATGTCTAAGTGAAATTCAGAGGGTTTTTCTTAGATGCTAAAATAAACATACCCTAGTATACGTTTTTAAATGTTTTCCTTTGTTTGTGTTTGTTTTTTTGTTTTTTTTTACAGAAATGCTTCATCTTCCCTGGATGCTATGAAAAGCTGCTGCCATCACTTTACTCAGGCTTTGCAACTAGCTGAGGACCAGAGATTCGCTCATGAATACGGTGGCATCATTGTGTCTGCAGGCCAAGCAAAGCCCGAGAAACCCCCAGACATGGACGGTAGAAGTCAGGGAAAGCTAGCAGATTCCTTGAAAACCGAGTCTTCTGCCATACGACCTCCTGACAACCTGAGCAGAAATCAGCCCGGACGTTCTGAGGACACGCCAGATGAAAAGAGCCCACAGGATACATTTGGAAGTGTTACAACAGGTCAGAGGTCGACAGCGGAGTCAAATGTTGCCAGAGGTTTTGTTGACTTTCTCCCTTCAAATGGAGAAAGAGCCTCCACCAGTTTGGACATGGGACCAGATGACCTCGACAGTAAAAAGTAATTTACCTAATGTTTACATCTGTTTAAGGAAGTTCTACCCAGTTTACCAAAATCCATTTGATGTAAAGCTGCAGGATATAACATTTATAAAAAGAAAAAGTTTTTTACATATATGTTAATATGTAACAAATATGTCACTATATTGTTACACCATAATACAAGGCAGGTAATCTGAGCTATTACTTCCATCTTAAGAAAAGCAACTGGTCATGGTCAGAAACAACCAATCAGAGCCAGGAGAATGGCCTTAGTGCTCTCAATCAATTTTGGGTATGTGCTGCTAAGTGTGCTAAGGAATAACAGCGTATCCACTGTCATTGCTAACTAGCTTTAGCATTCATGTCAGAATGTGCTGACTGGGAGAAGCTGTATCATAGCAGAGAGAAAGGGAGAGGTGGTGAGCAGCGGGTATGAGTGTGATTGGTGGCACTAAGACCCTCCCCCTGCTCTGATTAGTTGTTTCTGTGTGTTTGCCTTTAGCAGAAATACACAGATTATCTGTCTCATCTGATTCTGTCACATCATAGTAACAGTTTAACAAATATGTAAAAAACATCTTTTTTTTTTTTACAGAAGTTACATACCCCAAATGTAAAAAAGTGAAAGAATCAGGACTTCATATAAGCTCTTTATGAAGAAATCTTCTTATACCAATATCTGTTCTCATTTTTTAAATGACTTAGAAGAGCCTGTTTCTAACAGTTAATCTTAATCATTTTGTCAGAAATAACTCCAGTGAGGTGCTTCCTGTAGCCATCAGTGTGAGGAAGTGTTGCTCCTCTCCTCACTTTCAGGAATGTTTCAAATGTTTGAGGAGTTTCTTGCATGCGCATCCTGTTTCAAGACAACATGACATCTTCATGAAAATCAAGATCTGGGCTTTGACTCAGCCTACAATGTTCAGTTTCTTCATTCTCAGCCAGTCCTTGGTGAATATACGCTCCAGCTCAAAGTTTTTTGAGACATCTTGAAATTCCTTACCAGTCATACGCTGCTACAATCTCCTCTCTAAAGCCTTAAGAAAACTCGTTCAGTTTTACCATGATGAAACTGAGAGAGTTTTCCATCAGTCTTGCCATTCTTACATTGACAGCCAAGAGCAGACCAAAAGTCTGAGGGCAAAACTCCATCAAAAATAATGAGTAACCATGTTCTTATTATGTGTTCCTCATCTGAATTCCAATATATAATTTCTGCTACGTTGAGTGGAAAATTAAAATGGGTATTTATCCAAACTTGAAAAGAAATATATAAATTATAAATATATATATTTTAAAGGGTAACTGTTAAACAAAATGTACTTTTTGATCATGTTTGTACTTCAGTTTGGGTCTCTGTTGCTTTTAGAAACAATCCAAGAGCTAAAGATATGTATCCAGCCATTTTGTGGCAATAAGTCAACGTACTTTGGTGTCTGGAAATCGAGCTGTTTCAAAAACCTCCCGATTATGACATCACAACCAGTCAGCTGGCTTTGTTGCTGCAAAGCACTCGTCTTTATTATTAGTAGATTTTAAATATTTTTTTTTGAAATGAAATGAAATGAAATTTTATTCGAACATGATACAAATATAAAAATAAAATAGTGCACAGTAACAAGAAGTGCATAAGAAAGAAGAGAAAATACAGATTTTTTTGTTTCAGTTAACATATCATGCTCAAAATGGGGTAGGAAGAAGTGAGAACTTATAAACTCCTACCCCCTAAACACTTGAAACTTTAGAGTCCTACTGTCATTAAAAAAATCACAATCAAAGTGGCAGTCAGAAGTAACAGTTACTAATATTTACCTATACATTTTCCCATTTTATGCTGGTTTGTCTTTCTAAACCCTTACACCAAGTTATCTGCAATACACACCTTATTGCTTTCTGTCACCCATATGTGTATCTATTGAAAATTACCTCTTTGTACTTTCTTTTGAATTGTGTTAAACTATTGCTTTGTTTTAAATCTTCATGTAACTTGTTCCATAACTTTACACCTTTAATTGAAATACAGAAGCTTTTTCTTGTTGTTCTAAAATTGCGGATCTTGAAGTTTGAGTGACCCCTTAAGTTATACCCCCCTTCTCTTTCAGAAAACGTGCTCTGTATGTGCTCAGGTAACAACTTTTTAGATACTTTGAACATAAACTGAGCCATTTTAAATTCTACAAGCTCGTCAAATTTGAGAATTCTGGATTTTATGAAGAGTGGGTTTGTATGCTCATAATAACCGACATTATGGATGATTCTAATGGCTCGTTTCTGTAGGACGGTTACCGGATGTAAAGAGCTCTTGTAATTAACTCCCCACACTTCACAGCAATATGATAGATATGGTAAAATCAGAGAGTTATATAGAATATGAAGTGATTTAGCATTCAATACATGTCTAGCTCTAGCCAATATGGATATACTTCTACTGAGTTTACTCTGTAAATGTTTAATATGAGGTTTCCAACTGATTTTGTCATCTATTATTAGACCGAGGAACTTATTAGCAAAAACCCTTTGTAGAGTTACGTCCTCTATTTGAACTTGGATTTCAGTATTTTTATAACAGTTCCCAAAGACCATGATTTTCGTCTTGTCCAAATTTAGGGATAATTTGTTATGGTCAAACCATATCTTTAACTTACTAATCTCTGAAGTGACTGTTGAGAGAAGATGCTCTAAATTGTCGCCAGAGGCTAGAATATTTGTGTCATCAGCGAATAAGATAAATTTTAATACATTGGACACTTTACTGATATCATTTATATAAAGATTAAATAAAACTGGTCCCAATACTGATCCTTGTGGTACTCCACAGACAGTCTCCTGCCAATCAGATTCCACATCTCCCAATTTCACAAATTGTTTCCGGCTCTTTAAATAACTCCTCATCCAGTCAGAAACTACTCCCCTAATTCCATAGCGTTCTAATTTTTTAAGTAAGATTTCATGATTTATTGTATCAAAAGCTTTCTTTAGATCTATAAATATCCCTACTGCCAGTTTCTTACTATCTGTTGCGTTGGTTATTTCTTCTATTAAGTCAGTTACAGCCAGCGATGTTGACCGGTTTGCTCTGAATCCATATTGACTGCTAATAAGTAGCGAATGTTTTTCTATGAATTGTTCCAGTCTTTTCTTAAAGAGTTTTTCCAGGATTTTAGAAAATTGTGGGAGAAGAGAGACAGGCCTGTAGTTAGTGAAGAGGTGTTTGTTGCCAGTTTTATACATTGGTTTGACCTTAGCTATTTTCATTTTGTTGGGAAATAATCCTGTTTGAAATGATAAATTGCAAATATAAGTTAGTGGTTTAGAGATTCCTTTAATTACTATTTTAATAGTTTTCATGTCCAGATCATCACAGTCAGTGGAAGTCTTATTTTTACAGTTATTCACAATGTTTATGATTTCTTCTTCTAGTACAGGGTTGAGATATAAGGAGCTGGGATTATTCTCAATTAGATATTGCTGAGTTGCAGTTTTTGTAGTCGGTATTTTTTCTGCTAATTGAGGTCCTATATTAACAAAAAATCTATTGAAATTATTGACGACACTTTTCAAATCAGTAATATTCTGTTCATTATCTATAAAATAGTCTGGATAGTTGTTATTGTTAGATTTTCTAATAACTCTATTTAAAATATTCCATGTTTCCTTAATGTTGTTTTTATTCCTATCCAGTAATTTATGATAATAGTCCTTTTTACATGTTTTTATAATATTAGTTAACTTATTTTTATATTTCTTATATTTGTTTTCTGATTCAGACGTTCTATGTTTTAGAAATTCTCTATAAAGTTTGTTTTTCTTTTTACATGCCTTTTGTATTCCTTTTGTGATCCACTGTTCATTTTTTTGATTGCTTTTCCTGTTATATTGTTTGATTGGGCAGTGCTTGTTATATAATATTTTAAATGTTTTTAAAAATTCTTCATATGCTAAATTCACATCATTCATTTTATATATTAATCTCCAATCGTAGGCCAACAACTCAGCTTGTAGAGCTTTTAGTGTCTCTTCAGACGTAACCCGTCTGTAATGCGTCTCTATTTTTTGATCGTCTGTTTTGCACTTACAGTCGTAGACTATGAACACTGGTAAGTGATCAGTTATGTCATTCATTAATATTCCACTAGTTAAATTATTTTCCAGCACATTTGTAAAAATATTATCAATTAAGGTAGCGCAGTGCGATGTAATGCGACTGGGCCTGGTGATTTTAGGATACAGGCTTAAACTGAACATGGTGTTAATAAATTCTTCAGTCATTCTATGTTTATTTGGATTGAGAAGGTCAATATTGAAATCCCCACAGAAAAATGTTATTTTTTGATTAATTGTTATAAATTTTTCTTCTATCCAGTTGTTGAGTACTTCAATGTTTGATCCAGGGGCTCTATAAATGCAACTCACTAAGACATTTTTCCTTTTTTCCACGAGTATTTCTATAGTCACACATTCAAACATGTTGTCCATCACAGTTGACATTGTTTCGATCAACTTATAATTAATCTTCTTGTCAACATATAAAGCTACTCCCCCTCCATTTTTGTTTTCTCTGTTCTTACAAACCATTTCATAACCATTTATTTCAAAATCTATGCCCTTATCACTATTGAGCCAAGTTTCTGATAAGGCAATAACATTGAAGGTCTGTGAAAGTTGTTGGAGGTATTGTTTGATGCTGTCAAAATTTGCATAAAGGCTTCTGCTATTAAAGTGAATTATTGACAGCTTTTGTTCTGTTTTAATGCTGTTGTTGAACTGATCATCGCTGTAATAGTGACAACTATCATTGCTGACATTGTAGAAGTTGTTATCAGGATCAATGTCAGTTTCAATATCTTGCTGATGATAGTTTCTGTGTTGGAATACTGGTAGCTCTATATCCTCATAGGCCATGATCTGTTTCATGTTTCTCTTTCAGAAGTGAACGTCAGCTATGTCTGGCTGTCTGTCATACATTGTTGGATAATTTAGGGGTACTAGTACGTGGATGGGTGATCAACTTATCATAACGTAGGTAAGCGATGTCCCCTCTTTGACGCGCTGCTTTTAAGTCCGGCATTAGTTCCGCCCTCCTTTTCCTTACTGCATCCGTGAAGTCTTCGTTAATGAAAATCTTAGATCCCTTAAGTGCCTTGGTGCTCTGCAGAATAGTTGATCTGTCCTTGTATCGTAAAAATTTGACAACAATGGGCCTGGGTCTGTCTCCTCTATGTTTACCGGTGCGGTGAGCTCTCTCAATATCAACCTTATGTTGAAAGTTTAGTTTTTCATTTAAAATAGTTTTCACTTTCTCCTCAGTCTCAGCCCAAGTCTCATTTGGTGATTCAGTAATTCCATCAAAAACCAGATTGTTTCTCCTTGATTGCCCCTCAAGGTACTCCATTTTATCAGTGATAGTCATCATACCCTCACATACTTTAAATATGTCTGACTGCACCGTGTCACTTCGGTTCTTGTGCTTAGCACTTTCTACTTTAATGTCGTCAATATCTTTCTGTGTAAATTGCAGGCTGGTTTTAATGTCCTGTAGTTCTCGTGTCATTGCGTCCATTCTGGTGTTAGTAGTGTCCACAATGATTTTAACAAAACCCTTAAAATTGTCCTGTTGTTGTTGGAGTAACTCCATATACATTTGCTTTTGCTGGCTCAGCAACTCTTTGACTTGCGTGAGTGATACATAGTCCTCATCTTGTCTCCCGTCGGTCTTGGATCCTTTTGGAGGCATTATTTCGCTTCTTTTTGCCTGTCGCTTCCTTAAGGCTCCTACTCAGCAGTTGGAGGCCACTGCACTGTCTCTCTCGGCTTGCTGTCAATCCAACGTATCGTTTTCCACTGGTTTTGTCCTCTGTTAGGTCGGTTAACTGCCGGACGTTGGCCTCGTCCCGGTTAGCAGCCGCGATGTTAGCAAGCTAGCCGCAGCAAGCTAGCCGCACTGTCGCTCTGTGAACACAGACACCCTGGGCCAGACGCGTTGTCCAAGCACAGCCGATCTCTCGCTGTTCAGCTGACTGTGGTGGATAGCGGTACTTACGGACAAGGCAGAGTTTTACCTCTGCCTGCTGTCAATCCAACGCGTCGTTTTCCACTGGTTGTTTTCTCGGTTAGGTCGGTTAGCTGCCGGGCGTTGGCCTCGTCCCGGTTAGCAGCCGCGATGTTAGCAAGCTAGCCGCAGCAAGCTAGCCGCACTGTCGCTCTGTGAACACAGACACCCTGGGCCAGACGCGTTGTCCAAGCACAGCCGATCTCTCGCTGTTCAGCTGACTGTGGTGGATAGCGGTACTTACGGACAAGGACAATATTTATGGTCGCATCAATTGCACATCAATCCGCTGCTATTTTGGTGTGTATAAAGTAGAAATATTGAGTTGGGGGGGCGTGACCAGCAACACTCATTCTGAAAGAAGCTCAAAATAAGAACTTATAATGAAATCTCATGATCTGAGAATGATTTTGTGTAAAAAAACAAAAAAACGTTGAACATATTTTGTGTAGCCCATAGACCCACCCTAACATTTTTAAATGGAATCACAATGGGGCCCCTTTGAAATACTGAAATATATTTCCCTGTGTTTTTGCTGTTTGTCATCTACATGACTTACTTTCATGACATTTCAGTGTCGCTAAAGTCTAACTTAAATATCCATATGTTCAAAAATGTGAATAAAACCACACAAGCTGCTGCGGGGTGTTTGAATTTTTTCACATGACCATATGTGATTTACTTTAATGGTGCAAAACTGAACACAGCTGGAACAAAGCAAACATGTCACATTTTATCTCATTTGCTTATAGCAGCTGAACCTTTTTATTAGTTTCTGCTGAAGGCCATTTGTCATCATTGGAGCCTCTTCTAGTTGATTTACAGTGAGAGATGTTGAAGATCTCCTTAATTTTAACACACCACCTTATCATTAACACTCTGCTATCTTTGCGAGAGTAATAGATCTTTGGTATGAGCCCTGGCTCAGGACAAGCCTAATCTCTCATGAGTTCTTCACTCCATATTTCTGCTTCAAACCAAAAGAAAAATCAGTTTTGAAAGGTGGCCAGTGTGATGTTACTTACCTTGTGTGTTTGTATTGTCATTTGAGCAGTGTGGCCACTGTGCTTCAGAGGATGCAGAGGACATCCGGGGAGAAATGTGGACATGCTGAAGCCTCGGATATTAGAGGAGAAGCAGAAAAGCCATTGTCTGAGCTTTCCGTTAATAACATGAAAGCCGCTTGTGAAAACCACGCAGCAACTGTTATACAGGTAAAACCTTCCTGGCCAAGAGTCAAAATGTAGTTTCACTGAATCACTTTTAAGCTTTAGGACCACAAAGCAAATGTTTGTCCCCCTGAAGATTTTGTGATGTCAGCCTCATTTGAGAAAGTGAGTAGTTCTTAAAAGTATTCTTGCTTCTTGCACTCTATATTTGCACTCAAACTTCAATTGAGTTAAGTGAAACCGTCGACGAATAGCTAAAACATTAACCATCATTCATCTCCTTGGCAACTACCAGGACGTGGTGATGTCACCACCGTTCACAAGCCTCAACAGTTTCAACAGTTTCCTAAGGTAGCACCGACTGATAGACATAGCTATCTAGACGCAGTAAGGTAGGAAGATCTGACAGAGCAGAGCAGATCATCAGGACACCAGCAGAACGTTCTTTATGTACCCAACTACTGACTTGTTCCTTCATCTCTGGCCTTCTCGATTTCAGTCCATGTTTAGCTTTTCTCATGTTTAGTCCTTGGTTCATATCTGCCAGTATGAATCAATTGTTAATGTGTCACGAGGAGGGAAAAATAACATCCATAAGTCCCACAATTCCATCCATCTTCCCAAAAGTTCTGTCCCTGCCGAAACAAACCTCCACAAAGCATGACGCTTTCTGCGCAACGTCAGTGTTGGCCCTTTCTGTGCAGATAGCCCCATATTCCACCTGCTAGCTACATTTCTTAACATTTCTTCATTAGGACTAGATATTGATCTAGATGTTGATATTGATTGGTATTTGTTGTGGATCTCTGTAGAGTTACTTCATCCTTCTTGGCTCCTCTCCTCGCTCTGCCTGTAGGTCTACGTGGATGATGGGTTAGCAGATGTGCCATAATTTCAGATGACAGATCGCACAGTGCTCTGACACAGCTCGATATTGTGTTTTATAATGCATCTAGTTAAAACGTCTCCATATCTTTATGTCCGCCCTCGGTCTTCGTTGGTCAGCTTTTAATTAAAACAGTGACAGCAATGACTGATTTTCCTTCTGCTTTGTGTTTGTCCACTACATAAAACTCCAAGACAACACACTTTGAGTTCAATAAGTTTGTGGATATCCAAGGGACGCGAGCACTTTTGCGAGGCAATATATTTTCAATCAAACTCAACCAACCTGCAAAGCCTCTGAAACGTTTTAGGAGTGTATAAAGAGACCTGTGGATTTGTAAATAATGGCCGGCTCTGAAGCCACTTTCACACTTTGGATTTATGAATCTATACGTACACATCCTCGATCATCAATCTGCTGGCCCCCAGTGTGTTTGGGACGTTTACTTGGCTAATCCTCTTCACTTAGCCGAGCGCTGCCGACCTGAAAAACATGCTACTCGCCACCTCTCTGATATCCTCTCTCAGCACAAGAAGTGTTTGATGAGTCCTTTAGGATTCTCCAGAGGAGAAAGCGGGGGTAGGAGAGGTAAAGGAACAGTATTTAGGGGTGTGTGTGTGTTGGATGGGTACGGAGTGATTAATCAGATTCCAGCGACGTGCGGTAGTAAGAGCTCTAGAATTCCTGCGAGGTTCGGCTTAAAGCGAAGCGTGCCCCCCCCGCCCCCTCTCCCACCACCCCTGCCTCCCCATCTCCGTTGGGAATTGGAGGATTTAGGGGAGCGCTGGAGCTCCATTTGTTTCAGAGCAACATGGAGTCATGCAGAGTTCAGAAAGCAGAACGTTCAGCAATTAAAATAGGGTCTAACATGTTTTATCTCTCTAATGGGATAACATGCAGTATTTACGTTTGGGGCCGTGATTCATAGACGGTGTTCAGACTTTTTTTTTTTCCTTTCTGCATGTACCTCTAGGCATTTTGGAGGGGCTGTGCTCTGAGGAGGAGGCTTGCATCCGCCCTCACTGCCTTTACGTGCCCAGACACAGGAGAGGACGACACCTTCGAGGAGCTGGACGTAGAGGAATTTGTCGTCGATGAGGTACGCAAGTTTGTGTTTACCTCTGACCTGTACATAGACTATGAACCGTGCTTAAGAATTCAGGTCTGACGACTGGTCAAAAACCCAGCCACATTTACACCATAAGGTACACTGGTTAATTGCCCCCGATTTTGTTACATTTTGGAGATCGGTGACTGGCCGATACTAAGGTTCAGATTTTTCCCAATATATATTCGTCAGTCCAACAAATGATGATATATTTGTGCAGGTAACGTTTTGGACTTTTATTTTTTGGGATGAAAGAATGTAAACATGCATCCACTGATTTGCCAATTTAGAACACAAATGTCTGTCCAAAAATGTAGGAACAAGTTGCCAAAAAATACAAAGTTGCATATTTACGATTATTTGGGCTTTAAACGGGATGAAGAGGTAAACCAGAGGCTGCCACAAGGGACTCAAACCATCTGGTTGATTACGTTACGCAGTCACCATGTGCTGCAGCTCCGTCAACAAGCTGAAATACGAAATTTGGTTAAATATGAAAACGACAGCCCAGAAGGACACAGTGAGGCTTGGTTGGAGTTCTCTCAAAGCGAAATGCATAAGAAACGTTTCCCATTGATGTCACAAATGGCAGGAAAATATACATACAATTTTTTGCATGTCACTCCACTATTTAGAACTCAACAATTTTGTCACTGTTTAGCGACTTTTCAGACAAAAAAAAATCGGAATCAGCAGGTCAGGCTTTCTAAAGAACAGTGATCAGTTAGAAAATCGCAATCGGTGCGCCCTTAGCGTACATGTAACTTTGAGGTGTATTTTGAACTTGTGTAGATAAGAAAAAAAATCTGCATTAAATTCAAGTGCAAGCTTTCAAATGGAGTTAAATATTTATTTTCTCTATTGATTCACCAGCTTTCCTCTTTGGGAAAAACCTGATTATAAGTTCCAAATGAATAGAACCCACACTACAGATAGGCAAGTTATGTTTAGTGCTATGTACTGCATTATGCATATATATTTGTTTACCATTTTCTGCTCAAAGTCAGCACTGGAGGAACTCTGGACAATGACCTTCTCTGAGGATTCCCCTCCTATGCATCAACCTGTGACAGAGCAACACTTACCTCCACAGGTAAACTCCTGTAGTTTTCTCAAATCCACTTTAATTGTGAAAATGGCCAGTTGTGGTTTGCAGCCAACTGGTAGGTAAAAACAGTGATTTATCAGCCTATATTATCTGTCAATGAAAATTTAAAAGCCACTTTCTTAGACCTGTTCCTTTTACATCTTACTTAACCCACACTACCTCCCTCCCTCCCTCCTTTTCCTCAGAGCTTACACTCCCCCTCCCTGATTGATCTTTAAATTTATTCTTTTAAAAACCAGGATTATTTCCCTGAGGGACTGAAGGTTGCTCAGGACCAGCAGATGTCATTTATCACACTGGCTGAAATGTCGTCCTGTTTTTTTCTTTCCCCCCCCTCCCCTTACCTCTCGTTGGATCTTTTCTTTGGAGCATGCTCAGCACAGTACATCATGGTAGTCCAGTCAGGCCAGCTGATGTGCTGCAGCTGCCGGTGTGGTCGGCTCCAGTGTGTTGACGCTGAGCTGAGGTGCACATCAAAAGGTGATGATGAACAATTCTGCACTCGGACGGAGAGAAAACGGGACCTGGAGAGTGATTAAGCTGTTCGTCTGAATTACACTTGAGAGTTTCACGAGTAGGAAAACTTACTGAGGGTGAAATGTATCCGTTAAATATTTAACATGAAAACAAACTTTTGATTTAAATGTAATTGGCTGTTATTGTGTGTAATGTAAGATAACAGTGCAGCAGCTTAAAGTACCTACCACAATTATTTAGACCTCCAGTTAAGATCTGTAAAATCCTTGTCGATGCGTGTGAGTGTATCTGCTACACGATTAGAGTGGTGAGAAGGATAAAAGCTTCTAGGGGTTTCTGAGGCAAAACACAAAGGGCCCAGAGTCTCCCCCCCGTCGATCCTGGCAATTACCAGAACATAGTCATGTTAGCGTCCCCGCTCCCATACTGGCAACTGGCAGCAAGATTGCCTAAGAACGTGTTAAACTCATGTAATGTTGGTAATGTCACTCCCAGGTTGAACTTCAGGCCTGGGAGGCTGACGAGAAAGAAGAAGTGGAAGATGAACAAGATTCATTATGGAGTTCTACTAGGTAATAAAATGCAATGACTCACTCCACTGACCATATAATTGCACAATTGCACATTTTTAAAATAAATTTGTTAAATGGAAACGTGGCAATTTTGAAAAAACAAATCATTTTGTGATAAAAAAAATGTGCCAGGGTGAGGTTGGGCTTTTTGCCGTATCGTAATTGATTTTTTCCCCACAAAACTGCAATAAAACACTTTCTTTGTATCACATGGGTCGCGTCATCAACAACTGGATGTTGCCACTGGTGCAAACCACAAAGAAGACAAGAACAGGAAGTAGTTGGAGGATGATGGCACAGCATGTTTTTGAATGACTGATCACGTGAACATGCTCATTCACATGTGATTTTAATCAAGCTTCTTATTTAATGGAAACACTGTTATTGAGACATGGTGTTTTGTTTTTTTTTGACGTTATCGGAATATTGACAAAGTTTTACCCACATTTGCAGCTTCTGTTGATCTGTTGATATAATGGGTTGCATTGCCTAATCTCCTTAACAGGAAATTTTGATAATTGAACTTGGCACAGAGATCCAAACCAGTTGCACTAAAAAAGGAAATAAAACAGAGTTCATTTCACATAAAAGTGAAGTTAGATTCTCTTTGAACATTTCAGCAGTAAAAGAAATGTATGATTTTCTGTAAAATTACTTTACCCTACCTGTGAAATTTCCAAAATAATGCCAACATTTCTGAATCTGGCATGTTCCTTTGTTTTAAAAAGTCTTAGTTTTTTTTTTAATCTTAGACTTTGTGGAAATTTCTGTTTAAATTAGGTGGCAGCTTGAAAAAACCTGACATAGATGTATATAAAAAATATAGCTTACAGCTTTTGCACTTCCTCTGACTTCTTTTGAGACTACTTTCTCATTTGCTACAGAAAGTAGTCAATTCTAAGTATTATTCCGAGTAATATTGTTAGCATGGTCTGGTAACATGCTAGCAGATAGCATGTGACCAGATCGTGCTAACAACTGGCCAGTTTAGGCTGGTCAAGTGAAAAACTTGGGAGTTTCAGTTCCTAACTAGTTTCCTCATGCATCTCTGATAGTTTTGATTAATTTTGATAATGTGTATGTTTTAAAAAAAATAATTAAAAACATTAACTTCTAACATCAATTAGGTTACCAAATCTCGACATTATGGCACAGTTAAGCTAGAGATAGCCATATGTGTTAAAGTAAGCAAAAATTTATACTAAAAAATATATATTTTTTAATGTGTAAATTTTTTAAATATTGTGAATTTTTTGTTTTCAGAAGCAAGACTAAAGCTTCAACCCTGATTCAGAATGGTCTGTCTGAAAGATCAGAAAAAATTCTGCAAGAATGGTAACTCATCATTATGTCTCAGATGCTGTTGCATTGTCCTTTATCGATATAATGTGTGAATTCAATACAACAGAAGTTTTAGATAATCGTCTCTGTCTCGCCGTCTGCAGGGGCTTCACCAACAGCCGCACAGCTTTTCTGATGCTGAAAAGAGCTCAGAAGATGAAGGCGACCAAAAAGCAGCAGAAAAAACACGGAAGTGAGTAGCCCAACACACTGTAGACACCGTAACTGCAGCTAAAGTTTGTTCTTCCACTTCACAACTATTGCTTTTCACTACAAATTAGTTGAAGTTTGCATTTCTAATGCAAGAAAACTTGGAAAAATCCCAGGGTTGTTACTACTGCTCTACCTGTAGTCCCTGTTTTGTTTACTGGTTGACGAAATTGATGGTTGGATTGTTTTGTAAAAATGTTCTTGTGTTATGAGGAAGATCTGCTTCCTATGCAACTTATTTTGTAAAAAAAAAAAAAAAAAAAAAAAAAAAGTCACACGCAAATACCTCGGGCCGTTTTTTTTTTTTTCCATTCTCATGTGTTTTTCTTCCAGTCTTGCCTCAGCAGCGGTGACCCTTTCCAGCCAATGTACACTAATGAGCCATAACAGGCAGCAGAAGCGGGTCCTGTCGCCTCTCATTGGCCCGTTTTTTAAAAAGCCAGCTAAATAAATAATAATTGTCAGGAGAGCTTCTGGCAAGTCGTGACGACTTTCAGTCCACCTCGTCATAACGGCTCAGCGTAGCCGCGGTGAAAGTTGACCTCACCTCTGCTCTGCTCTGCTCCAAGACACACTGCTCCTGACACGGATATCGTGCATGTAGGTCATGTACAGGGAGGCTGCTCTTTGATCATAATTGCAAATGCATGACTGAAATTGCGGCTCTCTTGTCATCTTGTGCCACCAACACACAGGCCTATGTCGGCTGTAACTCCTAATGGCATGTCCCTCAGTGGAACCAGAGCTCTGCTCTAATACTTTCCGAATCTTTCATCTTGTTTTTTTTTCTTTCTTGTTCTTCTTGTTTTTGCTTCTGGTTTTAAGTCTGCTATATCCCTCCTTGATGTTCTCTTTCGGTTCCTCTTAGATCCCTTTGCCTTCAGTGGGTGCAATTACCAAATAAGCCCAGCGGAGGCCAGGAACAGGACTTCACGACGCAGCAGACAGACTTTTGGAGGTAGAACTTAGGATATGTTACAGTCCAGATTTTTAAGTCTTTGTTGTGTTTTCTTATGTTTGTTAAGAAACTTATATGTCTTCCATTTTTCCCATACTAAGCCCTTTACAGATCAAAGATTCTTTTTTTTTTTTACCCAAGGGTATGGCAAAATGTAGTTTCATGTAATGGCATACAACGTAATGTAATACATATGCAATACACGTATTACCCCACAGGGCATAAACCAAACTCCAGCGCGGTGGTTTTGAAACTTTTCAGCTATCGAGAAGAGCTTGTAGCATTTTCTGCGGACTCCTGGTATTCACAGGGGTTCAGGACCACAGCCACCTGTGAACAGCTAAGATCCAGAGATACTTGGGACACCCTCTAATAATATTTATAACTGCCTATTTTATCAGCTCAAACACCAAATTCACCTTCATATGCATTAATATACACATTGGAAACTGTCTTAGCAGAAACAGCAGAAACTATTTTCTACAGGCAAGGAAAATAAATGGCATTCCCGCTGATTTGCAAACGACAGCCAGTCGCTTGTCAAGAAGCATTGCATCTAGTTATCTCTCCTTCCCAAGCTGCCTTCTCTTTAGAATATGAGCTATGAAAAAATCTGCAAATAGGTGAATTTACATCTGCAAATAATTCTGAGTTACGTTCCACAGAAAAATCTGTGAATACTAAACCACGAATAGGCAGGAATCCACTGTTGCAGTTATAATAAAAGTGGTCAAAGTTTTAAAATGATTAGATTCCACATTTAAATTTGTATAACCTCACAGTCAGAAGAGCCTCACAACAATAAACAATGAACTAAAGCTAATTATCCAAAGTAGTACTTCACTTGAGCAGTTGAGGAGTTGTTCTGCCAAACAGGACAAAGTTTTTAACCACATTTCAAAATGTAAATGCAGCATTTATTGGTGATTAACTGTAGAAAAATAGTTCAAACAGCAAAAGTAAGAATCAACTATCAAACCAGCCAGTTGTCTTACACCTTGCTTCCTCTAGAGGGTCTGGACCCTAGACACTTGAGAAATATGTTCTTCCTGGAGGCATGTTGAAGTTTGAAATAATTGGATCTGGTTTTACCCAATTGCTAACGTTTAGCTGTGACTTTATTAAATGCCCCAGCTCAATGAAGCTTACCGGTCACCGTGTAGGTTCTAAACAACACCGGGGGGAATAGAGCCACATCTTTACCAGTGAAATGTTTTGCACATTCCTGTTGCTCAGACGTCATTTGTTTAATGTCTGGAAGCAAGGCCAACACAGACTGAATAGCTTTGTTGAATTATATCAACTTTTCAATGCTAGCACTGGAATCATATCTGAGTGCAACACCTCTGTTGATATGCTCTCAGCCAACTGGCAGAAGGAGACTGTTTCTATCTGAAGGATGCATTACATCACAACAAGATTTCCAGCTCTTTTTATTATCTGTCCTTTCCACCCTTGTTTACGTAAGCCATCTAAACGAACTGGAGTTTCCACTGCATATTAAGCTGTTGAATCAATTTAAACAACTCCATTAACCGGTCATATCACCAGGCATTCATGCCTTGTTCGCAAGTGATTTTTTGCAAGTCCGAGTCAACTCTTACATTGAGATCAAAGAATTGATCTCAAGTCTTTGATCTCAAGTTCAAGTTAATGGCCTGTTGTTGTTGTTGTTGTTGTTTTTGTTGTTGTCTCAACCTTCCAGACCACTCAGGTCTTGTGGTTCTGACCTACTCTACATCCGCAAAATGGACGAAACACTGAGTTCTGTTAAATCAAAACCAAAGACCCACCTGTTTAATGTTGCCTTTGACCCTGATCACTGGAGCATTGACCAACATACTTGATGTGAATTGATGATTTTGATGCTGGTGCTTGAGAGAATGTAATGTTTCTTTCTGGTGACTGTATGATGATGCCTTGTTGCTGAAAAGTGCTATACCAATAAACTCAATTGATTTAAGAGATGACCATGAGCTGACATACATGATAGAGGTGGTCAGTCTCCCTTGTAGTGTTGTGGTTACACTCCTCTCCTGACCTATGGAAGGCTCCCCCCCGCCTCCTCCGGATCCTTTCCCAGTGCCCGGGGCCTCGGCAGCCCCAATCCAGCCCGGCCCAGCCAGCACTCCCCGGCAGGGGCTAACGTTTCAGGCTTTGACTCAAGCCCCTTCTGGAGGTGATTAGCCCCAAACCCATGACAGATTCTTTCCGAGATATCTGACGCGGCATGTTTATTTTATCCGGGCTCGTTGTGTGGATGTGCTGGACATGAGTAACCCACTTGAAATGGGTATCGGCTTACACGTGCAAAGAGAGACACAAGAGAGAGACGACGGTGCAAAGACCTTGAAAAATCTTATTTTTTAAGAGCAGAAAACCGAGATATACATTTCCCCGTTTTATTTAATTTGTGTCTTTCAGTGCGAGAATGCTCCGTGGGACGGAGATGTTTCATGCCTCCGAGCGCTTCTGCTAATTTCCACTCTTACTTTTCCACCGACACCTTCCACTCGTCGCCTGGAGGCACACATTTCCACTCTGTTCCAGTCGAACTTCAAGTTCATCACACATCTGTCCTCAAGTCACAGCGCCTGACGGATCTGTGTTTTTATTTCAGCCATGGACCCCTACCTCTTGAACACTTAACTTGGTTTCACACTTCATGTCATCAACCAAGTCGAGCTGAAACTCAACCACTGTGTTTATCTCCAGTCCTCCAAAATACCTCAATCTCATAACATTTGCCGCCTCTTATGTGCATTCAGTTCACAAGCTATACGCTGTCTAAGGGAGCAAATCTTCTCTCTGTTCAGGAAGTGTTGGCACACTTAAGAGGCGAGCAGAGCAGTTAGAGCAGTCTGAGCTACTAACATGGATAGACGTCCAACTGAAAACACTAAGTCAGTCATGTCTCAGACATGCTCTAATTCATCTTCCACTTTACACATGACATTTAAACTTTAAACACCGCTTGTAATGCACTTTGAAATGTCTCAATTTAAGCGGGGTGTACAGGCAGGGCCACGTTTAGATTTTTAGATGTAGTTGGAGGTCATTCTGTCCTGGTTTATCTCAGGCAAAATTTTGTAAACAAGTCTGCGATGTATTTTGATTTCGGTGAGCAGAATGTACCCACTCCACCCCCTTAGTTGTGGATTTTGAAAGATTTTTTTTTTTGGTCATAACTGTGTTGTTTTTCAGAGTACAACAGCATTAAAAACAAGAATCAAAAAACAAGAAAGCCTGACAGAAAATGAAACAAAATGCAGATTTGGTTTTAAACTTTTGATCAGTTGATTGTCAGTCTGTCTTAATTTAATGCAGTTTTTACTCATTATTTTTGGAAAAATTTTGCAACAATATTCTTTAAAACCACAGGTTAAGGTACTGACTTTGTTTGGTCCATTACACCTTAATTTTTAAGGCATTCTGTTGCAGATTGACTGCATTGTTTGGAACTTATTTTCCCACTTTATGCAACATTTGGCTAAGCTTTCGCTTCATATTTGACTCTGGAATATGTTTGTTTACTGAGCAGTTCAGGGCTGAATCGAAAGGTCCTGTGGCTGCAGACAAACGTGAATCATAGACCTGCTTTCAAAATGCTTGAGCATTAGGATGAGGCCTTTTTTCTGGTATGTTAATTGATTTCTGCCAAACCTGATTAAAGTATACCCAAATACCTCTATTTTGAGCCAGCTGGCATGCTTGGGTTTTGTAAATTCTATGGATTTTGACTGTTCTGTTCCTGGCTCTCTTAAAGGGACAGTATTATGTAAAATCAACTTTTACAAGCTTTACATCATGTTGTGATGTCATTCCCTCATCAGCAACATATCTGGAGTGTTGCTTTGATTATTTCATGCATGTGTGAGAAATCTTTTAATCTCCCGTGACAACCATTCAACTGGGCAAAACGCCTCATTGGTCATAGCCCCGCCTTCAAGGACAAAGTTCCTCCTCAGGACAGCAGTTTCCAAGCTTCTGCCTCACAGAGCAGCCCTCCCCCGTGGCTCTCCCACTCAGCTCCTTCAGACTAGCCAGCAGCAATTAGCAAACACCTGGCAGAACTGAGCATCTGCTGAGCTCATTATATGAGCTGCCTTTCAGTGAAACACTGGTGAAAACGCTGTTGAAGGGCTAATAGAGGAGCCATGTTGTGATGACTTCCTGAAGATGGAACATAGGAAAGAGCAAGAGTTTCTTAAAGGGACAGAGGCCCAATTTGAATGTGTAAATTATAATTTTAAGATTTTAGTCATTTTTGATATACTAAGTTACTTGATTGTGCTATGAAATGATTCTATGTGGCTGGAAAAAGCATAATACTGCCTCTTTAATTGTCTTAAATTATTTTTTGCTTGTGAATAATCTTTTGCACTGTTGAATGCTGGATTCTAGAATTGGTTTTCTAACAATTTCTTCTTAAAGACTTCTTCTGATGTTTTTCCTCCTTGGGAATGACCCAACATGCCTCTGTTCCAGAACAGCAAACTGCCAAAACCCACTGCATTTTTCAGGGTGGTCGGACTTGATGATGATGAATTAAATCAATTGCCACTTTCCCTCCTAGAACTTCTGAAAGCAGCAATTTTGTTTCCAGTTTTACTGTGTACTGTTTTTTTCATTTATTTAGTTCAATAAAGAGAAAATCATTTCTATTAAATCCTGATAGGTTGAAACTAAAAAGAGTATAACTTGGCTTTACGATGTGTGACTGTATTCGCTTTAGATGTCCAAATGTATGAATGCCAAGCACATTAGATCTTTTGTCAATTCAACCATTTTTTCTTTTCTCTTCTTTTCTTTTCTTTTCTTTTCTTTTCTTTTCTTTTCTTTTCTTTTCTTTTCTTTTCTTTTCTTTTCTTTTCGTGACAACAGGTTTATAATGTGCAAAACTCTATGGTACCACTCGATTTACTGTTTCGTAGAATTGCTCAAATTCCATTTTCTCTGGCAGATACTGAGGTTGAACCTGCCAGTTCTGATCCCTGACAGAGTCTGGTTCATTTAAGAACTATAAAACATTAAAGACAAACAAATATTTGGCAGCTCCTCTCATAGAGGTAGTGGTTTGGAGTGTATGGATTACGGTCAGATTCAGGGTTACGATTACCTAAACTAACAGAGAATTATGGAGTTATAAGGTGATCCTAAAGCTTTTTCTTTTTTCTTTTCTTTTTTTGTTAAACAAACAAAAAATGTTGTTGGCTTAGAGACCAAAAATGATGAGATTTTTTTCGTTTTGATTCATTTGATGAATAGGGACAAATGGACTTTGGAAATATAAAGTTTTGATTCTAAATTTCTAATATAAATATTATCACCTTCCTAAAATAATGGCCAAAGTCATTTTTTGCCAAAAGCAATTTAGGCAAAAAAAATGATCATTATTTCAGGAAGGTGATGACATGGAAATTGACAGTTGTTTAAATATTTGACCTTCTGACGCCAGCTCAGCAATCAGAGCAAATCAGAAGAAAATAGTTTATTATGTGAACTATTTCTGATCCATTTGTCCCAGTGAGAACAAATTGGATGAGGCTCTGCAGTATCCAACCAATTCCTTAAAGGGGCAGCATTATGTAAAATTGACACCTGGAGTGTTGCTTTGATTATATCACGCATGGTCCGCCTTTGGAAGCTGCTCCTCCTTAGCATTGTAGTTTCCAAGCTTCTGACTGAGTGGGGGGGTTTCCTCAGCTCCTTCAGACTAGCCAACAGCAATTAGCAAGCACATGATGGGACTGCAGATCTGCTGAGCTCATTGTAGGAGCTACTTCTCACTGCAACGCTGGTGAAAATGTTGTTAAAAGGTTAATAGAGGAGTCATATTATGATGACTTCCTGGAGGTGGGGTCTCAGAAAGAACAGGAGTTTCTTAAAGAGACAGAGGCCCTATGTCAAGGCGTTAAATATCAAAGTCAAATTTCTTTTAAGTCATATTTCATATTTATAGCATTTTTATAACAACTGAAGTGAACATAGTTACTTGATTGTTCTATAGAAAGGCATCATATGCCTGTAAAGCACATAATGCTGCCCCTTTAATTGTCTTCGGTTAGCCAGGGGGGCTAAATCCTCCAACTTCCTCCCTAACTTTCTTATTCAGAGTTCTTTCAGTAGACATTAGATCACTTAATGTGCCTATGAGCCCCGTTAAATAGGCGTGACTCCTACAGGCCCTGTTTTGATGTCCAGCGGGGGAGAAGAAGGGGCTTCAGGAGGTTGAAGGAGGTCAGGAAGGAGCTCTGGGTCTTCTGAAGGGAAAAGGAAAAGAGAGACAGGACGGGAGCTGGAAGGAAGGGTGGGAGTTGGTTTGGGGGGGTGAATGCTACGCGAGAGTAGCATTAATGCAGACTATATATCACCGAATTCATCTTGGATTACCTCCACACAATGAGAATCACAGTGATTGTAAATTATCATTAGCTGCTTTAAAACCATCCATATAAAACCCTGATATAATTAGTGCATATAAAACAGTTTATGGGCAATTTTTGAGTCATTTGGTGAATTATTGGTAATTATTTAATTACTTTAATTGTCCGGTTTTAAGAGAAAGCAGCTGCAAAATAATAAAAAAAAAAAAAAATTGAAGAATCTGTAGCAATTTGGGCTGCAAATTCTTCGTTTCTCTCTCAACTTTCGGAACTGCGTACAGCCATTTCCTGGCCTTTGTTGCCCCAGGGGGAGGCATCCATCACTTGACATTTTTAGTGGGGCCTTTCAATTAACCCATGAAAACTGTAAAGCCTTTCTCCTCTTTTCTTTTTGTTTTTTTTTCTCTTTCTTTTTTACAGCTCCACAAAAGCGAGTAAATCGCTTAAATAACTGCGTCATTAGTTCCAGCGTCGGACTGTCAAAATTCATTATCAGTTTACACCCATCCACTGCGGCTTTACTGTCACTGCAGCATAAATGTTTACATTGAATTATGGCCTTATAATGGGATTTCAGCACAACTCATAAATCAGGAGCCCTTTCAGATCTCCCTCTGCAACAAACTGCTACGTGTTGCTTTGATTGGGTTTCACAAAGGGCTGCAGGCCTTCACAGAGCTGCAAGAGAAATCACAAAGAGGCTTTCGTTAGCATCATTTGGATATTTTATGATGATCAAATTAACACATGTCAAATGGAAAAACTTGGCTAACTTTTACTAGCATTTCCAATGATGAGCTTGCTCTGTGTATACAGTTTAGATTGTCTCCTTATACAGGCTTTCCACGTTTATTTTCTGGGTTCTGTCGGGTGCAGTCGGTGAGGCCCAGGTGGGTCTTCGGAGAGCAGAGCGACCGGAGCAGATGAGGCGGCAACAAGATGAGCAACAGCTGAAGACGCAGGTTACTCTGCGTGAGCGGCAGTCAGAGAGGTGAGGGGCTTCATGTTGCTGCTGAATGTGTTCCATAAAACCTTCAAATAAATTCATCTTTTATCGTAGCAATATAATCTCACAAGAGAGAATTTTTTTTTTTTTGTTTTTATAAAATCCCTTTTACCACACTTACTCTTAAACCTAATAATCCAGCGTGAGATTTGTGTTGTATGTCTTTATGTATGTTGATCTTATTAGCTGTGTTTCCATTACAAATGTGTATAAACCTTCGTCTATATTCTTCAGGTGTTGAAAAACACAATTTCACAATTGTAGTGTTTCCATTAAATAAGAACTGAAATTAAAATCACACATGAATAAGTTTGTTCAAGCCATAAGTCATTAAAAATCATGGAAGCAATGGATGTAACATGAATATATTTGTATTTCAGCCATGGTACTAGCACTCATCATCTATCAGCCTTCAGTGGTTACATACGGGGCGTTTTGGGGAAATTGTAGTCAGTGATTTTACAGAAGAGCTATGGATCCAACATGCTGGAATGACACAACTTTTTATGAACTGTGTGATGCTGTGAGTCAGAGTTTGGGTGGAGCCAGCTGCACATTGTCCAAAAAAAAAAAAAAAATCATCATCCTCCTACTACTTCCTGTTACCTCCTTTGTTGTTTCTGCCAGTAGTAACGTCATCGTGTGATGAGAAAAAAGTGCTTCCATCGCAGCTTTGCAAAACACATTTATTTTGATTCGGTCAAAAGTTCACTTCATCCTAGCGCAACGTTTTTTTTGGAAAATGTGAGTTTTTTTTTTTTTTTAATTGGTGTGTTCCCATTAAAGAAATTTATTTTTGTGATTTCAATTTTCACAATTTTATAGTTAATGGAAATGCAGCTAGTAAATACGACATGGAGAAGAGCCCCATTTCTTCTACTATCAATATTCCCATATTGAAGGCGTTTGTGTTGGCCTTCGCAATTCAAGAACTGACTCTCCTTGCCTAAACTCGCCCTTAACTACATTCAGAACTAAAAGTTTTAAACAAGTGGAACTGTGAAAATCAAGGCTGGAAGCAGAGTTACCGCCTTCCTGCCCGTCTTCATATGGTCTCTTCAGAGTGAGTTCTCTTGAGCTTCAAATTTAGACGAATAAAATAAACTTTTGTTATTTTTATCCCCAGGGGACAATTTTTACCAGAGATAAAACCATCCATCCTGAGCAGAGGTACAGTCCAGGTCGCGGTGAGTATTGTGGCATCCTGTCTCCTGGATCCTGCATGGTTGACCGTAAATTGTTATCAGCACAAGTTCTTTAGGTTTCTTAAGTCAGAAACGGACCCAGACTTTGTTAGTTAGTGATTCTTTATGGTGTTTGCAGGCATGTGGAGCTCAACCCAAAGCGATAAGACTCTGCTCCAGCAGCAGTTTGACCGCTCCGCTCGGCAAAGTGAACAGAAGCAACGTGACTTGTGCAGGTCAGTATTTTAACCACATTAATTAAAAAAAAGTATTCAGTTTTTTAACTAATCAAAGCCGATCAAATTCAGAAATGATTTGATAAACTGGACACATTTAAACATTTATTTTTACAATTCACGTCATTAAGATTTTAAACAATGTAAGATATTGATGATTGCCCAAGTTAATATTCATAAGATTATCAGTTTCACAGTCACTGTGGATTTTGTATGAATGAATTTAAATCTCCACACCATTTGCTGAGCTTTTGTTTTGAAACTTGGGCTTATGTAGAAGCTTAAGACACATTGTTAATTTAAAAAATAAACAGGTATCATCTGTTTATATGAATTGTAAGCAGTAACATTCAGGTTTGTGTTCCTTCAAAAGTGACAACAAATAAACTGTTTAGACGGAAACAATATGTGCCAGTATGAAAAAACAAACTTTTTATTTGAAAAAGAATGTGTTATTACCTTTTAATTGAGCGCTAATCGAGTGTTATAAAGGCAGGTTTAGTGCAGCTACGTTCAAACTTGCTTTTTTGCATGTATGTGGTGATATTGATGGGGAGGCAGGGGGTACAGGGTCGGGCCGGGGACAAGGTGCCGTGAAATCTGTCCTGAGAGGAAGTGGACAGACACAGACGGAGGCAAAAAAACAACTAAAAAAACCTGTCCTTTCAGTGAAGAATGACTGGCCCTTATGTCAGGACAAGTGAGGGACTCAGGAGTTGGAGTGACAAAGATGCTACTGACAGACTGACAGCAGATGACCGCTTTAAACAAGCCCAGGAATTCAAGTGAAGGAGAGCCCTGTCCCCTCCTCTAACGAAGCCAAATTGAATTGGGCTGATGGTTTCAGAATCATGTCCACGAGGTGCAGCGGCTGCTCAGCAGACACAGACGCTGCTCCCCACTGGAGAAAGAAGAAGCTCTCTTTGTCCGAACCGACGAAGACGCCACTTACCGAAGCTGCCCAAGGCAAATTGAAATATGAATGTGTGTTTAAGGCAACAGCATTTCTAAATAAAATAAAAAAAACAATTACTTACTTCATAAACTGAGCAGGGTATGAAATGGGCTCAGTTAGCAGTAGAGATGTGATTCTTTCATTGTCTTTCGATTCCCAGTTTTAGGATCGAGATTTGATTCAGGAGCCATTTTTAATTCAGAAGCTAATTTTTCTATTCAGGCGTACAGCAGGGGTCGCTCTGAGGCAGCGGTGGGTTTGAATGAATCGCTTAGTGCTGTTTGACCAGCGTACGTTCAGGTGGGACGGTGTCAGCTGCAGTTTACGAGTGTTTGGCAGCGGCAGGCGATCCGCTGAGCAACCAGACCCACCAACTCTGAGCTCACTCCAACACCTAGTGAAGGATTTGTTTTGTTTTTAAAGTCATTGAAAACACATGATTGGACATTGCCTAACACAATGACGGTCTTTAATAAACCACTCTCAGCCCTCCTGACTGTTGCCAGGTTTCAGCTCAGAACAACGTGGTTCTGTGCCTTTAAACTATTTCAAACAAGGCTAATAACACCAAATTGACACAAACACAAAGCAAACCTAAAGAGATTTTATTGGGTTCGACTTGTGAGCATAGATACTTTATAATTTACTCTGCTTTTTGGAGTTGGATCAATGGTCACAATGCCCCCCCTCCACCTAAATATGACCCCAACACCCCCAACTCCTCCCCACCCTTAAATGTTTGTCTCCCTGTGTGGGGAAGCTGTGGGGACCCGGGGTCTGAGCTCTACACGTGGAACGCATCATATGCTGTAAAAACTCAGCCTTTGTTCTCTGTGTATGAAAAGCTTTGTGCTGATCCTGCGCTGAGACGGAGCGGCCTCTGACGCAGCTTTACCCTGCGTCTGCAGGGCCGGGTAGAAAAACACCGGATCTTACCCGCCGCACACTTTGGCGTCAAATTCTGTCAGTTATAGTGAATTTTTATTTTGTTATTAAATCAGTTTTAGAATTATTTGGGATAGACCACATGGGAAAATTATTTCTAATTTGCAAAAAGACTCAAATATTGTTTGTTCAAAAAAAAAAATAAAAAGTTCAGTACCAAATATGTCATTTGATTTATCACATAAACCTGGGTTGTCCAAAGTGAGGCCCGGGGACCATTTGCAGCCCTCCGAATAATTTCTGGTGGTCCGTGGTCACAGTTAAAAAATAACTTGTTCTTTCACTTAATGTTGAGGTGAAATTTTACAGATGCCAGGCTGTTCAGAAACAATATAATTACAATGTAAAATGTAAGGGGCAACACAAAGTAGTCCTGACCAAAAAACATCCAGTGACTTTTCAGAAAGTGCACTTTTAGTCATTTAATACACTTAGCAAAACAAAGGAAGAGTTAACTGCTTACAGTTTTTGCTGCTTAAAACATACCAAAGAAAAATCTAGAAAAAAATGAAAAATGTAGGCCATGGTTTGCTGTTTTGCTTGACAAATTTTGCAAGACCTCCCCTCCTCTCTTTTGTTTTCTGTCTAATGATTTGAACATCGCTTGTCTGCAGAAATCTTATTTCTTTGCTTCTTTTCTTAAAATGTTCTATTTACATTGCTGTTTGTTTAGCAGGTAAAATAAAATAAAAAATGATTTTTTTCTATAATTAGGAAGGAAAAATACAAAAATTATAAGTTGAGGCCCTAAGTAGTTTCAACTTGACGTTTTTGGTTAGTGATGGGACTTATGGCTCTTTGAAGGGAACTGAATTATTTGTTCACTTCAAAGAGCCCTACAAATGATTCCTTTTTAAAAAATGTAAATTTTTCTATGAACAAGAAATTTTACTCATAGCATAGCTTTACGTTGACAAAGTGTTTGAAAGAAAGACTCAAGTCCAGTCGTTCAGGTTAAAGAGCTGTTGAAAAGATTTGGATCGTCCGTGAACGTCCCGTCGCTGTTTTTGACCCCCATGCCAAAATGTTTAGACACCACTGGCCTAAATCCTGGTAATTTTTTTTATCTTAAAAGTTGATATATTCCTTTTCCACTTTTCCCCAGGTAAAGACGCTCTACCCCCCAGACGAGTCACATCCCCTGTGGTAAAAAAGGAGCGCATCTCTTTCCGGGACAACCCCGTCCAGCTGAGCGGCGGCTGGGGCGGAGGCAAGAAGAGGGACAGACTGCCTAAGTAAACGCCTGAAAATATCTCTTTACTTCATTTTTTTCTAAAGCTTTTAAATGTATGTATTCCTCTTAAAGATTGACAGATGTTAAGATTACAGTTGATGTCAATAGACATAAGAATAAATTGGTAGAAAATGGCCTGTTCCTTCATATTTTGCTCTTGTACAAGTCTTTCCCCCTCCCCAACTCGAACAGAAAGTAACGGGGCCTCTTAGAAATGAAGACGGACAGGAACCTGAAGCAGCCCAAATATCTCGAGGCGTTTCCAGAGCTATCAGTGCCTTCGCTTGGCGGCAGCCAACTCGCATCAAAACACGTGGAGGAAAGCCACAAAACTCTGGGAAATTACTCGCTTCACATGCAGATGATGGCAGGAAATGGAAACCAGGATCCTTCAGTACCTGTGGGTTCAAAACGCTGAACTGTTATTGTTATTTTGTTCCTGTGATGTTTTATAAATATGGACCTCAACAGAGAAAAACCCCTTCTCGTTAGTCTCACAAGAATGAACTCAAATAAAACTGTTTCCGTTTTATTTAAAGGTGCAGTATGTGAATATGGCAAAAAATCATTTTTTTCTATATTTATTAAAATTGTTATGTCTTGATAGTATGAGACAAAATCTAAACAAAAATTGAGCTCCTCCATCTTTTCCCTGAGCAACTACTACTGCAGTCTGAAAAAATGCAGCGCTCCCGGTCAAAAACAACCAATCAAAACCAGGAGGCAGATTTTAGCGCTGCCAGTCAAGCTTCTGTACCTGCTGCTAAATGTGCTAATGGTGGAGAAACAATTTACCGTTACAGTAAAGCCATCATCAGTGGCAATGCTAAATAGCTTTAGCATTTTTTGCAGGCTCTGTTGAGGTGCAAAGCAGAGAGCAAGAGAGTGATTGACAGCGCTAAAACCCTCCTCCTGGCTCTGATTGGTTGTTTTGGACTGAGTGGTTTATTTCTGTAGTTGGTACTGAGAGAAGGCAGAGGAGCTTAATTTTATTTACAGATTATTTGTTTTATACTCTGGACATAATGATAATAAAAAAAATATGTTAAAAAATTATTTTTTATATTAAAGTTACATACAGTTTTAACTCTTCATATAAATGTGGATTTTAAATTTGATGGGTCATAATCGGCCTGTGTGTGTCAAGTTAATTAAAAATAATTAAAACAAACAGAATATTTTTGTGAACTGAAATAAATAAAAGCTGTAATTATGGGGGGAAAAACTAGCTTACTAAAACCCTATCATGCATTTGTGAAACATACTGAAATTATATATATAATATCCCTTGATTAAGTGTTTACGAATCTATTTATTAGCTCGAACTGATGTGGAAATGATTTTTTTCCCCCATACATGCAGTTTACATTAACTGTCGGCAGATTATGGCGTTACACTTCTGCTGGTCCACAAAATGGCGACAGCAAAAGTTGGGAGAAAACACCAGTTAGTTGATTGTTCAATCTTTGAAAACATTTTTTGAAAATGGTATCTTCTGCTGAGTATTCATTACCGAATTGATGCGAAATCGTAATACAATTCAATTCTGCACCTAAAATTGAACCAAAGTATAAAAAAACTAAAACTACTGCTACAACTAATAAAAACTAACCTACACAACATTTAACTAATAAAACTAGCAAACACACTCTGAAAACCAATTAAAACCAACTGAATTAGACAAACACAAAGTCACAACAACTTAAAACTAAACTAAACTGAATAACTCTGGTAACCCTGGTGTGTTTTGGTGTTTGGAATCCTCGGTGTAAGCGCACGCCGCCCCGCTGTAGGCGTCTCACCTCAGGCGTTCGGGCTCCTCGCCTGAGCTGCCGTCTAAAAAAAAAAAAAATCATACGTTAATGAAGGTCAAAACAAACAGCGAGCTCTTAGGAGTGGCTCCTTGGCAGGAAATGCGTGCCTGTCTGCTTATTTTCCTTCTATCTTCCAGCGTCTGCGGGGAGGGCTTGGGCCGTGAGCTGGAGGGGATTTTCGGCACACGCCAGAGATGTGGTGGTCCTGTTTTTGGAAACATAAGAGCTCTGTCTTCTGTCTGGGGGAGGACGGGTTTGAAGTCTTTACAGGTTGTTGTGCTGGTGCCGGATACATTTTCATCAAATATAGCAGATCGGTGAAAGAAGAGGGCGGTTTATGTTCCAAACCAGCTCAGAAACACTACGGTTTGCTTCTGTCCCCAGAATTATATTTTGAATCCATCATCCGCTGCAGTGCATAATATTTTTAAGTGTAGCTCCTCAAGCCTTTGCATTCCAGTTACTCAAAGTTACACCTCAAAATGTATAAAAAACTTCTCAGTGAGGCTTTAGGTTAAGCTGCAAATTCATTCCATTCTTCTTTTTTTCTTTTTTTTGTGGTTTCCAGAAACATTCCTGGAAACCTTGTTTTTTTGTTTTTTTTTAATCAAAACTTGTGTTCTGTCCTTGGATTGTTGGGTATAACCCTGAAATAAATTTAATGACTTTTGACCCTATCTTCTTATTTGTGTGCTTACAGCTGCTAAATTAATGCTGAAATTTTAAGTTATCACACTTTTATCGAACGACAAGAGACTCTAGTGCGTCGTGTTGAGAATAAGTGGGCTCTGATGTGTGCACACAGGATTATGTATGACTTTAAGATGTTCTGTCATTTAAATAGTCGGGATGTTCTAGATATAAAACCTTTTCATGTACCATATTTTTCAAATTTTACTCTTGCGGTGGTCTTATTTCGGGTTCATGATGTCAGAAGTTTTTCAAATTAATACAAAAAATAAAAAAACTAAATATGAACCTGTCTTACTATAACAGTCTCAGAAGAAGACATTAAGTTTTTTTTAATATAATTGTTTTAGTATTTTTTAGCATGTAAGGTACTTACTGCCAGAAATGTCCACCTGTCCATGAAATTAAAACAAACTCAACAGATCACTGTTGTACAAAGTTTTAGAGTGAAGAGATTTATATCAGCCTGCACGTTTATTGGCTCCTCTGGGTCAGGATGAATGAACAATAAATACATTTTCCAATTATATTTTGCTCATCATCTCACACTATAACAAAATCCTACTTGAATTTCATTAGTTTAATTTTATATTTATTGCCTGTCTATACTTCATTAACACATTGAGCAGCACTGATTGACAGCGCTAACTCCCGCCTCCCGGCTTTGATTGGTTGTTTTTGGTCGGGAGTGGTGCATTTCTTCAGGCAGTAGCAGCTCAAGGAGGAGTTGGAGGAGTTTGATCTTTTCAGTCGTCACAGTTTTAACTAATAAAACTAGCAAACACACTCTAAAAACCAATTAAAACCAACTGAATTAGACCAACATAAAGTCAACAACAACTTAAAACTAAACTAAAATGAAAAACCCTGGTAACCCTGGTGTGTATTGGTGTTTGGAATCCTCGTTGTAAGCACACGCCGCCCCGCTGTAGGTGTCCATGCCTGAAAAAAAATATGGAAAAAAACCCCAAAGTATTTTTGTAAAAGTTACGTATTGGATTTGTTTTAGGCTTTTGAATCATGACTATTGATATGAGCAAGATTAAACAATTAGCATTTTCTTTTAGCCTTTTCTTCTTCTGAGGCTCGGCACATACCTGACTTACCTAAATGTGGTTTCCTTGACTTTTCTATTTTGAACACTGGCTAAGAAAATTTGGTTTCTGAGTCAATTTATGGACAAACCCAGAGAAACAAAAGGCCATGATTTACTAATAACATGTTAGAATTTAGGATCTTTGTAAAAAAAAAAAAAAAAAAAAAAAAAAAGCTTCAGTATTTGATTGAAATGTTGTGATGCCAACCAGTGTGGCAGGAATGATTTTCTTAATGGGTCAGAAAATCAGAGTCAGATGTCTTTCAGGATTCGCTGCAGTACAGACTGCTGCAGGAGAACTTTCCTGCCTACCGCCATCAGCATCTACTGTAACTCTTTGAAGAGTTACAGCAACATTAACATGCGATAAAGCAAAATAGCAAAATGTATATATATATATATATATATATATATATATATATATATATATATATATATATATATATATATATATATATATATATATATATATATATATATATGTCAACATTACATTAAGGTTGTCCTTCGTCCAGGGTTGAGTCGGTTTTCTGTGGCCCGTGCTGTGTGTTCACACCAACCCAGATGGCACGAGAGCGACGGGGACGAGAGATGATGATAGTTGGCATCAAGCATCGCTCGATTCCTGGAAAAACTGCAGACAAACAAAACAAAAAGAGCGTTCAAAGCGCCAAAGTGCTGCTTTCACTTTTTTTTTTTTTTTTGAAACTCCTCCCGGAGTCAAATGTTCTTGCCGTCTCTCAAGCAGCATTTGTAAACTCTACGCAGTTTGGGCTTTAGGGGCAAAACAAACTCTGGTTTGATTTTTGTGTTTTTGTGGCGAGCCAACGTTTGAAGACATTTCAGAAGATTAAATCAGAGTTTAAGAGCGGCTTAGGGCGCAGTGATGTCATGCTCGCGCGCTCTCCCTCTCTCCCTGTCGGCACGCGGGGTTCGGTCAGGCTGAACTGTGTTGGATCACATTAGAACTGACAGCACTGATCATTCATTATCTGGAGTTTGATGCTGAGCGCTGCAGGACTCAGTAAGTTGCTGCGTTTCTATTACAAATGTGCGCAAATCTTTATCTATATTCTGCTAACTTAAAAAAAAAAACACCATTTCGCAATTGCGGTATTGCCAATAAAAAAAGAAATTAAATTAATATTACACCTGAATCAGCTTGTTTACTGGATAAGTCATTAAAATCATGGCAGCAATGGAATGTAAACAATTACATATATGGAGAGATATTTGTTTCATTCAGGAGCTTCAGCTACTTCCTGTCGTCTTCTTCGTCGTTTACGCCAGCCGTAACGTCTGGTTGTTGGTCACGTGACTGGTATGAAAAAATAGTGTTTCCATCGCAGTTTTCTGAACTATACATCTATTTTGAAACTGCCGAAAAACTTTTCTCGAAAAATACGTGTGTGTTTTAAGTTGGTGTGTTTCCATTAAGCAAATTTATTTTTCGTAATTTCACTTTACGCACTTTATGGTTAGTGGACACGTTAGTGTTTTTATTTTTAATGTTATTTTTTTCACTAAGTTTAGCCTTTCGTGACTTACTTACCGCCTGCAGCACTTAGAGAATTAGTCCAACTGATAAACCTGTTGGACCAAAGTCAACCACAGACTTATTCTCTATAATGGCTGGCCTCTTCAGACATAAGGCCTATCTATAGCTAACCACAATGAACTTTTCACATTTTCTCCTCAGCATGGGCGAGAGCGCGGGGTCACCTTAGAAGGCCGTTGTGACAGATCCCTCCCGCTACTTAAGAGCGCCTCATATTTGTTTTGAAATCTTCTGCTGTGGCACCGAGCGGCCCCCAGGTAACTGCCACTGACCCCACAGCGAACCGAAGCTGCGCCCGCTGGGCTTCGCAGGGCGGAGACGTGGAGCCGGGAGATGCACTGTGGTGCCGGCGGTAACATAATTCCTCCAATAAGAAGAGAATTTTAGACGGACTCTTCATGCCGTTTCGGAGAAACTCCCCGCAGAGCCCGGAGTGTGTGCTGCTCCTGCAGGGGATTCGGCGGAATCCAACTTTCCCGCATGAAGAAGGAGGATGTTTGCTCTTTAATTCATCCTGTCGCTTATGGAACTGTTGAATTTCAGGCAGAACCTGAATTTGACGCCGTGTACAGTAATTTGCTCCTAAAGGTCTTCCCACAGATTAAAATTGGTGCTTTTAAAAAAATAAAGAAATAAAAAATAAAAAAAGGCTTATCATAATTCAGCAAGTCAGTGATTATTATTGCAGTCATTTAAGTAAAAGAAAAAAAAAAGATTTGTATATAAAGCAGAAAAAAGTAGCGAATGAGTAGATGTGTTCAAGCTTCAGAAAGACAACATTTGAATTAAAAGTCGCAGTTGTAAGGCATTCTTCTGAATAAAATGTTATTATTAACCATTGTCACCAATTATTTAAAAAATGTAAAAGAAATTGATTCAGCTTTTTCCTTTTCACTGAGCACAAAATGCTTAAAATGCAACACGCTGTAAATATGTTTTTCAACCAATACATTGATACACCAGTTCATTTCTGCTGGCTAATATTTTGTCAATAGAAATTAATAGCAAATTAACTTTGTTCAGTATGAACGAAGTTGGCTAAAATAATTTCCAAAATTGTAATTAAAAAAAAAACAAACAAAGAGGAAATAAACTTTATTTTTAAATGAAATAGAAGCATTTAAACATAAAACTGTCAAAACCTACTTTAAAAAGCGGAAGCAACGACAACATGAGATCTAATGAGTCTGAGGCGGAATTCACTGCAAAAACTGAGAATAAAACAATAAAAATAAAACAAAGTACAGATACATTTACATTAAATCAGATTCATTTAAAAATATTTGATTATATTGTGACTCCCCCCTAAAAAGTGACTCTTTAAAGTTCAGGGCAAGAGCAGCTAGAATCCCCCCCCCCCCCAGAATATAAAAGAGCTCATCTGACAAATAATTGACTTTAATCGTCAACATTCCTCAAGTAAACAATCACAAAAAGCACTCAAGCACGCGCTTTATCTAAACGTTCGATTTATTCCATTTTCTAATGTAATCTCCCCTCCACCCCGCCCTCAATATTTACACCTATTTTAATCATTAACTGCAAGGCTGGACGAGTCAAATCTCTGACAAGGATGAAGCAGCGCCTACACGCAGGCTCGTGTCCCATACGTCTTCATATTAATCAGAACATTTTCCTGTCGGCTCCATCCTCCTCCGACGTGAAACGGATTAACCGCAGCGATCAGCGGGCTCCTGGGCGGCTGACGGGTCCCGACTGAGCCTCATTTTCTAGCGCAACCTGCAGCTTTGGATAAATTATTGCCTCATTTCGGCTGTCTAAACATGTTGTAAATTAAAGTCACTTTTGATTGCTTCCTCGGAGCGGGTCACATCGAACTGCTGTTTGCTTTGGATTCGGGCCGTAGAGGAGGAGTTGTGCGCTGCTTTCACGCACTGTAAAAAAAGACACTCTGGAGCTTGGTGAGTTTTAGTCGTCACAACTTTAAATCGTAATCAGGCATATTGATTATTAATATCTGAGTTCTAAAACTGAATTGTTTAATATTTAAATGTTTTTAATCAGCATTTAACTGAAGACCTTATTGGTCTGTCATGTGCGCTGTCCAAAGGACAATAGTAATGGTGATATTTTGATATAAACTGAAATGGCCATTTCAATTTATCTAAAAGTGAAAAAAGTCCATGCTAGTCGAGGTATACGAGTCAGTCTCGATAGCAATATTTTTATTCAATTCTTAAAAGATTGTTTTTAAATCCAAGAGGGGAAATTAAATGGTGTAACTCACATGATCCAAGTTCCTCGATTGATTTGTTGTAGCAGATGGCGGTGACAAGGAAGGATCTCCTGTATCAGTCTGTGATACAGTGGTATAGTGGAAAGCCTCTGACTGAAGACTCTCCATCTTGATATGTTTATCATGATATGTTTATGCTGAATCTGAGTGAATACTAACTAATGAAATCATAAAATCAAGACTTGTGACTTATAAAATGTCAGTGTTGAAACAAGAATGTAAGATCAAAATCCAGCATTAGCTTAGCAATAGATTAGCAAAAATTATTTTTGAAAGATTGGTTACAATTTACCTAATTTAATTAATTAACTACATATTTTTTTATTAACCAATTACATTATTCTTAAACTGCTTTAGTTTATCAACAGAAATATTGAGTAAAGTATATCCAAAAAAATGTTTACAAATTGCTTGGGTAAATTTATTGACAAAACTCTAACCGTTTGTTTTGTCAGTGTATTCAGGAGGAGGAGGGCTGCGTCGGGACCTTTAAGGAACTCATAGCTGCTCTTCGGGTCTATTAGACGTCGGGGCTTCGCCGCACAGCAAATTAAAACTCCATTGGCGCTTTATTGCATTACAGGACACCTCTCCACTTTTCTGTTTGCGTTTATTTCCCCTCCCCACACACACTTTTATATATATATATATATTTATAGATGCTGACATTTAATTAGAGGGAGCACTTTATTGGAATTATGATGGAGTACATAGAGGATAAGTTCGCCTTGAAAAGCCAGGCGATGAAGGCCAGCGAGTACTACATGGACCAAGTCATGGAGAGCCTGGACAGCGCGCAGTACTTCAACAAGCCATCCCCGAAGTGCGCGCAGGCCTTCGGACTGCAGGGCGCCGAGCACCGCTCATCGCCCTGCGGAGATCAGAGCTGTGAGTCGGAACTTTTTTTGCGTCCCTGTGAACGGCGTGGTGCGCATCAGTGTGCACATTAGAGAGATTTATTTATTTTTCAGTTTTATGTTTTGTTAATATAATATAATATAATGTAATATAATATAATATAATATAATATAATATAATATAATATAATATAATATAATATAATATAATATAATATAATATAATATAATAATTTTGTCTCCTATCAGCCAGTTACGGCGTGCCGAAAACGGACGAGGACTCTCTGCGCTCGGATCTCGCGAGGTCCATCGACAGCTGCTGCTCCCTGCGGGCGTCTCCGGTCACGAGCGGCCCGGAAAAGACCGAGCTGGAAGACGTGGGGGACAAGTGCGACAGCAACGTGTCCAGCAGCAAGAAGAGGAGACACCGGACCACCTTCACCAGCGCGCAGCTGGAGGAGCTGGAGAAGGTGTTCCAGAAAACCCACTACCCAGATGTTTATGTGCGGGAGCAGCTGGCCATGAGGACGGAGCTGACGGAGGCCAGGGTACAGGTACGGTACAACCTAGCTTACCTTTAGTTATTTTGTTAGTTTTAAGAAAAATTTCAAGATACGCTAATTTTAAAAACAAAGAAGCAAACATAAACATTAAATTTGTCAGTTAACTTTAAGTCAAAGATTTTCCTAACCAAAAGTGTTTAGTTTCTGGATTTAAACTGCGTTATGTTTAGTTTTTTCCAATTTGTTTCTGCTAGGTTTGGTTCCAGAACAGAAGGGCGAAGTGGAGGAAAAGGGAGCGCTACGGTCAGATCCAACAGGCCAAGAGTCACTTCGCAGCCACCTACGATCTATCAGTGTTACCTCGGTCCGACAGCTACACACAGGCGAGTTTCTACTATATTTACGTTCATAAATCAGTTTTTATTTTTTTTTATTTTTTTTTGTGTTAATTTTATGTTTCGGACTGGAAGTGAAAGAAATGCCGTCGGCTGCTCTGATAAAACCAACATTTACAATTTAAGACATTTGGAGACATCTTTCGGGATATATTTTAATCTTTATTTCCGAGCCGAAATTATATCACTATACCACATAAAATATATTTAAGCGATTTGAACCCACGTTCTCAACAAAATTAGTTGAATTGTACCCAGTTATTTTGTCTACACATACAAAAAATAATAATAATAAATAACAACTTGCTTGGATTAAATCATACAAGTAAATAGAGGAAAACTAACAAGGTGGCATATGTAGCTAAGTCTGAATAAGGGTTTAATAAAACTCAGCTTACAGCCAAAGTAAAATTCGCTGCAACTAATTTGAACTTTCTCTACTGCAAAATGAATGACAGTTCTTACCTTGTATGAGCTCGATATATTAATTCCTAATAGGACTCATATGAATCATTCTTCATGTTCTCTGTCAGACAGGAACATGATGCTTCTCTGAGCCCCCCCAAAAAACAACATTAAATTCTAATGAGAGATGTGGTGAACAAAACTCATATTTAATGTTTTAGTGAACATTGAATGTACAAACTAATATGCTTAATCAAAGTAATAATAATAATAAAAAATGATTAAAGTGTATTTATCTCCAAAACTCATTTTTTCTTTCCTGGACCTATTTTGTGTGGATTCCTCCAGCTTGGCCTCTGATCTTTCTTTGGTTCGCTCACTTTTGACAAAAATGCACAACAACTTGCGTCAACGGCTCGTTTGCCATGAATCACTTCCAGTGAAAGCCATCTTCAGATAAGAGCCCCGGAACGCTGATTAGAGCCCCCGCGAGGTGTCACGTCAGAATGAATGGCCCTCATATCAGATTTCATGTCGGCCGACCATTAATCTTTCAGTTTGAGCAAAGGTCAGGTACAAGATGAGGTGAGAGGAGACGCGGGATGTCAGTCTGTCCTTTGGTTAGGCGTTCCCCTCTCACAAACTGACACAGAGTCTCCAAAAAGAGTTCCAAGTGTTGTGGAGCTTTTTTCTCTCTCTTTCTTTTTTTTCTAAGAAATAAATAGAAGCTCCATGTTACGGGTTTTTAAAATGAAGATGCTCTGAAATGAAACTGGAAAAGAAGAAGCGTTTCTTTCAAAAATCTGTCTGGGCTGCCTCGCATTTTCTTCCCAAATGTTCCTGAAGGGCTTCCTTACATACCAGCCTTACTAGCACAGCTGAAGCCAATTATGGATCTGCTTTTAAAACCCATCCTGAGTTCTTGTAGCTTTTAGACGTTAGACCGGTTTTCTGTTGGTGCTTTTTTTCACCAAATGTGACGCATGTTTTCAACTGGCCTCTTTAGAAGACTTTTAACTACCCAGGATTATTCCTCTGGTGCGACCACATATTGTTCCTGCAGAAACAAGTTAGTCTCACTGTCAAAGTGGACTTTCACTGTCTCAAACAGTGGTTAGCTCATGTTCTTTGCCTCCGTTTTCTGAAAGCCACACTTGGGCAAAAGGTGCAGTAAACAACCTTCAGTTTAGGTGTTTCTTTACATCTATTTTCGTTTTCGGCATAAGAAAGTTTATGTATTTAAAAGACCTGATTTAGACTCAATATAACCAGGAACAAATGCATGATTGTGTCGTCTTATTTCGGCCGTCATCTCATCAGATCGGGCAGAGTAACATCGAATCGGTACGACCAAGCTGCCTCGAGTCAGAGATCCTGCCTGAGATCTCACTAAATGTCTTCTTTGTCCTCTGTGCTAAACTTAGAAATGCTCACTGAACGCTTAATTTTTCTGTAACCTTAGATCTCCAGTTGAGTTCGTCTTATGGCTTTTTCCCCTTTAACACCTTTAAACCCAGAAATGGAAGGTATTTCACTTCCTGTTCAGCTTCTCTGGTCAATGATCTGGACATTGGAGGAAGTCATGCAGGTAGATTTCATTCACCAAACCGTTACTCCATTGGTCCAGGCTAAAAGTCGTTGCAATGAGCTCGGTTTGCTCATCTGATCAACACCAACCGCCTTCCACCTTATTTAGGCATCTGTAGAAGTCTTTATCTAGGTCTGTTTTCTTATTTCACTCTTCAGCTGATACCTTTTTTATACTTCAAATTTATACTCTTATATTTATAATGAATTTTTGTATTTGTTAGGCTTCTTAAACCTGGACCTGCGTCTAAATGTGAGCTGGTCTGACAGTAAAAATCAGCGTTGTCTTTTAATTCAATTCAGTTTATGTCACAGCAAATGTCGTCTCAAGGTGCTTTACAATAAAAGGAAATCATTTCAATTCAATCACACACATTCCAGTTGTTCCCATTTATCAGACAGTACAGAATGCTCAGTTAAAGTCTGGTTTTTATCTCTGTTGGACGGCGGTTTGCCCAGATGTAACCTTCTGGAACGTGATAACTTGTATTTTTAATTACTGCATGGTCCACATTTATTAGTACACGTGGTGAAAATATGCATAAACAAAAAATTAGAATACTAATTTAATTTCAGATGTTATTGCAGTAGCAGAATCAAACATACAGCTGTGTTTATATCCGTTAATGTTTTAACTCCTTTTTTTCAGCTTTCTATGTGAGGCTAATTTCTCTTAACTTCCCATCTTTCTGCAGATAAAGAAGCATGTCCCTTAACGAAATAGCATATTCTTCCGAATTTCCCGTTTTAAAACATGGTAGATTACTTCACCCTCAGGGTTGTACTTTATATTAATACTTTAGGCTGTCACTGATTACTTATTAAAACTCCTCAGCACTGATCAACTTCTGTTAGGGATGGGTTTAAAATGCTGCAGTTTCTTTTATCTTATAGGAGTTAAAGAAATCTGAGATTTTATTAAAAAAAAAAAGTCATGCTGAACATAGATTTTTGTTCCCTTTCTTAATAAAGGTTCTCAAATAAATATTTTGTAATAATGTAAGATTGCTGCTGCTACAATATATGAGTTTAAGGCTTTTAACACATCTGTTAATAACTGTGGAACTTTTCAAGATCTCATCTTCAGAGATTTCATCATCCTGGCCTGTAGAGACCAGATTTAAAACATATTTTCACATTTTTGTGAAAATACAAGGATTCAGTCATTTTATTTCTCGTCATATTCCTACAAAATAAATAAATAAGTAAATGTTGGCACTCAAAAAAATAAAATAAATAAATAAAAAAAGACTACAACTTTCCAGTTAAACAGCATTTTTGTGGTAAATTCCACATATTAAGCGGAAGATGTAAATAAATGAATAGCATTTTAAAACTTTTAAGATTTTCCTGTTTGTATTAGGAAATGTGAAATAAAAAAGAGGAATGTCAACATCGAACTTGGACCAAATGACCAGATATCACCGTTTTTCTTAATGAATTCCTCTTGGTTTTTCTAAGAGGTTCACACAGTTTTTCGGCCGATCGCTGATCTTTAAAAAGCCTGACCTGCTGATTCTGATTCTAACCAATACCACATTTTTTTTTGTCTGAAATGTTGCTAAATATAGCAAGAAAATCACTGAGTTGGTAACAGTGAGTGACTTTTGGTAACTGCAAAAGTGCAGACAGACCTGGGGGGCGGTCATGTCTGACATCTGTCAATGCAGAGCTGCTGAGGACAGTCCTTCATTTTTAGTCTTTTGCTAAGGTAGGAAGATCGGCTCCAACTTATCAGTGCTCCCCTAGTTCTTCTTTAACACCAAAAGTCTCAAACTTTATCACTGAACATGTTTTTATTGCAGTGTGGATTTTTATATGTAAAGATCTCAGATTAAAATAAACTAAAAATATAGTTTTGTGTTTTTTAAACTTGAAGTGTTTGAAAAGCTGTAATTTCTCCAATTTATCATTTTTTGTTTTGTTGTCCTTAGAAAAAAGATCAACATTGAGTGGATTTAATGTGAAAATGTTCCCATCAGATCCCCAACAACCTGTGGCCGAGCGCGGCCCCTGGCGGCTCCGTGGTGTCCTCCTGCATGCTGCCTCGGGGGTCCCCTCCGTGCGTCACCTCCTACTCCCACAACCCCCGCGCCGCTGCCGCCTCCACCGCCGCCGACCATGGCTACGTGGGCTTCGCCGGCCAGCAGAACCAGTTCGGACACGTTTCCCTCAACAACTTCTTCGGCGCCGACTCCCTCCTCACGCCGGCTACCAACGGCCACCCAGCCTTCGAGGCCAAGCCGGAGTTCGAGAGGCGCTCGTCCAGCATCGCCGTGCTGCGCATGAAGGCCAAGGAGCACGCGGCCAACATCTCCTGGGCCATGTGAACCCGCCGGAGGTTCTGAAACCAGAACGCCTGCAGAGGCAGGGTACGGACTGTTTCTGGAGTTTCCAGCTTCCCAAAGAACGTGGAAAATACGCCTTAACTCATGGGTCCATATGGCTTCGGGAGAAACTTCAGCTCAAGTTTGACTGAAGAGGAAATGGGAACGAGGAAAGTTGTTAGCAGACGACAGAAGGACACTTTAAAGGGGCAGTATTATGCAACACTGACTTTTTTGAGCTTTACTTCATGTTATAATGACATACCTGGAGTGTTGCTTTGATTCTTTCATGTGTGTTTGAGGAATCCTTTAGTCACTGTAGGAACTATTGACCTGTGCAGAATGACTGGGTGGACCTAGCAACGCCTTCTAGACGAAGCTCCTCCTCTGAGCCGCAGTTTTCCGAGCTTCTGCCTCACAGAGCAGCTCTCTCCCCCAGTCAGCTCCTTCAGACTAGCCAGCAGCAATTAGTAAACACCTGGTGGAACTGAGCATCTACTGAGCTCATTATACAAGTTTCCTCTCAGTGGAATGCTGGTAAAAACGTTGTTTAAGGGGTTAATAGAGGAGCCATGTTGTGATGACTTCCTGAAGGTGGAGTTTCAGAAAGAGCAGGAGTTTTTAAAGAGACAGAAGCTCACTTTCAAGGCATTAAAATATAATGTCAAATTTCAAGTCATATTTGATAAATATAGCAATTTATGACAACTGAAGGCAAGATAGTTACTTGATTGTACTATAAAATGTGACTATGTTCCTGGAAAACACATAATAGTGCCCCTTTAAAGAGTCCATACATACACAGCCTTGATCTTTTTCACATTTTCTTCCATCGGAACCTTAAACTCTGATGCATTTTACCGGATTTCCATGTGATAGATCAACACCAAGTCATGCATTGGCTAAAGTGGAGAGATAATGACTTTTTAAAGAAAATCTTTGGGATGTTTATCTGTTCAGCAGGAACGTTTAGTAGAATGGAGGGTGAGAAAGCAGAGGCAGAGGTGACATTGAGTGACTGAATGTTCACACTGCAGCAAAAAAACAACACAACAATTTTTATATATTATAAATAAAATTGATTATTATTATTATTATTATTTAAAGTTTATGTGTTCATCTCTATTTTGCAGTAAATCTAACCATAAACATCCAGCAAGTTTTACTGTAGATTTGGGTGAAGGAATCAATCAGACCTGCAGTGCAATAAAAAAAAGGTCACAAGAAATTATTTTTGTGATTTCAAGGTGACAAATTTGGCCAAAAAGTTAGAACACTACTATCTTACCTGATGCTATTTTCATATCTGTTATTGTGGTTAGGGTTTTCATATAATTATTAATTCCACATTTTATTAAACCATATAAAACAGGCTAGGCTTTTTATGAGGCATCCTGTGGTGTGAGGAGAACTTTTCTTTGAAAGTTTTCTTCAAGACTTTAAAAATATTAAGACAGGTTCAATAAATATCTATAATTCTTTCTTAACAGTTTGTGTGTCATAATATAATATTCATTGTAGATCTAAAACTTTAAAAAGTGATTTTGCATGTTGTGAGTTTTTGTTTCATTTTACCACATCATCCTCTGATGTCACTGCATCTGCAGGTTTTGTTCCCACTTTCTTTCATTATTTCAGGTCTTCTAAACATTGTGTGCACTGGATTTTATTTAGGGTTATCTAGTTAAAGGGGCAGAACACAAACACACACCTTTCTGATCGTTTCATTTGGGAAAAATGTGGAGACAGACTACGGACACATCACCACTTTGTGTTGGTCTATCACATAAAATCCTCAGTGGAAAACATTGAAGTTTGTTGACATTTTTGTGGGGGGAAAAAACCTGCAAAAGTTCAACAGGCATGGATATTTTTTTTCTTTTTCAACGATTCCCGTGTTAATGTTCTGTGCGTGTTTGAGTTCTCGGTCAGAACAAACATTTCTTGCCCTCTCATGATCTGCCGAGGTGAGAGCCGCTGTGAAATCTTCCTCCGCCGAGGTCATGGAGTCACTTCCTCACGACCGACATGTAAAGAAGGACGACAGGAAGCAGTAAAAAAGAGAAAGAAACAAAATCCCAAAGGCTCTTTAAAGAATTTGTGAGCATTCGATTGCTTTTTGGACCCGGACTGAAAAACTTTCCGAAACTTTCCAGAGCTTTCCTTTGAGTTCCTGTTTGACTCTGAGGTCCGGACTGGGAGCGAAGCGAACCAACTGTTCGTGCTAACGTGTCTGTGTGCTTTGTAGCAAAGCTCTGAATCCCTATCGTCTGCCTTTGGTCTGCATGGCGCAGTGCAGGCCTCGCAGGCAGGTTCTGGAACTGTATTTGTGTTTTAATATGTTTGTGGAGATGTAATAAATGAATGTCACTTCATGTGGGAACTGTTCCTTTTTTTGTTTTAAAGGATACAAATTTCCACAAGCCAAGATTAAACCACAAAAATGGACAGAAAAGGCTAAATAACAAGAGGCCTTAAAAAAAACATTTAAATTTTTCTGGACTAAACAGGCTCAAGGGTTGATTGATATTAAAAATTACATGCAGGTGATATATATTTTATAATGGGGGGAAAATACTACATTAAGAAATAATCAAAGAAGAGTTAGCCACAGTTGCTATCAAACAAATCAAATAAAAACAGCTGACATGTTTTCATAACTCATTTCATTTTGAAATGATGGCATCAGTCAGAAGTTTTGATTAGTGAGGATGAAAAAGGGTCAAATTTAAATAAAATCTAAAAACTAACATGGGAATGAGAATCCAAACTAGCACACAAAGAACGGGGCACAATCTCAACAAAGCAGGTTAACCATGTACGGAACAACATTAACGACAAGAATCAGCAACACAAAATAATCCGGATACAAAACCAAGTAACGACCAAAACCACATAGCCTTTGATTATGTGATCAGGTCAGAAAAGGTGTTTGCTTTGTTAATAATAATAATAATAATAATAATAATAATTAATAAAATGTTTTAAAACCTTATACCATGTGTCAAACTCAAGGCCTGGGGGCATTTGGACAAATAAACATAAATTTCAAAATAACTTATTAAAATAAACCATTTTATCAATCAAATCAAAGGAGTTTTCAACTTGAAAATGTGTTCAATATTAATTAATTTAAAGGAGTACTCATGGAACCCAGAGGCAGATATCTATTAATATCAAAACAGTTTATTAATAGGTAGTTTTGTCAATACTTTTTGTAATATTTTTGGAAGTTTTGTAAAAGTGTGCAGTGAAACTCCACAGACTCTCACTGCCCAGCGGCGTGCGGCAACATAGTAAAGACTGAATATATTGGAAATTGAAGCATTTAAACAGTCAGTCTTATGAAACGTCGTCTCTGGTAGAAACTGCTGTTCGAGTTCTGCAATTGATCACGTTGCCCTGTAATTGAGAGCACGTCTCCTCGCCTGTCTTCTCTGACGTCATGCTTTTGTCTCAGTTAGAGGAAAGCACTATGAGGGAAACCCTGTCCGTGGAAGCGGCAGGCTTGATTCAATTAGTGCCGTAACTCGGATCAGATGCCTCGGATTGGAGACGACCTTGTTTCCTTAGGTTCTTCCTGCTTGCTGCCATTTTAACCCGCAACACCAGGCGCTCCATCTGCATGCATCACAACACTCAGGCTTTGATGGGGACGTTCCGGTGGAACCGGGGCAGAATGGGTTCTCCCCTTTTCTGGTCAACACAAACCCACAACAGAAATGTGAGGATTTTTCAGTGGACATCGTGAATTTAGCTTCACCATTAAAATAGTTGGCTTGGAGAAAATTGTAGTTTGGTGGATAGCTTAATTTAATCTATGAACGGGTTATAAACGTCAAGACGCCTTTATAAGTGATTGATGTTTCTATTACACTTTGTCCTTTTCAACTCACTCATGCATGCAGTGAGTTCTGAGTTTTACAGTTCTAAAATAAAAAAATCTGATGACTTTTTATTTTATTTGGACAATGTACAGCACTGTGTAAAACAAAGTGCCATGCAGAAAAGTATTCACGCCCCTTGAATATTTCACTTTTTGTCACATTGTAACCATAAACTTCAGGGTATTTTAATGGCAGACCAACACAAAGTAATAACTGTGACAATAACCAGAAGGCCGAATGAAAAGGTCCATAGTCTTTTTTTATACAAATCTGAAATGTGTGGCATGTATCTGTGATAATTCCTTAAGCCTTTTCTTCGTAAAACCGCGTTATGCTGCTTTGAAGTTATGATTCTTTGGATGCTTCTTTACAAGCTTTGTATATCTGCAGACAGAAAATGCCAGCACAAACTTAGACAACGGATGGGCAGAATTCTCAATTGAATTTAGGCCTGGACTTTGACTGGGCCATTTTAACACATGACCATACTTGGATTTCAACCGATCCAGTGTCGCTCTGGTCATATGAGGAAGCTGAATCCCGTGTTTTCTGGCAGCCTTCCTGGATTTTTTCTCCATCCATCTTCAACTCCAATCAATTTACCCACAGCATGATGCTGCCATCACTCTTACAGTGGAGACGGTGTGTTCAGGGGTGGTGTACAGGCAAATGTTCCTTGTAGCAAACTTTGTCGCTTCCTTTCAACAATGACTTTTTTCACTGCTATTCTTTCATAAAGACCAGACCTAAATAATGCTCTCCATGTTCAGCCAGTCCATTCAGGTGGATGTCCATGTTTTATTGGTTACACTTTTCCCATTTACGCATGATGACTCAAGCAGCACCAAAGAAATATGTTGAAGTTTATGGCTGCTGCATATTATCGTGTGTAAAAGGTTCAAGAGACGTGAATACATTGATTTGGCACTATAGGTAAGAAATAACAACAACAACAACAATAATAATGATAGAGTCCAGGTCCATCATGGTCAGTTGATCACAGGGCCGGCCACTTTGGTGCTCTCTGCAAAGTTTTAATTAGTGCCCCATTATATCACCAACTTACTTATGCCTACACTAAATAATTTTTCTTTTTCAGTTTAGGAAAGCATTTGTTCACCAAAGCATAAGTTATAAATACTCAGAAAATGTTGAAAATACTCTGATCTGATCAGGCGTGAAGCTATGAACCCTATACCAGCGGAGGTGATATTATTATTTTTAAATGTAGCATTTAATATTATTTCCTGTGCAATCTTTGGGACGGCTCTTTGGGAATCACCTGGTTGCCACTAAAATACCATGTTATGTGCTACGTTTTTTTCCAACTGTTACCTCAGAGAGAGAGACACTCCAGCTTTCTCACTTCTTGAGATCTCTTCAATCTCTGACAAACAGCTGGAACTTTAAGGTCCGGTCTGATCTTCTCCTCCATGCATCACGTCTTCTCCCCCGCCCTCTTCGTTCCTGCTCCCTGCTCCTCTGGATCATTCTTTATCTCTGCCCGGCCTGGATCATCGCAGTCCGACTGGTGATTGTGCAGTCAGGTCTGCAGTGTGTGCATATGCGTGTGTGTGTGTAAGAGAAAGGGAAGGAGTGAGAGCTCCTGCAGCCCAGATCCATCAACAGCTCCAATGGGTTTGACCCCTCCAGGTTAACCGCGACCATTAATACAAGAGATTCCCTCCTTCGCCTCCCTACTCCCCACACAACCTCACGCGGGGGAGTGAGTGAGTACATACGCACACACTCGGCCATTCACGGGGACGAAATAGAAGTAGATCAAACGTCCTGCTGACCAGGAGCCTGAAAAATGGTGTCGACGGTCACGTGCGTTCCACGGCGGAGATCTACGCTCGGTGTCCGCGCGCCGTTGTTATTCTAATCACTCACCGCCGATGTTCCGATTCTTCCTCTGCTCTGGAATGGACCCGGCAGCTATGAAAGCAGACATTTCTCACAAGCCTTCACCATTTCTCTCTGCTTCACAGGCATGTCACTTTTATTAAATGGCCATCTATTACGGGACTTCTTCCCGCTTTGGCAAAGACAAATTTATGAACAACAGACCCAAGTAAGCAGTAAGCGATCAGATTTAGAATCTTCTGTTATTTGCGACAAACCTGGGGAAAAAGATGTGCAGAATTAAGAAATTGATGTTGAGGATGTAAAAGACTTGCAGAGTTCCCCACCATATGTCTAAGAAAGTTATTGGTGGCGGAATGTTACCTTCAGCGAATATTATTGTATAAATTTGAACCAGAGATTTTAGCTGATTTTTATTTTTTGACATTTTTTATTGGTCTTCAAAAACAGAATAGAGTTGTACCAAATCACACCCTGTTTTTTCTTTCTTTCTTGTTTTATACTGATCAATGCATATATTGCAGTTTTCATGGTAATTAACCCACCCTCCCTTCGCCTCAAAATAACTTTGAAAGTGCACTTCATTTGTCCCCAGGAACAGACAAAAAGATATAATAAGGTTTCAAATTATATATTAAATAATTTACATTTTACCCAGTTAATTTTTCTTTCCTGTTAGATTTGAAGTACAGATGTACAAATGAACTCAAGACTCTTAAAAAAAAACCCAAAAAAAACACGGATTGGGATTTTAGTACCAATTGTCAGCTGATGTCAGAGTCAGGTGATCAGAACTAATATGGATCATATTGGTTCTGTTTGACCTTGATACGGGAAAGAACTTAAAGCTGGTACAAACTTCCAGAAAACAGAGAGTTCCTTTAATTCAAGGCTAAAATCTCACCTGTTTGTAACTATCGATGTTTAGCAGTAAGTGGATCATTGATCAACATATTTGATTTATATTTGCTTGTTAATTTTGATTATGGCATTTGATGATAATTTTGATGAAGGATGTGAGGCCTTAAGCAATAAAAATGTGATGTTTATTGTTTGCTTCATAATTGGTGACTGTATGATATTTTTATGATGTAAATCACTTTGAACTGCCTTGTTGTTTAAATATACAAATACAAATAAACTTCAGCGTCTCCTGCTGCGGGAGCTGGAAGAGAAAATAAAAATATATATTTTCATATTCCTACAGTTGAAAATACATTGAAAGCCCTCTAGTGGTGTAAGAGGTAAACTGCTCATTTCAAACATCATTCGGCGTGAGGAAATATAATTATGATGCAAACAAGGTACGCTTTTTGTTATTCCAGTGTTTTGCAAGTTATGAACAAGTAAAATGATCTGATCCAAAAGTGATTTAAGGAAAATGATTTCAGTCAAATGTCAAGTAAGCCAAAGCAAACGAGCAAAGATGAAGCCAAAATGAAAATCTACATTATATGTATAAATGTACACCATAGAATTTAAAAGGGAAAGTGGTAGCTATGTGTTGATAAATAAATGCAGTTGAATAATGGATTATAGAAGCTTTATGTCAAAGCTGGAATTTAGTGCAGTTTGCTGCTCTGCAGGGCCGTGCAGAGACCACTAAAAGGGCAGGTGCTCAAAAAAAAAAAAAGGGCACATCTTACCGCATTCTAGGACAGAATATTAACAAAGCCTCTCAGCTTTCAGAGTTTAATAAACAATGATAAATTACAAAATTGTGAAATATACAATCAAAGCTAAGGAAAATCTCTATACAGAGCATACAACTATGCATATGTAAGATATTTTATTAGTAATTTCTTTCTGCAGGTCTATTTTATTATAGGAAAGTATTGCAATATTCAAACCCGCAATTTAGCAAGATATGTAAATCAGAGCTGGAGGTTTAGTTCTGATTTACATATTTTGTCTTTACAGAATTACATTATTAAAAATATAAACAAGGGCACAATGCAACCTTTTAGTGTACTGTAATCTATAAAAAAAGAGCTGCCTGTTTGCTGCAGTGGAGATGAAGATGGTCCATTCAGGAAAGCAGAGCTGCATCAAACTTTAAGGTGGAACTGCAGAAAAAAAGAAAAAACAAAAGCAAAAATTGAATTGTTAATGCATGTCACTATGGGAAAAGCCTACTGAGTTTTGCTTACAACTTTTTTAAACACTTAAATCACACATTTGTCTCATGAAGTGAATTTTTTTGCAAAACAAACTTATTTGTGCATGTCAGAAATCTTTTCTTGATATTCAAAGTTTTTGTTTGACTCAAAGTTTTGCTTGTGATTTTCACATGACGTCATGGGCAAGACCCAAAATCGCAACAAGATTTCTGATGTGTGCAAATAAAAGTTTATGTTTGGCAAATAACTTTTTAAGTTCACAAGACAAAAATTAGTTATTTAATTAAAAAAAAGTTTTTTAAACAAAATAATTTGTTTTTAAAAAAGAAATCATTACAATTCCAAAAGTTTCAATTACAATTTTATTTTACTTAACTGAGGTTAGTTTATTTTTTCCCATTGAATAATTGGGGAAAAAATTTAACTACATACTCTGCGAACCAGACCCTAAACTTAAAGTCTGGGTTGAGTTTTTTCCCCTTCATTAATGACATACATTTTATCTATCATGGTAATTCAGGGTGAGTTATTTTTAATTCTAAATGAATATCCTTGTTGGACTTTTATTTAAGTGCTATTCTCTTTCAAGACACATTTACCTAACGCCAGAATAAATGCAATGTACATTATGCAGCAAAGCAAATTAGAAGATCGGACATATATTCATTATGGAGATGATACGTTTTAGACGGGTGATGTGCCTCGTACACGTGGAATAAGCTTTTTATTTATCTAGCTTTGCTAGCAAAGTCGTAGCTAGCAGCTAGCTAATAGCACAACAACAGCAGCCTAATGTCTGTATGATAAAAATACTGAATCGATAGATGAGAACAGTTTTTCCTCACCTGGCTGTCTCCTCCCACTCAGTAGTTCTTCAGAGTAAGCCAGATGCAGAGGCCTGTCAGTGTCTGTTGTATTTCATTACCTCTCTGCTTAAACCGCGACTCCGTGCTATCTATCTATCTATATATAAAAATTCCCCTCTCACCCTCCGTGGGTGGTCTCTTTCATCCTCTGAGCTCGGGTCCTCTACCAGAGGCCTGGGAGCTTGAGGGTTCTGCGCAGTATCTTGGCTGTGCCTAGAACTGCACATTTCTGGACTGAGATGTCTGATGTTGTTCCTGGGATCTGTTTGAGCCACTGCTCCAGTTTGGGGGTGACTGCCCCGAGGGCCCCGATGACCACAGGCACCACTGTGGTCTTCACCTTCCAGGCCTTCTCCAGTTCCTCTCTGAGGCCCTGGTATTTCTCCAGTTTCTCATGCTCCTTTTTCCTGATGTTGTGGTCACTTGGTATTGCTACATCCACCACAACGGCTTTCCTCTGTTCTTTATCCACCACCACAATGTCCGGTTGGTTCGACATTACCATCTTGTCTGTCTGGATCTGGAAGTCCCACAGGATCTTAGCTCGGTCATTCTCCACCACCTTTGGGGGTGTCCCCCATTTTGACCTCGGGGCTTCCAGTCCATATTCTGCACAGATGTTCCTGTACACTATGCCCGCCACTTGGTTATGTCGTTCCATGTACGCTTTCCCTGCCAGCATCTTGCACCCTGCTGTTATGTGCTGGACTGTCTCAGAGGCCTCCTTGCACAACCTACACCTTGGGTCTTGTCTGGTGTGGTAGATCTGAGCTTCTATTGCTCTGGTGTTTAGGGCCTGTTCCTGGGCGGCCAGGATGAGGGCCTCCGTGCTGTCCTTGAGTCCAGCTTTCTCCAGCCATTGGTAGGATTTCCTGATATCAGCCACTTCAGTTATTTGTCGGTGGTACATCCCATGTAGGGGCTTGTCCTCCCATGATGGTTCCTCCAGCACCTTGTCCTCTGTTCCCCATTGCCTGAGACATTCGTTGAGCACATCGCTGAGCACATCGTCCGTTGAGGCTTTGTCCTTGATGTATTTATGGATCTTGGATGTCTCATCCTGGACAGTGGCTCTCACACTCACTAGTCCTCTGCCTCCTTCCTTACGGCTCGTGTACAGTCTCAGGGTGCTGGATTTGGGGTGGAACCCTCCATGCATGGTTAGTAGCTTCCGAGTCTTAACATCCGTAGCCTTCATCTCTTCCATTGGCCAGCTAATTATTCCGGCAGGGTATCTGATTACTGGCAAGGCATAGCTGTTTATTGCACGGATCTTGTTCTTGCCATTGAGCTGGCTTCTCAGGACTTGCCTTATTCGTTGGAGGTATTTGGCTGTGGCTCCTTTCCTTGTGACCTCATCGATGTTGCCATTTGCTTGCTGTATTCCCAGGTACTTGTAGCTGTGCTCTATGTCTGCTATTGTTCCTTCTGGGAGTGATACCCCTTCTGTGTGGACGACCTTCCCTCTCTTTGTAACCATCCGGCCACATTTCTCTAGTCCGAATGACATCCCAATGTCAGTGCTGTAGATCCTGGTGGTGTGGATCAGTGAGTCGATGTCTCGCTCGCTCTTGGCGTACAGCTTGATGTCATCCATGTAGAGGAGGTGACTGATTGTGGCCCCATTCTTAAGTCGGTATCCGTAGCCAGTCTTGTTGATGATTTGGCTGAGGGGGTTCAGGCCTATGCAGAACAGCAGTGGGGACAGAGCATCTCCTTGGTATATGCCACATTTGATGGACACTTGTGCAAGCGGTTTGCAGTTGGCTTCAAGGGTGGTTTTCCACAGCCCCATCGAGTTTGCAATGAAGGCTCTTAGAGTCCTATTGATGTTGTACATCTCTAAGCATTCATTCCAGGTGTGTGGCATTGAGTCATAGGCTTTCTTGTAATCAATCCAAGCGGTGCACAGGTTGGTGTGTCGGGTTTTGCAGTCTCGGGCGACTGTGTGGTCTACAAGGAGTTGGTGTTTGGCTCCTCTCCTATTTATGCCGATGCCCTTCTGTGCCGTGCTCATGTATTTATCCATTTATCCATATATATATATATATATATATATATATATATATATATATATATATATATATATATATATATATATATATATATATATATATATATATATATATATATAATTCACCAAAAACTGTTCTGTAATCTGGAACGTTCACTACGTTGAGCTCCAGTTAGCCGCCTTATCTCACTGCGCGAGAGGCAACTGCGTCATGCGTCACGGGCAAAAGGTCAAAGGTAACAAGGTGACCGGAAGGCTTATTATGTTGTACAAAAAATAAATAAATAAATAAAATAATTTTAGTACATGTTATTATGTGTCAGAAGAGGGCTTTGAAAATAATACCAAAAAAAAAAAAAAAAATTGACCAAAAGGGCACTTTGGGGCAAGGAGCAAAAAGGGCAGGTGCTCAAGCACCCCCAGTTCCCCCCTCTGCACGTGCCTGCTGCTCTGGAAGGATGTGAGGCCTTAAGCAAAGAAAAAAAAAAGACTTCCCTAGTGAAAAAGAAAATACTTTAGTAAATCTCAAACATACTTACATTTGCATCAGTACATTTTACATATACTGAGTATTAAGTGTACTATATTTAAATATATACAACGTATACTAACAATATGCTTGTAATTTTGGCATTATAACTTTAAACACACTTAAATATAATTGTACCACAATACACTTTTCAGAAATATGTTCAATAAAAATATTGTTTAAGTGAACAAAATATGTATTTGCTCAAGTGTACCAATGAAACAATATGCTTTTGAAGATATTTTGTGTGTATTTTAAAATATATGCTCAAAATAGAATTTTAAAAAATTCACGTTTACTTTAAAAGTCAACTATTAAATATACTGAAATTTCGATATGTTTTAAATTACATCTCAGTGTATACTTTAGGCTACTGAAGTAAGTCTTTTAGATGCCTTAATGATATTTTACTATTTAGTTAAAATGGCAAGAATACAAAAAAAAAAAAAAACAACAAAAAAAAAAAAACAATCCTGATAGTGGAACTTGATGTAATGTTGTTAAACAAAGTAAATTATGTCTTCATGCCCCAACACATCAAACGTTGACAGTTTAGTGACAGAGGGTCTACAACAAAACCAATATTTGTCCTTAACACTAAATGTAGCAGGTATCTTCAGTTTTACATCTCTCTGAACATGATCTGTTGTTTTCAGTTTTTTAACTAAAACAACAGAAGCTGTCTTTACCCAACCCATTTAGATGTATGATGTAAGATCTGTTAGTGAACGGCATTAGCTCCAGTTCACACTCCAGACCAGATGGTGGCGGTAATGCACACTTTCAGTTTTCTTGAAAAGCATCATAAGAAGAGTAACAACATCACTGTGAAGCCGGGGAGAAGAAGAGATGCTTTTCAAATTCACCATTTTTACTCACACAATCCATCCATCCATCCATTTTCCTTCACCCTTGTCCCTCAGTGGGGTTGGGAGGGGTGCTGGTGCCTATCTCCAGCTCACATTCCGGGCGAGAGACGGGGTACACCCTGGACAGGTCGCCAGTCTGTTGCAGGGCAACACAGAGACACACAGGACAAACAACCATGCACACACACACACACACACACACACACCTAGGGGCAATTTGGAAAGGCCAATTAACCTGACAGTCATGTTTTTGGACTGTGGGAGGAAACCGGAGAACCCGGAGAAAACCCACGCATGCACAGGGAGAACATGCAAACTCCATGCAGAAAGACCGGGGCTGGGAATCGAACCCAGAACCTTCTTGCTGCAAGGTGACAGCTCTACCAACTGCACCACTGTGCAGCCCCTCACACAATATTGCCTTAAAAGTAAAGAGAGCATTGATAATAGTTAGTAGTTTTGGTAAATTCAAACTGGTCACATCAACGTTCGAGTTAGATGACAAAACAACTGAACAAGAACTGGATGGAAATGAAATGTGGGTCATGAAAGGCTACTAACGTGTTGCTAGTCAGCTATGCTTTACACAACTTGTTGCCAACTGCTTTTGGTGTTTTTGTTCATCACCAAAAACATTCAAACATTTCCCACACAAAGAAGAAAGCATTCAGTCCATTACAGTTTTATGTTTTCAGACATGATGTTTAAAGTGATTGCCGGAACACTGTGGTGGTTGATTAGCGAATTTAAACACCTGATGATCTGTCAGAAAGTGGGTGTGTGGGTCGCCTTATTTTTTAATTGAACCAAAACACTCTGCAGTACATCTACATATTAAGGTTGCCAAAGTCAAGCTAGCATAACTGACCTACTTCCTTCTCCCTTGCTATTGTTTTTTTAAATTAAAACTTTTCATCTAATTGTTGTAGTGTTGACATTTAGCAGCAAAGCACTGCTTCCATTATATATATATATATATATATATATATATATATCATGCATACATTTAAGATTTAGTGCGCAATGTTGACAATTTGATAGCTAAAACCAATGGTAGTCAACTACCAATCGTAGTTAAGCAGTTTTTTGCCCTCCAGCAGGGAGCTTGGGGCAGAATTTTGTGAGTGTGATGTCAATCTGCAACATGTCTGTAAGTCTTTATATGATCTGAACATGCCTGTGAAGAGAGCAGCATTTTACCAGGGGTGGCAGTAGCCCCTTTTCTCCCCCCTTGAGGGGCACCACTGCTCTCCCTGTCTTTGGACTACGAATTCTGTTAATTTCACTTAATTCCACAAAGTCTGAGTTGCCTGTTTCACTGCTAATCATATTACGATCCTGTTTTCATTTTCCCTGCTTCCCTCAAACATAATTTTAACATCATTTTTGTGAAACATGCTTCATTGCAAAGCGGTTGTTGCTCTTTTCACTCCCTCTTTTTCGTTCTGTGCTTAAATTTAAAGTGAAAGCCTGAGCAGCTTAAGGGGCTAAATAAATTCAGATCTAACATGACCGGGGAAGTTTCCCAGTCTTTTAAATGATAAACCCCTGTACCTCATTTGTCTCTGTTCTCTCTTTAAGGTCATGTCCTGTTGTTGTCACAACCCTTCAGAATCTACAAGTACCTAATAGCCCTGAGGAGTCAGGGGACCCACAGCCAAGAATGCCTTTCAGTGTGTCCCTCGGTCCCAGTGCGGGGAGGAAGTGGTCCACCGCCAGCCTGGGGGGAGTGGGGGGTGCAAGTGTTGCTTCACAAGAGGCCTATTAGAGGCCTGTGGCAGGATGCCTCACAAATCCAATTAGGAAGAACCGGGGCTGGATCTGGACTTCTACTGCAGGCTGTCAGTCATGGCAGGAGAGGGGGTGTCTGGTTACCAGGGACTGAAGTGTGCATCTTCGCCAGTCGAAGATTTTTTTATGAAAGAATCTGAGATTTTTTAATGTTCTGTCTGTAGCGATCCACACAACGGCCACATGCTAACATGGCCACTGTGGGAAAAGTACAGACCAGGCCCCTACAGGCCCCTGGTGAATGAAGCCCAATTCCACTGGAACTAATGAAGAATCTAGCTGACTGTTGCTCAGGCATGAAGTCATCTCCCTGCAGTACATCACAGCCAACTCCAGCGCCAACTTTCTCTCAGCCGTTTAAAAGGGGCAGCATTTTATATTTTCCAGCCATTTTATAGCATAATCAATTAATGTTACTTTGAGTTGGTATAAACGTGATGAATATATGAAATATGACTTAAAAGTAATTTGACATTGTAAATTAACACCTTGAAATCGGGCCTCTGTCTCTTTAAGAAACTCTTTCTGAAACTTCATATTTAGGAAGTCATCACAACATGGCTGCTCTATTAACCCTTTAACAACATTTTTATTACCAGCATTACACTAAGAAGTAGCTCCTATAATGAGCTCAGCAGATGCTGACTTCCACCAGGTGTTTGCTAATTGATGCTGGCTAGTCTGAAGGAGCTGGGCGGGGCAGGAGAGCTCACTGAGGCAGAGGCTCCAAAGCTTGGAAAATGCAGCTTAGAGGAGGAGCCGCGTCTCGAAGGCGGGGCTAGCTCCACCCAGGTGTTTTTCACAGCTGAATGGTTGCCATGGGAGATTAAAGGATTCCTCAAACATGCATGAAAGAATCAAGGCAACTCTCCAGATATGTTTTCGATGAGAAGATAACATTATTACATGATGTAAAGCTCCAAAAAGTACATTTTATATAATACTTCCCCTTTCAAATCAGAACAATAGGAAAGTTTAATCCATTTTATTGCTGTTAAAGCTGTTGCTCTACTCCCCAATGGGTTGTTTACAGGCAGACAATTTCCAATAAGCTATAGCATTGAATTGCTGCATTACATAGATTAAACTTTAGCAATTGAGTAAAATTTAAAACTTCAACAGAGTCCATGCCTCCAAGAAGCTATCGTTTTTCAATAACCGAGGGTCCAGAATCTCTGGACAAAACAAGGTGTACAACAAGAGTCTGGTTTTTTCTTACATAAATTATCTTGGCATGGCTTACTTCAACAATAACTGTGTTTTTCCACTCTTCTCTAAAGGCCAGAATGGTCAATGCATAGCTATCCAGTCAACATGCCCCCCATCCCCCATGAGCAGTGATATTCTGTAAGGTGGTTGCCAGGTCTTGATGGGCTTGCTACCGCTGTTTCTTTCTTTTTTATTCAGATGATGGATTGAACAACACACCATGAGATGTTCAAAGCTTGGCGTGTTATTTACAACACAGTCCTGCTTTTCAATTCTAAAACTCAGAAATTTTATTTCTGGCCTGTCTGTTGTGTCTTTTGGTCTTCAAAATATGTTTTTTTCCCTACTAATATTCTAAAAAACAAAACAAAACAAAACAAAAAAACCACATTAACAACAATTGGGTAGAGAGATTCTTTATGCTAATTGGATGATTTCTGAAGGCAACAAGTGCTGAACTGCATTTAGGATAATATGCATTCTGTATTCTTTGTTGAAAACCATCTTACATTTCTTTATTACCACAAAGTTTTTTTCTTCGTCTAGCACTAAAAAAGACCAATAAAACACACTGACATTTGTCAATGTGTTTTATTGGCTGGTTCATGTATCAAACTGTGTGTGGTGCTCTGGTACCACCTTTTCCTGGTTGACATCAAGCATAAAAAAAATAAAAAATGTTCCCATTTTCAAGAAAACTACAACGGACACCAGAGCAGTCGAAAATCCATCCTTTCACCTGATTTCTCATTTTGTCTCTTCTCTCCGTCCGCTGCCCCCAGAGCAGCAGCTGAAGTGGATTTGTAATCAGAGTGGACTGATGGACACGGACAGAGAACTGCCTCTGGACTCCTGAAGTGGGATTGCTTTGCCCGTTCTCTTTGATGGGCCAATTTATCTGACTGAGTCACTCTCTTTCCCCCCGAGTCTTCACCTATTTCTCTGACCCTGTTCTGGATGTTGAGAAACACTTGGCCGGTGTGTGCCCCCGAGGTCCATTCTGAGCCAGCTTTGGGGATCTAAAGAAAGTGGGTCAAATTTCAGAAGAACTGCGTCATTTGCTGGAGCCGGTTCAATAAAAATTAACTAATTTTTGAACAACCTGGTTGACTAATTCTATCAGACTAATTATGTGGCGCCCCCTGGGGTTGAGATACAAGCAGTGATTCTGTTTGTAACAGCAGTATGAAGCTCTTAAATTTTCACCAGTGGGTTGACTCCGCGCCAGTTGGTGGCGGTAATGCTTCCTTTGCCAGCCGCCAATATAATAATAATAATAATAATAATAATAATAATAATAATAATAATAATAATAATAATAATAATAATAATAATAATGAAGAAGAAGAAGAAGAAGAAGCAGAAAACTCGGCACTAGTAAGCATTGACAGCGGAATCGGCTCCACCGTCAGCAATAAAGAAAAGAAGCTCTTGCCCACATGGACGAGCCAAATGTGTTCTGGAGAAGTTTCATGTTAATGTGAGAAAGATGGAGATATTTGACCAGGACGACTTCAAGGTGAATGTCTGAGTGTTATGCTGTGGGTCTGTTGAACTAGCTGTGTTTCCACGCAAATCTTTGTCTATATTCTGCTATTCTAAAAAAATATAAAAGCCTAAGTAGTTTTATAAAGCTACTTAGAGATGTGGGTGATTCATATTTGCTCCAATTCCTCCCATAAAAACATGAAGTAAAGCGTCCCTTTATTTGCTGCGTGTTGATGTGTCAGAAAACCTCTTTTACTCTGTCACAATCCCTTCATAGGCAGAACGTCACAGGACGTTTTTATAAAATCAAAGCCTGGAAAATACCACTACTACTAATAATAATAATAAAACCCCCCTTGCACTTTTTATCCGCTCAGATCGGACCGCAGGCAGACCGCGTTCATCAGGCTGTGATCCTGTTGCATCCACGCAGATGAACGTCTGTACAACATGAAAGCTGACAGGAGGACGATGGCTCCTGCTGCGCGCCGGCCAAACCAAACTGCAGCCAGGCTCAGCGGCGAGCCCGCCGTGGCCCGTATATCTGACACCACTGTGTTTGCTTTACAGCTGCAGGTAGGTCGCATGTGTCGTAAATACATCTGGAAGCACAGGCTGGGTCTGCGGTCTCACTCCGGGCTCAGCGATTAGGGAAAGAAAAAAAAAGAAGAAGTTAAATGTCTGTTTGGAATGAAACTGTTCATTTATCATAAATGAGTAAGGTGATATTTATTTCAGCGTTATGTAGGTAGTAAAAATGGTCAAAACATGGTTTTGTGCTGACATACTGGTGGAGTTATTCTGGAGTCCACTAGATGGCGGGAAATCCTAACTTTGAGGATAAGAAAGTCAGCAAATCCCTTATCGAGCATTAAAGCATTCAGAGAGTCGATAAAGAAATGATCTTGCTAAATACAAGAATAAGGTAATTTCTGTGGCACATAACTAAATTATAAGGACCAATTATTTCTCAATATTTTGTCATGTTAAATACAGCAGAACGGGTGGTCCGGTTCTGGAGGTTCCTTAGTGACAATACCTGACGTTCCCTGACTTTTTCTTCCGCTTTTGTAATCCTGAAGTGACTCGCAGCACTTGAGTTCGAGAGCAGATCTTCTGCCATTTCTTTTGTTTTCTCTCCTCTGATGTCTCCCTGAAAGCATGCCCTAAGTGCCACTGAAAACCACTTGAAGGTAATAGAAAGGGCACCAGGTGGGACCGAGCCCGGTCCCTCTCAGCGTTTTCATCAGCGAACATAGAAGATGACAGAACTCTGATGTTCTGATTGGAGCTCTCAGAGAGCAGAGCCGAGAATAAAAGGAAAAAGACGAAGCGTCGTCACGGGGACGCAGACGAGAGACGAAGTGTCAGTAATGGCTCAGACTGTGGAAAGAGCTGCGACATGCGACTCTTCGCTCTCAGTTTGGTGAACGTGGAGACAGTAACACTACAGACTCGTTCAATAAAACAGAACCATACTGATGAGTATCTCCTGTCAGATTAAAAGTAACTTTTCTGAAAATAACAACCTTTAAGCAGATATTGAACATACTTTCCATTAAGCCCACATTTCTGTTCTTAAATTTTTTGTATTTTATTTGATGTAAAATTTTCAATTAACTGTAGCAGAAAATCAACATAATTAACAGAAAACATCCATCTTTTTGTAATTGATCTATATAATCAGTTTCACTTATGAAGTTCCATAAGAAACAGGCTTTTCTAGAATATTTTGATTTGTTGAATAGATTTGTTCAGTACCATTTAATCATTTTAAAGGGGCGGTTTTATGCTTCCATGCACATAGTCATTTCATAGCACTATCATGTTACCTTCAGTTGCTATAAAAATGGTACACACACCAAATATGACTTAAAAGAAATTTGACTTTAAGTTTAAACCTTGAAATTGGGCCTCTGTCTCTTTAAGAAACTCCTGCTCTTTTGGAAACTCCGCCTTCAGGAAGTCATCACAACATAACCCCTCTATTAACCCTTTAACAACATTGTTACCAACGTTTCATCTAGAAGTTCTTGGGTTGTGGGATGAAGCTGGAGTACCCAGAGAGAACGCACACAGCACAGGGAGGACATGCAAACTCCATGCAGAAAGACCTCAGGATGGGATTTGAACCCAGGACCTTCTTACTGCAAGGCAGTGTCCAGCTCTCAGTATTGTTTCAGACTCTAGCCTGCAAGTAGAGGAAATTCAAGACAGCCAAAAAACACCCAGCTCTGGTTGCTCTACGCAAGTTCAGCCTGAAAACTAAAGAAGTTTGAAAACGGTAGAAAATATGATGAGACCTACACCTTAACCCTAACCCTGACACCAAAAGAGAATTTGACTTAAACCAAATTAAGCATTACAACAAAGAACGTTCAGACCAACTGTAAGGCATGGCAGTGGATGTGTCATTGTTTGGGGACGCTTTGTTGGACCAGGACCAGGCCAGCTCACCATTGTAGGCTTCAACATGAATTATTTTGTGTATCAAAGGGACCTGAGGAAAATCTGAGACTGTCTGTTAAAAAATAATAAATAAAAAAATAAAAATCAAAACTGAAGCAGAATCTATTAGATCTTTTAATTAAAAAAATCTGAATGCAGTGTTGGACTTTGAATATGCTTATATAAGCAACATAAAATTAGAAAACAGGTACCGCCTTAAATGAATGTAACAGTTTGTCTATAGTAGAGGAAACTTAAATAAGTTCTTTTCTCTGTTTATCGTGATTTGCTGCCCCCTGGTGGCTAAGCACATTTGAGACGGTTTATATGGATGAACACAGCTGCCAAGCCACAATGCTTTCACCTTTGGATCACAAACTCCAATGAGGACTTTTCATATAGTATTATTTAGCTAAATTAAATCCTTATGAGTATTGTTGATATATACATTTTCATTTTCACCCCAAAACTGACCTGTTTAAGAACTGAAAAGTTATTGCTTTTTACCGATGTACAGTTTGGTTAAAGCCAAACAAACAATGCTGATCAGTAACTCTGAAAGTTTATAATCTTGAAAAATGTGACGTGATGCTGATGTAACGGGTGTGAGCGGCGTATATTTGGCAGGTTAAAATGTGAAGCATGGGGCTGTTGTTTGCTTTTGGAGGAATAAAATGAGATCCACAGTCAGTAAGGAGAAAAAAAGCCGATCTCTTCGACGGTCTGCATCCTGTTACCTCGTTAAAAGTGTGAAAGACTCGCCTGGCAGGAGGCTTCTGGTTACACTCTATCACACACACACACATTGAAGTTGTGTGACGTCCACTCTGGGTTCAGTTCACCATTTATTAGCATGATTAGTTTTACATTCTGCCTTATCAGCATTTGTAGAAAAACTTTCCTTGTTTTAAGACATCTAATAACAAAACTGAGGAAGTAGAAATAACGGGATCTGTCATCCTGTCAGATCGCCCACATTGGAGGAGACATGCGAGAATCAGGATAAATTACATTTTCCTTTTACTTACCAACAGAAACAGAAACATGGAAGGTGAGATTCACTCTATCTTGTCACAAATAGGAAACAAAAAGTTGAATTAGGGTGGTGCGCTTCTGCTGATTTCAGTGATTTCCTTGTTATTCTTCAATGCCTGATGAAACAAAAACCTCCCACTGTGTTTCTGATTGCCACTTACAAAAAATGTTTTTGTCTCGCTTAAATGTCTCAGCTCATCAAGCAAATGTTAAAAGCAGACATAGATAACTTGAGTAATTTTAAAAAAAAGTCTGTTTTCAGACAGTGATTTTATTTTGTTGAGGGAAACGAGTCTACCTGGCCCAACTGAAAAAATTGTCAAATCACTCTAAATCATTAATTAACCGTAAAAAGCATTTTTTCATATTTAATTTGACTGATCTATTAATCTCATTGTAAGTTCCCTGTAAGTATTCAATCTTAGTTGCCTGGCTGCTACACCAAAGGTAGCTCATAGCTTTCAGTGACTATCTTCAACATTCTTACTGAGGGAAGAAGGTTGTTATCCACAATGATTCCATCCGCTCTCCTCCTTTCCTCAATATGCACTGCAGTTGTTCTGTCCTCTTTGGAGAAACGCATCACCTCATGATCACTGAAACTCCACAATTCAAGACCAAGCAAGGAGGCCCAATTGGAGGGAGACTGACAGTCCACTTGAGTTTTCTCCATCCTCTAATAGTTGCGCCCACAGTTGTTGCCTTCTCACCGTTTGCCTGTTGCCCTCTAGCCCATCCCAGTGTCCTTGCACAACTTTTTGGTCTTAGGTCTTGCCCATTGTGGTCAGTGTGGACTCTGATTGGTTGCATGTGTGGACAGGTGTCTTTTATGCAGGTAACAAATTCAAACCAGTGGTAATGAGTGGAGGATAAGAGGACTTCTTGAAGAACGACCAACAGGTCTAGTAGACTTTTTGCTGGCTGGTTGGTGATCAAACATTTATTTCACGCAATAAAATGCTAATTTATTATTTTCTGGATATTGTTTTAGAAGGATTCTGTCAAGCAGTTAAAGTGTACCTACAACCTATCCATTGTTGTACAGTGGCTAAACTGGTGTAAGGGGTGTATTAAATACTTATTTTCTCCTCTGTGAGCATTGATCACGTATGAAACAAGATCCAAGAAAACTGAAAACAACAAGTGTTGCGAAGGGATTATTTATGGTGTGACTTTTTTGACTGAGTTACTTTGACAGCGCTCCAGTTCAGCTCTAGCAAAACGTAGCGTTCATCCAGGAAAATGAACACTGGATGTAACTGTGATGTTCAGGAAAATAGGTTAAGATGAATCATCCATGTACATTTCTTGGGTGACTGACTCTCATAATGGATCTTCAACCCGGATGAACACAGTGGGAGAAATGTATTACTGAGAGCTGGAAAAGGAGGAAAACCAAGTCGAGCACAATGATTCGATGAATGATTTTTTTTCAATGTTTATTCAAGGAAAACGTAAGAAATTAGGAGAGAAAGAACTTCATTTAACTCAATGTGAACAATTTTTAAAAAGAAAATGCAGGTAGAAATGGTTTCAGCTAAATAAAGTGGCCTATTTTAATGGATTAATGTTTGCAGAAGGTCAGAACTTTCTATTTCTTGGATTGGTGAAACTCTTCCACATGGATTAGCAAAATTCTACATTTTAAAGTTCTTCTGTTTTATAACCTGAGTTTGTTAATCCAAGTGACAAAGTGTTGAAAAGATAATAAACAAAACTTACAGCCATTTGATCATTCAAGAAATCATTTAAAGTGGTCAAAATCCTTGAAGTTCTACTCTGATAAAAAAATAAAAAATAAATCTCTTTCCTTTGCAATTTTGTGAAATAAATTGATTTATATGGCCAAAATGCCTCATCGTAGCACCAATTTTTAAAATCAAAAATCAAGTTTTCTATGTTTTGTTTTAATTATGTTTCCATTAAGCAAATTTGTTTTCGAAATGTCAAATGACCCATTTATGCGGTCAATGGAAACGTAGCTGGTGTGCCTTCGCACTACAGAAAATTTAGCCGAGCTGTTAGCAGAGATGTTCATAGAACGGCTTTTTTTCCTAAATCAAGTCTCAAATCTTAAACGGACAAGTGTAAGTCAAGGCTAAAATCCCTGCATTATTAAGTGAATACTGATTTCTTCCAGTCCATGAATGATACACCGGTGTAATTTCCATCCTATTTTTCTCCAAAATGATGCATGTGATCATCTTTGTTTCCGTGCTATCAGGATCATCTCCTGAGTCGGCCGTTGAATCGTAATGAACCGTTTCTGTTCGCCAGGAGAACCCTCAGGAGAGCGGCGCTGCAGCTGCGGCCCTGCAGGTCCGGCACACCTCATCTAAAAGGAACACTGTCATTTTAAATGCATCGTCACCAAATCATCAATTACTTTCAGTGAAAGACTCACCTAGCAGACAGATTTAAGTATATAAAAGCTCAAACTGAAATAGATACAGATCAGATGAATGGATTCAGTTTGGAAACAAGGACAACCTAAACAGCAACAATCCACCATTCTTGTTTATTGTTATATTCTTTTCATCACATGTGAAAACTGGCTTGTTGTGAAACTCTTTTCTATCAGAGGGTGTGGCTGGGGTTCCTCCCGCTTACACCAAAAACTGTCACCATGTTGTGACGGTTTAACATGAGACAGATAGTCTGTGAAAAAATCAAGTTCGTCTGACCGGTACACCGCTTCTGGTCTGAAACACCCAGTCAGGGCCAGGAGGAGGAGCTTAACTCTGACAATTACACTCATGTATGTCACTCAATGTGCTAATGGCAGAGACAAAACTTACAGTAACAGGAAATTGTTTTATCTTTGGTCATCGGTATCTCTGCTAACTAACTTTAGCATTCACTGGTGTGGAGAACTAGCTGTAGCGTAGCAAAGAGGAATGAAGAGGGTTTGAGCAGCACATACACAAGCATGATGGGCACCGCTAAGACTCTTTTCTTGATTCTGATTGGTGGTTTCACAGATTAACTGTATCATGTGACGGTAAAGTGAGTGAGCTGAACGGAGCAGGGGTTCGAACCGGCAACCCACCCACCTCCAGAGCCACTGCTGGCCTTCCTGTGTAAATAAGAACCCAAAGCAAATATAAAAAAATGTTTTAAAGGTTTTTTAAAATAATGTTTGCATGAACTGCTGTGACATTTTGAAGATTAGCGTTGTTCTGAAGTGCAAGAAGCTCATTTTTGATTTGGCTTCTCTAAATGAGACACGACCTTTATCCTTTGAAATCACTCAATTTATACTAAAGTCAGTCTCCACGAGTTATCTCCTGCAGGTAACATATTACTGGCTTGCTGCTTTTTAGTGAAAGTCTGCATGGGATACAGCTCTGGTTGCCTTAGATTTGTATTTTTTTGTCTAAAACCAAACATCTGGTTATCCTGCTATAAATCCGTCACAGGACTCTTTGTTACATTTGACTATGATGAACTTGTCAGACTAACAAGGATCCCACCTTACCATGAATGAAGGATGGTGAACTTCTGACACCTTAGCATCTGTAACAAGCAGACGGCTTCAGGGGAAAAAGAAAAGAAAAAAATACAAGTTTGCAGCAAAAGTTCTACAGCAAAAGAGCAGATATTGTAGCATTTTTATTGTTATATCAATGCAGACTCCACTTATTTATTTTTCTCTCATGTAGAAAATCAGTCAACAAATCACTAAACTGGTGTTGTGTGCTCTCGGACATGTCGACAGCTTATGCTTAAGTTTAACACATCAACTGTTTGTTCAAATCTAGAGCATTTAAAACCAGTTTACCCAGGAGAATCCTAGAGCTGACATGATGACAAATGAAAACCAGGAAGACTGTGATCTAGCTTTTCTTCTGTAAAATAATACAGGACTGACACAGGACAGGTGTTGCAACTGAGAATATATGGGAGATCTACACACAATGCCAGCTATTGTTTGTAGATGGCATCTATCAACGATCAATCAATGTATCATTGATTTATGGTACATAAATCAGTCTTTTGTCTGTTCTTCTATTTTTCATCCAAAGAGCAATCTGAACATTTTCATGCCTAAATGATGTGTACATTAGTTCAGCAGCGTTTTATTGAATTCCTCAGTACGGATCAGAATAAATGTGTCCTAAAGGGTTTAGTGTAAATCCACTTTGTTCATTTAAATTGACTTTTTGGAGCTTTACATCATGTTATAATGTTTTTCCCTCATTATAGACATGTCTGGAGTGTTGCTTTGTTTCGTTCCTTCATGTTTCCAAAATCCTTTAATCTCCCATGGCAACCATTCAGCTGAGCTTCACAGCTGGATGGACCCAGGTCTGAGCTTCCCTCTGCCACGAATCCCCACTCAGCTCCTTCAGACTAGCCAGCAGCAATTAGCAAACAGCTGGTGGAACTGTGCATCAGCTTATTATAGCTACTTCTCAGAGCAACACTGGTAGAAACATTAAAGGGAATAGAGGAGCCATGTTGAGATGACTACCTGAAGGCAGAGTTTCAGAAAGAGAAGGAGTTGGAAGTAAAATTTATTTTAAGTCGTTTTTGTTATAAGTAGCATTTTTATAACAACTAAAAGTAACATACTTACTAGGTTATGCTATAAAATGTCAGTATATACCTGGAAAATACATAATCCTGCCCCATAGCTATAAACAAAACATGAGCTGATTTGATGTATTAGGGCTTATTTTTTAAGGCCCTTCTGAAAAATTTTATTGAAAAACAAAAACCACAATTTAATAACTTATGTTAAGTGACTGAGTAACATTATCAATGTGGCCATAGCTTCCCCCTCATGATGCCTCTTCAACATAACAAATGAGGCGAAGCATAAAAAAAGGGGAATCATAAAATCATCAGAGTCAGCACTGGAGACTCAAAGTTTGGACACTTCTCCCGCTTTATAGGACCGTACAGACCCTGCAGGCTGCCACGGCAACAAAAAGACATCGACCGTCTTTTAAAGTTTCAGCCGTAGCATAGGAAAGAGCATCATTCAACTGACTATTATGCAGCTGTGAGATAAGGTTAATGCCCCGGAGAGCTCACCGTTCGCCTCGCTAAAGGTCAAACGCATTCACCGTCTCCTTTCTGAGTTTTATTCACACCCCAGAAGCTTTGATGGGACTTGGCACCCCCGGCCGCGGCTTGGGTTATGTAAGCTTTCTGAAACAGACTTAACAGCCTCAACTGTAAAGGACGCCTGCAGGGAGGCTGTGTGGGCAGGAAGGCTCGAACGCTCCAACCCCTCCGCATTCACTGCTTCTTTTCAGTTTAAGGAATGAGCTTTTGTCGCCTCAGGGTGGGAATGAATCCGCTCTCCAAACCCACTAAACACTCGCGCCCGTGCGCCACAGACGAGAATGAGAGCAGATGGATGTGCCGAACGTGTCGAAAGTTTACGCAAGGACGGCCCACTCTCGATGTCGGAGCGAGAAATGTTCCCCTTCTTGCAGTCGACAGAAATGTTCCATGACTGTGGAGGATTAGCCAGTGAAGGTGATATATAGCCAGGCAGAGATCCAGAGGTAAATACTTCTGAGGTCTGTGTAATGTGAGGAATGCTGAGGCTAACAATGCATGAACCAGAAATCTCAAGTGAGGTGGCAGATTAAGTGTCCCTGTTTAGAGTTTAGATGGGAAAGCTCAGAATGTGTTGGAAACAGAGGCGCACACACACACACACACACACACACACACACACACACACACACACACACACACACACACACACACACACACACACACACACACACACACACACACATTTTGGGGACTTGAATGCAAACACACTCTTTCTACCTTAGTAGTATGAGATTTCTTACTAATAAGAATATCATATATATAAACACCTTTTTCAAATGGGTAACGATGCGCTGATTGAATCATGTTCAACCCGAATCAATGAACTCATCAATGCGAGGTGCCATAACTTTCTCCAGCTGAACAAAAACAAAACTGAAATTATCTGTAGACATGAAGAAGAATGATCTAGAATCAGCACAGGCCTGAAATCTGAACCTGAACCTTCAGAGTCACATAAAGATAATAATAAAGTCAGCCTTCTGTCACCTGAAGAACATTTCCAGGATTAAAGGACTAATGTCCCAGCAAGATCTAGTGATACTCATCCATGCGTTTATCTTTAGTCGCACTGATTACTGCAACAGTGTCTTCATAGAACTGCTTAAAAATAAAAAAAATCAGCTAATCCAGAACACTGCTGCTGGTGTTCTGACTAAAACCAGGACGATAGAGCACATCACCCAGATCTAAAGTCCTTCCACTGAGAGGATAGAATTTAAAATACTGTTAGTTTATAAATCACTGAATGGCTTAGTACTAAAATACCTTAAAGACCTGCTGCTGTTGTATCAACAGCAGCAGCAATCTGGAACAAACTTCCAAAAAACTGCAGAACAGCCGAAACACTGAGTTCCTTCTAAATCTAGACTAAAAACCCTCCTGATTAGAGCTGCTTTTGATTGATAATAACTGGAACATTGACCAACATATTCAATGCGTATTTACTTGATATATTTGAAAAATAATCGAAATGTTTATGTCTTGTTTCATAATTGATCATTGTATTACTTGAAATTGTAATGTCACCAATTCAACCAGAAATAAGGTCTGTTAAAATGAAATGTTTAACAGAGGTGATTTGCTACTCTATTTGCAATTAAAAAAAATAAATGAGTCAAAAATAAATCACTATGGGTCATTATTGCAAATGTAATAACTACATCTACGAGTTACTACATTTTAATTTAACTTATTTTTTATTTAAATCTAAAATCATTTAAACATACTCATAATAGCCATATTAAAAGGATAAATATTAATTTGGATCTTTTTGCTGCTTTTTTTCTTAGTTTTTCTGAATGTCAGTCAGAAATATTCAACAGATAGTATCAAGACAGTGGAAACTGATTTATTAGCTCCTGTTGTGCAGAAGCAGACAGGAAAAAAGCTACATAGTGTAAACATGCGCATTGTTGCACAACTGCTAGCTCGCTCTCATTTCTGTCTGTGGCAGATTTATGAGCTTTTTTATAAAACTCTGGCAAATTATTCAGAAGGAGCCACAGAAATGTGGCGGCAGACAGAGAGGCTGGCAGAGGGGGAGGAGAGCTGAGGAGGTTTCTGGTCCCAGAATCCTCTGGCTGACCTCGTGGTTTCACTGCTTCTTTCAAGGACTGAAAGGTACAGCCAAAACAAATCCATAAACACCAGCATAGGAATTCAGAGACGAGAAAACCCACAACCCTCTTCAACCGACAACTTATCAGCACCGTTTGAAACAAGGATCACGGAATAAAGTCACAATGTGTTTAATATTTACTCATAAAAACAGACATTTGAAGTGGTTCTTCAGTACTTCAGCAGTCGACTACTTGGATAAAATGTTAGCAAAACTGGAAAAAAACAAAACAAACAAAAAAAAAACTAAAGCAGTCTGTCAATAATAATTTACTCTGATGCTGCATTTAGTTGCCTGGGATGTTTGACGTCAATCCAGATTCAGATATATATAAAAAAGGTAAAATCCAAGTTTTTCATTTCAACTTACCTGTTAGTTGGACTCATACTGTGAGAAACAAACTTTCACAAGAGCTGAGAAATGATCTGCAAATGCAGTAATGTTTATTGACACACGGGGGCCATCTTAGATTACAAGATGGAGCTTGTAATCTACCTTAGATTAAAAGGTAGACTTTAGTTTCCACCGACTTTCTGAGGCAGATTTACGATTGACAGTCAGCTTTATTGGCCAAGTTTTATTGTTTTTACATCACAGATATGGATTTGGGCTCTCTGAGTCTGCAGAGATGTTGGCTTCCCTCCTGCTGACCTGTGCTGGTCCTCAGCCCTGATGATCCTCTCTGAGGCCTGGTTGTTTGTTGCAGTCTGAACCTGTCTTGTTTTGTGGGTGAGCCAAACCGCAGAGTGATGGATGAACACAATCTGACTGAATAAGTGACACAGAGCCAGATTAGCAGAAAAAAACAGGGCTTGTGGTCCAAACTGGCTGGCTAACAGCTGCGCTATCGAGAAAATCTGCTTACAATCTGTTCATTTAGTCTTGTTGTAACAAATAATGAAGGACAATAATCCTACTCAGCCTATTGCTGTTAGATTTGTGGTGACAAATGAGAGAATTTAGGAGCATGCTGTAAATACTGCTGCTGCTACAATACAGTGCCGCAGAATGTTTACAGTAGGAAGCTTTGAAAAGGAGAATAATAATTAAGTCTTCAAAAACAAAGATACCAAAGAAAATGAACTTTTTCTGCCAAAGGCTCATCTCGTATATTAACCAAATTAAACAAATGACACAAACTAATTGCTAGGAGATTGCTGTTCGTCAATTTTTCTTTAAAAGCAGAGCCTGCACTAGTGTCAAAATCTAGGTAATTCGCTGATCAAACATACAGAAAGCATTGAAAGAGGTTCATAATGAAGAAATGAAGCCTTTGGTTGGAATAAATTATATAACTGACCAGAACCGTAACGTTTTCATCTTTGTCTTGTGCGGCTTCAGTGACAAAATTAAGACTATTGCACATGTAGCGGTAGCTACTTCCTTGTTGCAGGAGGCTACATCCATTCCGAAGCAAGCTACTGATTAATGGTAGGACGGCACCTGTTCCCTGCACCTGCTCCTAACTGGTGGCCAGGAACTGGCCACAAGTAACTGAGCGGCCAAAACTGGCAAATAAGAAGGAGACTCACTGGTGTTAGCATTGGTTTGGCTGATGGCTACTAGCTTAGCTACCCTGGTCACTCACTGAATTCCCTTCTTCCTCTGCTGGCCATTAGCAAATATAAGCTAGTATTATCATTGTAGAGGCTGGACTCAGCCTTGGACAGACTGGCAAACAGCAAGCCCAGGCTGGTTACACGACTCATATTTCCTTCTTTAAAGAAAACTTCAAGAAAAATTGTTGCCATAAAATATCTATAACCTGAGGATCATTACAGAAAATCTAACTTTAAAATGTGGTCCTCATATAAATGCTGCTCAGCAGGATCTATGAATGGGTGCAGCTGATGTCACAGATAGCACCTGCAGAGACTGTGGCAAAACCTTGTATTAACGCCCTTCCATCCGTGACACACACTGAGAATTACAAAATAATCACATAAAGTGTTTCCTTTCCTGCCTGGCCTCTTTAGCAAATAATTAAGTGGATTAGCAGAAACCCTTTGCATAACGCACATCTGTGTACTTTAATCAACCTAATATCTGTTCAAAACACACTGCTGCTCTGAGGTAATCAAAGCCTTTACAAGGATGAACGTGCACCTGCAAGTAGTGATGATCCGCATTTCTTTTGGAAGCAACATCAATATTTGAGTTGTTTTGCTAAATCAGTGGAACCTGGCAGTGATTAAAAGGACAATATTTCCAAAGTCTGGAGCTGGGCTCCATAAAAATATGCTCTGCAGTGCTTGCTAGCACCGTCTGTGTTGCGAAAAAAAAGTACATGACAAATTTGAAAGCTTGCACATTTACCTCATGTTATTTTTATATTGACGTCAGGAGTCTTCATTTACAGTAATTAAAAAGTAATAATTGTACCTGGGTGTTGGTTACTGTTTAAAGATTGATTCAAAATTTCGGTGGAGTTGCACTAAAGGTCCATTCACACCAGCCCTGTTTAGTCTGCTTTAATCAAACTCCAGTCCGTTTGCCTTGAAAGTCCTTGCGAATGTGTAATCAAGCTCCAAAAACTTGAACTCTGGTCCGCCTACAAACCTACGCCCTGGTTCGCCTGAAGTGAACTCTGGTGCTGTTCGAATGGATATGTTGAGGCCAAGCAGCCCAGAGACCGCTTCAAAGGCAGGAAGAAGACAATAGTGCAGAGAATTCTGGGTAAATACAGCCAAAACAAACTTGCAAGTCCAGCCCTTGGGAAATGGCTTGTGGTCTTTTGCCAAAGACAAAACGCTAAAACCCGACACCACTCCATTTTTGTTTTATATTTTGTGAAGAAGGAAGTTGTATTCATGTCTTCTTCAGAGGTTTTCATGTTGTTTCCTTCAGTGGTTCTTGGTGCAGCGCCACCACAGGTGAGGAGGTGAACAGGTTTTTCCAACAGTTTGGTTGTTCGACACCATGCTGTGTGAAAGTGAAGCTGGAAATATAACAAACGTTACAACACTGGTTCCCAATCAAACGGAGTCTGTTGGCTTATTAGTTGTGAAAACGCCATGTGTCTGAAGTTGGATTATTTTATCTGAGAAAAACCTTCGTGAATGTATAAAAAGCTGCTGGAGACTCCTTGTTGTTCCTCAACATTATCACCATGTAGATATATTAGGTTTAACAAGGTTCGAAGCCAAACCTACAATCGACATTTTCCTGATGCAGTTCAATTACAAAGTTTTAGGAAAAACCAATACCCTGTAGAACCTAACTTATGTGCAATAATTTGATGTGGAAATTCTCTGTATGATAATCCGTCTCTCCCTTTATTATGGAAAACTTTGGCTCACTCTTCTTTGCAGCTTTATTTCAGTTTATGGAGATTTGCATACATTTTCTCCTAATGTCTAACCACAACGTTTAATCAGTTTGTCTGGACTTTTACTTTTGACTGGGCAACTGCAACATCACCATTTATTTAGTTTTTCAACTGTTGTAGAGTTTTTGCTTTGTTTAAGCTTCATCTGTTGGACAAACTGCCTCTAAATGACTATAAATACACTCCTTGCGTGGAGAAGTGTATGGTTGACTCAGAGATTGAACGGTATGAGTCACAGCAGTTTGGCTCGCTGGTTTAATTCAGAACTGCGTACTTTAAAGCACAGCACTTGGTAATTACAGAGAAAATAGGTCTCTTACACAGCTAGAGGAATCAGACGTGATCTTAAAAAATAATCCATTGCTGTATAAAAAGACTCTTTGTCAAACTAGAACGGCACAAGTTTCATCATTAATAGTGGAGAATAAGTACAGTTGATGCAGTTCCAGTTTGTTCAATAAACCCTCTTAGTTACTTGTGGAGTACCACAGGGCCCCATTGGCCCATCGTTGTTGGTAAAATCATCATCTGGGGATAAAGTGAAGAAATTGTCATTTAAATCCCATATAAAACAAGTTTCTACAACTTCCTTCTTTCAGCTCTGGAATATTGTCAAAATTAGACAATATTAGAAAATCAGACAAAATTTAAAAATTAGACAAAATTTTAAATATTTTGTCCAGAAATGAGGTTGAAAAACTTTTCCTCACTCTGATACATTCTTCTACTACTCCTCAATTTTAGATTTGCTATTTTTAGCGTTTAGCAGACCATTGACTCTGTATCCACCAGTTAGTGATTAACCAACTACTAAATTACCGTAGTTGACAATTATTTCAATAGTACATGAATTAATCCAATTAATTTTTGTCAGCCCTATTTAGCAGTGACTTACTGACTGTGTTGTGTAGACCTGAAAGCTGTTTAGCTGTTTCTCTTTTAGTTGAAGGCAGTTTGCTGCCCTCTAATGCTTCACATTTTACTTTTCAAGTAGTCCTGAGTCAGCACTTCTGTGTTTTATTTTTTGTGTTGGCCGTGCTGTAGCCAGGTTCTGCTGAAGTTTCTTCCTCTTAAAAGGGAGTTTTTCTTGTGTTTCCGTCACATATTGCGCAAAACTTTGTCAATTTTCAGCTAATGTGGAAAAAAAACTTCGTAATTACAGTGTTACCATTAAATAAGAAACACAAATAAAACCTCACGCGAATACGTTTGTTCACACGATAAGTCATTAGAAAACATGCTTTTTGAAATTGCCACTAAGCAAATTTATGTTTGTCATTTCAAGTTGCACAATTTTGTGCTTAATGAAAACCCAGCCACTGTTTGTATAATAATAATAATGTTCAGTACAAACTGCTCCAAAGGCAGCGACAGCCCAATCATGAGGAAACAAAAAAAAAAAAATCAAACCCTCATTTTATATTTTACAGTTTTATGTCCTCTTACTAATTCTGGGTTATTGTTTTTTGCAAAACAGGAGTCTGTACATTACAGAGAAAATCTCTAATCACTCATGTATCCAGAGGAAACAGCTTAAAGTCATTGCTGCTGACCAGCAGTCCTCTAAGACCACCTCGCTTTTCTAACGGCTTTTACGCCTGGTGGGAATCATTTAATCAACTACATTAGATTATTATAACTGTCCCTCTTAAAGGGAGCAGCACTGGTGTAATTAGGTTATGTTTGCTGCGATATACTGGCAGTGAGAGTCTCAGTAAACTCCATTACTGATACACAATTAATTTAATCACTTCTTTAGATTGTACAGGATGAAAAAAAAACTCGACAGCTGCTCATAACCAAGAGGAGAAATATTGAAACAGGGGAAAAAAATCTTGCAATGCCAGCTGAGTGCTAAAATATGCTTTCACAACGTGGTAGAAAAAAAATTGCTATTAAGATGTGGAGTGATTTAGTGCATGGGAAGCCTGGAGATAACTTTAACAGCAAGGTGAAGTCATGCATACCTGAATACCTGCTATAATCTCTCTTCTTGTGCTCACAAGACACGATCTGATTATTGATGGCTGGAAGGGTGGGCCGGCTGTTTGTTAAAAGCTGCCGGTGCTTTTTGATATTTACGTCTCCCGCGTGTCTCTTAGTGCCAATCTGAGAACCGAGAAAATGCTGGTAATTGCTACAGAGGAAGGGAAAAGCTGTTTTTATGTGTGTGTTTTTTTTTTTTTTTTTTTGCAAGCAATTGGAGTTGAAGCATTTATTCAGAAGACAAAGTTTGGGTAACAGCATAGAACGACATAAAGGCTGTGGAAACGTACCATTACGGGACCATTTCTGCTGAGTGCTGCAGCGCTGCCCTTTAAGAGGCCCCGACAAATTACAGGCTTCAGAAAGGAAACAACCCCCCCACACCCCCCCAACCCTCGATTGGTTGTGGATCTGAAGGCAACGCATTGATTAGACACAACACCGACAATGAAGCGTGGACGGAAGCCGCGCCGCACTCTGGAGTGAGCTAAACCTTCAAAGACTTGAGAGCTGCCATGAAGCGAAGGTGAAGAAACCGGCTCTTAGCGAACGTTGCTAATAAAATGATTTGTTCCCCAGAGGCGATTCAGGAATCACAACTTTTTTTGTGTGTCTGGACCTGAGCAGCTGTAAACCCGCTCGGCTCGGGTACAGCCTGCAATGTCGAAGCCCTGGTGGGGAGAGTCTGCCTCGCCACGTTCGCTCAACGTACTCTGCTTTCTTCCAAGTCGATCAGTGGAGAACGTGGCTGAGCAAAAGGCCCAAAACTAATTTGCCACGGCAGCGTTGACTTAATCCAACCACTTAGTATCAATTTACTTGAACGAGAACTGCATGCACTTTCTCAGGTTGCTAATAAAGCAGAAGTAATGAGCTCCTGGCTGTGGTTTGATTGTGCCAGTCGTGCATTATGAAGGCGCACTGCATCAAGCTTTCATATCGTTGAGCAGCGCAGACTCATCGCAGTGGAGAGCTACCCTCACTTAGGCAATTTCCCTACTTGCATTACACACATGACTTAACAGAAATATGCAGCGTTCTGTGAACAAATACATAACACACATATAGGGGAAGAAAGTCAGTTGTCTGCAGAGTTTTATGGATTGTTGCAATAAAATCACAGATGCCCAGATTTTAAAGAATGTCAGAATTGCTGCTCAGCATGAAGTTGCTTCATAAAATCATTCAGCCGCCCCCACTGCAAAGTATTTATTGGTTTATTATTATGGTGTTTGTACCAAAACAAACTACACAAGAGCTGTTTAGATAATGAAAAAACAAATCCAATCCTACTTTCATCGACTGCAGTAGCCGCAGTATTCAATCCCCTGAAGAGAATTTTTCATACCGTCACATTCAACCAATCAAGAGCTTCGCCACCTGGATGTGACAGAAAGAGGAAGCCGTTAACAGCTGCCACAAGGTTTCCAACGAGGCAGGAGGTCAGAAACCCTTGAGCAACTCCTGAAGGTCTATAGCAAGACTTGAGGGTTGCAGAAACTGCGGTTCCACAGTAAAGTTCATACTAAATTCTGAAGGGCTCCACACCTTAAATCTGAATTGTATTCACATCAACCCTATGTCGTCCAGCTTAATTGAACTTTGGTTCGTTTCCTAACAAAGTCTGGTTAGTTTAGGAAGGTAATGGCCAGCTGAACTCTGACGTCGATCAAAAAAGCAAACTCTGGTCTGCATAAAAGTCTCTCTTTAGTTGACATGAGCTCTGGCGCGATTCATATGCATATCTGAACACCAACGGGACCAGAGACCTCTCCAGTAACAGGAACCGGACTGCAGCGCCTGGCATTCTGGGTAAATGCAGCCAAAACAAACGTATGAGTCTAGCGCTAGTGGGAGAAATGACTCATGGTCTTTTACCAAAGGCAAAGCATGAATCCTGCAACCGCTACAATCTGATGGCACAATACTTTTGTTTACATGTTGTGAAGAAGGAAGTTGTTCTCAGTGTCTTCTTCCTTCAAGGTTCTTGGTGCAGCGCCACCACATGTGAGGAGGGAAAATAAGCTTTTCAAATGGTTTGGTTGTTTTGACACAGTGCAGTGTGACAGAGAACTGCAGCAGCTGAAAATGTAACAAATGTCGCAACTTTGGTCACATCTGATTAACTGTTTCACATTTGCAACAAATCCAAGACATTATTATACAAACGTATTAGTCAGGAGAAGGAAACAAAAAGTTTGACAGCATTATTTATACACCGTGGTGCAATGTGGATTATTCAATCAACTGGAGAAAACGTGTGACAGCAGTAACATTAGGAAAACTGTCAGTTTCAGCAAAATAATTGAAAAGACAAAACAGAAATGGATCAGGAAGGCCGACAGCAACGCTAACGTACGAGTTTCCAACAGAGACCGATTTTATTCTAAATGTCACAACAATCCCCAGCGTTCTTCATGACTCCAGGCTGAGGAGTCTTTCTCTTACAAAGACAACATTCAGGTCCGGATAAAATCTCCTAAAGAACCTGTCTGACGAAACTAAACGTAAAGTTTCAGACCACAAACCCAAGAGGAATGTTTGGCACCGTGACTGTTGAGCACGATGAGACACGGTGGCGGTCGTGTAATGCTCTGGGTTTTCTTTTTCTTCAGATGGAACTGAGTGGATAAAGTAGTAAGAAGTTCCAAATAACATCCAGTTTCCACCTAAATACGTCAGACACTAAAAGATGAGCTGTGAACAATTCACGTCCACAAATCTGAAAGAGTTGGAAAACGTTTTCAAGATAGAGGAGACAAAAATCACGTCTTGAAACGATTTGTCTCCTTTTTTTTTGTTTTCCATAAAGCTTGTCATTTTAGAAGGGGTATGCACAACTTTTGAGAGATTGTTCCCAATTGGACTAATTTGGAACGATTATCTGTCATTGCAGCTTGTGCAGGAAATGGGGACGCTCCCCTCAGCAGCGAGGAAATAAACTAATTATGGAAGATGATAAGGAAGCTCCAGGAACGTCTCAGAAACAACAACTATTTCTGGAACAGACACACCGGAGTTTTTCTGAAGTCTACCCGGAGACAGAGTTAGTTGACTTTTATCCCAGGGCAAAACGTAAACATGAGACCCCAAACTTTTCTGCTTTATTATTTCTTTAATCTTACTGATTCATAGCTTACTTTACTGTTATTATGACCTATTGGTGGACATAGCTTTTATCATTTCAGTGATTCCACAGTTTTTCTTGGAGATGGCTGGAGGTGCGTACTCTGCTAAATGTTACAAAAATATACGTTTCATGTTTATCTGCTTTACTCAAAAATGCAGCTGCTTTTAAGTTCATTTGTCTGAAGCACAACATTCCTGATAGTGATTTGTTTTCTGCAGCATTTTAGGTCAAATCGCTGAAATCGATTCAGAATCAGTCGATTCTGCTAAACGACACCTCAGACATCCATGGGAGATTCTCCAATAATCAATATCTGAGTTCATTTGAACATCAGCATGTTAGATTTTGAAAAACTAATAAAATATACACTTTAGTTGTTTTTGTTCATGATTTTTGTTTCACCATTTCAAGTTTGAGTAAAATTCTCCGACTGGTTATTGAATTTAGGGTGTCGGTGTCGGCCGATGTTGGGACAGAGTGCACTTCTCGTTATAGCGCCACACCTTTCTGCAGACGATCTCCTCCATGGACTACCACTCTGCAAAATCCAGCCATGAGTTTTTAGCCATTTGACAATCTTTATAAGTATTTTTTGAAGAATCGTACAAATGTTACGTGATGGTGGAAGAGGACAAGTTGAAATAAAATATCAGTATTGTTATTTGAGCGAACAAGTTTCTGACCAATCACACAACACTTTGCACAGAACTCTGTACTATATAGTTTGACTGTCAATGAGACAAGTTTGACTCTTCAGACAGGATGTGGGAGAGCCTGAAGTTTGACGGTGGGCACCTTGTGTTTTTTCTTTTTAAAATCTGACTACAGCGAAAACAAACCAAACCTTGTATTTGTTGGTAGAACTGTTCTGTTGTGTTTGCTATGAGTTCGGTAGGTGGAACAATCCTCAAACCTGCAGGTTTGGAACTAATCCGTCTCCAAGTGCTGCCACTAAAACCAGCTGGAGTTTCTCCAGCTTCCCCGCATACCAGAGCAACATATTACTTGTGTTGCTCTGGTCCAAATAATGATGCCAAATGTTACAAATCCCTAATTTGTGTTAAACACTGGTAGACTCTAAGACCAGTGAGTGTAAAATGAGGCCTCTTTCTTTTTATGTGTGAGAGTTTCTCACCTCTTACTGCCTTTCAATAGGATTAGAAGGAGAAGCGCTTGCTAGTTTACTTGTTTGATTTCCCCCCCCGTGGAGTCAAGTCTTGCACACCCAAGATGTCTGGCTGCTCCAAAGCCTCAGGCTGAAATACAATCTTGAGCTCTGTTGAAAAAAAAAAAATCACAGGGGTGAAATAAAACACCCAGGTAGACTACGAAGCCCAGAAGATGGAAGAGAAAACCTTTGCAATATACAGTCAGACGTCAGGACTGCAGTAGTAATGTGCAAGGTTGTAAAATTTCACTGTTGAAGCACCACATCACCACTGTATTGCACTGTATAAAATACGAACTGGATGAACAGCTGTTGCTTTAGGATCAAGCAGGTCATTAGTTTTCTGCTAATGCTCCTCAGAGGAAGACAGATGAAATGTTACATAGAACTCACAAAGCAACACAAACCAACACTTTTTCATTCAAAGACCTTCAAATGATACTCTGCTTTTTAAAGGGGCATTATTGTATAAAATTGACATTTTTGAGCTTTACATCATGTTGTAATGTCATTCCCTCATCAAAAACATGCCTGGAATGTTGCTTTGATTATTTCATGCATGTTTGAGAAATCCTTTAATCTCCCGTGGCAACCATTCAGCTGCACAAAACGCCTGGATGGGCCTAGCCCCGCCTTCAAGGACGAAGCTCCTCCTCTGAGCTGCAGTTTACAAACTTCTGCCTCACAGAGCAGCACTCTCAGCTCCTTCAGACTAGCCAGCAGCAAATTAGTAAACACCTGGTGGAACTGCTCATTAGCTGAGCTCATTAAAGGAGCTACATCTCAGTGAAACTGGTAAAAATGTTGTTAAAGGGTTAATAGAGGAGCCATGTTGTGATGACTTCCTTAAAATGGAACTTCAGAAAAAACAGGAGTTTCTTAAAGAGACAGAGGCCCAATTTCAATGTGTTAAATTACAATGTCACATTTCTTTTAAGTCACTTTTAATATATTTTATTTTTATAACAACTAAAGCTACTTGATTGTTGCTATAAAATGACATGATGTGCCTGGTAAACATTCAGTACTTTATTCATCACATGGTACCTTTACAAATCTCCCACAAGCTGGATTTCATTTCTTCCCTCAAACTTCAGAATGTACGAATCATTTCTTGTTCTTTGGAGAGACTTTTGATTGACTGTCAGAGTAATTCAAACAGCTCAACAGCGTAGCTTTTAGAAGCATGTTCAGGCTTTTTAAAAGGAGCAAAGTGTTTTCATCGTCTGCTGTCTCCCACCCAGACATTACATGTAGGGGTTAGCTTCAGAAGGGAGATAAGTGAGAACAAAGTGAGCTATCCCACGGTGTCAAAACAAGACCTCCTGTTTCACCCCTATACTCCGTGTTTTCCTGCACCAGATACCAGACGCTCTGTAGCCTTCAGGAGATTAGGAACCAAAACTTCTTTAGACAAAACTATCACACGACCTGCTTAATCCCGTCTCCAGGACAATTCAGATGTTTTCCTATTGATTAGATGGGAAATATTTGGACAGATTTGGGTGTTCTTGTCATATTTGCTCTAAGATGGTGCATCAAATTTGTCTTGCGCTTTTGTAGTAAATGTAAACCATTATTTTTATTGTTTAGCCATTTTTATTTCCATAATTACATGTCTGGACACAAGAAAAAGGAGGAGTACATTTCTGCCAAAAATCTCTGAAATTGTTTTTTGAAAAAAACAAAACAAAAAAAAAAAAATATGGAAACTTCCAGGTTTTAAAAATGTGGAATTTTTGAAAATCTTCAATTTTCGAAACTCAGACATTTCCAACTTTTTTTCTTGAAAACTTATGAGATTAATCTCTAAATTTCAGTTTTTGTTTTCTAGCTATTTTTTTGACTTTTCAAACTCTAGGAAATATCTGTTCACAAGGCGCAAAAAGTCACATGTGGACAGAGAATTGCTGCTTCCCCTCTGTTAATGAACGAAAGGTGACAATGGTCACTAAAATAACTTTAAACAGACAGAAGTAATAAGTAAAAATGAACTTAAAATGAAAATCAGATGTTTTTGAACTGTGGTTCAGCAGAAATGATAAAGAAACAAAAGCAAATGCTGAATCCGTTGAAGCATCTAGACGTAGTGAAAACGACCTGCTGAACGTCAGAATGAGGAAGAAAAACGATTTAGGTTATTTTGAATGTTAAATGGTTTTGGTGTCACATTGTAGAAAATGATATATCTTTCCTGGTTACGTCTCCAGTCATCTGGAGGCGGCTGTGGATTTGCATTTCTCTTATTTTTGTGAAGAAAACTGGCCTACCTACTGCTGGTGCCGAGGTTTTCCAAAAATGTGACGTGAAGGAGATTTTGTAGTGTTGGAATCTTTGCCTTTGTAGGAAAACTTTTGAATTTGATGAATTAAAGCTGTTGGGGTCCCTGTTTTTTTGTTTTGTTTTTTAAGGGGTGTGTTCAAGCAAACTAAACTAGTCTTGGTTGGCTTGGTGGCGCTGTTCTGTTGCAAACGGAAAGCAATCAAATGATTAGGAATCAAACGTAATAGAAATGCATTTGTATTGAAAAACAATGTTGATGGAAGTACACTTCCTCTTCCACACTAAAATGCATGCTATTTAAATTAAAATTAAAAACACTTAAATAATCTGTTCATTCTGACTCTAACCCTACAGTTTCTCTAGTGATGATTTTAAAACCACAACATGCTCCTAATATCTGGTTTCAACAGTTAAACTGCATCCATAAAATGGAAGTGGTTGCAGAATGAGGCAGCTACTTGTTGCCTAAAATAGTTTTTTTCCTACCACGAAATAAACATAAATTAGCAGGAAGATAGTTATTAAAGAGAAATGCTCTTATTTTGAAAGACAGGAGCTGTCTTTGTAATGATGTAGCTATCACCAACAAAATAAGAGGTAACTTATATTTTGTGCTGAAATGACTTGAACTGACTTTTAATATGCTTAGTTGTAAGGGCGTCTTTGATTATATGAGACATATATTATTAATCAGACTGGAGTCCTGGACCTTTACAGTCTGAATTTAAGCCAGTTATGAGAACTTAAAGGGAAGTGTTATTTATTTACCAGGGGTCGTTTCATAGCGCAATCAAGCAATATCTGTGTTTCCATTAACCCTAAAATTGTGCAATATGATATTTTGAAAATAAATTTGCTGAATGGAAACAGAGCAATATAAAAAGAAAGTCATTTTTCAATATAAAGTTTGTGCGCTAAGTTTAAGTGGTTTAGCAGCAGTATTTGACTATTTCTCTATCAGATTTATTTATTTTGTATGACACGAGATCTCTGACTATTCAAAAAAGTTTCAAAGTTGTGTCGTAAGTCCAAAAATACCCAGCAGTGTGCACTGTTGGGGGGAATGTGTTGAGTTGTGGGCTCTAAAACTCAGAAGAACTCTGCAAAATGGCTTTTTAATGTGAGGCCGGCCTGTGAGTGGGAGTTAACCGCCATAAAGAAAACCAAAACAATGGAGGGCGTTTCCTGTTGGAATCAAAGCGCTCCTGCTACCAGCTTCCTGTGATTACCGGGGCGGTCTGGTCCCGGTAGTTTGCATCTGGGAGTTGCGACATTCCGCGCTTTTACACTCGCCCAGATGCTTCCACGTCAGAGCCGGAGTGGAGGTCGCGAACCCACCGCGTCGGTGCGTAAAACAACAGGTGCTCCCTGACATCGCATCCCAAAAGGCAGCAGCGTCCAGGTTTTGGCGCGGCAGCCAAGGAAAGCAAAAGCTGAAACAATGAGAGGTGACGGCACACGCGTGGCAGAGCATTCCACAACAGAGACCACCCAAATCTGTTCGGCCCGAGCCAAATTAAAGTTTATAATGTATCAACACTTTTGCTTTTATACGGTCGATATTTTAGGGAAAAACTGCACAAGCCGTGATTTGATTGGTTCCTTTCTGTCCCTGTTGTGAGCTGTGGACGTTTGGCCTTTATCTGCCATCCGGCAGGAACTGAGCCAGAAGATTCCTGAAAACGACTCAGTTGTTTGCGCTCGCGGGTGATTGCTATCCAGGTTTAATTCTTCCCTCATCTTTTGTGGCAACAAACACGTTCCAGTAGCTCATGTGGAGATTTTCTGCTCAGTGCAAAGCTTTGTTTTTCAGCAGGCAGCTGGCTCATATTGTTGTATGTTTTCAATGCTCTCATTGTTCTGCTGACAGGAGGCTTCGTTCCCATCGGCACCGTCCACCTTCTCTCTGTTTCTATATCTTTAGCCGTCCCTTCCAAGAGTTCTTCAACAGTTTTCTTAAATGCTTAAAAAAAACCCCATCACTGGTAGATTAACACTAACAGATGACTGATAGGGGCAGAATTCAGTTTCTATGCACCATAAATCTGAATCAAACTTCTAGAAAACTATAAAACAGCTGAAACACAGAGGTCCTTCAAATGAAGGCGACTGGATTTGGTTCCTTCGTCACACAGAGGAACTCATCTACCAGCTGTGTAACGTCACAATGCGCTCTGCCAGCCTTCTGTTGCGACCGGGATGACATGAAACTTATTTTCTGGTTTGTACTCCAGGCATCACACCAGTTATTTTAAGGATTCTTATTGGTTCCCCAAAAAACAATAAAACCCGGACATGATCAAAAATCAGTGATATAACCTATTAATTATGCACAAGTTAACATCATAACTTGAAAATGGTACGTTATGATGCTAACACTTTCGTTGACAACTCAGAAGTGGAAGTGAGAATGTTACATAAGATAAATAATCACCTGGCCGGAACACGGTGCGCTATAAAATAAATCAAATTTAATAATAATAAAATAACAATGAAAGATCATTTAACAAAGGTTCGAGGCAGATAATTTTCCTCAAGGAATTTTAATGGCTGTAGCGATTCCTCGAGTATTCCATTTACTCTAGTTTCCATTTACCTTGTGCAATTTGACACTTTGCAATTTGCCTAATAGAAACACTTCAATTTTGGGTAAAATAAAGTTTTGTGCTTTGATAAAAAGTTTAACTTTTTATCAAAGGTGCTTTTATTAGGCCGTATGGTTTGACACAATTAACAATCTGAGGTTGCCTCTAGCGCAAACCACAAAGAAGACAGGAAGTAGTAGGATGATGACACGGCATCATCCCACTACTACTACTAAGTCTGTTCACACTTTTTGTTTAAAAAAAAAAGACAAAGTTTGGTGCACATTAGTAATGAAAAGGCAGCTACCGATCAGTATATCTGATGTGTATTTCCTTGATGATTTTGATGACGGTATTTGACTAAATTTAATGTTTTGCTTGTTTCATAATTGGGCGACTCTATGATGTTTTTCTGGTGTGAAGCACTTTGAACCACCTTGTTGCTGAAATGTCCTATACAAATAAACTTGACTTAACTAGAGGAACTTTAATAAACACATTTATTATTGAATCTATGTGCATTTGAAGCACTTGAATTATATGTGTGAAAGGGAGAAGAAAAAAAGCTAGTAATTGCTGCTTGCCGTTGGCAGAGAAGATGGCGATCAGCTTGTTTGTTTACTGTCTGCAGGGGTCGTTCCTCTCCGCTGTGAAATGACTTGAGCAAAGTGGTAATTACAATGAGCGGCTTTGACTCGAGTCTAAACGGAGCGGATGGACGGTGGGTGAGTGGGGGTTGAGAAAGGGTGCGATGACGTCACCCGTCCTGCAGGGCCCGGGTGTTTACAAGATAATGCGGCGGGCGGAGATAATGGAAGCACAGAGGACATCATCGACTTTAAAAATGGGAACACATTCCTGCGGAGTGCAGGGAGGCGAGCATGATTTGTTAAAAGTGTCATAATAGGTCAGGAAAGTTTTAAACACAATGGCGATGGCCTTCGTTTGTGTCCGTGTGGACAGACGGCTCTGCTACATTCCACATGGATTGTCTTTTGTCGACTGACCTGCACTTTTCAATAAGAGTGGAAAATGTAATGGAATTTTATGATTGTGTAATTTCCTCCTTACTCTTTCTGTTTCTTTAAATGGTCTCTAAGGTCACAGTGCCAGGCCACAAACTTCATCTTGGATGTTTAAAGCTAAAGTTATGCTGTGGAATATATGTTTAGAAAAGTGGCACTTTTTACGTTCACACAGCAGGTCTCAGTTATGATTTTTTTTTTTTTTGTTGCTAAAATTTGATTTTTGCATTTACACTACTAAACACAAGCGACTACAATCAGACTTCAGTGTGAACGGTTTTAGTTTCCAAAGTGACTCGTTTTTATACAGTGAGTAGGCAATTCCACCATGGGTCTTAATAACTTTAGCCAAAAATGATAAAGAATCAACAAATGAATCTAGATGTAATAAAGATGCAGGTTTTCTGTTTATATATGTGTGTATGTAGATATATGATTTTCCAAAAGTATGTCCCCTTTTGGCAAAAAAGAAGATGAAAACTATTTACTACTTTTAAGCCTAAAATAGATAAAACGGTGGGTGTTTAAAAATGACAAGTTTCCTGGAAATAGCCTAACAATGCAGGAACACTTGCTCAAAGATCAAACTTTAAATCCGAATAAATAAATATCCAACACATTTTTTCTGTGTTGGGTATTTATCAAAAATAATAAATTGTGTGTTTTCAAAAGATAATTTAACATTTACAGTTGTAAAGAAGATTCATTTAGCTGGGCAGAGGGGAAAAATTTGTTCTATGGATTAAGAATGTTAAACACCGCTGACATGTACAGTAAAAAAAAAAAATAATAATCATGCTCCAGCAGCACACTTACATCCTGGATTCTACTTTTGAATATGGAAGTTACTCAGAGTTCGGTTTGTGTGTGGACGTTTCTGCTCTGATGTGTTTGGTATTCTGCTCTGTCGCAGCAGGGCTGCTGTATGTCTCTGTGCTAGAGAACTAAATGAACTTAAACTCTGAGTGGGAAGAAGTCTGTGGCTCATCCTCAGCGTATGTACAGCATACAAACTGTAGCTGGTCATACCTGAATATTAAAAACAGCTACACAACAGTGTGAGTGTCCACCGGGGGAATAATTATGGCCATGATAAGCTGCTGTTAGCATTCAGCATTGCTGCCAGAAGTTGTATTATACTCTGCTACACCATTAGCAGTCACATCCTTATCCGTCCTCCTCCTTCTTCTTTGACCTTTCCTGATTCGTTATTCCTCTGTCATTTTGTTAATCCTTCGCTTAAAGATACAATAATTTGTGTGGAGGTAACGCCGACCTGTTCACTGTAAAGTTTTCTTCAAAACTTTATAAACAATAAGAGCCCAGAAACAAGTGATTGTCTGATTAGCCATTAAGTTAGCATAAGTACCATGCTAACCTTGCTTATAGGCAGCTAGCGGTTACACTGTGTGATTTTATTACATTTTTTCTGTCCGCTAATTGCTGCCAACAAACATGACATGGTCTGATAGAAACTAGAACCTAGTTGAACACTTTACTTCTCACAGAGGGTTGGGACTCTCTACTATTGAGAAATGATGGCTAGCTACAGGTGAACTCTTTGTAGTTTAAAATTTTACCCAGTTGCTAATGTTTGGTGACGCTAACTGGAAATTATCTGCGACGTAAACAATCATTCACCACTGAATGCAGATAACCATAACCCCACATAACTATAGCTGCTCCGACCCATGTATATTACATTCATCACATTAGTTCCAAGATCCCTAAACTGAACAGTAAGGACAATTTGTTTCTGCTTTATATGTAGTCTCCCACAAATAGGCTGAGCTGACATTTTGTTATCTGAGTGTGTATGTCTTTCCAAGGTAATTAATTCCCTCTTTATCTCAGGCTAGCGCACATTCCAGTCTTCAGCGTCAAAAAATCTCACAGGTCAACTGCAGGAAATATCAGACTGAACTATACGGTCATAGCTGTGGGACTTTCCAGAGTTCCATTTCCTCCATAACTCAGAATATGAAACAACGGATCTCCTGAAATATTGATGAAGTGTGGCTATGTGAACCACAGACGGAGAGGATGGGACCCAGGTCAGCAGATCGACAACCACATCATCAGCACTTTTAGAATTTGTTTTAGATTCTTTTTCCACCTCTAAAGATAATTGACTGGATAAGTAGCTACTAGATGTAGTTCTGGTGATCACCCAAATAACTTCACTAAATTTTCAAAATGATAATTTGGAGCTAATTAGCTCCAAATTATCCAAGATATTTGAAAGTTGTAACTTTCAAATATCTTGGCTATTTTCACTCAGGCTCACATTCTGGACAATCTCATATTGACACACACACACCACCATTAAAGGACCAGTATTATGAAAAAGTGACAATTCTTTTAGCTGTACATCATGTTATAATGCTGTTCCATTGTCAAAACCAAACTGTTCCCTCCCCTCAAGACTTTCTGAAGGTGGAGTTTCAGGAAGAACAGGAGTTTTTAAAGAGGCGGAGGCCCGATTTCAAGGCGTTACATTACAAAGTCAACTTTCTTTTAAGTCATATTGTCATCTTCCTACAATAATGGCATGAGTCTTTTTTTTTTTTTACCAACAGTGATTTTAGCAACAACAAAAAAAAGTTTTTGGTAATAAAAAAATAAATAAAAATGACAAAGATATTTGACATATGCATCATTTTTATAACAACAGAAGGCAACATAGTTACTTAATGGTGCTATAAAATACCACTACATGCCTGGAAGACACGTAACACATAAACGTTGAAATTCAGCTTGTTTGTGTGTTTTTTTTTTTATTATTATTTTTTTATCTCATTTGCATCCCGCCCCGGACAACGGTCTATTCAAATCAATGTGACCTTTGACTGGAACTGTATTGTGTTTACTTCATTAGACCTGCCTGACATCTGACACCGCTTTGTTTTGGTAAGCTAGCATGATGATATATATCATAGAAAAATGTTTGTGAAACCTAAATGTTGCTCTAATGCTTGTGATTGCAGTTTTGTCTCCGACTTGCTCGTTGCCTTTGAGACGTTTTCAAAATGAGCCTAATAAAACCACGATGTCAGGCACAGATAAAGACGGCTCGGTTTGTAGAGGTGGGATGGGGGCCTAAACATGTGAACAGTAATCTGATTCATGGCATACACAAAGCTTTATATAATGCCACAGTAAGACCAGTTTAAAGGTTAACTGTCCATTCTCTCTGCACACAGTCTGCACTAATATTCAATTTACTTCTTCTCTCTTCGTCTCTCAGTAAAACACCAACATGAATCATTCATTTGCCTCAAACTTTTGCCTTGTTGCTCCATTGGATCAAACTTTACCTCCATGGCAGCAAAACCATATAAACATAAAATCCAGGCATTCTGAGACACTCATTCCTTTTTTTTTTTTTTTGGTGGGAAGTTATGATTGCTAAATGTGTTTGGAGAGGAATTTGTAAAAATTAATGAAAAATTACATTTAAGCCCTGTGGACGTCTTCAGTTTCAGTCAGAGATACTCAAACCTTCACAACATGCAGCTAGCAAAAGATGGAAATGAAGAAAACAGCAGATCAGTTTTTTACAACGTCTGAACTGGATCTCATGACCTCTGTGTCCGTTAATCTTGTTTTCTCTGGATTTCGTTTCTTCACTTTTTCAGCAGATAAACGCTCTCTGAACGTTTGTAGCTTTTAACTGTTCCTGTTTACATGTGGCTATAATGGATCTGCTAGTTCTCGAAGGTTTCTTCCAGAAAACACAACTTTACTGTAAACAGACACACCATTTTCCTCACTTCCTGTGCAGAGAGCTGCCAGCCCCATGAGGCCTAGCCAGCAGACCCGTTCTTACACATGCAGCTGCTTCATCAGGACTCCTCAGGCCTGGGGAGACATTTTAAAGCAGAAAATGTGCAATTATTTCACATTAAAGAAAGCAAAGCAGAAAAAAGAATAATCTCTGCATAATTTATTTCCAGAATTAACAAATAGATAAAAGTTTTTATCATCCCTAAGGCATTTGATATTGCTATACAAAACTGTGAGCACTGAAACGGAAAGAATCTGTATAAACTGTGGTATATTTACACTTGGTTTGTATTGTGATTATTAGGAGTCAACGGAAACTTAAAATGTTTTTAGCACAATGTGTGAAACTCCACATCTAATTTTATATATATTTTTTAGATTGTTTCATAAAAAAATCCCAATAAGCAATTTCTTAGTTTTTCTCAAAATAGCCTGTAGCTAAACCAAAAATTAATCGTTGAGATTAAACTTAACTTCTGAGTTTCAAATGTCAAAAATGTTTCATCTTTGGAAATGTTATTATTTTCAGAAATATCTTTATTTGTGTTTTTCAAAAATTTCTGAGATCTCAAAATGTCAGATATATTTGATGGAAATGTCTCTCCTCTTCCCGTCTCCTCTCAGGACCCTGACGTGTCGTTCCACTCCTGTGAATCAGAATAGGAGCCACATTTTCTCCTACGCTTCACTATGAGCTCATGTGTATTGCATCTGCCCACAATAAACCATTAAAAAGAGTTTATATTACCCAGCATCCCAGCTCCTCTCATGCATTTTACATTGGAGAGTAGATAACTACTGCTATGAAAGCCCCGTTTTGACAGGAAACACCACAGGAAGCCACTGCCCATGAGCACACAGCGGCGATTGGAAAAAGATCTCACCAGGTCAAGACCTGCTCTGTCATCCGTCCTGGAACAGAGGCGTGCAGCCCTCTTTCAACAAACCCTCTAATCTCTGGGGGGGATTCTGAAGCATCTCTAAGATTAGATAAAGGCTGAACTCTTTACACTCAGAATAAAACTAAATTCATCTCATTTTACTCTCTGCAACACCAAGTACATTCATGTCTCTGTAAGTCTTTACAATAGGCTACATTCTGCTACAATCTGTATTCATATGTTTGGGTGGGTTTACAACAATAACAGCCCCCTCTCAGGAAGCAGGTCCCAAATCCTAATCTCACAAAGTGCCAGCTCTGGAGGGGGAAGTGTGTCTAGATTAGTGTTACCATCGACCCTCCTCATGGTACAGGAAACAGGAGAGCTTCTGGTTTCCCCCAAACCTCCATCTCCATCAAAGGCACAGCAGAGCCAATACGTCCAATTGGTCTTCATCATTCTGCTACTTGAAAGCTCCTTGAATCTTCATCATTCTGCTACTTGAAAGCTCCTTGAATCGAGCTAATTATTTGAAGCCTCCTCTGAAAGAAACGCAGCAGAGTATTCATGCTAGGTTTACATGAGACCGCTGTCTGGAAACTGCCTGTATATTCCAAGTTCCACGTTTTAGACCAGATCACCAAGAATCAGCTGTAGTTGTAATGCCAGGCCACTAGATGGCACATCGTTGGCATACACTTCTGACTCTTAGCTTCCACCTAGCTAGCTCCCAGCTCATTTAGAAAACAGAAAACAACATGGCAGTTCAGAGTGCTTTATATCATGAACACACAATAGCCATCATAAATAAGCACAACACACAGTCAACAATCGACATTACATTTTGTTATGTGACATTGTGAAAATCATCAAAACACATCAAATATGTTGGTCAGTGTTCCATTAATTAGGAATCAAAAGCAACTCTAAACAGGTGGGTTTTAATCTCGATTTAAATGAACTCGGTGTTACAGCAGTTTTGCTGTGAAACTTTTTTTTTTTGGAAGTTTGCTTCAGATTTGTGGTGCATAGAAGCTGAATGCTGCTTCTCCATGTTTGGTTCTGAGGACCAGAGGACCTGAGAGGTCCGGAAGGTTGATACAACAACAGAAGATCTTTAATGTCTTTTTCTGCTAAGCCGTTCGGTGACTTATAAACTACCAACAGTATGTTAAAGTCTATTCTCTCAGTGAAAGGCCTTTAGAATTGGGTTATGTGCTCGGTCTTCCTGGTTTTAGGCAGACCTGTTGCAGTAATCAATACGACTTCATGAGTTCCTCTAGCTCTTACAGGGACATTAGTCCTTTAACCCTGGAAATGTTCTTCAGGTGACAGAAGGCCGAATTTGTAACTGTCTTTATGTGACTCTGAAGGTGAAATGAGGCTGAACTGACCCAAAAATCAGCCGGGGTCAAAGGCACATGCAGAGAAACGCTCACAAAACACAGGAAATAGGGAAATGGTCAGAGTTGATGAGAAGATGGATGGAACTGGAAGAGGTCACACATGATTCATAATTATGCACTACTCTGTGTTTAACAACCACACACAGACCTAATAAACATACTGAAGTTTATGGTTGGAAAGAGGTATTATTATAGGCAAGATGGCTGTTATGAATTGTATACATTGTGGAGTCAGCTCAGGCCTTCCTCACCACTGTGAACTAGCTGCATGAACCAACCTGATGACATTCCAGGGTGTGTATTTCGAATTCAGTCATAAACTATTCCTACAATTAAGTTAATGTGTCGGTTTAGCTCAAAGCTACGAAGATCCTAACCACTTTTCTTTTTACGAGGTATCTGATTATTGGTTTTCCTTCATGACTAAATTTCCTTCATACAGTTTAAAATACACAGTGTTGCTTTGACTTTGAAAACATTAGCACCAACTGAAGTCCAAAGGTGTAATTTACCCCTCAATGTCTGAATTGCTTCAGTGTTTTTCTAATATTCGACTGCTTTATGAAAGAACAGGAGGTTCCCTGAATCCGGTGTGGCTCTGGGATAAGATACCCGTCCTGTCCAAGACCTCTGGCTGCGTTTCCATTGCAAATGTGCACAAAAACTTTCCTAATATACGGCTCGTGTCAAAAAACACTTTCACAACTGTGGCGTTTCCATGAAATAAGAAATGCAATTAAAATCACATGTGAATAAGCTCGTTCACATGAAGCATCATAACAAAATCATGCCAGCGATGGATGTAAACAGTTACAAGATACGGTCATACTTTAGATACGGCTCTAGCACTCATCATCGGGTGTCGGCCTCTTATTCAGGTGTTGGGGCGTCAAGGAGACCTGCACTTGTCTGACTTGGCTGCGTCAAGTTCAAAGTTCACAGAGAGGGTTTGGTGTGAGGCTGTTTCTCAGCAGTTTGTCGTTTCATTCCAAACCTTTTGTTGTTTGCGCATACCAGGACTTGTTGAGCGATTTATTGCTCCCATCTTCAGAGGAACAGTTCCCGTCGAGGTTCGTGGCTCTTTGGGTGTTTAATTTTGAATTCGGTTTTGAATTTAATTTTTTTAACTAAAACACAAAGTTTTATTGAGGATTTTGTTCCTGCTCAACAATAAGCTAAGCATGAAATATTTGAGTCAAACAGAGAAAATAGTTATATTCTTTTTTTTAGGACAGAAATGCGTAGGTGCAAAACTACAAAAAGGTTTCGCATAATTTAACTTTGCTCATTTATTTTGGGCTCAACAGAAAACAGAAAAAGATTAGATAGGTCACTCTTTTGTCCAAATTGAATAATAAAAAAAGTCTCCATCTGCATCAATCACCTGCGCTCATGAGACAAATTTCCATCATTCAGGTGCCGCACAGAATCAGTCTAGGGGCCACAAAATGACACCCGGGGCTCTCTTTGGACATCCCAGATGTAGAAGGGCTTAACTTGCCGGCATGCACCAAGGCAGAAAACCACTGGGATGAAGTCAGAACAAGTCCAGCTAGTTGTTAGTCCAACATCTACTTGGACTAGTTGGACCAGCCCAACTAGTCCAAGTCGTTGCACTAGTCAGATGGAAGAACATTTGACCTCACAAATGTTCTTATATAAGTATGTGGTGCTGTACAACTATATGTAGAGACACACACATTTACACACCCTTAAAAAGACCAGTTGACCTGACAGTCATGTTGTTCTGTGGGAGGAAGCCGGAGTACCTGGAGAGAACCCACACATCCACAGGGAGAACATGCAAAGATTATGTAGATATTGCAGTAATATGCAGAAATTACTGTATGCAGTAACATCTTGCTGAATATTACCTCACACAGTTACATTCAATAACTCAGAATAAGCGTTCCAGTGAGGCTTGTCTGTTGGACTGAAAGTAACTTTTGAATAACCTTCAAGTTGGTAGCAAACCTGCTTTACATTTAGCTCTCATTTCTGTATTTAAAATGTTTTTTTTTATTACTCTGATGTAATATTCTAATCTCAAACATCGTGTTTTCATTAAATGTAGGTAGAAAGTCGTCATCAGCAGTAATAAAGGTTTGAAACATCAGTCAGTGTGGAATCTGTACCAGTTTCACTTAATGATTTCACCTACTGATGTGTGTTGTTCATCTGTGAATTTAAAATGTACATATTGAGCAAAATTTTGTCACAAGGCCCCAATAATTATAAAATAAATAGGTACATATGTATATCAATCATATTTGTGTACATGTTGCTCTGTGTGCTGTTGGTGGAGAAACAACTTACCGTCCAGCAAAACCGTTTATCTGAAAAAAAAAATCATTTCTGGCTATGCTAACTAGCCTTATCATTTAGGACAGACTATGTTGCAGTGAACCAGCTGTGGCGTAAGGCAATGCTGGTGATTGAGCACAAAACTGATTGACAGTGCTAAGACACACCTCCTTGCTCTGATTGGTTGTTTCTGACTGAGTGACGAATTCCTGGGTTACAACTGGGAGTAGACAGATTTTTTTCTCTTTTTTTCTCCACAAGTTATCTAACAATGCCACGACATAATTTTGATTTCAACAAATATGTAAAAAAAAATGTAATTAATGATAAAAACTACATACTGCAACTTAAACTCTAACGTTGCAGTCAGAAGCAAATGACTTCTGTCCATTTCTTGGGTTTCTCCACCTGCTCTGAAAAGACGAAAAAACCCAAAACAAAACAACGATCTCTGCAGCCTCCACCCCAGCCGTAATGAAAGGCTGCAGAAAGCAGCAGGCGGAGCTGGGCAGCATCAGAGAGCACCTGTAGAAAGCTAACAGCTGCCTCCTGGACAGCAGCTCCTTTAAAGCGGGGGATAATTAACAGCCATGCCAAAATATAATATGTTTATGTGAGGAGGTCGGATTACTGGGGCCGCGTTTGAAGTGCGGCGGCAAAGAGAAGCTCCGTAATGTTCACTATGACCTTAATTTGAACTGTAGACATGTTGTGTTTCCTGCAGTAAGCGGCCGCGTGATTTAAATCATATTTCACAGGCTGCGACAGTCGCCAAATTCACACACTTAGAAAAAAAAACACACTCTCAGCCAGTTTGCTCTCAGCACCCCGGTGACAGTTTATTGCTCTCCGCTCCTTTCACCGGGTGATTCATGCCTCTTGGATGAAGTGCCACTCTGAAAGCGCTTTGATTGAAGCAATTAAGCCCTGAAGGTCCTTGAACTGCGTCGACAAGTCCGGACTCGTGCGAACGTGAAGCTCAGAGGCGGTTGGGGTTCGTCGCTCTGTCACCAAATACAAATCAACCTGATGGTGTGTAGATTGTTTCAGTGAATTCTGGTTCATGGGGACAATCTCCTTATTTAAAAAAAAGAGATTGTTTTTGTAGAAACAGAGGTTTCACCATTTCGTCACCAACAAGCAGAGCTGTAGACGTTTTTTTTTTTTTTCAGGGGAATCTGAAACTGCATCTGCCGGGAGCTGCGTTATGGGAACGCCAGCGAGCGTTCAGGGATGTTGGCACAAGAGCAAGCTGAGTTTGATCCTGAAAGACGAGTTATGTGGGAATGAGACGAGAGAAAAAAAAGGAGAGAGAAAATGTTTGCTCACTTCACAAAACAATCTCGCCGCTCAGGAGGAGCAGCTGACTGAACTCTCCAGTCACCTCTGCTCTGCTCCGCAGAGACGTGAGAAGCACTCCTGGTGTGGACGTCCGAAATGTGTTTCATCTGTAGTGTGATGATGGCAGTGTGTGTCAGTGCGTGTGTGTGTGCGTGAAGGGAGGAAATAACAAGTCTGTTTGCATCAACCGTTTGCTCTTTCTGTCATCCTGCAAAATAGCTTTTTAAACTTCGAAATGTGATTGCTCAAAAGTATTCACACCTCTTGACAGTTTTCATATCTTCAACTCATAGCCACAAACATCAAAGTGTTTAATTTGGATTTTATGTAACCTGCATGAGAGGAAATAAGTATTTGACACACATGTATTATTTTTCTTTTACTTCAGAGTTATGCTCTCGTTTTTTTTTGTTTGTTTATCAAATAATATCTTTGTGAAACAGACTGGAGTTTGTGGCTGTGATGTGACAAAAGGTAAATCCGTTTTCAAGGCGACAGTCATTGGATACGCACTGATCCTGTATCGTCCTGATATTGAAAAAATTCAATATCGCATATTGGTGACAATGTACCTGATCTCTTCAAGTCTAATTCTATGATTTGTGCTCTGAGTGACGTCATGTTTTATTATTTAATTTACATTATATTTAGAATTCCTAGTTGTACTTTCTGAAGCATTTAAAAGGTTTGTTGCTGTTTGGACTGAGCTTGTGAAGCTACTGGTGTGTTTTAGTGTGCTGTACTGGTGCAGAGTTATCAAATACATTAATAATTCAGTAGATTTATGTCTTTGTTAAAAAAAAAAGGGGGGGGAAACGTTTAAGTATCGGCCGATACTTAAACCTCAGATATCGATATTGGTATCAGAAGTAAAGAAGTGGATCGGTGCATTCGTAGTTATTTGTGTGTGTTCAGAATTGCAGAAAAAAGAAAATCATCGCTAGATGATTAAATATAGTACTATTTAAGAAAAATAAAATAAAATAATTAAAAAATAGAAGTGGTTAGCATCAAGCTTTATTAAATTATGGTGTCATAAGAATCCCTGTTAGTTTTTACATTATGAACAGCTCTCATGTGGTAAATGAGGCGGCCTCATAACTTAGAGGAAGACGAAGCATTCCTCTGTGACTGTTGACAAACTTCAAAAAGCATGTAGTCCAATTTGTGAACTAAATGTTGCTGAAAGGGATTAATTACAAGTTCATGTCAACAAATACAGATTTAATGCACCGTAGCCACAACAGAGTTAGAGTAAAGGAGTGTGCCCATCATGTTTTCTGTAATTAGGCAGTTGTTTCTGCAAACAAATCAGATTGCTTTGTAAAAAGAAAAAGAAAAACTCTATATGATGGTGAAAATCTCTTCAGTGCCTGAGCCCAGACGATGACAGATTATAGTTTACTAGCTGCCCTGCTGCATCTGGGAGGAGTGGCTTCCAGTCGGCCTAATTGTAATTTTGGTGCGTCTAATTATTGTTTTTTGAGATGTGGGTTTGAGGTGGTGAGTCTTTGAGTTGCTGATCTGTAAGGTAGAGCAGAAATAAATGTTGGGTGTTAAACATGGCAGCAGAGTGAAGAGCTGTGGCCTCTGTTGCTGCTTCTGTTGAGAGAGGAAAGAGGGAAAAAAAAGTTTCATCCACGTTTGAATGTTTAATTCAGTTTGGGAAGTGTTGTAAAAATGATACACAGTAAAAAGGAAGATTTGAATTGTGCCAAATATTAGCCGGTAAAATTCCTAACGTTTTATAGAAGCGAATAAGCTTTTAACTCAATTAAAAGCTGATTCTTAATTGAGTAAATTAGAAATGGATTAACTCAAAAAAAAATTATATATATATATATATATATATATATATATATATATAATTTTTTATATATATATATATATATATATATATATATATATATATATGTATTTGTAGAAAGATTACACAGGGCTGGTACAAGAAATATAAGACTTAAATGGTAGCTTAGTGCCTCCACACCACCAGAGGGCCCCCAAGAGAACCAAACTAGCTTGATATACATGTGTAAACCTACAAACCAAATGCTGTTAGATGTGGGAAAACAATTTCTTTTTGTTTTTATTTAGCAAATAATGATTAATCTCTTCCTGTTGATGGCTGCTGCCACTGTTGGGTTAATATAAGTTAATGAGTTAAAGTTAAGTTGTTAACTTGTTTACGGTAAATTTAGCATTTATCAGCTGATGTTTCTTTCAAATAGTTAAAATAAATTGGCTCACTTTAATACGACCCTGTATTTCAAAATCCAAGTTTTTTTTTCCCTGTGTTCTCCTTAAAATCAGGAGCCATAATAGCACTGGGATGCTGTAAGCTAATTACAAATGATGGTAATGCTAGTAGCTATGTTACATACATAGTGTATCTTAGAAATGATGAAGCCTCTGATGTTGGTATGTTGGTTTGGGGGCCCCCAAATAAAAATCTACTTAGGGTCCCAAAATGGCTTTTACCGGATCCGAATTTGTTTCTTTGTTACAAAAACACTTTCAAAGTTTCTATGTTTTTTGTTCCACTGTTGTCCTTTGGGCATAAAAAATGCTCTTTGCATGATTTTCATAAATATTAAAGAGGCACATTCTTTTTCAATATGTTTTTATAGATGTCAGCATTTTCTCTGCCTGGGAGAGACAAGAATTGGTGGTTCTATTAAATATGGTTGAATGGCGAATTTATAGACATGCATAAATATCTTCAGCAACTAGAAAATAAAACATAACAATTTGATAGAGTTCAAACGCCAAGTAATGTAAATACTAAACTAATATAAATGTTATTGTAATGGTATATTCAAATAGGAGTCAGTGCCAGAAAAAAATGCTTAAGGGCAACAGATCACTCTACTTAATTTAAAAGGCACATGAAAGACTAACAGAAAATTAAAATTCACCTCAAAACACACAACCTGTTCAGCGTGTATTAACATACTGTTTTCATTAACAAAGCCAACAGTATGGAAAAAATAAATAAAATAAAATTCAAAAAACATACACAAGAACAAGTCTATGGACTTGGCAGATTCAAAAACTTGTTTTTCTTTTTAGTTAAAACTGTGATGAGTTCAAGTCAAATCAGGAGATCCTGTAGAAAGTTTTTAATATCGGTGGGAATTTAACTTATTTAAAGGTCCTTTAGCTTTCAAATTTAGACTATTTCTACTGAAAAATATTGATGAAAATACATCATACATAGTTAGATTCCAACAGGTTGTTTTGTTAGTGGTGTGGTGTAGGGTGGGGGGTTTGTGGTCGTGTTTAGTCTGCAGGCCTCTACATCCTGCCAGGGACTAGAAATGGAAACGGTTTGCTTTGTTGACCTTGTTTCTGCGACAGGTAGCATGAGAAACGAACCAGGAAGGCCTTGATGCTGTAAAAGCCCAGAGTGAGAATTGGTTCATTTTGTTATTTACTGCCATCTGAGAGCAAACGGTGCCTCAACATGTCTGAATGCAGACCTGAGCCGGAGCAGGTTTTGTCCTCTGTGACTTTTCCAACACACCCTAAAGGATCGCAGCGGGTGTTTTTCTCTTTTTTTTCTTTCCTTTCACTTTTGTCCCTTTTCTGCCAAAGCAGCAACACAAACAGCCAGCGAGTTACGGAAGACTGGCTCCTTGGGAAAATTATGCAACCCAAGTCTTGGGAATTGCTTCAGTGGTTCTAAAGAAACAGGGGAAGAAGTGACAGTTGAGACTTGGCAGTAGGCAGCCACTGGCGCTCTGCACAGCTGCAGCTCCAAGTACCTGTAGGTTATTGCCTCAGGGTTCTCACACATTTTCCATGTCAAAGGTTTATATTTTTCTAGATTTACATTTCTCTTTTAGTTTTTCTTATAGCCCATTTGAAAGTATAAATACAAAAGTTCACTGTGAATTTTATACAGATACTTCTACAGTGAAAAAATTATATATATATATATATATATATATATATATATATATATATATATATATATATATATATATATATATATATATATATATATATACATACATATATATAAACTGCTTGCCGACAATGGCTTCGATTGGTTTTAGCTGTCAAGATGTTAACATAACGTGCTCAATCTGTATACTGATTATCAACACTATGACAACTAGATAACAAGGTCAGGAAAAAGTTTTAAGAAAAAAATAGAGAGGGAGAGAGAAGTAGGTCAGTTGTGCTAGCTTGACTATGACAACCTTAATATGTAGATGCTCTGCAGAATTTTGTGTGTTTTGGTTCAGTTAAAAAATAAGATACATAACAACTGTCTGACAGATCATCAGTAGAGCAGTTGTTTAAATTAGCAAATCGATCACTGCTGTGTTCAGATGATCACTTATTAATAATCCCAAAATAAACATCAAGACTGAAAACATAACACTGTAATGGACTGAATGTTCTGTTCTTTATGTGGGGAAACGTTTGCATATTTTGTGGTGTTGAATCCTGACACACTAGTGGAGCTGTTGCCAGTCAATTCCCAGCCAACATACTTAGATGGGCCCCACATGGGATAAATGTGAGCTACGATATGGGTCTCACATGGTTTTCTCTGTGGTTTCCATGGTGGCCCTACATGGGTAGCCCATGACAACCATTGACAGCTCATTACAGGAGCTACTTCTCAGTGAAACGCTGGTAAAAAAAAAAAAAAACGTTGTTAAAGGGTTAATAGAGGAGCCATGTTGTGATGACTTCCTGAAGGTGGAGTTTCAGAAGGACCAGGAGTTTTTTAAAGAAACAGAAACCTAATTTCAAGGACTTAAATTGCAAAGTGAAATTGCTTTTAAGCCATATTTGAAGTAGGATTTCTATGACAACTGAAGTTAACATAGTTACTTTATTGTGCTATATAATGGCACTATGTGCCTGTAAAACACATAATACTGCCCTTTTAAATATGCAGGGCCACATAAAATCATTCCAAGGGCTGCACACGACCCCCGCACCGCCTTTTGGACACCCCTTATTTATATCAGTGTAATATATTTTTAGATTCATCAACATCTGAGTCAAGATAAGACTCAGTGTGAGAGCAGCTCAGAGGCAAGCTGAAACCTTAAACCCAACCGGAGACTCCTGTGTCTGATTAGCTCCTGAAAGAATAAAATATTCAGACTCTTCCTTTCACCCACTCAGTGCAAATCTCATTAACATTATAATACAAACTCTAAGATTTTTTTTTTCCAAATTGCTGTCAGTGAGACGGATCATAAGAGCAAAACAGCTGAAAGCCACCTCTCCATCAACAGGTGTGAGGCTCTGTTGTTAAACCATCCACATTGTAAGCTCTCCGGCTTTTCATGCCTGCTTACTTAGTAGCTTGAGAAGGAGAAAGGGGAGAGCAATTACTCCATGAAACAGATATCCCCCGGCTCCTCCGCTCGGCCCTGAGCACACAAAGTGTTGGTCTGTCAGCAGTACCTTTGCTTGAAGAGATCGCTTTGCTGTTTTCACTGCTTCCCTGGCGACCGTTTCATTTGATTATATGCTGCGGCGGCTGAAAGCGAAGCTCTCAGGGAGCCGGGCCATTTCTCACCACTGACTCAGCCCGTGGAATCCGTCCATTTCAAGCTTTAGCAGAGCTTTAGCATTTAGCGTCACCTAAATCAGAAGCAGTTTGGCAGTGGGTCTCGTCCTGTTTGTGGTGCTCTCATCAACAGATGGCAGAACGACGTCATGCCGGCCTGCAGGAGTAGTCTATCTCTGTTAGGATAGTAAAAATGTACTTTGTTGTTAGAGACTATCATTCAGTCAGAGTTCTCTTTTCAGGGTCTTGGGGAGTTTTGTTTACTTACAATATTGTCATGAGGACAGTTTTTTATTTTTAATCTACATCCAAAGAATTAGCTCTTGTTTTAATATGAGGCATCATCAGGACAATAAAAAGCCAGGCAGCTTAGCAACCACCCTGAGAACCTAAACAGGAGAACGCCGTGTTCCCCGTCTCACTAACTGTGATGGAGGGAAAAATAAATCTCTTAGAAATAATAATTACTGCTACTGTGACATGTTTTTTTTCATTGTTGGAAGGTGAACTTTTTAAAACCCCAGAACATTAAGAGGGACCAGACACGAACAGCTGCGTTTCCAATAACCACACAATTCCACAAGTTGAAATGACGAAATTAAATTTGCTTAATGGAAACACGGCAATTTCCATAAACAAACAAAAAGAAATCACTTTTTTCAATTAAGTTTTTGTGCTAAAATGAGGTGGTTTTTCAGCCGTATCAGAATAGATGTGTTTCACAACCAGTGCAACAGAAACACTTTGTTTCTTTCACAGGAGCCATGTGATACGGATGTTACTGCAGGTGAAGAAATTCCTGAGATTAAGCTCAGATTTTTAATTTTTTTAAACCATTAAAAAATAAACCTACAATGACCCTGATACGCCGTCATAGATTGGAAAGGGAGAATTCATGAATATTTATTTTTAAATAAAAATCCAGAGTCTCATTTGGATTTACATTTGACTCTGCTTCTGTCGTACATCTTTTGGTTTCTACATCAGGTTTCTTCTTCTTCTTGAGTTGCTCTGTGTGTCGCTGCATCCATCATCAATGCTTTTCTTCCTTCTACAAGATCAAGTTTGCAGACACAACTAAATATCTATCCTGTCAGTAGAGTCTGCCTTGACTCAGCTGTGGATCTCCGCAATTTATTTCAAAAGTATCCCCCACTTCTTTTTGTTCTATCAAAAAGTAAACCAATAAAAAATATTGAGATTCGTGGTTGTAAAGAGACGAAAAAAAAAGAAAAAATTAACATGAATACTTTAGTGAGGCATTGTTCAAACAGCAGTTGTGGATTTATTGACTAGCTGTTGGATTGATGGTTCATAAAGCAGAAGCAACAACAAAAATCTGTTCCAAGTAATGAGGATGTAGAAAAGAAACAAAAGAATCTGGAAACAAGTTTAACCGGAAATTTGTGGGAGAAAAATATGATAATTTATTTCCTTATTTCCAGCTGGCAATATCACGGACGAAAAACAACGTCACAAATAAGAGGAAATGTACTCTCAAGCACTTTTCATTTATTTTTAGCTAAAATGTGGATAGTCCACCTGTAGCACAGAGCTAAGAGGTTTTACAGGAAGTTAGCATATGGCCGTCATGGTCGGCCATCTTGCCTGCAGCTAGTTCTGTCTCGCATGAATTATTTACCTTTTTACACCTAAAGTGTTTGTGTGTTTGTAGAAAAGTGAATAAACATGAGATTAAAAAGTGATGATCATAATCAGTGGATATAAAAGTAGCACCACTGTGAAGATGCCAGGATTGTCTGATGAGACTTTGATGAATCAATTCAAACGTTTTCCAGCTTTTATGCTGCATATCTGTGGAAGTCAGCTGGAAAACAAACAAATCTGTAAGGGAGAAAATAATAAAGGAGCTCCAGCCTGGCTCTGCAGCACAATAGACCAATGCTACCAACATGCCAAGTTTTCGGACGGAAAGTGTTGCATCTTAAGAATCAACTTTTTGCTTTCTTTTTAATGTCATAGTAACTGGAACCAGTTAATTTTTATGGTGCTGGAAGTTTTTATGGTGCTGGAAGTTGTCCAGCACCATAAAAACTTGGAAAAATTTGCTTTTCATTCTTTTGGTAAAGAAAACCTAAAAATTTCTTTTATTGTATGATTTAAATCTGCAATGATTTTCCATAAGAATTATTGTTTGCCTCATTAGCAAACTGTTTGCACTCTTAAGAAAATCAGATTTTTGCCGTCCATAGGCTGTTTTGCTTTGATGATTCTGGCTCATGTGGCTGAAGGTTTGGACACTACTAGACCAATTCACAATGCAAAGTTTTCAACAGCGTTTCACTGAGAAGTAAGCGTTTTACACAGCTGAATGGTTTCCATGGAGATTAAAGGATTTCTTAAACATCCATCCATTTTCTGTATACCCTTGTCCCTCAGTGGGGTCGGGAGGGTTGCCAGTGCCTATCTCCAACTAACATTCTGGGCGAGAGGGGGGTCACCCTGGACAGGTCACAGTCTGTCACAGATTTCTTAAACATGTTTAAAAGAATTAAGGCAACACTACAGGTACGTTTTTGATGAAGGAATAACATAATACATGATATAAAGTTGATTTTTGCAATAATACTGTCCCTTTACAGTTATGCAACAACACTTTGGATGTTGTTGCTAATTTACTTTGTTAAATATTACAGAACGTCACATTGAAGCTGGAAAAAGTGATTTATTTCACAAAAATACCTGACATTGAAACAGGACAGTTTTGATTTTTTTTTATACCCAGAGTATGTACAGCAAAAAACAAAAAAAAAAAAAACAAACAAACAATAAATATATCTCTCTAGAAAAGCAAGAAGCCAGTTTTTCTTTTTTGCTTAAAGTAAATGTACATAGCTTGAACGCTCAACCCTACAGATGACATGTGAGAAGCAAAACCTGCGACTGGTGTGTTACGTAGCATCTCTAAACATCTGTATCAAGCGGGGGAGGAAAGTCGAGACACGGCGACAGCGAGTCCTGGCTGTGGGTGGAGCTAATCCCCGTGTCAGAGTCCGTGTCTGTGGCGTCCGCCGGCGATGGGCTGGGTTTGAGTTTTACCGTTCGGGTCAGGCTGTCCTGAGGCTCGTGTTTGAGGAGAACGAGGCTGGGCTTCGTTTCCTCCATCCTGTCCATGATTTGTAGGGAGTTAAGCTGGGCAGCTAGCTGCCAACATTCCTGGTCCTTGGCCATCAGTGAACCTTCCATATACATGAGCTGCTTGTCCATTTCTGCAACTTGGTTCTGCAGAGTCACTCCGCTGAAGAGGCTGCGCTTCAGTTCATCCTGTAGCCTCTCAACTTCTGCTTTGTAGAAGGATTCATCGGTTTCAAAAAGGGCCGTAGCAGCGGCCGCCCCTTTCTGCTCGCTATCCTCTTCCGGAACCGGAGGGAGGCCGAGCTTCCTCAACTCGGCATCGATCTCCCGGGACAGCTGGAGGATGAAGTCTTCGTGCTGCTGGACCTGCGTTTCCAGCTGCTCGATGCCGTCGCAGGCGTAAAAGTACTTCTCCAGCTGCTCCTCGCTGTTTGCTGCCAAACTCAAGCCACAAGCCTGGTCCGAGAGACTCTCTGAGTCGTCTCGCGGTCGGTTCTGGAAACACTCGATCTCTGAGTCCACCTCCCTCATGCGCTGGATCTGCTCTCTGATGGTGTGGTCCTGGTTGAGGATGAGCTGCACCATCCGTTCCACCTCCTCGGTGCCGGGGGAATTCCTGTTTTCGTTGTGGAGTTGCTCGAGCTTCCGGAAAGCCTTCCTCACCATGCGCTTTTGCTTGTCTGCCGGCAGAGGCTGGGCTTGCTGAGCCCGACCGAACTCCCATCGCTTCGGCCTGGCTCCCTTGGACTTCGCACCCTTCTTTGCTGTCTGTGGAACGAAATCGCTTGTTTTCACCAAAACGAACTGGATGAAGGGTTTCTCATCGCCCCAAGCATACCAAAGTCTCAGGATTCTTGTGAGAGGCGGCAAGGCCCGTTCGAACCCTCTCCAGCGCTCCACAAGACAGAAGTCTTTGGGCTCCCCGTCCAGAAGCCTTTTGCTCTCAGGAAGAGATTTGTGGTCCTCCAGTAACGCCTGAATCATATCTGTGCACGTTGTATGCTTTGTGACTCCGCAGACGACCTTCTCCTCATTGCAGACGGTAACTTGAATCTCCTTCCCGACCACAGGATCAGTATGTTTCGTCCTGGGTGAGAGAGAGAGAAAAACAATGTTCACAACTGTGGCTTTGGAACGACATGTTTGAATTAAAGTTCTTTGCATCCACTTTCACCTGCTGTAGTTTTTGCTAAGTCCTTTTGTCATGGTAGTTTTGACAGCAGTCTTTGATGTCTAATTCTCTGTGACTTTTATACAAATATCAGAATTCACTGTTAAATTGCATTCATAATGCAAATTGAAGCCCTTTCATAATTGTTTATGTAAGTTTAATTTTCTTGAAATTGTGGTTTTTATAAAATCTCACTCCAGGACCCTGAAATGAGAACTCTGACCGAATGATAGTCTCAAGACATAACAAGTTAACAGCTCAGTTTTTGGACACCAGAGACAATATTCCACAGTAACACGTCCTGGATGACACCATCAGTTGCTAGCGAGTTCTGCTAATCCAGCTCCTTTGTTCCTGCAGCTCCGCTCTAAATCTCTGTGTGGGGGTTTGGTTGGAGTCGGGAATATGATTCTTGGATTATGATTGATGGAATTCACAGCTATTTGTCTATTGTACAGAAGAGTCTATCAACATTCATATAAAAATATATTTTTAAAACAAGATTCTTCTGATTCTTTGACAAAATGTTGAGGTTGCAAGCTAGCATGGAGCACACGTCTCAATGATGATCTGCCATCCCAGACTGGAGTGTCTCTCACTGGCCTCCCCAGGCTGACAGTCCTCTCCTCAGTCTGTTGTCCTGTTCGATGTCCACCCTACCTTTTGCCCAGTAACTCTCTTTCCATTTCCAAAACTTTGTCAATATCCCAATGATGTAAAAAAACAACATAATTTTGCAATTGTGATGTTTGTGTTGAATAAAAAATACAATTTAAATTGCATGTGAATAAGCTTGTTCACACAATGTCAATTGAAACATGCCACGCCATCATCACTTGTGTGATTGGAGTTTTCCAAAATAAGCCATCACATCCTAGCGCCAAAACTTTTCATCAAAATTAAGATTTTTTTTTTCTTTAGATTAGCATGTTTCCATTAAGCAAATTTATTTTTGAAATGTCAAATTGTCAATGGAAACACAGCTACTGACTGCTGAAGCCTCCACTGCTATCCAATGCAGTGGACAGAGGAAAATTCAGTATAAACATAACTCTAGTTTTCCCCAAAGTTCTTAAGCATTATTTTGTGTTCTTGTTGCAAACTGGATGCATCGTTACATAAACAGTTTATAGAACAAGGCGACATTTGACAGCAAGACCATATTTCATAACATGACAACCATTTCCTAAATAAAAATGCTTGAGAGAGCCTCTTAAATAAGTAGTTACAACAATATAGCCTTGAATTAAATTTAAATATAACACCATTCCACCTCTTTTCATGACTCAATGCTACATTGATGCTTTTCCATTAGGCCAGTGAGCATAAAACTGGATTCAGTCATTTTGTGCTCCCCTGCTTGATTCTATTAGGCTGTTACTCATCATCTTACTCATCAGAGACGATCATTTGGTTCTGAGCTATTTAACCCCAAGGCCCTCATTAGGGTTTTGTCTGCATCATAAAACTTGTTCAAAAATTGACCAATGATGGGCTGATGATGTCCATCTTTTACCAGCCTAATGGAGCACCGGTAATATGCCGGCCCTAATATCCACTCATTAAAGGACACGCTGACAGCCACAGTAGATAACGTAGCCAAACATTTCAATCTGATTTGAAGATAAAGAGGGACCCATAATGTTACCGGTTTGTTCTGAAGATGACAGGTTTGGATTTTTTCTTTTTTTTTCTTTTGAAGATAATGTGATTTATTGGAAGTCGGTTACTGTCTGCCAAGTTCCTGTTTCTCTGGGTTACATTTTGAGCAAATGCCTCTGAAAACAAAACCAAAATGACTCATAATTTTCCTACAGCTACAGTCCCAACCTAACCACACAAAGATCATTTGCATAATGTCACTGAAAGACAAAAACATGAACTCTACCTCTGGCCCTGAACCTACGGCTAATTTTGTGGTTTGAAGAAATATTGTTATACTTTGGCAACCTGGATGATGTGAATTCGAGAACCTGTTAGCATCTGTAAATCAAATTAATGTGCTGTCTAATGTTAAGTTTCTCTTGGAAAAGGTTCACACACTTTGTTTCAACTAGTAAAACTGAATGACATCAACTTATCACCTGCTGGGTTTGGTGTTTACTTTTAGATATTTTGCCCTCTGACCGCATTTGTTTTGCTTATAAAATGAAAAAGGGTCAAGGAAACTGAAGACGGTTTAGCTTGACTATCAAATGATAGGTACCTTTTCATTGCAAACACTAAATACTATATATTGGAATATTACATAAATTACAAGGTCTTGTAAGTATTTTCAAACCTCTTGACCTTTTTTTATTTTGTGTCTTTACTAGCACAAATATGGAGAGTGAAAAGTGCCTGATTACAATAAATAAATAACTTGGGAAATAATTACTTAACTGTCATTAATTTATTAAAAATAAATTATGCAGTAAATACAGAAATAACTGATTATTATTGTGCACATTGTGAATTAATTTAAGAAGTCCACTTCACCCATCCCACCCGCATTTTAAGAATGATTTCTTTAACTGTAATTTGGCACTCACCACTTTCGATACGCAAACCTCAGTTGATTTTAGATCTGAGCAGTGAGAAACACATTTGTATTCACCCCCAGTGTCGACACCTTATAGAATCTGCTTTCGCTGAAAGTACACTGCTAGTTTGTGGGGAATATCTCCTGACTTTTGCAGATCACAAAATTCCTTCCATAAAGACCTGATGTGAAAACAGAAGCAAAAATCCTATGAACAACAAAACAAATGTAACTGGAAATGGAAGTAGAAGAAAAAAAATTAGCAAATAGCAAAAACAACAGGAAGTATAAAACGCTGCCAAGTCACTCCACAAAATGGAAGTCCTCCAGACCACTAGGGGCTGTCTAGAGTAGAGTAGTAATGTAATATTTACATTCCTGCTGTTCTATAATACTGCGAAAGAGTTTCCCAAATATAATAAGTGTAGAGCGATTTTCTTTCTTCTGGACATCCCGTATGAATCATGACAGGTCTGATCCCATGTGATTTGGTGATCGACTCCCCCTAGTGGTCTGGAGCACTTCCGTTTCACAGAACAAGTTTGCAGTGTTTTATACCTGCTGTTACTTTTGCGGTTTGCGTCATTTTCCCTTTTGCTTCTTTTTTCTGTGATTGTTTGCTGATTGTTTGCTGATGCATTTGCTTTTCGTGTTTTGGAGTTTCCATCAGTCATGTGTTTGCACCACATTTTGAAGTTTGTTGTCTGTTTGCACCTGTTGGCTGGCGTAGTCATGAATAATCTTATTCTAGATAGTATCTGCTTCATCTCAACTTTTGCCACCCACTGAACAGCAGGAGAAAATAAAGATGATACAGATATCCATTGCGTAATATCTCAACAGAGATAAAATAGTCCTTTCAGAATGGAACCTACATGTTATCTCCCATTTAGCAGATTTTAAACTTGATACCACAGTGTTTTGGTTGCAGCACAATGTGAAAACATAACCAGAGTGCTGTGTAAACTCCAACTGAATCAAGTCTCTGGAATGTGGCACATTGCACATTAAAGCCCAGTTAATGGTTACACAAACCTTCGCAGGAAATCGGGGAGAAGAAAATACCTGAGGGAACACAAACCCGACCCGCCTCTGGCATTTCTACACATCCCGCATGACAAATGCACCCACTGTTTGTATTCCCCACTAATGCTACCGCTGCAAAATGAAGGAAGCAGCGGGTAAAAGCAAACAGCCACACCTAATCTAACACAGCAGGTCTGCCATTAGTCATATATGCGACAGAGTATTAGGGCTATGGTGGAAAACAAAGGAGTCCATTTAAAAAAAAAATAAAATTTTGAGATTATTCTCAGGAATTTTCTAGAACAAACAAACCCTTTTAGAGATCAGAAATGTTATTGTTTTTCTAGAAAATTTCTGAGATTACGCTGAAAATTTCAGATTTTTTGTAGCAAATTTTTGACGCTTCAAACCGAGAAATTTTCAAGTTTTTTTTCTAAAAAATTTAGGAGATTAATCTCAAATTTCTCAAATTTTCTTTTTGTTATTTTAGTGGAAATTCACTCTTTTTTTTTTATTTTTTTTTTTTACAATGGCCTTAATAGACCATCACGCATATGTTTGTGCTTCTTGAAGTACAAAATATAAGTTTAAAATTCAAAAAAGAAAATCATGAAGGAATTAGCCATTTTTTCATAAGGATATGGAAGTGAAGTAAACGAACAAAGCAGCTCTACCACACTTTTATAAATAAACCAAGGCGTAAATATATGACAGACATGTTGCTCTGGTCAGTCATTAACAGTGAAATAAATACGCTGTACAGACAATCGTGTATTTTGGAGTGGGTGAGCCAAGGCCTCAGCTGTACAGGAAGAGGGGACAGCAGAGCAGGGAAACACCTGTGTTTGTCCTGAGCCACAATCACCAACTCCCAGGCAACTTCCTGCCGCTGGAGATTGACCAGAGAGGGAGGAAAGGGAAGAATGGGTTTCATATCGGTCACCGCCAACATGTTTTCAACTCAGCTCCAACTTGGGAGTTGGAGCTTGGCAGTTCTCTGGATGGAACGCAGCATTTCAGAGACCAATATGTTGCTTTTTGATACATTTCTGTTTAACATGGTCTGACTAGCTTTCGTCTCCATTGGTGAACTTTTTAATGCTGAGTGACACATTGCTTGGTTTGATATGTGACCTTCCCTTTTTTAATGTGTAGAAGACTACAACTAACACACTTCATTAAAACTTACATAATGTGAGCTAGCCAGCTACCAGCTTTTCGATGCACCTGGATTTCGAGAAGCATCAGTTTAAAAACTGCTTAAATGTTGTTTTTTTAAATCATTTTGTCAAACTAATGCCATAACCTTATTGGAACTGAAACAGTTAGAGATTATATCAGTACAACATGAAGAGTTTGTTTCTCCTGTTTCTGTTTTCGGCATATTTAGTGTAAAAGTATTTATTTGTTTAACTCTATGTACTCTGAGTGCTTTAAGGTTGCTTCAACTTGTTTTTTTTTTTGTTTCATCTGTTGCCTTTATCTTGCTGCTTTCTTCAAGTTTGGCTCAGTTAGCTACAAGTTTTATTTTGCTGTTCGCTTCCTGATGACTGTAGCTTCATCTCACTGATGAGGCTAACAGTCAGATGAGTGCTAGCTTCATCAGTTATCTGACTGTCAGATTCAGTCAGATGACTAATGCTGAAGTCCTTTTATTTTCAGCTAGCCGTCACCTATATCTAGCTGCTAGCTTCACGTTTGGTTCAGCCAGATTTTAGCTTCCTGTCTGAATCATTAAAAGTAAAGCAGTGTTTCATAACTTGTGGACTTAGGACGTCTTGTGATCATATACGTAAAAAAACTTGGCCTTTTTACATAACCCAGGTTAAATTCCACTTCCAATACTTGTTGTGGCTGTCCTGTAGACTTTTATGCTAGTAGCGTGACAAGGTGAGAGAAGTTCATTTAAATGCAATCTGTGGTTTAAAAATCACAACTTATTTTAAAGTGACTCATTTAAAATAAGCTGCATTGGCTTCTACATTACCTTAGGATCAACTTAAAGTAAGAAGTAAAATGAATTGTTCTCATGCAACATTTTGGTTTGGATTTCTGAACTGAAATTCCCCACATTCCAAACAAGGATTAGTTTAACAGACTAGTTAAATTATACCAATAACAAAGTTACTCTTTAAAGGGATTTAATAGGTTATTTCTATTACATATTCACTTTTTCCTGCATAAACAGCCAGGGGCTTATCACTGAGATGTGTGGTTCATATAATTAACCTAAGCCCCTACCCCCTAACACACATCATGCTTCACTTCAACCAAACTAAGATCTAGATTTGTAGGAAGACCAGAGTTCGATTACGCATTCACACATCCCCAAATGAACCAGACTTTCTAAGCAGGCGAACTAGAGTTTGATTAAAGTGGACTAAACTCAAGTGGCGTGAATGCACCGTAAGACTTCAAAGATGCATCACAGTGAAATGACGAATGTCATTCTTGAAGAAAATGTTGCATGAGAACAAACATTTTGATGAGACTGTACTCAGCTGTCAGGAATGCCGTAATACACACAACCAGCGCATGCATCACTGGGCTGATTGCATCACAAATGAAACTATGATAAGGGCTGACACTTTTTGTGCCACTTCGGATGCTGATCTGGATTCAGAAAATGAGGGCGCCTTCATAGGTCAAACACCTTTGCTTGGCAAAAGATAACTATGTCAGGGATGTTGATACAAACTCGAAGCAAATGCGTGGCATGCGGAACTAGAGAGCAGGATGCGAGACGCTTCACCTTCGTGTCCCTGTCCATCTACAGCTCCTCACAGTGAGGACAGATGGCGAGTAGCTAATGGCACAGGACTGGTTGGAGCTCAAGGGTTCACACTTGAGTGCATTCAAGAAACCCGAGCAGACCGGCCTGACCGCAGGTTGAACTTGGAAGCTCTGACGCACCGGTAGACATCAGACATGTGGGAGGAAACCTCTTCTTAATTATAGGAATTCAGGATGTGGGGTTCAGTGTGGAAGGATAGCCTTGCAGCCAGACTGCGGTGGCATGGTCCTGTCAGTCGTAACACTCGTAATAACAACTCTAATTCCCTGTTGTGTCAGCAATTTGCCAGATGCAAGTTGGCACAGAGGACTGCATGCAGGTGGTTTTAACAGGCCACAGCAAATGACAGAACTCACAACCTTCCACTGTCTCTGCACGTCAACTAAGGTTAGAAAATGTGAGATAATGCCACAGTGGCAAAGACTCTCCTGGGTGATTAGTGCATTATAAAGTGCATGAAATATTATCAAACTTACACTTGATAAAAGCTATATTGGATGACATTTTTATAAAAGTTGAACATTATTCGGTTGGTATGACAAGCTGCGTTCACCAGACCCTCTCTGACCCGATGGATATTTCTAATAGAGTTCTGTACGGTGCATCTGTCTCTTCCCATCTTATATTTCTCACTGGTTCTTTCAGTCTCACCTGATTACATCTTATCAACTTCCCTACACTTTATGGACTGGACTTTGGACCTTGGACTATGTTTTTGTTGCTGTTTATTGCATAAACTCTGACTCTGGACTTGCCCTCTTCTGGGTCCTCCAGTCAGCACACCAGCCATGTTTCCATCAAGGTTTTTTATGCACATTTTGTAGTATTACAGAAAAAAAAATTGCAAAAAGGTTTTTAAGCTCACTTGAGGAGTGTTTTAGAAGATGAAAACACAATTGCTGAATAAGTTCTGATGTAGCAAACTTTCCCATCCGCTGGCAGGCCTATGCATGGTGGAGGTGTGATTTCAAAGTCCACACCTCCAGCATGGAGGGGAGGACTGTCAGCCTGGAGCGGCCCACGAGAGGCACTCCAGGCTGGGGAGAGGAGTGGTGGAACCAGGGGTCGTGATAACGGAATATTTTCCGTCTCTGGCTGGTTTTTAAAGGGTGTTGGGAAAATCTGAAGGTGATCTGACAACTTGGTAACTAAATTTATCTAATGTAGACAAAATCATATGTAAAAAAAAATTAAAAATCCATGAATGATCAGATGTTCCTGAAACACTTGAAAACTGAATGGGTAGAATAGCACTTTGCACCAATCCAATAGCTGAAGGACCTAAATGACAGATTAAAAACTATACATGTCTCTGTTGTGGAGTTTATATGTCAACTTATCCAAAAAATTAGAAGCAAAAAGAGCTTTAGAATTAAAAATGTTTATTTTGTCGATATACCGTTTTCAATTAAAATGTGATGAAGTTCTTTTGACTTTTCAGGCAGCATTTTTCTTAGCTATTTTGCTGATTTGTGTATAGAAGAACAAAAACTGAACATCTATTTACCTTAAATCTACATCTTCACAGCCTTTCAGGCCGTCTTTATCTCCAGTGACAGTCAAACATATAGATTAACATGAAAAGTCAGCAGTAATGTATGTTTTAGTTCAAACAGCTCATTATGGTGCTGGACGGAAAGCTGAAAGATCAATAAAGATATTGAATTCCCTTCTGAGCTGGAGGTGAATGTTTGTTACAAATGTCAATGTGTAATAGGAGCCATTTTGCTCAAACCTACAAATGTCAATGTCATTACATCAGAGAAGAAGTCGGAGGAAACAGAAGGTTTTTAAACCATCATTCTAGATAGAATTTCTGGATTTAATTAAATAATTAAAGTTATGCTGTTGGTGTTTAAATATTTGGACCATTAGGTTAAACTTTGTCATCCAAACTACCTTAAAAAACTCTACTTCAGTAAAATGTGTTTACTTGTAGAATTTTGTCAGATCAGTTGAATGAGTTTTGAACATCTGACGATGCTAAAGTAACAGTATGAAAATTGATCTTCAGTGAATGTTAATACACACCCAAACCAAAACTCTCTCATTGGCCTTTCCCGGACCAATCAAATTAGCATTAGCCATCTTTTCTTAATCCAGTTACGCGAAAAGTTTATTACAAGAACATTTGATGAAGTTCCACCCAAAACAAATATGGATACCATTAAAGAAATAGATCAAGTCAAAGGTTTACATCCGACCAAGAACCAAGCTTCTCCTTGGTACTTGGTTTTAAATTTTAAATAAATAAATTTTATTTATTTAACATTTTCTTAATTCAACATTTGATTATCGTGCAACTTACAACCTTAAATAAAGTCATAAAAAACATTTAACTACAATCTGAGGTGGTTTCAAAAGTTAGATGCTAACATTTTTTGAACATTAAAGCAAATATTAATTCAAGTGTTTATATACAACTGCTTATACAATAAATGTTTGGGGAGTGAGAGAAAGTAGAAAAAAAAATCACAAAACTATCAAACCAAGTTTTGCTTTTTTAAACTTTACTGGACTTGTTTTATAATGACTCCTCTATGGAGCTAAATTGGGGGCATACAGTTTGTTCAAAAGAAAAGAAAAAGACCTTGAATCTGAAAAGTACTTGTGAATGTTCATTTCAGTTCCACTTTTTTTTTTTTCAGTTTCAAAACTTTCCCCCCAGTTTTAAAATAATTTGTCACTTTAAAATATTTATTTTTTTCCCATATCTAATTATCTTTCCTAAAAAGAGGAAAAACCAAAACGTCATGAATACAGTAAATGTCTACAATTATATGGCATGCCAAGGATGAGATTATATAAACGTCTGCCCAGTTTTCTTTTAACTTGTGTTGATGTTTTCTATGAATATTAAAGGAAAACAAAGAAACAGAGACAAAAAAAAGAAAAGCAGGACAGGAACAACCAACTTCTGGACAGAAGGGGCTTCCTGTCGTTCTTATCTGAGTGAGGATGAGGGATGGAGGAGGAAATAACATCGTGTCTCTATCTGGATGTGTCCATCTCTGAGATGACTCCCACTGTGATAGGCATCTCTGTGCAGAGACACAACACACACCCTCTCCTCTGTGAGTCCCGCTACCCCCGTTCACCCAAGCTGATTTGCTCCCCTCCTCATCTCTGAATCACCAAACTAGGTTTTGCTTGGATGAAAGATAAATTGCTTCCCCTGATTCACCGGGTGCAAATAGCGTCTTTTTATTTGTTAGCCTCTGTGAGCTGATTTGTAAATATTGAGCTGTTTTGGCAGCTGATTGGCCTTGGGTATGGCAGTGTGCTGAACAGCACCACCAGCTGCTTTTAGCCACATTTCTCACTGGTTGGCAAGATCTAATGCAGAACTTTGGGTCTATGTTTAATATCTTAGCAAACCAGCCTCATTGGAAAACATATTCTAATTTACTGAATATGACTGGAAATGTTAATATAAGATGAAGATTATTCATGGTGCTAACATTACAATAAACAGGACGTAGAGGAGTTTGATGTTACTTGCTACGTATTAAACACTTTGCATTGGTACAAATCGGCTGCATGCTGTGTGGCCAACTGTTTGAGGATATTCTTTTTTATTAACGTTCTGAACATGTTGCAACGGGCCCTAATTTAGTCTTTTTTAGGGGGTAAAATGTAACCATATTTTAGAGCTCTTCTGCCACAACGCCATTTTTAATATTTTCTAAAGCCAATCGCAGAGCGTAAACAAATGTCTGGAACCGATAACCATGATCAGTTCCAGACATTAAGCTACTTAAACAAGTAGCTTAACAATTCAAAGGAAATCAACTACTGAGAACTGACTGATTGCAGACATTAAGTTGTTTTGTTTTTCTGTTGGATGGCAACCGCTTCAGAATACGCTCTCTGCGAAACGCCAAAGACTCTCCTGTCAGCTACAGAGAGGCTGAGAGAATCTAAGCCAACGCATTTCATCCTCTGACAGGTTTTAATGTTTCACAGCTCGGCTCAGCATCTCGGTGCGAGTTTGAGCCGGTCTGTGTAATCAAACGTCTGACATATCTGCAGATCTACACGCTTCACATAATTATAGGTGCTACAATTGTAATTACCAAGCAAAGCACACACACTCGCACACCGAGCGGTAGACACACCAACGTAAGACGGCGACCAGAGACGACTTTAGTCTGACTGTCTGAAGTTATCAAAGGCTGTGGAGAGCTTGAAGAGATATAAAAACAAATCCAGTCTAGTGATGGTGCCACTGTCAAAGCGTTTAGCGGCAATTAAACATAATAGCCCGCTTTATATCTTTGTTGACTTTGGTGGTGATTGAAGTTTCTGATAAGTAGAGCTAATGAAAATTCACTCCCCCTCTCTTAGAATCTGTCTTGCCAAAACAGATTCTAGAAGAGTTTGAATGATGACCCACAAACAAAATAAACTGCTGTATCTTTTTCTTTAGCCTAAACGCCGAGGTTTGCACTTTTGGGACGTTGGGTTAAAAAGAGACTTGAAAAGGCCTCACTTGAATTGGAATCAGAATCAGCATTATTTGGCAAGTTTGTGCACCTGTGGAGGTTGGTTTTTGAAAATAGCACCAACCTCAAACAGTTTGTGTCCAGGGTGTGTGGAGTCTGCAGATATTTCAAATTCAAAAGTACTTTAATCCCAAAGGCAAATTAAATACTAATAATATTTTGTGGATGAGCCAAACCACAGTCATGGGTAAAAAAAGGTCAGCCAAAATTAACCTGACATTCACAGATTAACATACAATAGACGATGAAATATGCTGTATAATAACGTCATTGTTATAGATAGTGTTAGCAACTTTAGTTTACACTACAGAACGAGTGTGTTCACTTAAGCTAGCATTAGCCTATAACCTGCTAAGTAGTTAGCACTTAGAAGTGTTAGCTATAATCAATTTTTCCACTTTACGGGGACAAAGGCAGTAAGAAAATATGTAATATACTGGTCTATATTATTTTTGAAATGTTGCTTTCTAAATTGTTTGTCAATAAAAGTCTTATTACACATATTGGCGTCTATAGCGTTAGCTCTTCAATTAGCATTCAACTAATAAGAAAAAAATGCTTAGTTTTAACACAAATACAAAAAATACTGATAATAGCAAACCATAATGTATAGAATAACATGTTTGTAACTGGCCTGAACCTTTGTTTGCTGGTCAATTTACTCTCTCTCTCTCTTTTAAGTTTAAGCTAGCATAATGGCTTCAGACTAAAATGTTTTCTGACTTTAATCACGTTTTGTCTCATTTTTAATAAATACTCAGAAAAAAATCAAGTAAGCAAAATTTATATTGATTAATCCAACTACTACATCAGTATTATTAGCTCAGATTGCTAAGCGAGTCTGATGTTAGAGGTTCTACTGTGGCTAAGCTAACTACTGCTAAGTACTACTGGATACAAACTTGAATTCTTGCTCCAAGACAGAAACTTTTCTCAAAAAAGACTCAACACATCAGCCTCACAGTTCTCTGCGCAACACTGTAAAAACGAAGAACAGCTGACCGAACCAACGTCTTCTGTTAAGTTCCAAATCAGCATTTTTCCAAGAAAATTACGAAATGTCAGAATTTAACCATTGCTGAACATTAAAATGCAGAGCAAGAAAAACTGATGTTACTCTCTCATCTGACCATACAGAACGCAGACTATACCACTCTGAGTAAAACTTATATTTGCAACTTCAAGACACACGACTGGCCCTCCGCCAGAAGAGAGATGGATCAAAAGCTTAAGACGGGTGTTTTCCAAACTGCTACAGAAAACTGAAAAAAAGAGAATGTTTCACACTGCAGAAGCTGAAACATATTTGCTATACACCGTTTTGACAGAAAAGGTTGCTGTAATTACAGAGCGGGAGAAGGTCAAAGGTAAGATGAACTATAATTTCTGAGGAATGAGAGCCACCGATAAAGTTCACGCGTTAATGCTGTGGTGACAACAAAATTAGCAAAACTAAACCATCCCTCATCCCAACCTCTCTCCAAATGTGTCAGAACTCCTGCTTTTCTCCTGTTATTTCCAATAAAAATACTACACACACACCTCAGGATTTACAGTCAAATCTGCGGGTTGGAGTCAACATTACAGTCTAATCCTCAGAGGTTTATAATGTGTCATAAACGGGATTAAATACATCTGTCTAACTCTGTTATATTGCTTCCTAAGGTACACATGAACAGCAGCTTAACCCGCTTTGTTCCTGAAGCTGCACAAATCCGACGCGCACCGCGCGCTGCGTAATCCGGCTCCGCGCACAGGAGTGCCGTCTCTCTGCACAGAGGAACACGCACTTGGTCGGTTTCAAGTAACCCTCCGACCGTCTCATCAAGTTACCTGTTCTTCAGTCGAGCTTTCAGGAAGTTCTTCCCAAACGGAGCCATGACTCTGGAACGCGAGAGGACAGACGGAGAGACGGCCATCCAAGACAGTCCCGGCGATCCGAAAACGCGCTACAGTCCCAGCAGCATGGCAGGACGCTCACTGACTACGCTGTGCTGGAATGTTTCAGATGGGGAGAAAGAAAAAAAAAGTTTGCAGGAGCGTCCCGACTCCAACTCTGTCCGCCCCCATCCGAGGGGAGGTGTTTCCTGAGAAACTCTGGTCTAACTCTGCCCCCTTCCACCTGTGAGAGCTGCCGCAGGTGGAGACGCTAAACCAGATATGCCACTCTTATACTCCAGTAGGAAAACAATTTTTTTTGTTGTTTGTTTCTTTGACATTATTTTTATTGAACATTTTTAAGCTAAACCAGTCCAGCTTGTAAAGAACTTGCCGAGACACGGGATAGGACACATACGGTGTCACACGAACAACACACGAACAAACTGCTTCTCTTCCGTCTCCGTGTCCATTACATTTGAAATAATAAACCCAAAGAAATTTCTGATATATATATGTGTGTGTGTGTGTGTGTGTGTGTGTGTGTGTGTGTGTGAGGCATCAACTTAATTATAATCGGATTTACAAATCTAGACCCCTGCATGTTATTGTTTACATAAGGAAATTTTCGCGCATGCGTACAATGCTGGAGGGCAAGAAGACTATTCTATAGGTCTTGCCCTCCTTGCCCTCTTCCGCACCGCAGAATAATTCCGTTATCTCAATCAAACATAGACATGTAGATATTATTAATTTCGTGCAGTGCTTCACAGCAAAGAGAGAAACCGTTGAAGTACAACTCAAAACCATGTATTTCTCGCTCTCTGTATCAGCGCAGATAGTTTATGGCTAGTTCGCTGTTACTGTCTCTTACTCTGCAGTTGTGGAGTCACAATGTCTGGGTTCATGAGCGCCCCCAGCGATGAGTCACGAGAACTGCCTGCCTCACCTCGAATCTGTTTTCTGCCGTTTATGATCGCTCCTCAGCACACGAAACATGTCACACACACAGAGTTGGTGACAATAAAAACACAGTACATTAAATACATAAGTTAAATTATGGAAAATCAGTTCATATATTAAATGTTTTTAACCATTTTATTGGCGACGTACAGACAGGAGGAGCATGCTTTCATGGAATGGCAACCGGTGCAGTTAGCGAGAGGTTGCGCAATCCCAGGTGAGGCTCAGCTCACTGCTTCCTCACCAAGCATTTGAATGGGAAAATGCGAAAATTCAGCGATTTTGAATATAATAAATATTATTTACGTCATTGAATATATATATTAAGTGGAGCAGTAAGTCTGTTGAGTCTCTGGCTAATTGTGCAAACTGTCCATCCATCCATTTCACCCTTGTCCCTCAGTGGGGTCGGGAGGGGTGCTGGTGCCTATCTCCAGCTAACGTTCCAGTCGAGAGGCGGGATCACCCTGGACAGGTCGCCAGTCTGTCGCAGGGCAACACAGAGACAAACCATGCAGACACACACTCACACCTGGGGGCAATTTGGAGAGGCCAATTAACCTGACAGTCATGTTTTTGGACTGCTGGAGGAAACCAGAGTACCTGGAGAAAACCCACACATGCACAGGGAGAACATGCAAACTCCATGCAGAAAGACTGGGGCTGGGAATTGAACCCAGAACCTTCTTGCTGCAAGGAAACAGCTCTACCAACTGCACCACTGTGCAGCCATTGTGCAAACTGTACTTAAGAAAATACATCCATTTAATAGAAACATGCTAATTTTGAAAAAACTTACAAGTTTTTTTTTTAACCAAAATGATCCCACTAGGATGAAGTGGTTTTTAACTGCATCGAAATTAGTGGATTTCACAAAACTGGAGTCACAGGAACAACCGGATGTTACTACTGGCAAAAAAGACGAAGAAGACGACAGGAAGCGGTAATGTAATTTTTAATGATTTATAGCGTGAACAAACTTATTCACCTCCTGACTACCAGTAGTTCATTTTTGTCCTCTGTAGAGGACATTTCTAAACTTGAATATCTCCCACCCTCTGCTTTCTACTGAATTAATTCCTTTTGGTATCTGGACAGGATATTTAGGGCTTTTCAATGATACCACATATGAAGGGGTGGGACTTTTGTACGTATCTTTTTCTAATACATAAAAATTGCGTTAATCAGTAATAACACATTTTATGGGAAGAGACAAAGTAAGTGCATAAAACCTTTTATTACCTTACAAAGAATGTGGGATTTAAAAAAAATGCTGATTGGACAATATTTTTTTTCCTGGTAGTCAGGAAGTTCATTAGTGATTATAGTTACAATTTTTATATAATGGAAGCAGTGCAATTGAGAAATTTATTTTTCAACAGTTATACTTGATGAGCTCCACTTGTCATCAGCTGTTAGACCCAAACATGTAAAATCCAGAAACAGCCCCAGACCCTTTATCTCATTTTTGCTTATTTGTATTCCAAATACTGAATATGTATTTTTGTTTCAACAAGTTACCATACATCTTGTTTGTGTTTCTTTAATAATTTTGCCAAAACGTTTTGAAATGAATGACAATTTTTTTAACCAATTGATGCTTTAGAATCAAATGGATCAGATTGTTTTGAATAATTTTATACCTGAATCAAAATGTATAACATAGAGCAAAATTATATAAATTAAAGGGTCTAGATTAGATTTTTCTCTTGTACTGGTTTGAGTTTTCACTTGATTTTACAGAAATGAATTTTAAAAAATGAATTTTTGGTCTGAGAAATGTGTTGGGTTAAGGTGCGTTACATGTAACTGTCTTTCTCTTAAACATTGTTTTTTTTTTTTTTTAAAGCAGCCCTGCATTGTAATTCCGTGGTAAATATAAAGAAATTCATTTATTTGAACATAAGTAAAAACTCAGTATCAGTTTAAAGCATTGGTAGGCGGAGCTAAGAGTGGTGGGATTGTGATGTGATGCAGATTTCTTTCATAAGTTCATAATTAGAATTTTCAGCCATTGTTTACATCCTGATTTACCATGCTTGGTGCAAAATTATAAAGTTTCTTTCTCATAAATGACGCAAAGGTTTGAAGACAATCAAATATGTATTTGATGTACCATATATGGAACTGACGCAAATCAGATTTTTTTGATCTGAAAAGATCAGAATTTGGCCGTCCAGACTGGTCAAAGGAGCAAAACCAGCAGGTTTGGGTCTCATTTACCTGATGTGTGAACATAGACTAAGATGCTATTTATGTATTCTGGTTCCTGTTTGCTATTTTCTTCGTACTAGGGAACCGTCTTGAGTGTTTTACAATTATGAGTAATCTTTAAACCACAGAATTATGATGTGTAAATGACTAGGGAAGCCCTTTAGTGCCCAGATCGATTAGCAGCAGCAGCAGCAGCAGTGTGTCAACACACCCCCCAAAGGCTCCAGAGCAATAAAACACAAAGCCATCTGCTGCTACAGAGCTGCTGTAACACAACCAGGCCTGTCACAAAAACATATTTTGCTGGATGATAAATCTATTGTCCCAGAACTTATTGCGATAAACGATAATAATGTTGCTTTGAGATCATTTTCAAGTAATATAATGATAATGACATAATAATAATGGTAATAATAATAATAATAATGCAATTACACACTCTTAAAGATCAAGAAACTTTAAATTCTAACGAACATTTAACACTGGAGGTGGCAGGCATTTTAAATATTCAAAATAAGCAAACAAAACAAATAAAATTAACACTAAAATTTGAGTGAAAGAATTTTGCACCAGACTGTTTGTTGTACAGTCTTTGGTAAAAGAGAGAGAGCTACAAGAAAAACAATCATCCAAATGGAAATGATCTAACTCGTTTTAATTGATCATGCCATTAATTGATTTATTGTTTATTGTGACAGGCTGCACCGATTGCAGTTTTCTGACCGATCACCTATCTATAAAAAGCCTGACCTGCCAGTTCCAATTTTGTCCGATACCGTTTGTGGGGGGAGTTTGTGTGATATCTCGACAAATAAAGGAAGAAAGTTGCTAAGTTGCCAACAGTGGGTTGTGCAGACATGAGCTGGTGGGCGGGGCTAACAGGCCTCTCACTGCAGAGCATCAGGAGCCAGTGGCTGATTTTTAGACCTTTGTCGAGGTAGAAAAGATTGGCTTCACAAGCAACTATCAGCTGATCACAGATCCCCCAAAATTAAGAAAATAGAAGTTGATAAATCTGCCAGCCGATTCTTGGTGCACCCCTAATCTATTATCATTAAATACTAAGGATGGTGTAAGTTTTTACACATTTATAGAGAAAATGTCGTAATTGGAAAAAAGTCTGAACTTTTTTAACAAGCTAGCTGAATTATTACATGAATCCCTGAGTGATGAGTGAAGCGTTACTCAGACACCGGCCCAGAGCTGCCTGTTCAACTTGTTTCAAACTCGTCCGGTAATTAACAGAGAACAATGCTTTGTGTTTTATTTTGTGTTTTTTTTTTTCCAAACGGTGACAGAAACGGTGATCTGTGCGTCACCCTCCACCACTCAGAGACCAACGTACAGCTAACCTCTTCCACTGAAGATGTAAAAAACCAAAAATCTCCAGAGCAGTGACGCAAAAAACCTTTCTGCCCCGTGATGCCAGAGTGACGACCGGCGAGACACAGCAACGTGGATGGAGGGAGACGATCTGGAGGGGCAAGGGGAGGGAGGAAGAGACCCACGCTCTGACATCACGCGGGCTCTTATATACGGAGGGAATGGAGCCCACCGCACTTCACATCCAACCAGGAAGCTCTGACAACCATCTCAGACCTTGAGGAGGAAAAAAGAAGGGGGGAAAAAAAGAAGCGGCAGCATCGTCTCCATAAATTCATCTCCAGCCTCTTCAGTCGCGCTCTGACCCTTAACCTTATGGACTAAGCTCGTCCTCAGGTGAACTCCTCACTGCAGAAGCTCCCCTTTTGTTTCACACCTCTTCTCATTTTGTCGTCAAGATGCAGGCGCAGTTGGCTTGTGTGCTCCTCCTCTGTTTTCCATGCGGCGCGCTCTGCACAGGTAAGCAGCAGGCATCGCTCAGCGGGTCCCGTTCTCCGTCGTTTCATCTGCTGGACCAAAAAGTAACAAAATAGATGTTTTCTCCCCGGGTTCACGTGATTCAGAGCGTTCAACAGGTGCACGGTTTCAGAAAGTTTATGCAACAGCAGACGCTTTTCAAGATGAATCGTGTCTATTTTGAATGTTGTTTGCTGAAAAGTTGAATTAATTTGACAAGTTTTTAAGAATTGGCTATTTGGAAAAGAATTCAGTTATTTAAGTTAAATCTCAATTAAACATTTCAAATGTCTGCAGTTCAGTTTTCCTTTGAAATTTGTGTGTGGAAAATTAGATAAATCCACACTGATAAAATAAACTGTAACCAATAAATTAAAAAAAACTTAATTATAAGATTTGTGAAATTAATCTCAAAGATGACTTTACATAAATCATTTACGCTTCTATTATGTTACATTGACAGCAATAGGTAAGATTTCCCCTTTTATTACTTATTAATCAAATGAAAGAACTCAAAAGCATAATATTTAAAATTTCTTATTTCAACATCCAAAATAAATATTTAAGATCTAAAAGTTTAAGCAGCTCCCGACCCCACTGAGGGACAAGGGTGACAGAAAATGGATGGATGGATGGAAGTTTAAGCAGATTAATAGTTTCTCAGCTTCTGTCATTATTATGCACAAATAGGTTTTTGCTTGGTCCCAATGGGAGCAGAGTGATGACTTATAAATTATAAAAAAGTCACTTTGTTTATAAAAAATACAATTAAATTGTAATTACTTTGTGATTAGGCATGAAACATCTGTGAAATATTGATAAATACTTAAATTTAGCAGAGATTCAAACCTTTTCTCTTATTACTTATACTTTTTAGAGGCAAAATTTTCATGGGGTTATGAAATAAAAAAATTTGAATCATGCATAATTTTCTTTCTACTTCAAATTGTTAACCACTTCGTGTTGATTTTTCACATTAAATTCCAATGAAACATATTTGTGTTTGTGGTCTTAATGTGACAAAATATGGAAAAGTTCAAAAGAGTATGAATACTTTTGTGAGCCAATATATCAGCTGGCTAAATCCTAAATGTTGCTACCCAACCAGCTAAATCTGGACACAACTTACTACCAAACTCTTGAGAATACCAGCTCACTTCTCATCAACATGTTTCTGTAAGATTTGCTACCAAAATGAAGCAGTTTGAACATTATTTAACATTAAATTTAAGGACTAATATCCTGAATTGAGACAATTCTAGTGAGTAATGTTGCTAATGCTTCAAAATCCAGTTTTGTAGTGTAATCTGAATATTTGGCTTTAACCTAGACATTTATAAATTAGCTTTTTCCTAAATATTTTATGTATCGGCCCTGATGAAGCAGTTGGACATGAAACTGATATAAACTGAATCACCTGCTGGATCACCGATGTCGCCTTCAGCCTTGTTAAACTGTTGTCAAGATACATTAACTTCCTCAATGAGGAAAAAACTCTCATTATTGAAAACAATCCTGTCTTGTAACACTCTCCCCTGCTGGCTGGATGGTTTTCTGATCCTGTTTCTCTGTCAGATGTAGAGCAGGAGCAGCGAGCGCTCGCTGAGGAGCTCCTCACCAACCTCTTCACCTCTAAGGTACGTTCTCTTTATTTTTATTTTTTTACCCCTGCAGGATCAGAGAGCTGGTCTCCAAAAGTGCCGGGTGTTTTTAGTGACCTCCCACCTTCACCCGCACCGGCTGACCAGGTGTCCTCTCATAAAAACCTGCAGTGGAAACCCCCACCCCACCTACCTGTGTTCAGGCTGAGTGGGTGGAAAATAATCAATCTAAAGAGAGCACGGACGGCTCCTGGTGTCCTGTGGAGTAAAAATGTTTTCGTCTACACAGTCAGAAAATCCACTGTTTGAGAAAGAGAGGAAAAGGTGAAAAATGAATCACTTGTTGCTTTTGGACTTTTATCACATTATCTTGATCATTAAAGGTGTGTGATACTGCATATTTTGGTAAATACACTCTCAGTATCACCAATACTGATACTGATACATTTATTATTTCAACTTGATATATCGTCAAACTTCAGACCGATAGGCGTTTTTGAGTTTTTTCCTTTAAATTATTTAATTGAAGCCTGAGAGATAATTTCAACTTGATAATTTCAAGTTTATAGGTGTTTACTAAAATAAAAATAAAATTTAAGTATCGATCTTACATGATAGTATCAATACCAAAACTGATACCATTATTTTTTGCTTAAGTTTAATAAATAATCAAACTGCTGATGCTTTGTGCTTGAATTATTTCGGAACAAGCCAGGACAGAATTTGCACAAAGTCTATAAGTGTCTACAAAATAATTAAATAACATATTAACATGACAAACAGAATCAATAGAAAAACAAAAAAAATTTTTTTCCTAAATAAAATGCAAAAATCAAAACAAAATTTTATTCCCATAGAGTTGGGAAACTTACAATACTGAAATAAAATTTCAAGAGGGAATCTGAACTTAACGCATCAATCTTAACACACTAGTATCGATTCGACTAGTATCCATCCGATTCTGATGATATTTTTTATTATTTAAGTTTAATATATCATCAAATTTTTGAATTCTAGGTGTTTTTCCGATTTTTGTTTTGAATTATTTCATTTAAACCTAGGGCAGGCAGAATTTGGACAAAGTTCATAGATGTCTACAAAATAATGTCATAGCATATTAACACGATAAATGATTGAAATACCAAACAATTTTGTGCACATTTTCTCCTAAATAAAGTAAAAAAAAGGATGTTTTGAGAGATAATCAAAACAAAATTTCTTTTGAAGTAGCACTGAGAAGCCACAATACGAAAAGAAAGTAGCATTTCAAGAGAGAATCTGAAACTGAAGCATCGATCGTATCACTTTAATAACGATCCGATGCTGATATCAGCTTGGTATCGAAATTACCAATACGTTGGATTGATTCGCCCACCTGTAATGATCACACCCAGTCAATGAGAGAATAACTCTTTAAGAGAGGAAGTGTAAAGACGCAGAGACTGGCTAATGGGATTCAGATGGAGCTGACAGCTTCCTAACGACATCACATCCTGCTCCTTTTCTCTGCCTGATAAACAACCGGGCCGCTCGCACGGAGACGTGACGGTGACAAATCAGCCGTGTGATTCATTGCAGCCGATGCTCGGCGCGCGCTCAGGGGTGATCGTGATTCTAAGTTGTCGGATGACTGATAGAGCGTTCAAGAAACTGGAAGGAGAACCAGCGTAAAGAGAGGATGCTGTCACTCTCCATTTGAACGATATTGGTGATCATTCAGACTGAATAACCCGCTGATGAGATACAAGAGGCAGTCTCTTATCAGAATGTGTCACTGTAATACAGAATGCGCTTACCTTAGACTGATTTGTCTTCCATTGACCTCGGTTCATCTTTTGTAGGTTTCTATTGTTGAAATGATAACGATTTTTGTTGTTGCTGCTCTTCAAAAAGAAAGAAATAAAGAAATAAAGAAAATGTCTTAACACACACATGGCCTCACAGGGCCATGCGTGTGTCTGTACATTTAACTAACCTGGAGCTGTGTAAGTCTTTGATTGATTTCCAAATGTCGGCAGCTCTTTGTTTCTTTGAGAGCTCTTTATCTTCTACTAAGCAAACAGAAAAATCCCAATGTAACAAATTAACGTCCTACCAATAAAACAAAATTAAACTAATAGAACTTTTTTTAGTTATACAAATCATCTGCACAGTGGTTAATGGTCGAGATGTTAGCATGCATTTAACATTTCTCAATCTGGATGTTATTTACCTACATATTAATTTACAACCTGCAAAGCTACATCCAAATCTAAGGATAACAGTTTGTGATGTTACTAAAATGGTAATAATTAAAAACTTAAGTCAAACTTTTACATCTGACTTAAAATGTTATCACGATATTTCGTGGTACTATCGTGATAACGATAAGTGTCTTTTGCGTTTTTTGTGTGTTTTTTTTTAGTTATGACTGCATGGCACAGCGATCAACGCCCAATAAACACAAATACTGATAATAAAAAGCATTCCTATTTTTCAATTGGTTTCTTAAAGACACCATTTAAAGATGTGGGATTTACTAAATTAAAAATAGTAACTGCATTAAGTCATATTTGCGAATTTATTGTTATTTATTGAAGCTCTCATGAAACAGAGGAGAAAGTTAACGTGTTAAGTAAGGTCATCACTTTTTGGACTAAAGCAAAATCATCATTACAATAAATCCAAATTCTTATCATGATAAACAAATAAACAATATTATAAATGTGTACTGCTATCTGTGGCCTTTATAGTGTATATATCGTTTTAAATAAACCAGAATTATAGAACTTTGGTTAAGAGAAACTCAGGTTGTTAGCATGTTTGGCTTTACAATTAGCATAGTTGCTACTAGCATGTTCTACTAGTTTGTTCTTCACTACTTTGGTTCTTTACTACTACTATTTTTCAATAATTTATTAATAGTACGTCATAAAATTACTTGGTTTATCTTTCTCTGTTACATCAAAATAAAAAGTAAGAACTGCTTTATGGTTAAGGCTTGCTAGCAAGTCTAATTCTGTTGCACATGTCAAATGTGAATCACAACTGACACAATATATTGTTAGAATTTAGCTATCACAACATTAAACTTACTGTGCTTATTGTGCTTGATTAAAAATTCAACGACATTGAGTCTTTAATATCTTCCTAACGTCCTTTCATAGCAATTCTCAGAGAACTTCATCTCATTTTGCACCTTTAATTGCTTGCACTGCTCACCAGGTTTCAGCTAGGATCTTTAAAATACATCAGACATGAGGTGGGATGAGTTTGAAAGAGTTTAAGATACTTACCACCAAAAGTGTCTATTTTGTTTACTTTAAGCCAGTTTGTGCATTTGTCGGTGTTCTCTGGACATAGAGGGTAAGGGTAACAAGAGGCAGCATGACGGAAATTCTAACAAGAACATTGGATTACTCTGCATTAGGCTGATTCTATTTTTACCTGAATCTGATTTGTAAAACTTCTTATTACTCAAAGTTTCTTTTATTTTGTCTGACTGTTTCAACTTCAACGCGGACATCCTACGCGCCAAACCCGGATCTAATTTGCTCTCAGCTTTTGAAAGTGAATCCCTTTCCATCGTATCCACAATTCAATTAAGAGCCCGGTCCCGGTTCCAGCCGACCGCCCCCGTTCTTCTCTTTCTGTTACAGATGAAACACAACAGGCAGACTGCCCCCTACTGGCACGTATCGTTGACCAACCTGTGCCGGCTGATGGGCGGCCTGCGGCAGGAGGCGTGGAGCGGCGAGCAGGAGGAAGAGGCAGAGGCTTCCGAGCTGAGGGAAGGGAGCCTCCCGCTGCTGGAAGAGCTTTACAGCCTCCAACACATCTGCAGAGCGCTGCAGAGCCGGGAGGAGAGGGTGAGAGGCACACACACACACACACACACACACACGCACACACACACGCACACACACACACACACACATCTCAACACCGACACATCTGCGCAAATTCAACATCTTAGTCGTTTGAGTGTATTTCAATGTAAAACTCTAGGTGACCTACCTTGTTTTCCTTCTGGATTGTTCTGCATTTGGACGGTTCTCCATTTTGGCAGCTGTGCAGGGACGTGTCTACATCAGGTTATAGAGGGGGGGTGCCAGATGGGGGCCGCTGAACTGCAGACCACAAGCAAAAATTCTGGTGGTTTTTATTCTATTGTTATATACAGTAAAGAGCCCATGGCATACGATGGCTTAAAAGACCATTGAGGATAGAAAATTAAAAAGCAGTACATTTCTGCCAAAAAATCTCAAACTTTCTACAAAAGAAAAAAAAAAACAGAAAAACATGGACATTTCTGAGTTTGAAAAGTAAAAAAAAATTGCTTGTAAACCCTCAAAAAATGTTTATATTAATATAAAAAAAATTCTTTAAAAAAAAACCTGTGGAAATTGACAAAAGTCTAGAGTTTTTATAATTTTGAAAATCCTATGTTTTTCAGGAGTTGAAATATTTTCAAATAACCAAATTAGTCTCTCACAGTCAAGTTAAAATTGCAGTGTGAAGCAACAAGTTCATATAGTACATTAACTTTTATGAACAATATTTCTTTGTTGATACTGTCACTATATTGTGACAATATGATATGAAACAGATAATCTGTCTCATACCAAACTTTTTTTCCTTCTCCCATTGGTCCCAGAGCGAACTAGAAACAACCAATCATAGCCAGGAGGCGGGTCTTAGCGCTGTCAATCACCATCCCCCTTGCTCTCTGCTATGATGCAGCTAGCCTGTCATGAATGCTAGGCTACTTAGCAAGGCGGATAAACAGGATCCTGAAACGATGAGTTGTTTCATGTTAGCACGATGAGCTGCTAGTACATGAGCTTGATTGACAGAGCTAAGTCCCTCCTCCTGTCTCTGATTGATTATATTTTGAGATCGACCTTTTCACAGATTATGTGTCTAATATTACACTATCACAACATTGTGATCGTTTTAACAAATATGCAAAAAAACCTTCATTTTTTGTAAAAAAAAAAAAAAAAAGTTACAGTGCAGCTTTAACAGCCAAAACCCCCGATCACTGACAGAATAACTCTAACCCAGCTAATCCAATAAGAGTCTGTTTTAGCTGATATGAAATCCCCTGAACACACAACGACACACTGTCCTTCTGACACACATTCAGACACAAACACACACTTTTGAAAACAGCTAACCGTACCCACTTGTAAACACACTTTTCACTTCCTCTTCTCCCACATCCTCCATCATCCTCCTCTCAAAGAGGTTTTCCTCCCTCTTTTTTCTTCTTTTTTATTCTTGAAATGTTAACATAGCTCCAGCAGATTAGCACCTGTTTCACCATGCATGAACGTGCAGAGCAAGTACACTCCTCTAATCACAGTGAGCGCCAGCTCAGCATCACATTACACTGCCTCTGAGCAACAAAACCCATGTCCTCTCCCCCCATCTCCCCTCCTCTGCTCCTCACAGCTACTCCGAGACTCGGTGGAATATTCAGAGGAGAACGGCGACGCGCCGCTGAAACGAAAATCCCCGTACATCTTGAAGAGGCAAGCCGCCCACAACGCCAAGTCGCGGAGGCCTTACATCTTAAAGCGGAGCTCGGTTTACTGACGGCCGTCGCTCATTCTGTCTGCGTGTGGCTGCAGAGTTTGTTCCTTTTTTGTTTTTTTCTCCAGTAAGAACCTGCGATTGTACGTCCAGCGCTGAGGCCTGTCGTTATGCTGCTGCTGACAATAAAACAACTGAAGCATCGTACACATTGTGTTTTCTCTGAGGATCCGTATTCATTCATCTGTTCCTTCACTGCAACGTAAAAGATTGTTCTATGTTTTTAAAGCGAATGAAGGATTGCTAATAAAAAGCTAGCCTGACCTGGATGTTTGTGCTCTTGTTCAGTGCGATCCACAGCAAACACGAACACGGTGTCTTTATTTGTCTCGGTCTTGTTTGCAGACTTCTTGTATGAATCCGATGCAAGTCGTCTGGCTACAGGAGTATCAAAAGATGGACGAACACATTGTTGGTTTTATAATCTCTACAAGTCTTTTGACGTTTGTTTACCAGCTTTTCACATCTACAGACTTGATGTTTTCACCCATTTTTCTTTTTCAAAATAGCCAAAGTCTTATTGAATTGAGAGTATCTTTGAATGGAAATTTGCCTTGCCACAGATTTTCAGTAGGAATTTGTTCAGTATTTTAAAACATGATTATGCTTCAGTTAAACTACCGGTGTATTCACACTAGGTCCAGACCAAAATCAGACTTTTATCTTTTTCGTTTGTTGCTGTCTGCTTTCGCCTGTGGCGTAGCGCACGTCCACTAATCTGCTAGCAGCAAAGCTAACTTCTTCATTTGGCAAAATTGCCAATCTTTGAAAACATTTCGCACACTTAGCTAACCCTCACATGAATCTAAGGCGATTATTTACTTGTCTGTTTGTTATACGTTTTCAGCTGAATTAAATTCTACATCTGCTTTGAAGTTTTGATGATCGACTGTTAAAAGATCTTCAAGTTCATATTCATACTCTTGTTTTGAAGTGCGTGAAGACCATTTCCTCTCCTCATTCTCTCTCTTTTTTTCCCCACGAACAAACAAGAAACATAAAGGAACAGAAGAACAAGATACAAACATAAAAATAATATCTTGGGGGATTACAGAATATGTAAATTATATTGCAGAAATTTAATTTATCTTTCAACGGCAGATATAATTTGAATTAAAGTCAGTGTTTTAGCATTAGCTAAATACCTTGTTGGTGTAGCGCCTTAGCTTACTGTTAGTGCAACTAACATTTAGAGTATCTTCTGCCTCTGCTAGAATCCTGCTTCTCACGCTCAAACTTCCTGTTCTCAGAGTGTAAAACTTTTGCCCTCGGCCGTGTTTTCTCTGTTTGTGAGTCTTTCTGGAGTGAACTTCAGCAGCACAACACACATGCCCTCGAGAGGACTATGGTTTTAAAGTCACACTCTCTAAGAAGACAGAAGGCAGTGATGTTTCTGTTGGCCTGATATCAATTTCAGTCAACAGAGACATCACTGCTTTCTTTGTTTTACCCAAGAGAAGATGAAGTTTGAGCATGAGGAGCAACACCAGGACAATCAGGACAGCTTCAGCCAAAAGTATGACAGTGTTACTGTTGTCATTGTCACAGGGTGCTACCTCCTCCCCTGTAACAAGGATAAAGTGGGTCTAGATTATGGATGGATGAAAAGAAACTCTGCAAGCAGAGAAAAAAGAGCTGGAAAAAAAGAGGAACTCTTAGCATATGGTGCATATGTATTGAAGCAGGAGGCATGAAATCTGCGCACAGATTTGAATGAGATGATTGTACCATCTGAAAATGGAAATGAGGACTAAGGCTCTCACATTCAAAAAGTATGCACTTAGGGTTCATTCACATCATCCCAGTTCAGCCCACCTTAATCGAACCTTGGTTCGTTTTCCTTGAAGTCTGGTTCGTTTGGGGAAGTGTGAATGGGTAACTGAACTCTGATGTGGATCAAAACAGCTGCCTCTGGCCGACTTAAAAACCTCGGTCTGGGTTTGGTTGAGGTGAACTCTGATGCAGTTTGAATGCATATGTGGATGCCAAGGGGACCAGAGATCGCACCAAATGCAGGAAGTGGTGTTACAGTGCAGGGCATTCTGGGTAAATACGACCAAAACAAACACGCCATTCTAGCACAAGATGGAAAAATGGCTTCAGTTCTTCTGCCAAAGAGAAATCCTACACCCGTTGCTCAACGTAACTTCCTTCCATTTCATGAAGAAGGATTTTGTGCTGAGTGTCTTCTTCAGAGGTTTTCATGTCATTTCCTTGAATGGCTCTTGGTGCAGCGCCACCACAGGCGAGGGAGTGAACAGGGTTTTCAATTAGTTTGGTTCATTAAACACAGCACAATGTGAAACTGTGATTTTAATCCTCCAACGAACCGAGTCAACCCGACTGTCAGGTGGGAAAACACCCAGACTGTTGAAAGACAAACTTCTGAACCGCTCTCCGAGTTCCACTTGGTCGGATGAAACTCGGCATCTCTCAGGCTTTAAATCTTTACAATGCGTGTATCTTTTCATCACCTTCGTACAAGGTACGGCCAGATGGTTTCTTGCTTTGTCTGTGATCTGCTATCACAGGTTTGACTATTTTTGCCCTTTAGTAACCAAGCTTCTCCTTGCATAATATGATGACATCAAGTCTTTTCCTTAATCTGCCTGGGGTACACATGCTGTGCGGAGGCTTCATTTCCTCTATTTTCTGAATTTGATTTCTCCTGCCTGAGTTATTCACTTACACTTTATCTCTAAGGAGGCCATCTTTGTTCCCTTATCTTGAATATCGCTGTGACACCCGTTAGCATCACACATCGTGCTTCAGTTTGTCTTTCCTTTCTGGCTCATAATTAAGTTGGTTGTCACAGGTGATCCATCTGAGGTCAAATAAAAGAAAGAAGTCTGTATTTGCCATGGTTCCTTTTAACATTGAGAGCACGCTTTGTTCCTGCTCTTTTTTTGTGATGACTTCAAGAGAGCAGCAGGCTTCAGCTCTTAGAGCAGAACTTTACTTTTACAGCAGAGAGTTTTGGCATTGATAAATGTCAGTTTCATCTCCAAATCAAAGAGTCTTTAGGGCTCAGTTCTTCATCCTGTCAGCCAGAGGGAAGCAGACACACACACACACACACACACACACACACACACACACACACACACACACACACACACACACGCACACACACACACACACACGCACACACACGCATACGCGCACACACAGGAGCATTTCGAACAGCCTCATCTTTGCTTCACCAGAACACTCTCACTATAGAAAAACAAATCATACAATTTATGATGTACAGTATCTGATGAGCACACAGTTAATGTCAGAGATTTATATACATAGACCAAAGGTCATCAATGTCATGTTAATTTTAGACTTCAAAATATTCATCAAAATGTTTATTTTTTTCTTGGTCTGGGATTTTAACATGTTAACTTTGGTCAATTAATTACACAATTTTAGTGTTTTTTTTTTTTTTTTTTTTTTTTTTTTTACACAATTATTGCAATTTTATTTATTTATTTTTTTTTACATAAAAAAAGTTCCAGCAGGAACTTTTGTATTCATATGTTTCAGGTACGCCTGTAATTCTGACACACAGGCAGAATTAGAATTACAACACTGATGTACAAAGAAGATGCTTCTCTTAACCCACCGCCGGTTAATATTTCCTTCAAAAAACGATTGAAGGAAATATCGTTTTCCTTCAATCTATTCCTTCAATAGGTTTGTTGTTGTGTTCACGTTGTGCTAAAAGCAGTTAGCCTAATGCTGAAGCTATCCAAGCCTATAATAGCATCTGAATGCTAAACATGTAGCAGCAGCACATGCTAGCATCTGCAGTCTAAAGATGGATTTTTTTCAAAACTCCTGAATCACTCCTGGAATCTGAATGGGTCGAATAGAACTTTGCACCAATTTGATGGTATAATGAGCAAAATAAAAGATTAGAAACAGCAAATATAGAAGTTGTTGAGCTCATGTGCCTAAATTTTAACAGCAAAAAGGAGTTTTGAATTTAATATGTTGCTTATTTAATCAATATATAGTTTTTGATTCTAATTATAGACCCTGCAGTTAACTCTATAAAAATCTTATAATAGATTCCCAAAACAATTTTCTCCATTATGTAGTGATTATACTACAGATACATTCAGCATTGCCCTTTCTGCCTGGTACAACTGCTTTAAAAATAAATGCTGGAAATACAGAAAAAAATCTTTTTATTCCATTTCATGCAGCTGTGCACGTGCCTGTCATGGGCAGTGGATGGCGCTGTTGCTTAACTTGTCTGGTGGCCTGATTTATAGTGACATGATGAAAGATGCAAGCAGAGAATCTGAATGTCTGTGTAACTTCATGTGATAGCGCTGCAGTGGCTGCAAATCTGCTCTTGACTTTCAGCATCTTCTGGTTGAAACTGACTTGAAGACAAACTTGAGTTAGCATTAATTAAAATTAGTATTAATAATAATAATGATGATGATAAACCCACTGTTTTATATCCAAAATTTCAATTGAAATCATACAAAAAGGGCTACAAAATTCTTCTCCCCCTTTTTACTACTATTACTATTTACCTTTTCACAAAATATATTTTAAAAATGTAATAATTGTGTCATATTTCATTGGCATGCAGTTATCAGGTATTTAGGGCCATTTCAATAGATTAAAATATTTAAAGTGAAAGTAATAAGAAGTTATTCTTACAAGCTTTAAACCTGCTGGAATTTCTTTGTGTCATCTTTCCAATTTCAACACAAACTAAGAACTTAGTTTTGGAGATCTAAGTTACTGTAAAAGTCTGCATATAAAAAATATTGAGAAGATGTGATTTCCCCTTGTGATAAAAACATTTTCATATGAATTTTTTTTTACTGATCTCTATGTCTTAGTTTCTGAGTGTCTTGTCTATTTGCTTTACATTTTTTTCACATTTCCTTTTGTGTGCAGGGATTCAGTTTTATTTGTAAAAGACAAAATCAGTTCAGATCAGTTTATTTACAGAGCACCAATTCACCACACTTCACAAACAAAGTCAACCCAGTATAATCATACACACATTGCAACTGATTCTAGTTATCAGACAGTTTATAATTCAAACTGGTTTTAAAAAAAAGTTTTCTTTCTATGAAAATCCAGCAGTTTCCATGGAATCATTGATCTGCATCATTCGCTCCTCAAATGCCTTCAGAATAATAAAAGTTTAGATATATAGTCAGTTTATTTGACCTTAATTAAATCCATTTTAAGTAAATATGAATTCTTTGGAACGAAAAATCACTCAGTCATTCAATTAGTTCAAATGTTTGCGCTTGTAGAGTCATGACCAGCAGGTGGCAGCACATCCCAAAATGAAAGAAAGGGCAGAAAAGCGTAGAGAATCTGTTAGTCTTTCAAAAATGACTGGTTTTTATGAAACGTTTCTCAAGTAGAACAAATCAAGTTAGTTTTTATTTAAATAATCTTATTGTTTGATATAAGAAAAACTAAAACAACAACAGCTGATTTTAAATTGTAAAAGGTGCATAAAATGACAGATTTACAGCATCAGAAGGTCCATAATGCTCATGATAACCAGAATATCTGATGCCCCTGAAGTCAGACTGAAACTAGAAGTGACTGAAGAGGCGATCCACCTGGTCTAAGTTTGGATGCTGCTGAACTCCATCTGAACTGTACATGTTATTCACCAATAGATGAGCCCTGGAGAAATATCTAAGTAGGACATTTGCAACAAACATGCGTGGCTTTAAATAACCACAAACCTCGTCGTCTCCAGGCATCTGCTAGCTGTTCAGCGCTCGAGTGCGCATAAGAAGAAAACTCAATCTCATTTCTTTTCTGAGAAAGACTGAAAATATCAATGGAAAGCACAAAGGGATTCTGGCCCTCATGCCACTGAGTCACAGCCAGACAAACGGTGAACTAATCTGCGCTTTGTAGGTGGGATTAACAACAGGGACATGTTTATGTGTGAGAAAGCCAGCAGAGAAGAAGAAAAAATGATAAGTAGGAAAGTTTCTTTAAGGTGACTCCTAGTAACGGAGAGTTCAAGCAGCTGTTTGAGTTCAACGGCTGATTTTTCTATCCACAGAAATGACTTTTCTTTTTATCTTTATTGAACAAAATGTACAAAAAACGTTTTGCATTAAAGAACAGCACATCAAGAACAAAGACAAGACTGCCTGATAGTGGTGGACACACTCCTGCTAATCCGCTTAGCAGTGCTAAGTTTTTGTTTTTAGCACATTGCCTGTTTTGTAAAATCTTAGTTGGATAAAATTTGACGTCTGGATTGATGTTTTGGTCATCGACTGTTAAGAATTCTTCATTAGATGTTTATATTCAAGCTCTTATTTTGAAGTGGGTTCACAAAGTTTAATTTTCTCTCTTATGTTGTTTTTTTCCCCAAAAACTTTATTCAGCAAATGGCTCGTATACAACAAAGAAATAAGGAGAAAACTATAGCACTTACATGAACAACCAACCAGGGTGTTAAACAAATATATGCAAAATAATTCATATATATTAACAGTTTTGAGTGACTCTTCATTTTCTGCTTGTGTTGTTTGAGTATCAACCTGGTTGAATTTAGTGCTTTGGCGTTAGCTTCTTAACATTAGCAGGACTAATGCTTATGATTAGTGCTTTAGAGTTAACACAACTAGTCATTTCAGTTAGCGGTGCCCACTGCTGCCAAGTTGCTGAGCTAAAGCTCCGAAAAGAACAGTCGAGCTTGAGGATGTAATGCTTGCAAGGCTATAAATCCATGAAGGAAAACCTCAAAGAAGGAGAAAAAGATCTGTAACATAAAGAGGAAGAAACCTTGCAGCTGATGACGTCCACAGAGAGCTCAGCTGTAAAAAGTTCTTCCAGCTTCCTGAGGCACTTTAGATGTGATGCATCTCGGTGTATTAAGAAGTAATCTGCTTCAAAAACAAAGAATGGCAGGCCACAGATTTGTTTTCTTTTTTTAGTGACATGATTTTCTACAACTTCATGCACTAAATATTTAAATTCTATTCTACGTGTCAACAGTAAACTTTAATTCTCTAAACCTACTGCGAAATCCAGCGCATGGACTTTTAATAAAGGCATAGATTGTGGATTGGAATGTTTGAAGCTGCGGGATGCAAATTTTATTTAAAAAAACAATATATGTTCTTTTTTACAAATGTGCTAGAGTTATCACAATGTCATCACAGGATAATATGAAACAAATAGTCTGTGAAAAGATCAATCTCCTCCACTTCTTCCCTGAGGTACTACTGTCGTCTAAAGATATGAGCCAGGAGGCGGGTGTTAGCGCTGTCAATCAACTTCATGTACACGCTGCTAAATGTGCTAATGCTGGAGAAACAACTCACCGTTACAGGAAAACCCTTTATCCACCATCATCGTTGGCTGTGCTAACCAGCTTTGGAATTCACAACAGGCGGCGCGCACAACTCTTCATGATTGACAGCACTAAGACCCGTCTCCTGGCTCTGATTGGTTGTTTCTAGTTAGCACTGGGAGAAGGCAGAGGAGCTTTATTTTTTTTTCACAGATTATCTCTCTCGTGATACTGTCATGGTTTCGAAAAAATGTTTTTGTCAGAGTTACATACTGCAGCTTTAAAAATGTGTAATGAATTGGTGGAGAAGGCGATGAAACGGCCGAACATATGTGAGGGATCTGATCTGGCCTCACAACCAGCCTCGCATAGGCGTAATGCAATCCATCACTGCCCCAATGTCCAATCAGATCTGTCAGTTTTTACAAATCTGCCGGCCTCTCCAGCAGATGCCTATCAACGCGACGACTCCCTTGACCCTGAAAAAGTTCGGCCTCAGAATGCCTCCCACATCCACGGGACAAATTACACCCTATGCGAATTAATTCGAGTCCATTAAAAACCCTCATCGACATCTGCCGCAGCCGCCTCGCCCGGGCCCCGCTTGTCTTGGCCCTTCTCCAGCCGGACGCCTCTTCAATTTAACTCCAATTTGGAGTTGGTGCGTGTTGGCTGACAGTTTGAAGCTTCTCAGTGGGATGCTGATGAGCGCGTTTCACTGCCGCTAAAGAAAAGTCATTCTCTCATCTGGACAGCGTTGCAAATTGTGTAAAAGCCCGTCTGATCAAGGTAATGGCTTGTGAAGGAATGAGATTAGCTCTCCTCGTGTGACTCCTGAAGGTGTGAATGGGAAGGTGGCGTCAGCAGCGCGACCTTGTTGCACCAGAGGGAGGAGGAGGGGGCGGCTCAGAAAGTAATTAGGCCTCACATATGGGCAGCATTACAGCGAAGGCAGTGAAGGGAAAGCCACGTCGAAGACGTTTACCGTCACAGGTGAGGCTGTCGATGCAAGATGAGAATAATGGTCTGAGCTCAGTCAGACGCGAGACGGAAACAGAACAACATGGAGGTTTGTAGATGTTTGCTGTCAGTTTGAAAGGAGAAGTGACTGAGGAGATGAAAGTAGGTGGGAGGTCCCTCATTAAACCATCTATAGATGATCAATACTGAAGTCTCTGATGCCACTCAACCTCATGTCAGTGGTTCCTGGTGCAGCGACGCCACAGGTGACAATTTCCCCAAAATGCTGCATCCATAGGCGTTCCCTCAGTAGGCGGGGCTTGTCACTCCAACAACACAATAAGACGCCGACGTCTCCTCTGATGGCTGATAGATGATCAGCGCTAGCAACATGGCTGAATTAGGAATATAATCTCATGTAACTGTTTACATCCGTTGCTCCATTTGTAATGGAAATGCGGAGCTGTGTTCTTCATGGTGATAATGCAGAAACCACAAACTCTTTTATTTATTTATTTTTTAACTTTACAATGAAAATAAGAAACAAATAGTCTTCTAACATGCTACTTTTGTATTGGTTGCTTCATTGCATAATTTTTTTGCCTTAAGTCATACATGGTGACAGGCTATGTGTAGGCAGACCATGTCTCTTCTGTGCTTGTGTTACTTGTAAATTAACTACCACTCATCTACAGTGTCAACAGGTCAGCTCATTTGTGACCCTGAGCTAATTTGCACAGGTTTCGGTAGATTACTTTGGTCATTACAGAAATGAGCTGCCTCTGTCTGCGCTCATAAATCAGAGCAACGTTAGAAGATCTCGAAGACGACCAGCCTCCTCCATCAGATCCTGTTAAACACACTGCAGTGCTGTTTGGCTTTGATTATTGGCATATGTAGAAACAGTTTTTTTTTGTTTTTTTTTTAATGTGAACCAGAACATGACAAAGTGAAACACATTTAGTAAAACTCCCCTAGACTAGAGAAAAACTATCAATGAATGTCTTAACTAATCACAAAGTTAATTTAATTTGCGATCAGAGATATCATGTCTGTTACGGTTCTCTTTAACATCAGCTCTAATTCTCTTTCCATCCTCTCGCTGTGTTTAATACTCTGCGTTCAACGACATGCTGTTAGTTTTACTTCAAAGTCGTGAACTTGTTCCTTTTCACTTGAGAAAACATTGCTTTGTAGTGGGGGGGGGGGGGGGTCTCCTGTGTTCCTCTGTGTTTGGTGGCGGCTGAACAGATGTGAGAGCCGGCTGGTACCGGCAGATCTCTGCCAGGGACCTGCTCCATGTTGGAGAGGCGTCTGGCTCCCACCGGAAAGATTTTGAAACTGTCCGATGAATTTCTACACTGGAGAGAACGCACACATGACGATGCAAAATCTGAAGTACAACAGGTTTAGTCATACAAAGTGCAGGAGCAGCACACCACAGACGAACCGATTTCACTCAACAACATTCAGATGTCAGATGAGAAATTTAGCAAAACCTCTGAAGATCAAACGAGAGTTCAGGGTAAACAAAGGTCTTTACTCAGTGAGCATATGGTGGAGAAACAACTTATTGTTACAGAAAGAACCTTTTCTTAGCAAATCGGTAGACATACTAACTAGCCTCAGCATTCATAACAGGCTCTTCTAGCTAGCTGTAGCTTAGCAAAGCGAGGGGAGGGATGAACAAGACCACACTAGATTGTGATAGACAGCAGTAAGACCCGCCTCCTGGCTCTGATTGGTTGTTTCTAGTTAGCACAGGGAGAAGTTGGAGGAGTTTGATTCTTTTCACAGATTATCTGTACTGACAATTTCAACAATTATATATATAAAAAATACATATCACTAAAGTATCATGGTGCTATGTGGACACATAATTTCACATTACCTCCGGGGGATGATGCCACCGCCTGCCAGTGCGTTGATGGCACCTTGGGCCCCTGCCTCTGTCAGGCCTCTGCTGGGGGATGGTGTGCCCTTGGGCCTTGGATCTCTGGGACCTTGGCTGGATCTGCTGGGTGGTTCCCCCAGGGCTCTCCTCTGCGCTCCTTTGGGGGCGCCCATTTGTCCCTGCGGTGGTCCTCTCAGTGCTCTGGTGCTCTGGGGGACCTCTGAATGCCTGTGGTTCTGATCTCCCTCATGTCTGCCTCGGGTCCCGCTACTCAGGTGTTAACAGATGTACTCTATATTGTGCTGTGGTTGTCAGCACTAAATATATCTTGTGTTAATTGTACTTTTCTGTGACGTTGTTGGTAAATCCATATGCTTTCACTGTTTCTGCAGGTGCAGAAGCAGACTCCCAGAGCGTTGTCTCTATATTTCCTCCTGTTCTTTTTTTCAGTCTGCATGTTCATTACATTTGAAATAAACACAAAGCATTTTCTAAGAAAGTTTTATATACAGTACATATGTATGTATGTATATCAAGTGGAGCATTATAATGTTCACTGTAATGCTCCACTTGTGAAAATACATCTGTCTTTTCTGCTGGCATTGAACAGACCAGAGCACAACAGAAGTGGTCAGACATGCTGTGCTTTTGTTTCTCTGCGCCTGGCAGCTGCCAACTTTCCCTCTTCAGTCCTTCAGTAGCTAAAAGGATGTACACAGTGGAAACTGTTTCACTCATTTAAATGATTGTAGAACCTTGTAAACACTATAATTGTTCATTTTGCTAAATCTAGAACAGCAAATGAGTGCATTTACTTCTTGGCTTGACTTTGTGTTGCACGCAGATTGTTGGAAAGGATGACTGATGCTAAGTGAGAGCACAGTGATAAAAAAGCTAATTTACAAGTAGATAAGCAGAAGAAATGTAACTGCAGTTGAGTCAGATTGTACCAAAGAATACTGTGGCCATGTTGTACTTTTTTTGTGTTTTTAAAGGACATTTTCATGAACCAAAAGTGAAAAAGTAGAATCGGAGTTTTAAGGTGGCGGTGCCAGCAAGGGGGGTGCTGGTACCGCCACCTTAAAACTCCGAGGGGGGGGCTCCTCCACCCCGCTGGAATAGTTACCAAGCTTTAGCTATACAAATAACAATGGCTTTGTCAATCAGGAACAGCTTTCAATAACTTCTCTTTGTACTTTCTCTTGAGTTAATTAAAGAAAGCCTATCTTTTATTTGTTCAGTAATTGCCAATGTTGAAACAGCAATAACGTGCTCTAAGGCATAAAGGAAAACGATGGACCTCATTGACGCCACCTTGTCTGTTCCTTTCGAAACGGCAAAGCAACTTGTCAAGCTTTGTTACTCCCACAGCAAGCACAGCGTTCTTCTATAGACTGTGACAGTCATTCTCTGCCCAAGCACACGCAATCTGTTCCAGGATTGGGATTATAATTATCTGACACACGCTTTAAGTCACCATTATGGAGGGCAAGCTCATTTTTTACCACCAACTCACAGGAATCATCACATTATTTCACATTTTAATGCATTTTTTGGGTGGTGGATTTTATGTGATGAATCGACACGAATTAGTGCAGAATTAATTATAAATTTAACTTCTGTATGAAGCCCATAAAGGTTTGTCAAAACAAATAGCAATAAAACAGCATCATGAAGACTGAGGAAGACCGCGGGCAGAACTTTAATAGAGACAGTAGCTGCGTTTTCATTACAAATGTGATCAAATCTTTGTCAATATCTGCTAATGTCGAAAAAATAATTTCACAATTGCTGTGTTTCCATTAAACAAGAAATGAAGTTGAAAATCACACGTGAATAAGCTCGTTCACGCGGTGCGCCATTAAAAATCATGGCAGCCACTGATGTAAATAGCTACGTGAGATATGTTCATAATTCAGCGCTCATCATCAGTCAGCCATCAGGCGCTGGAGCGATTTATGGGGGTGCCGGAAACACGTAAATACAACGGCACTAGTGTTAAAATCTATGTAATTAACTAATCATTAATGGGTATTAAAGTCCCATCCCAAAAAAGTTGAAGAAATATAAGTCATTTTCAAAGAAACTGTAGCTGAACTAACGGCTACACTAACGTTAATTCTGTTCAGTCTGACTTTGAGTGAATAAGGAAATAATCAGAGCGCATTGTATGTTTTTATTATCCCCTGGATTTCGCAGCTTGCTGGATGTCATTGGGATTTCCTGTTTCAGGGGCTTGTTCAGCTTTGTTATGTGAAGAGTTGTTATTTAGAAATGACCACAGTGGAGCAGTAAGAAAAAAAAAGTGAAGCATAGAGTGGTTTCAGACCATCAAAGTGTTCTTCGTTAGAAGCCTGTAGATATTCATTGCAAACAAGATGCTACACGCCTTTCTTATCACAGGAGAAACAACCTTGACATGATGGAGGGAAGGATCTGTTAGTAGATGGTAAAAAAAAAAAGACAACTCCCTCAACAACAGTGCTGTGGACAGAACTCATCTACAGCTAGTGGAAATTGGAAACATGTGTTTGTAGGCATCCGAATGCCTCCGCCTGTAAATACACGCCACTCGTCTCCGTCTCTGAATGCGTCTAATACAAGGCTCGTTTACACACAGCGATGGCTGCGTGGAGTGGCGCTGCCCCAACACAGGCAGCGGAGAGAGAACAAGCATCAGTAATTGTAGTTAGGGGCGATGGGACGGGGAGCCGCAGCGAAGGGCCTTCTGCCGCCTGATTGTGTCACTTTTCCTGAACGTGATTATTCTTCAGCCTCATCCCACGCTGGTGGCACCGTGTGCAGACACCAGCTGAAGCTGTTATTGCTCGTCCTTCGGCTGAACACGTCGCCTTGGTGCTTTTGTTCTGAAAGGAGGAAGAGGAAAAAAAAGAAAAAAAGAGAAATCTGGAGTCCAGCCTGGGCGGTTTTATCAGGAAGGCGCACTGGGGGATGAGTTATCTAAGCGCCGCATGTGAGAAACACTGACATTAATCTTTAATTAAGGCCTTTTCAGTTTTTGGACAACGTGCCTGACACTACGAGAGTCACTGTGGGAGACAGATATCTATGGTTTGTGTTGGTGGAGCAGCGCCACCCGGTTTGGACGGGTTTCTGCCCAATTGGCTTTGGACGAGTTGTTAAAATTTGGGCTGCTTTTCACAACATTTGGCAGGTTTTTAGAAATGCTTCAGAGGAAAAGTCTTTTGAAATAGTTGTCACTGTGTGGCAGAAAAGCAGAAAACGTTTAATAAAATGCACAATCTCTAGACTCTTTCTAAGAATCACCAGGAAAAAAACTAAAGTCTCACTGACTTCAATGTGTCAAGTCTTCTGTAGTCCAAAATGGATCTGGTTCTGGTCAGAATGTAATAAACAACAACCACAAATGTTGTGAATTGTCACAACACACATGACTATATGGACTGGTTTATTTGAAGTTGGGCGGGTTTTACATCATTTTCGGGCTGGAAACTGAGAGTTTGATGTAGCCGCTCTGTTGGGAAGCACACCTGACTGTCTGCTGTTGAGCTTGTTTTGTTTCATTCAAGTCGAAGCTCCAGCTTTATGTCGAGATTCCAGTTATATGAATACGGAGCAGGACACGTAGCAAACGGGAGTCCTGAATGCAACACAGGTGCGGTGGTCATTACCTGATACCAGGTGTGTCAAAAAGGAATCTTAATGAGCTGGACAGCTGCATTTTCTTGCAACATATCATTTGCTTATATTTATTTTTGTTTTAACTGGGATTTTATTAGCCTTTTGAATCCAGTGCTTTGCTTCATACGGAGGGTCCTGAGCTATTGAGAAATGATTGCTTCCTGGAGGCGCACTGCACCAACTAATTATAAAGTCTTAAAAAAGGCAAACATAAAAAAACCCCACTCAAAATAGATATAGCATTTTTTCATTTGTTTTATCCTAATTAAAGTGATCTTACAGTGAATAAAAAAACGATATCTGACACTATGACAGTCACTAAGTCCAGATATAAATCAAGCTGAGAATCTGTGGTAGAACTTGAAAACTGCTCCTCACAACCTGCCTTTTCATTACAAATCGAAAAAACACAACTTTGTAATTGCTGTGTTTCCATTAAATAAGAATAGAAGTTAAAATCACAGGTGTTCACAGTCTTTAAAAAAACTTGCCATACCATCATCCTCCAACTACTTCTTGTCTTCTTCTTTGTGGCTTTCGCCAACGGCAACATCCGGTTGTTGATCATGTGATGTGTGTGACATGAAATAAATAAATTTGGATACGGCCCAAAAAACCCACCATCCAAAAGCAAAACTTTTCAACAAAAAACGTAAGCTTTTTCAAAATTGTAATGTTTCTATCAAGTAAATTTATTTTTGTAATTTCAAGTTGAGCAATTTTATGGTTAATGCTACAAATGTTGCCAGTCCAATCTGACCATAATTGAGCTAATATGCAAAAAGCAGGGATTCTATTGAGTACTTAGGTTGGTTGAGAAAAAAAGAACGCCACACTTTAAACACATATTTGTTTTTAAATTTCCAATTTAAAAGTTTGTGGCTGTTAAATTGCTAGAGAAGCTCCTGACGTGTTAAAAATAAGTGCATCAGGAGCTTCTTTAAAATAAATAAATTGCTTATGCCTTGTTTCGGTAAGTGGCTGCACATCTTCTGTCTAAGGATCCAAGTGATAGACCTGCTGGCAGACGCCGGCGCTCTGTTCCAGCTTGTGCCGTGTTTTGACAGCTGCTGCCTGTGTGATGTTCCACGAAACGTCCCCGAGACGCAGACCTGCTTCAGTCTGGTGGAAGGCTCACATGGAAACAGACAAGTCTCTGGTGAGGCGAAACGAGACTTAGGTAATTATTTTGATTACCCCTTCCACTTGCTCCCAGTTGGATAAAAGCATTACAAATCTGAAAGCGAGGGCTTTTTGGGAGGCGGTGGGGACTGGCGAAGAAAAGATGGAGGAAAGGTGGCGGCTGCTCTCCCTCCGGTGGGATCCGCTCGCTGGCAGCAGAGAGAGACAGATGGGAAGGGTGTTGGCAGAGACTGGGGGTAGGGGGAGTGAAGGGGTCTTACCTTTGTGAAGAAGAGCAATTGGGAACTATTAAAGTGATTCGCTGTAGGGGCTCTTCGCTTTGAGACGAAAGACGACTTCAACTTTGCTTGCAGCACCATTCCTTTCATCCCGGTTCTGTAGGAGGATCCTGGGAATGCCGCAGGGATGTGGTGAAGGAGCGCGCCGTGTTCAATGACATGCCAGGAACTAAAAGGAATCTGGACGTTGTTTATACCAAACTGCTGCAGCTGCTCCTGGCACCACCATTTCAAAACTTTTTCCATGTTAATGTGACCGAATCCTGTTTAACATAACTGAAATAATAATACACGAATAAAAATTCTTGTTTGAATGACGCCTGTCAGCATCCCACCACTCTACATCAGAATATTTGCCCAAGCTTTCATGTTCTGGTCAATCAGATTTTGGGATTATGTATTTTTATTATGTATTTTTCAGGCACTCAGTTCTACTTGATACCTAATTCAAATCACTGTGCTACCTTCAGTTGTTATAAAAATGCCATAAATATCATCTATGATTTCAAAGAAATTCCACGTCATAATTTACACCTTGAAATTGGCCCGCTGTCTCTTTAAAAACTCCTGCTCTTTCTGAATCTTTGCCTTCAGGAATTCATCACAACATCTCTATTAACCCTTTAACAATGTTTTTACCAGCGTTTCACTGAGAAGTGCCTCCTGTGATGAGGTCAGCAGATACTCAGTTCCACCAGGTGTTTGCTAATTGCTTCTGGCTAGTCTGAAGGAGCTGAGTGGGGGAGTGGTGTGGGACGGTAGATCTGTGAGGGGGAAACGCAACACGAGGAGGAGCGTCGTCCTCAAAGGCGGAGCTAAGTCAAACCAGACATTTTGTGTACACCTGAATGGTTGCCATGGGAGATTAACAGATTTCGCCAACATGCATGAAAGAATCAGGGCAACACTTCAGATTCACTTTTGATAAGAGAATACCATTATAACGCGATGTAAAGCTCAAAATAGTTGATTTTACTTTCCCTTTAAAAGAAGTTATGATATGCTTTTTCCAAGGCTACTTACAAAGAACTATATACACTTTTTTGGGAATTCCTGTGTGTGACTGGCATGTGTGACATTCTGCGCTTGTGAAAATGTCTCCGTACTCCACTGCTTTCCTCCCATCTGGCCAAAATGATGATGACTGAACGCCTGGTGGGCTTTCATCCTGACCCTCAGCCATTTTCATCCCAGTGTTGGCGGTTAAGAACACATCCCTTTCATTTCTCATCAGAGGGCCCGTTCGTTACCCGCTGGCTCCGGCTGGCTCTGGCTTCTCGGCACCCATAGCGACTGGCGTCTCATCAAACCGAGAGCCACTGATCTCTGAGGGGCCGCCCTCCATCATCGCCAGACACACAATCACAAGTTGCTGGCCAGGTTATTATGAGTCATTCATCTTCTGCGCCCTCTTCATTTCACCTGGCCTTCATATTTTTTCCTTCAGCTTTGCTACTTTTAATTCCTCCGACTTGTTCTCAGCCCCCTTCAGAACGCCGCCGTTAGCTCCATGCCTTGGCCCGGGTTCCAGAAGCTCCACGAACAACACAGCAGCACATAATCGACACAATCAAAGGCCATTGAAAGACTCTGATGCCACGCTGACGCCGTGCTGTGCTTGAACCAGAAGAAACGAGGTTTCTTCCCGTCTCTGGAAGAACTCAAACAGGCCACGCTTATTGTTCGTCTGATTTCCAGCAGTTCCTCGGGAGACCGAGAGCAAACGGGTGAGGATTAGAGTCCCTCTGCGGAGACGGACGGCAAGAGACGAGGAAGGTTGGATCAAAAAGGCAAATGAGGAACTCCAGATTTCTGCAAGGTATCATGGGGGTTTCCCTCATGAGCAGTGCCAGCTCTTTGCCATTCCCAGGCTATTGATTGGCCAGTACCTTCCTGCTGTGCAATGGGCAGCTTCTCTTATAAGGGATGTTGTTTTTCTTCCCCTCTTCTCTTTTTTCTTTGTCACCTGACTCGTCCTCGCGCGCTATGGTGCGGATTGGTCACGGTTTGGGAGGAGCAGAGTTTCCGTGTAGCCCACTTTCCGTTTGGTTCTGGATGACTTTGAAGGGCGGGAGGCGGAGGGAGGCAGGGAAGACCGGAACAAAACCATCAAGGACTCAGAAGCTGCTCTGTGCGAAGGCTCTCCATTATCAAAAGTAGGCATAAATAAGCATGAAACCAATCCATACTGTTCCTCTACTCAGCTCGTGGAAATGCGCTTCTTTTTTTTTTTTTATGCTGGATATTGATGTCCAGTGTGTTTAATTACCTGAAGCCATTTGGTTTGAAATTATGTTCTTGTCTGATCGGATTTATGTCCTGCTGGGTCATTCAGAGCGATCTGAGGCAAATGTTACCTGTAGATCATAATTATCTATTGTTAAAAAAAAAATGAGTGAAGTTGATAATTCTCTCTCTCTCTCTCTCCATATATATATATATATATATATATATATATATATATATATATATATATATATATATATATATATATATATATATATATATATATACACATATGTGTGTGTGTGTGTGTGTGTGTCTGCATTGTTAGTCTTTTCTGTCCACCATGTTCTCTCTGCACAGCAGCATCATTAATGTATGGTTGGGACGCAGGTGGACGGCTGAGGCTGAACTTGGCGGTGAACTGCGTAGATAACGATACTCTGCTTGTGTTTACCTGTTTCATCCCTGTGAGTTTTGCTCAAAAAGGTGGTGAAGTTTCAAGTGCAACAGGATGCTGAAATTCTTCAAAGTTTCCAAGACACTTCAGCCATAAACTGAGTGACAGCATTGTTCTTCTGCTCTCTCTTCAGGGCAGTCTAGCTTTCTCCCACATCTCTGGGCAGCATTGTCCATACAGAACTGTGTTTTCATTGGTCCTGAGTGCAGATGTATGTTTTGATACTGGCAATATGGCTTTCTGCCCAAGGCAGCATGGCCTGAGGGGGTCACGAGAGCCATCAGTTGGGCCCTTATTGCTTACCTGCATGGAATTGGGCGCCCCCTTGTGCTGTACATGAGCACATTACAAAACTACGGCTGAACGCCACAGCCTCGTGACTGTTAGTCACAACTTATGATTTGTTGCTAAATGAAATAAGTTTTTCTGGGATTTTTGTCAAGATCCTAAAATGCATTCAAAATCTTGAACACTTAGAGTGGTCAGATCTCAGTTTAATAATTCTACATTGAAGACATTTGAATAACTGGACATAAGAGACGTACATCCTTACTTCAGAGATGACAACATTCACTAGAAAGATACCAGGGGTTAAAAAACAACATGATTGGAGGCATTCATGTCTGCAGGAATACTTTTCAGTTTCTTGGGGTGAGTTTCAGAACTTTTATTGTTTTTAGAGTACTATTACCATTCGTAATATGCCACCAGTGCTGCATTGTGTGCCTGTACTGAATGACGGTAACCATGTGAATGAGCGGTAGTGGCGCCCCGTGCTGACTAACTGCATCTAGTCGCTCTTACACCTACAATAAAAGAATCATATATATCAGACTTTATTCATGCTGAAAGAAAACATTGTCTAACGTGTTGTATTTAATGTTATTCTCTGGGGTCCTGTCCCGGGTCGGATGGCAGGTGCGTCCACTTAAGCAGAGAGGCCCAGACTTCCCTCTCACCAGTCACCTGGGCCAGTTCTTCCGGGGGTTGAGGTTTTTGTAAATCAGTTAGTTGATCAGGTCTTCGGATAATTCTCTTTACATCTTTGAGGCCTGTTTTTTTTCCATGATCTGGTTTTAAGAGTGCCAACATTCGAATCATCATATCTTCTTCCTTTTTTAAAAAATGTATTTCTGTGTTGTCTTCATCCCAAACCTTAAAACAGCTTCAGAATCAGTAAATAAGTGAAAATGTCCTGGGCAGGTTTTGTTGTGGCCGGTCACGTTTGAGAAGAAACAAAGAGACTTTCTAACTGACACATTGCTTTGGTACGATGAAGAAATATTCAACCAAACACAAATTTCCTTTCTTTATGAGCTAACTGCTAAAGCTAGTGAAACTTTCTTATCATTTCACTGTGATTATTAAAACAGAAAAGAAATCTTTAGGTTTTTTTTTTTTAATTATCTGTGCTATTAGCCTCATCAACGAAGGGCATGTTTGTTGCCTATAGAAACGTTCATGCTGGATACCATCTCCCTCATTCGCTGTATCAAGTTCATTTCAGGGCTTCCAGGTTTTACCAGGAACTGTATTAAATCATCAGTAAAAGTGACTCCCTCCTGATTTTATCCCATCATCGCTGTCACCATGTGATGACACCAGAACCTCCCGTCTCCCAGATCCGTTTCACAGCTGCAGAAGGTGAGCTTAGTGTTTCTGATGACCAGCTGGTCACACTTGGATCAATCAGCATCAGTCTCCATGGCGTCGGGACACACTCGTGGAATGATTGACGTTTACTCAGCAAGCTCCCTTCGTTTTGTCCAAGCGGTCCGTCGGTTCTGTTCCCACACTGTCCTGACCGGCTGCAGCGCCGCGGAGACGTGAGAGCTCTCGGCCCTGAACTGAAGCCAGTCAGAGATTTCTCTGTTACTGCTGACATTGGTGAACATTTCTGAGCTTTTGACAAATTCCCATTTTGTGAGAGAGGGAAAGGGACTAGTGCAATTGAAATTTTCAATTAGCCACTGAGTAAGGCTGAAATTGAACCTTGAATTGGTTTTGCTTGTTTTAATTTTTAGCTACACTACATATCCTTCTGTATGTTTTTATCATCACACCAAAAACATTAATGATGAAAGGAAACCGGTCAAACTAAAATGTGAGACCAAATAATTAACAGGACTATTTTGTTTCTTTCTATGAAAGATATTTTAAAAAATAAGTAAGTAAAGGTACCAGAATGAAATAAATTTGTTTCTGTGTGGAAGCTGCTTCCTCTGCCCTTGTAGTCATATTCAATAAATTAGAATATGACATCCACTGAGGCTCATTTGTCAGATTAAAATTACCTTTTGAAAATTGACAACATTTAAGCATGTATTATGTTTTATTAAACCCATATTAATTTTTTTTTCTTATTCGTCTGATGTGATATTCTAATTTTAAATGTGTTTTAATTAACTGTAAGAGGAAAATCATCACAGTTAACAGAAATAAAGGCTTTCACACATCCATCTGTGTAAACCATGTACATAATGTGTTTCCATTAGGGATCAAATTTCTGGGAGTAATATACTTTTTAAGAGTATTAAAATTTATTGAATGGGTTGGAAATTCTCCCCTAGCCTCACGTTGTGGCTGAATGCCTAGCAAAGTGCATTCGACACAAATGAAAAATGCTACCTCACTCTTTACTAGACAAAGATACCTCACCAGCCTCTTCCATAAAATTTATATTTAATCAGAAACACACTGGTATGGATCAAAAATGTTGCTACACTGCTTATTTAGCTTGTCAACTAATTATTTAGCTTGATGCTAAGGATTTAGCTTGCTAGCTACATTTTTAGGTCGGAGCTAAATATTTAGTTGCACTTAGCAATATGTACTTGCTAAGTACATACTTAGCTTCAAACTACATACTAAATAAGCAAGATAGTAGATTAACTAAATACTTCCCTTGTCAAATACATATTTTGCTTCAAACTATTTAACTTGGTAACTAAATATTAAGTTTGAAACTATGACCTAAATGAATAAAGGTGAAAAAAAAATAAAAAATAAAACCCCACTTTTTCCCTCTTATGACAGGTTGGTATAAATGTTTGACTGAGTGACATTACAAACGCCACCCCACAGCTTTTAGTGGCTTTTTTGTGTTAGAGTTAAACTCTACATATCTACGTACCCACTTCTTTATTACATTTTGTTAATCAGGACTTAAATATTGCAGTCTTTCCACAGCACACGGTTAGATATGTCTTAGCAGGGAGCACATAGCCGTTTTAATGATGTCTGAATTCCACTTAGGAGAATCTCCTGCTGTTTTACATGCTGCTTTATTATCAAGGTTTACTGGGGGACTAAAAGAGACTCAGCCATTTTGAAGTTCATCCATCTTTTATATTTGTAATTTTCATGCTGTGAGAAGTAAAAATGTCCGCTGTGAAAAACGTCAGTCATCTTTGTCAGTCTGGATCGTAGGGTGCCTGAAATCTGAATGTTTTTTCAGAGTGAAAGTGTGTTTTGTCACACCGGCACCTTTTCTACACCTTAAAACGCGACATGAAGCGATGCTCTGTGTCCAATAATCCAACTGATCCCTCTGATCCAACAGGAAATGCTGTCCTTTCTTCGGAGTAAAGACAAGTCTGCTTGTTTTTTTAAGGTCCTTCTTCAGCATCAGCAGTGCTCTTTCTTACCTCTTATTCAGCGGAGCCTGTGAGTTTCATTCTGTCTTCTCTTTGACCTTGGACTCATGAACCCTAATGGTACACTGCTGGAATACAGTTATGCAGAGTGATAATGAGTCCTTGGTTGTCTTTGTGAGTGTTTTTCTGAGCCTGTTAAATAGTTGGAACAAAAAGCAGCATTCTCTAAATGGGCAGTGTTATGTAAAATTTTCTTTTGTGAGGTTTACATCATGTTATAATTTTATTCCCTCACCAAAAACAAACCTGGAATGTTGGCTTGATTCTTTCATGCAGGTTTGAGAAATCCTTTAGTCTCCCGTAGCAACCATTCAGCTGTGCAAATTGACTTGGTGAGCCTAGCTCTGGCTTTGAGGACAAAGCTCCTCCTCACAGAGCTACAATTTCCAAGCTTCCCCCCTGACTCTCCCACTCAGCTCCTTCAGACTAGCAAGAAGCAATTAGCAAACACCTGGTGGAACTGTGCATCTGCTGAGCTCATTATATGAACTACTTCTAAGTGCAACACTGCAAGATCATTTCACTCCCCTTCCTGGCTGTTATTCATTTCCTCTTTTGCCTCTCCCCAGTCCTTTTCCCTGTTGTATCCACTCACCTGTTATTAGCTCTTCTGATTCCTTTGTTGACAAAGGCATAAACTTTGAAAGACCACCCAAAACACTAGCTTCAGTTTTGGCAACAAAAAACAACAAAGGAAAATCAGAAAGCTTCATTGTGACTGCACTACAAAAAAAAAAAAAAAAAAAAACACCAGAATGAAATCCTTAGAAGGACAGAAACGAGAAAACTAGGTATAAGTTTAAGGACAGTATTTAGTTTTAAGGTTTTCTGCAGTAAATGTAAAATATTCTTGTTGAAAGGTTTCTTGGAGTAAATGCTTTTAACTGTGTTGGACGTTATTCTATAGCGCTCACGCTGATATACACACAGGTTAAACACCTGCTCACCACAGCAACCTCTACGTAGAGTCTGGCTGAAGAATAAAACACCGGTAGCAGATAAACAGCATTATCAACAACACTGCTGTTGTCTGGCGGCTGCACTTTTTAAGAGAAAATATGACCCCACTTTTGGCAAATACACAAACAGCAATACGGTATCCCTCTGGCATTATCCTCACACGTTCATTAAGAATGCAGTAGGAAAAAAACCCAGAAGGGATATGAATGCTGACATAAATAATGTATGATTTTTAACTTTTTTTTTTTTTTTTGCTTTTAGCTACAGCAAGATGTGAGTTCTGGAGGCTGTGAGTTTAAATGAGATTTAAAATGCCATTAATCTCTCTCTCTCTCTTTTAATTATTGAAATGAAGATCATAGCTACTGTTAACTCTGAGGTAAACATTTCTAGGCAAAGACAGCACGACAATATTTCCGATTTACGGTCATGTAAACAGTGCTTACGCTCTCCGTCGGGCGTCGAAGCAACATTCAACACCTGACACAAATTCAATACGTCACCTTCCCTCCGGCGCGCGCCGACAAAGACGACGCCGAGTCAGCCTTCATTCGCTTTAATCTAGTTCCGTTGGAAATACATTACATACAGTACAACAGTTTGAAATGATACGTGTAAAAAAATATATGTCATCTTACAATACAGTACCAGTCAGAGAACAAAAGAAAAAATGAAGAGAGAAACAACTTCTTGACGCTGTCGCTTCACGTAGCAGTAAGAAAACCTGCTGCAACGTAGCGCCAGTGTGAAGATTAAACACACACACATATTTAATAAATTTTAATATTCCAATGAGACAAGTCAAATTAAAAGTAAAGTTTGAAAATAACATTTTAATAACAATTAAACACACTTTTCATTAAGCCCATGTTCCCCTGTGAACCCTGTTTCTTTTTTATATTGGTTTGACATAATCTAATCTTAAATGTTTTCATGTAGCTGTAAGCAGAAAATCATAATTAACAGAAAGAAAGGTTTGAACACGGTCTGTGTGTGGGTAATCAAAATGTGTTTCACCTAGAGAAATTAATAAACTTTTTAATAATATTCAAATTTGCTGAATATGAAGAAACTCATTAATTTCAGGGTTTTTTTTATTTAATAGCACAGCAGAAGAGATTTTATGTTTTCCGGAGTGCAAAGTCAGGATAGGAAGCAACTGAGGCCTGGTCTTACAAAGCTGGAGATTCAATTCCACCTTCCACATGTCAGTGTGCCTCTGGGCAAGGCACTTAACCCCAAGTTCCCTACTGTGTATTGGTGTATGAGTGTGTGTTTGCTCATAAATGCGGCTCTAGTGTAAACCGCTCTGAGTGGTCAAAATGATTAGAAAGAAACAGAATTGGGTGCACACATCTAAATTCATTCTAGTTTTTCTGTAATCATGAAAATTGTGCACACCAGCTCAAATATTTAAATACATCCCCACTTACGTTTTGTTGAACGTCCCTTGAGCCAACATACTCTTAAAAGCCATCAACAAATATCATAATATCATAACTGTGGTTGGATAATTGACCAAACAGCACTGATGTCAGCTAGTAGCTGACTTTCACACTTAGCAGCAAACTTCTCCAGCGCACCCTGGTGGTCATGGCCTGAAGAAGTCAACAAAACCACATCATTCACGATCCAGACATCCCCAAAACAGACTCCCTCATCTCAACCACGACCAGCACAACACCACAAACAGGTCCTGTGACCAGGCGCAGCCCTGAAAGAACTTTCAGTCTGTTACTTACATACATAGTTACTCACATAATTTTGAGATTCTACCACTGCTCTGCTGATGATCGGTCAGAGAGTTGTTGTGTGGATCGCCTTGTTTATTTTTTACTCAACCGAAACTCACTGAATTCCACAGCACATCAACATGTGAAGATTTTCAAAGTCAAGCTAGCATAACGAACTTTACACAAGACACACTTGTGTAAAGTCATGATGACGCCCCGCTTCGCCATCACTTGCTGCAGAGGATCACGTTACATTGCTGAGCCAATTAGTGCTGCGGAGGAGCACTGATTGAAGGAGTTACACTCTCAGCATGGATTTGAACTTGTGTCTTTAATTACTTCAGCAAACCTCAGTTTTTACCAAATTCTTTTCTTTCGGTGTACTTCTAAATCTGCTTCTTAGTCGCATAATTTTCGGGGTTGGTACTGCCTCTAGTGGCGTGGGGGTGGTAACACAGCTAATATAATTACATTACTAAATCAGAATACTGCAAAGTCTTTATGATTTATTATAAATTTTTCATTCTCTTAAGAATGTAGAACTAATTAAATGATCTAAAGATCTTAAAGTGGTTCCAGTTTCTCTCGATGGACAACCTGTTGAAACTGTGGCAAATTTGGGTCGTTCCTGGACAGTCAGCTCAACTTTGCTGAAAACACTGACTATATTTTGAAGAACTGTTCTCAGAGACTCTACCTTTTAAGCAGACTTAGTGATCACGGGGTGACCCAACTATACTCTAGTTGGGTCACTGAATCTTGGGGGGGGGGGATCAAATTTTATTTAACACTACAGAAAGGTTCAGTGAATGCGCATATGAAACTGGTGGGTTTGGTACCTCAAAAGAGGTTAAGAACCACTGCTTTAGTATATATTTTTCTAAATAAAACTTTTTCCTGACCCTGTTATCTAGTTGTCATATTGTTGACAATTAGTAGCAAAACACTGCATCCCTTTGACTTTTATACATCATGCGTACATTTAAAATTTAGCATGATGTGTTGACAGTTTGCTAGCTAAAACCAATGGTAGTTATCATCGCAGGATAGTTTTCTGCTCTCCAGCAGGGAGCTGGAGGGCAATAAACCTGATAATTGGAACACATTTAATCTCATTAGTTTTGGTTTATATGTATATTTGAGCCTGTATGTTCAAAGTTTATAGATCAGAATGAACACATCAAAATTCAAATCAAGGACCCATTTCTTTCCATTTTTTAAAAATCATTAAAGTGATAATTTGTAAATAGACATAGAAATAAAAGAACAATTCAAATGCATTTTTAAAACGTCCCAAATTCTCTGACGTTCATGCTGATGATCTGACAGAGAGTACAAACTCAGAACCATGAAGCTGGAAGCTAAATCCCAAATCATGACATGTAAAAGGAGAGCTATTTTAATTGCTAATAAAAATGTTCTTTTCTTTGTCCATGCTTCACTGAACATGCTTCATTGGAAGACAGTTCACGTTTGGAACAACTCTGAACCAGACACCAGTCATCACATCAATCGGCTTCACAGAGAGTTCACAACCAACCTGGTTGCGTATCGGAAGGTCCTGGCCTCATCTCACCGAGGTCTGCCGCTGCGCTTTTCTTCCTGACGAACACACAGGGAGGGAACCATTTCAAATGTACGACTGACTCGTGCGCGCAGGAGGCTCTGTACGGACAGAGCTTTTCTAGCAGAGAGTGCTGTGCACAGCAGTTTCCTGACATCCACTTGAGGAATTTATGCAGCTTTTGTTGTTATACCCTCCCCCCCAAAGATGTAAATCTGGCTATATATCTGCAGCGTGCAGCTACTTTTTGTTGGCATCTTATCTCAAATAAAGATCAAGATGGCTATATTTCTTCCTGAAGTATCAGAAGAGCCGATGAACTCAGACACAGGGAGGCTTTCTTTCCTGCGGTAACAGGCCATGCAGTTACCTTGTGCGTTAATAGCTAACTGAAGAACTGGCGGTCATGTAGAATGTCATGCGGGTGGCCCAGTTTAGATCAACACAACCTCAGCAGTAGGAGTCCGATTGGCACAGGTCACGGAATCCTTCACTAAAATGAAAAATGGCATTTCAGGAAAAAACAATAAGCTCTGACGGGAGGTGGTAGACTTTTTAATTTCATTTCAGAGACCACATGTCAGCAGGAAGTGGGGAGGGAGGCTGGGATTTGAATTTGCAGAGTCCCAGTCCAAATGGTCCGAGGCCTCGAAGGAAAACAGGTGGAACGACAGAGGAACGACGGCCCGCGAAACCGTCATCGCTTGTTTAATGACAACTTGTTTCCCTGAAGAAAGCTGGTGTCATGTAAACATTTGCCTCTTTATTGCACCGAGTCATTTCAGCGTTCAAGCTAATCCATCATTAAACAACGCTCAGGAACGAGCTCTGGCTTCACAAACACAGAAAACGCTCCGCTGGCTTCGGCAGCATGGTTCAGAAATCAGGCGGTGTGAGATGAGGAGTTCAAGCTTTCTGTTTTAAGAGTTGAATATCTGATCATGTTAGAGCATCTATCTTCAATCCGTTTTAGTGGGAACACAAAATAGTATGGCAGCTGTAAGGAAAATAAAATGTATTACTAGTGAGAAACTCAAAAAGTATTTCAACACCTTTTGTAAAACCACATTTTTCTAAAAATACAGATTTAAGTCAGCCTACCAAATCTAGAGACCAACATTTCTGCATATTTTTCTTTTGCAAAATATCTTAATTGGACTGACTGGATGAAGAATGTCTGTGAAAATCAATTTTCAAAGTATCTTGCAGATTCTCAACTGGATTCAGTTCTGGCCTTTGACTGGACCATTTGATGTTTTAATCTGAACCGAGTTTGATTAAAGTGGACAAAACAGGACTGGTTTCATTTTTGGAAACTATGTCAGCTTTGTGTTAGTCACCACTTCAGTTGACATCGACTTGCCAGTTCCCAGTTAATTGCGTGACATGACCGTCCAGATTCATAACGAGAGCTCCATTTCAAAATCCCAGTAAAATTTGCTTTAGTTAGAGGTCGTACTGTGGGAAAACGTGAAGATCGGCACATGCTATCAGAGGCATAATAAATGTTTGCTTTGTTCAAGCGTACCGTGCAACCAGGTTCGCAAAGAGCAAGTTTCCGCCGAAAGCAGCTGCCGGTTGTGTGAGCTGAGAATAAAGATCACACAGGAGTAACCGTGGAACAGCTGCAGCACTGGAAGTTGGGGGAGTGCAACAACAGGGGGGGAGAACCAATTGAGATCCTCTATAGCTCTAGGGGAAGATGTTGTTTTGCTGGTGTAGAGAGCGAGGCAAACACAGACCAATTTACGAGGAGGAAAAACTGTGTCGGAGAAGAAAACAAAAAAAGAAAAGGAAAAAAAAGAAGGATACAGCAGACCTGGCCCATTCTTCACTGCGCGGTCTAATCTCAGCTCTTAAAGAAGATGGCTGGAAACAAACTCTGTTTTGCTGTCTGCAGGCCTGGCTGAACGCTCGGCTCTAGTGAACAAGCCCACTGAGTCACGAACTCAACCAAGGAGGTGAGAAAGCAGAAGATGTTTGGTTTGATACAATGATTCGGGAAGGAAAAGCTGCTACATGGTCATTGTGATGACATATTAATTTAAGCATACATCGACAAGCAACATTAAGCAACAAGTGAGTGTTAAGATTACATAACATTAGCTCTCACCCCTTCATGTGGATGCTTAACTTTGAATGCCCACCTACTCAGGATGCTTATTTTGGCACTTCTGACTTAAAAATAACATGCAGACCAGTAATGTGTATGGAATATGCATGTTGGGACGAGTCAGACAATGTGTTAGTGTGTAACAGTAGTGGGCAACGCTAACTAAAAGGTTAGCTACTAGAGGTGTGCCGATCGATCGGTCACCGATCACAATCGGGCCGATTTTCGTGAAAAAGTGCATGATCGGTGATCGGCGATCATTGTCTCTTTTACCGATACCGATCACCTGCTTCTCAATTCGCAGCCTGCCTGTGCAGCTGGTCTCCTCTTTCTTTCACTTTGCGCAAACGCGCAGCAACAAATCCTAAGCGATATGGAACTATAACGCACTGAATGAATGGGGAAGTTTGCATGTTGCGGTGGAAAATTGAAGCAGGTCAAAACGCATCAACACGACGAATCTAGTATGGAATAAAAACAAAGCCATACTTGACGGAGTTTGGCTACATCGAGGCTCACTGCGGTAAAAAAGACATACGGAGCGATCAGATAGCAGGTAAAGCAGCGCACAGCTACAAACACTCACCCGGATTAGCATGACGGTCAGAAAGCTAAACAAATAACCCGCAAAATTATTTAAGTCTTCGAGCTGCGATGTCAGACGCTGGTTCTGCTCTCGCTGTTGAACCGCTGCTACGCTACAGGTAGTAATATTTGACAGACGGAGCTTCGCTTCTGCTCCACCTGGTAGTGACTCTCACACCGAACCTGCTTAAAGCTGCAGCATCTAACTTAAAAAATAAATTTTACATATGTATTAAAACTTTCGCTGTCCTAACATGAGACAGATAATCTCTGAAAAAATAATCGATCTCCTCCCTGTTCTGCATAATTACTCCGCTCAGTCAGAAACAGCCAATCAGAGCTAGCAGTAATCAGCTAGCCGCCATGCTATCAGGAAGTTTTCATTCAGTAACTCAGGATTGTTTATTGTAATGGAACCTGTTTTTGCCTTTGAATTTCAGGTTTTATACTTGAACTTCTTGGCAATGTTGAGAGGTTTTATTTTGGCTCTTTGTATTATTTAGCCTCTTCAGAGCCTTCATATGTTATCAGTCTGTTAAAGATAGTATTACTATAGCAGTACAATTTGCACAATGCCTGTTTTGTTTAGTTTTCTTCTTGGAAAAAGTTATTAAAAACAAGTTTTTGTCTAAATTAAGGTGAATTCATGGTTCCTTTTTCCACATAATGTAACCAGTAGTGTTTATGATAATAATAATTATGTGATCGGTATCGGTGATCGGTATCGGTGTATCGGCCCTCATGGGTGATCGGTATCGGTATCGGGAGGAAAAAACCTGATCGGCACATCCCTATTAGCTACTCTACCTCTATAGCACTAATCGTAAGCATTAGTTCCTTTAATGCTACAGCTCTATCCCAACACAGTATTTAGTGGAAGCTAATTGTAAAACGCTATGCCAATGTGATATTTAGCAGAAGCTAATGCTAACAAATTAAATCCAGCTATGTTGATACTCAAAATGTGTGACCAACTGCGTTTCCATTACAAATGTGGGCAAAATTTTGTAAATATTCTGCTAATGTAAAAAAATAGAAAAAATAAAATTTTGGTGTTACAGTTAAATAGGAAACATAATTAAAACTGCATGTGCAAGCTTAACTTGTTGCTTAATTTTTTATGTCAGTGAATGTATTTTTTTTACTGGGACAGTAAAAAGAAAAAATGCCTCCAGAATTATTTTAACTAATTTACAATGTAAAAAAAAAAAAAAGTTAGATTTGTGGAAGTGGAAAGCTGCCAACAAGGCAAAAGAGAATTAAAGCAACATCATGTTGTAAAGTGAAAACCTCAGTATTCAAAAAAATGTTTTTCATATTTTTACAATATACTATTATGCTATTGCAGTACACCCATCATGTTATAACAATATATCACATTATACATTTATAATGTTATAACAAAGACTATTCACATTAAAATTGGATATATTAATTTGTTGTGCAAATGTCAAAAAGTTCAATATTGTTTGAACAATGTTTTCTTGTTAGAAAATGAGACATTTCACATTCTGACACACCATCAAGTGCTACATCCAGTTAAAGAGCTTCAGTTTGGCAGGAGTCAAGATGCCACATTAATTTGGGGTAATTTTTGGTAAATTTTGTCTTAATTGAGCCAGTAGGGTCCAGGTACAGCAGTAAAAAGCCTGCTTGAATTCAGTTCAAACTGGTTATCGGCTCAATAAGAAATGTGTTTATGTTATAACATGATATAGCTCTGTTTTCTGTTGCACTACTTTTCACTATAACCAACTCACATCCACATTTCTGAATCTGAAGACCCATCAGGAAAATTCATACCCCGGTAGATTTAATGTAGTCAGATCAAAAGGAGATTAGCTTACACAGAAAATATATACGCTTTGCCAGATTTACACACAATTATATATTATTGAACTTATTAGTTAATGTTGTAGTGAATCATAAAACAAAAACCTTTAGAGTACAAGAAAACAATTCATCAATAAAAATGACTTCTTGGCATTTTAATTTGGTGCTTTAAAGATTTAGAGAGGTGAAAATCTGAGCATTTTTTTAATGCCAACAAATCCCGTGGACAATTCCACACCAATACAATTTATACTTATAGTACCTTGTGTTAAGAAACCAACTGTGAGTTGTCAATGACGACGAGGAGGCTAACAAATTTTACATATATATTTGCTGTAGGCGCTTTGAGTTGCAGTAGTCATCTGTAGGTCTTTTCCCTTATTGTCTTGCTCTACAACAACAGCTGCGTTTCCATTGACCATAACTGAGCAATTTGACATTTAGAATATAAATTTACTTAATGAGAACATGCTAATTTTGAACAAAAACTTTTTGGATAAAAATTTTCTGCACTACAATGAGGGATCAGCCATATCAAAATTGGTTTATGTGGCTGCCATAGAAGCACTTTTTGCTTCACAAACATCACATAAATCAACAATTAGATGTTGGCGTAAACCACAAAGACGACGACAGGAAGTAGTCGAGGATGATGGTGTGGTGTGTTTTATAACTTATTGAGTGAACAAACTCATTCATGAGTGATTTTGTGTTTCCTGTTTAATAGAAACGGAGCAATTGCAAAATTGTGGGTTTTCGACATTAGCGGAATATAAACAAAGTTTTGTGCACATTTGTAAAGGAAACGCAGCTAATGATTTGCTAGCGGCAGTTAACCTAACATTTAAACCGAGAAGTCAGAATTCCTTAGTTAAAATTCACAGAAAAAAAATCTACCTCCACCCAACACACACGACACACACCTTCATTACCAACACAGAACAATTGCTGCAACTTTCTAATGTTGCGTATTAGACACTTTACGTTAACGCACCAGCCACATCCTGAACATGGCAGCCTCTCCCACAGACTGGACTGGACTGCAGTCAGCAAGTTAGTCAGATTGAAATATTTCAAATCAGTTGCATCAGTGGTTCAAAGTAACTTGTTCATGTTTTTTGTTTTTCTTGCCAACCTCTTGACATCTCCGCTTCCATTGTGGACCAGATATTGTTCTTCAGCCGCAAAGCAAAAGAAAACTTCCATCTGACTCTACTCTTGTTGCTTCATTCAGATTGTCAGTTTTACTTTCTCAATATCTTGACCCAATCTCAAGAAAGAACAATGAGACCAAAGACAACTTTGTTGTACCTTTAAGGTCTTGCTTCGGATTTTTTTTTTTTTTTTTTTACCAACATTAGCTTAAGATGATGTTCAGAACTGTTTTTATTTAGGAATAAAATCTATAATTTTTCTAACATTGATGCATTCACGTTCCATAACAAAAGGTTGTTCCTTTTACCACTTGCCCCATTCCTTGGTGGTTATTACTGGTTTGTATTTCTGTTGGATCTTCACTGGTAGTGGGTTATAATTATAACAAGAGTATTAGAAAATAAATTAAAACAGTAATAAAAGTTTTGTTTAGATGATAATTTCTTTGTTGCAACAATGCATCTTGGTAATAAATCGTTTAAAAAGTCTGTTTATCTCTCTTTAAATGTAAGGAGAAGACATTTGTGTGTTGAGCAGCAGGGAAGAGCATGTGGGTTGCATCAGAGAAAATAATTTCTACCAATGCCAGACAACTACGACGGAGGGTCACCCCAAGAAAATGATAAAAAATTAAATTACGAGAATAAAGTCACAACATTGTGAGACTAGGATGATAATATTTAATAAAGTCATAATATTACAAGAATAAACTCAAAAGTATGAAGTTATAAAGTTATGAAAATAAAGTTATAGTATTACAAGCAAAAAAATCATATTACAAAGGTAGTCATAATATTACAACTTTAATCTCATGTTATGACTTCTCAAAATATTACGATTTTATTCTCATATTGACATCATTATATTATGTAGACTTTATTCCTGTAGTATGATTTTGTTCTTGTAATATTATGACTTTATTCTCGTATGAGTTTATTCTCGTAATAAGACTATTGTCGTAATTAAATATTTAAAAATGTTTTCTTTGTATGGCCCTAATACTTGTCGTAAACAACTGATTCTGGTATTGACATTTATGTTGGTGGCATTTATTGAGACGGATGATTAAAGTTTAAAAACAAGACACACTGTTAATTAAGAGTGTATTCATTTAACAAACAGCTGCCTCTGCAGTGGATGGGTGAACTGTACACCACACCACCTTCTCTTCATGATCGTCACCAGCCTTGTCCCTCAGTGTTGTGCCATCCCATCCCATTTCTCCACCAGAATTTGTCTTAAGTCAGTCAACCAGCTTGTGATGGCTCCACAAAAGGCACACCAAAATCTGACTCCCAGTAGAGTTCAATGGAGTTGGGTCAAGCCCCACTGTGTAAGGGCGAACACAGGCATGTTGGAGGAAAGACTTTGATCTCAAACTGTTCAGATACGAAATGGCCAATTTGTGTCAGAACCTCATTTTGATCATCATCTGGCTCAAATGATGGCCAGACTCTGTATTTTCTATGACAGAGATACTGCCACGCCACCTGACATGTTTGTCTGACATGTTTTTTTTCAGTGCTCATCCTCAAACTCAACCTCAACCTTTCCATTAAAGATGAAATAGTCAGACTTATCGAAGTCTGGCTTGACAATAAAAGTTATTGTTAAGAAGCTTTGGTACAACAAAGAAAATACTCAACAAAACCCCAGATTACTCACTTTTACGCTACGTCTCTTTCCTGTAATCAGGTTTGGGAAAAGTATGGTTGTTATACAAATACTACCATATGAGGAATAAGCTATGGTTATTCAATACATTGAGGTTCCATCAGAAATCTTTGAGGATAACTGAAGATGGTCCACTAAGGTTACAACGTTTAAGTATAAAAACACAGACTGATTTGGCAAGAAGAATCAATAAATACATACAAAATGAATAAATTAAACCTAGAAAACACATAATAATAAAAACAGCCAGTATGGGTTACTAAGAGAGGTTGTGTGTAGTTCTCATTGGCTGGGCGGTTGTGTAGTCCATAAACTGATACTTCTGATAATGAGCCATTCTTTTTGGCTGGCTGTCACCACAATGCGAACACACTCAATGTCAAAGCCAATCTTGTGGTCCACGTCTTGAACCTCGATGTTTCCGTTTTTAAACTCTCCTAATGTGATGTAAGAGGAGCATTGCTTTCCTTTTTTAGTCCCGACCAACTTCTCTCCTACTTCCAGCGCTCCGTGGTGAAGGAAGTCGCTTTGTCGGTCATCAGACCCAGTAGCAATCCTAATTTTGCTAATTTTGGTTGATTTGTTAAAGACTATGACAAAAAAATCTCCGGTGGAGGGAGGTTTCCCCCAAAAGTACTCGTCTACCGTGCTGTATGCCTTGGTGGCGTCGTAGTTCTCAAAGACGTTGATATTGGTGTAAATGCCAGCCGGGGGGTTGTCCGGGATGTCTATGGAGTCTTCCTCGAAGTCGTCATCCTTCAGTTTGTTCTCCACGCCTTTGTAGGACGAGTAGTAGCCCATGTGCTGGAACAGCGAGGGCTTGAAGCGGATCACGTCCTTTTGAGCCAGCAGGCCCCGGAAGTGGATGAGGAGCCAGTCGCAAGGCATTTCCTGGTAGAACATGAGGAGGAAGTGAGCCAGGCGGGGCAGGTCTCTGGAGTGGTACAGCTTCCCGATGTAGCCCAGCTTGGAGAACTCCATCATCACCCAGTAGGAGCCTTCTCTGGAGGTTATCACCTTCTTCAGCGCCGTCAGGAAGTTCCGGGAGCAGCGCACGTCGTCCTCCAGCATCATGTAGAAGTGCGACAGGTTCGTGCAGAAGTTCAGGAGGAAAGCGTAGTCGACGTTCTGCTTGGAGCGGAAACGGACTCTGTCCTCCGGGTCGTTGTAGTTCCTCTTCAAGCCGTCCAGAGAAGGGTAGAACTCCTCTGGGGCCTGGATGACCAGGAGGCGGCCAGCTATGATGTGGTGAGCGAACTTCCTGGTGATCTCCTGCACCACGTTCTCACACCAAACCAGGTCAAAGTCCGCCAGGTGGACCACAACCACAATCTCTTTCAGCTCCTCGTAGCTGGACTGGTCAAAGATGGATTTAATCGTCTCCAGGAGGTAGTTTCCCCTTTTCCTCTTGACCGATGACAATCCAATGGTCAGGAACTCTGCAAATTAAATGTGAAAATATATTTTAATGAGTGAAGTAAATGTAAAGCAATGCTGCTATTCAGATCTGAGGTATCTGTAAAATTATTCCCTGATGAAATTTGGAGAAGGGAGATGAGAAATGATGACTTACAATCAGAAGACAGTTTCTGTGTATGTGGGGACAGTTTAAGAAAATTGTTTAAAGATTAAACAATTTGGGCTGTAGTTGGTTTCCCAGTAACTTTAGGTTTTGTCCTTTTCACACATATTTTCTCAGGTTTGGACTTTATATTCCTTCCAAGATTGTGCTAACTGTATGCTTCAGAGAAGAAAACAGTCAGACTCTTGCTCCCATAGAGATGCTCATATACAGTGTCTATAAAAATATGCATCCCATTGAATGTTCTACCCTTTTTATTTCTTTTACAAATCAATCCTGATCAACAAAACTCTTTAAAGAAGCAGTATTATGACACATAGTGTCATTTTATAGCACAATCAAGAAACTATTTACATTTCTGTTGTTACAAAAATGCTGTACATCTACCAAATATATATTATAAGAAATTAGACTTTCTAATTTAATGCCTTGCAACGGTGCCTCTGTCTCTTTAAGAAACTCCTGCTCTTTCTGAAACTCTTCAGGAAGTCATCACAACATGGCTCCTCTCAATTCCACCAGGTGTTTGCTAATTCCAGCTGGCTAGTCTGAAGGAACTGAGTGGGGGAGAGCTGCTCTGTGAGGCGGAAGCTTGGAAACTGCAGCTCAGAGGAGGAGCTTCATCCTTGAAGGCGGAGTTATGTCCACTCAGGCGTTTTTCCCAGCTGATTGGTTGCCATGGAGATTAAAGGATTTCTCAAACTTGCATGAAAGAATCAAGGCAACACTCCAGATATGTTTTTGATGAAGGAATAATATCATAACAAGAGGAAGAGCTAAAAACTGTTCCATTAAATCAGTCATTGCATATGCAACTCCTTCAAGTCAGTATTTAGCAGATGCACCTTTGGGTGTGAATGTGTCTCAATGAGGCTCCAGATCTGCAGGTGAATATGTTTTATAGGCACTGCATATTTATGACCTCACCTAAGAGGCTTTTATTTTTTATAATTGTAATATAACAAAAAAACAAATACAGGTTTTAAGATCAAGTGAACAAACACAGAAACAAAACAAAATGCATAAAAAAAAGAAAAGAGCGCAGTTGATACCGTAAAGAAAGAAACAATAACCTAAAACAAAAAAGTTACAAAGCATTACTGACTCCTTTCTAAATCCTGTGGAAGTGGCAAACGTGAACTGGGTTCTTCCCACGACTCTATGGAAAGTGCAAAATAAATCGACAAAATGCAGATAAGACAACTGGGTCAAAATGATTTTTGAGCTATAACATTTGGAAGTAGAGCATGATTTGCTTGAGGTGAGCTCTTTGCCAAGTTCAAAACCGAAACAAAGAATCTCTTTGAATCATTTATTCTTCTCTTCTTTAAATCAGACGGATTCGGTTCCGCCTCCTCAGATACGAGACGGGTTAATGTGAAGCCGCTGCTAAAGAGGGAACCTTCAGACTTACTCTTGCGGTTCAGAGGCGTGCCGGCGAGATAGCGGTATGTGACATTAATGGTTCCAGAGAAGTTACTGAGGTCTCTGAAGGTGTGAGCGTATCGCTCCGAGCTGGGAGGATGGACCGACGCTTCCCTGAGCTGCCTTTTATCTCCTTCCTGCAACACGAAAAGAACATTAGAACAGAAGAAAAGAAAGGCACACCAAAGAGAAGCAGCCAAATAAAAGCATGCATTTTTGAATAATTAAAAAAAAAGGAAAGAACATATTTCTATTTTTATTCCTAATGTGAGTTTGGATGCAGCAGAGCTAACCCCTTCCACAGCCAGTTTGCAGAATTCATGAAAATGCCCAAAATGCAAAACTGCCTTTTAGTAACTGACATAAACACAAATTATGTGATTTCCCCCCAAATTCTGAAGACATCATTAATAAACAATAAATCATCTGGCTGATGTCCTTTTGGGTCCAAGTCATCAAGATTTCAACACAAACTCTCTTTAAAAATTTAAGTAAATATAAAATGGAAAACATGGGAATAATGGGGGATTTATTGTATCGTTTATCATTTATTGTGATAAATTTCGTATAACATTTTGACGTACTGTCACAATAAATTCCCCTAAATCTGTACACACTGCCCGTTTTGTTAGTACTGTTTTTCTCTTCACTGTTTGTTCAACAAAGGTGCATCAATAAATATCAATACATTTGAAAGTATGATTAAATGGAGTTAGATTGTGTAGTTTAGTAATACAAGTCACACTTTTTTGTATCTGCTGTCCTGAAGAAGCATTTTACAAACAGGAAGGTTTCTGCTGAAAAACAGTGGCAGACATACAGCTACCTAAAAAAAGTATTAATAAATAGTTGCTATCGTCATGTTTAACGTTATCACAAGAGCACCATAAAATATTGCGTTAAAACCTTCAGTAAATATCGCCCACCGCTTCATGGGAAACAAAATAAAAGACATTTGGAGTTTGTTTGTTTGAATGGATTTGTTCAGACCTCTGCCCAGAAGATGAACACAAAGAGTCTCGATAAGTGAATAAAACCGATGGCAGCTCTCATCACTGACCAGCACGTAGCCGTCCTCGATGTAGAGGTTCAAGAAGAGGAGGAAGGTGATGAGGAAGCCGAGGAAGGGGATGGTGGAGCGTTTCCTCAGACACCTCATCTTGTCCAGGGATTTCCACACCAGCCTCATTCTCACACTGCCGATGGGATCTGAGGGAGACATGGTGGAGAGAAACACATCAGGATGCGACGGCTTTTACACTCTGGAGCGCAGTGCTTAAGGAAAGTTTGGGGTTAAGTAACTGTCCACACTCATTTAAATCATCCGCTGATCCGTGTATGATCGTTGGGAGGGGAAATCTGGAATCAAACCCACAACCGCCCAGACAACAACTGCTCTGATGGTTCAACTTGCCATTTTTCTAGAGCTTTACTGCCGACAAAAGTTCCCAGGGCTACCTTGCATGTGTGACTGACCAAATAAAAATTTTAAATAGCTGCGAACGCAACTTCAAATGTAGCAACGTGCTTTGTTTTTTGCTTCCCAACAACTGAGCGTCAGGATGTGCTGCTGTTGCCACCGAGACCCAGCAGAATACAAACTACGTCCAAGCTCAGTTCGATGGCCACACTCACATCGATCAGTCGCACCAAGACTCAGTTTCACCAGGGATTCGGCTTGTCAATACCTCTTTGTGAGCGCTTGAAAACTGAATTTAACATGTCCATCCTCGACTCGCCGCTCTCCGTAGATAGGAAGCACATGTGGATTAAGACAGGAGGTCTTAATCCACGTTTTATCACATTGCAATAAATCTTCTGATAAAACAATGAATAGTATACTAAATACTGTGGGATGTTAATAATGTCATCTGGTGTTTGAAGATCTAAAGAAAAGCAGTTTGAGCGGTTTGCTGGTCACACACGGCAGTGTCACGAGGGAAAGGCATCGGCTGTGACCTCAGAGGAGCAACTGTCAATCGATAAACGGTTAGGAGTTTCCCGACTGGCCGGCAATGAGGGGAACAGGTTTCCTAAATGGTTTGGTTTGTTTGACAGTGCAATATGAAGGTGAACAGCAGCAGCAGAAAATATAACAAATGTTAAAATTTTAGTCCCCAATCAAACAGAGTCTAACGGCGATCAGGCGGGAAAACAAACCTCACAGAAATCCTCCAAGTCCCACAGAAAGACGTTAAATTCAGCCTGCTAATTTTGTCTTTACGGTTTTCTGAAAGTTGGGGCGGACTTCACAGTTTCACCTTTTTGTGTTGGTTTTTGTTTAATGAACAACCCAACTTTGGAATCTGCTGTGCGTTTATACGCCTGATGTTCAATGCAGATACTTTTGGAACCTGGTATGAACCAAACTATTTCACACTGTCCTCTTATTTAAAACCCTGAAACCGACTGTGTGCTGTTCGGTCTCCGCTGTACGTCTCCAGGGTTCTGCAGGACTGCATTGTGACAATGGAAGGAACAGTTAGGAATGTTCTGGAGGAATCTGCAGCTGGCCGAGTCATCCCGACACACCGGCGCTCAGCTCAGGTATGGCTTCCTGCTTCGCGTTGCCACTCTCATCTCGTTTAGCCAGAACTTAGCCGCAGCTGCTTCCTCTCTCAGGAGATGCCATGCCCCAAACAACACGGCACGCACTTTCGCTAAAAGTCATCCGCGATTTCATGTTGAGACAAGAACCAACCTCATAGATCCGAGTCCTGGATGTCTATCTTAACGAAACAAGACAAAGATATGTGCCTCCTCGTTTAATAATTCAGCGCTGGCTCCGGGGAGGAAGAGCATGAGACGATGATACAGCCAGAGGCGCAGCTGGGCAGAGAAGCTCGTTTCTGCTGCCTTGGATTTCACCAGAGGCTCAGATCCACGGTGTCACGATGGGCGCTTTACTGTTCCTGGAACACGCTGGAATAGGGGAAAATTATGCCGATTTAAGTTGTACGGATGATGGTATGAGTTTGCTGTCGGGATGGTTGTTGTGTGTTGTGTTTACTCTTGTGGCCTGAACCCAGAGCAGTGAAATGGACTTTGTGTGTTTTAAAGGGCCGTGTCATCATGGCTGTCGTACAGTCTGTCACATTTCCCTGGCACTCTTTCAGAGCGCCCTACCAGCAGGCTGGAGCTGTTATATGTCCATTATGCATTCTCCTGCGTGTATGTGTGTGTGTGTGTGTGGGGGTGTGTGTGTGTGTGTGTGTGTGTGTGTAACAAAGCGACAGGTTGGCTACAATGGTCAAAGATGTAGAAAAAAACCAACCTCTCAAATGATTCAGAAAGTACAATTAGGAATTCTACATATAAAGTAAAATAAATAAATAATAACACTGCTTCAGACACAAAGTGTAGAATCAGAACGGATCGGTCACATTGTCACAGTTACCTGTGATAATGTAGAATTGTTTTCAATATCGGCACCATACAAATATTAATATCAGATCGCTGCATCTCAATGACTTTATTGGCTAGCCACACCCTTTAGTTGTTGGTTTCAGGGAATAAGAGTATACCTGAGTGAAATTTGATCTCAGTATAGCTGTTTTGTTGAGATGTGTACAAGAATATTAGTGAACAGTCAAAGTTTAGTCTAAATCCTAATGAGATTTTGTAGAAAGACTTGTAAACTGTTCTTCACTGATGGAATCCATCCAGTGTGACTGAGTTTGAGAAGACTGGAGAAAAATATATGTAGATACAAAGCTGTTCCTCAAAATATTTACAGTGAGAGGTGATTCTATGAATTATTGGTGTTTGTGGTTGTAACATGGCAAAATAGGAACAATGTGTATGAATACTTTAGTAATGTTCAATAAACCCTATCAGGCTGTCACTTCAAATAGAAAAAACTATGCAACAAAAACCAAGCATATCAACCAAAAAGACCTTTATTCAGTTTGTTGTCATTGTAACTAAGCTGTCAATTTGTTTAAGATTTCTTTAAAGCCTTGTGATTTATAAAGTCAATACACTCCTGCTGTTTGTGTTAGCTTTAAGGATGTATTGTCATGCTATGTTAGCATTTTTTGTGATAAGTATTTTCGAGATGAGACGAGACAATAAACCCATAAATAATAAAACTAAAAAAAACAAACATTGTCCAGAAATCCTCCAAGGAAAATATCACCTGCTAGGATCCCAGGCAGTGCCGTGGGGGTTTGGAAACGGCCCCGAGCCGTAAAGCTTCCCCTCATCAGTCCCCGACATCAAAGCAGGCTGAGAGTTATGCTGCTGTGAGACACATGAGGACCCGAGGGAGACACAATGATAAACAAGGGAAATAACGCCAAGACTAGACCGAGTGCGGAGATGAATTCATGTTCCCCGTGTAGCAGTAGAATAATTAGCTGCATACACTTTATTACACTGAAGTCATTTTTCAGTCAACTGAACAGTCCACAGTCATATCTTTAAACAATCATGGTGACTATTTTTAACACTGTAATCTTTAAAGATTCTTGTTGCAGTCCAGTAAAGCAGCACTTATGCTAATGTCAGATTGTAGCTTAAGCTTTCTTCGTGGCTAACAGCTAGCCAGTTGCTCCGGTTTCACAGTGTTTACTTATCATTTGACTCTCATCTGTCCCAAAATGTTGCCACACAAAAGATTTACAGCCAGTGAAGGATTCTATAGTGCTTTTTGTTAGCCTTGCTTTTTTTGGAAAACGCCAAAACCTCAGCTGGGCCTGTCACGAAAACACATTTTACTGTCCCAGAAATTATTGCAATAAATGAAAATATTGTCATTTTAAGATATTTTAACTAATATAATAACAATAATGGCTTATTAATGCAAGTATGCCCACTCAAAGATAAAAAAAAAATTAAAGAACATTTAACACTGTAACTGGAACACATTTTAGGTATCCAAAATAAGCAAACATAAGAACTGAAATAACAATAATTAAAACTGAGTATGAAGTCACAATTTATATAAAAAGAAAAACAAAACAAAAAAAACATTCAGCTTAGACAGGGAAAACAGGAAAATGTGGCAGGTAGTGAAAGCTAATTACTTCGTACTGGGGGCCAAATGTTTGCAGCGTTTCTCAAAATGGCGGCTTGTCAACGATGTTAAAGGGGAGCATATCTTTTTAAAGACCGTTGTCCAAAAGTAAATTATCAGGCTCATTTTAATTTACCAATATTGCTTATTGTGGCAGGCTTAATATCAAACAGTGCTTGCCTTTACATTCAAATGAAGACTCTCAAATATACAGCTACACAAAGTCAAGATAAAAGCGCTCATCTTCATTCATATTCATATCCCAGGTTCATAATAATGTCTTATACAGACTTCATGAGACAAAGTCGCAGCAAATGTTATGGAGCAAGTCTTTGATATATCATGGCCTTTTAATGTGCTTTAGATCACATTGGCTTAAAAAGTCACTACATTCCTACTTTGGACTTCATCTTATACAGTGGACACCAAGAACCTCTAAAAACAGAACTAACAATTAAAAAACAACCCTGCTCTTGCTGAAGCTCCACCTTGAGGAAGTCATCACAACATGGCTCCTCTATTAACCCTTTAACAACGTTTTATCAGTGTTGCACTTAGAAGTAGTTCTTACAATGAGCTCTACCAGGTGTTTGCTAATTGCTGCTGGCTAGTCTGAAGGAGCTGAGTGGAGGAGTCTTGGAGATTGGTGCTCTGAAATGGGGAAGCTCAGTAGCTCAGAAACTGCAGCTCTGAGGAGGAGCTGCGTCTTGAAGGCAGGTCTAGGTCCACACAGCTGAATGGTTGCCATGGGAGATTCAAGGATTTCTCAGATATGCAGGACAGAATCAAAGCAATACTCCATGTATGTTTTTGATGAGGGAATAACATTAGAACACAAACCAAAGCTCAAAAAAGTCAATTTTACTTAATATTGCCCCCTTTAATTCACATAAAGTTGACTCAGAATGTTTGTTTGTCCTCTCTCATGGTTCTCTTTTATTTACACAGACCAATAGTAGCTTCTCAAGAGTCCTCTGAATTCCTGCTCAATGTCATCCAACCTTTGCTGGCCGTGAATATTAGATAAGTGGTTCAGAAATCTGCTTTTCCCCTGCAACATCCTCCTCTCTTAATGGTGAAACCTGATGGAGGCAGACTTCAAATGGGAGAGCAAGGGGCTCCCCTGTGCAGGGAAGGCAATTATGTGGTCAGGGGGATGGTGTGTAACCGTACACCAAGCTTTCTATACAAGACACACGACACAAAACAAAACACAAGACCTGCTTCCCTCTCCATTTGTAATGGCTCCGTAGCTGCAGAGTGGCAGCGGTCCTCCTGCACAGCAACTATATGTATTCTTTTTCTTTTTTTTGCGAGAGGCGCGACAGGAAACCAAAGAGCGACGATAAACAAAGAAAAGTACGACTGAGCAGGACAGACTGACATGCGGAAAATACATGTGGCATTTCACATCTAGCCTTCCAAAATGAAGTCCTGTAAAGAGCTGAACCACAAGAGCAAGACAGCCTTTACAACACCGACACCAAAGTTTGACAAAAAAAAGTTTAGAATGGTCTAATTTGTTCACCTGTTTAGTGAATAATGAAGATGAAATTCTGGGTTTGTGGTACACACCGCTCCAGGTTTTATTGAGAAGTCACTGTTACCTGCTGAAACTCTCTTTTCCTACCAGCTTGAATGAAATCTTTTTAGCCTCCTGATTCCGGACACATTTTTAGCGTGAGCCTTCGCTCCCTTTAATGGGAAAACCTAAATGGCGAACTCATTCAAAATAAGAGTAAAAGGAAGAGGGGAAGGAGGGAGAAGATGAATAAAATGGGAGTGCAGAAAGCAATTCTCCCACCTTTCATCTTGTTATCTGTTTTACATTATTTCCCCTGGGTATCCTGCACCTTGCAGATATACAGCTCTGCACAAATAATCAATTAAGCCTGCAGATTTGCCGGGATTCAGCAGTTGCTTTGTGTCAGGCCTTCAGCCACTTTCAATGGATTTTCTCTCTTGATAAAAAAAAAAAAAAAAAAAGCCGTGCGCAAGGCAGGCTTTTGTTGATAACAAAATGAGGCGTGCGGTGGCATAATGAATCCCTTTATTATGAAACGGGCTGTTTTGTTATTAATTGGAAGTGGTCAAAATGTTTACCAATTACTACATTCATACACGGTGCCTGACAAAAGAACTCTGTCATCTACAAAGAACCGCCGAGCATTCATTCCAACACCCGAGAAGTGATCCTAATTATCTACGTACGATTGGGATTTGACACTGCGGGTTTTATCAGAGAAAAATCAGAGCCCTGAAGTCGCTCCGTGTAGCTCGTGTAAATGCCACGTCACAACGGCGAAATCGCGATTGGGGCGGATGACCTGTCAAACCCACGAAGGTATTCATCCGAAGGGAGACCTTATGGCGCGAGTGAGCGGCACAAACTTTTCTTTTATGTGAACTGCCAAGTAGTTTTCAGATCATTAAGGAGTCCCAGATGTGGCGCGTGTTACCGGTCCCGGTTGCATCAATCTCCTGAGGCCAGACGGCTGCGGCGAGTATCCAAACAGATGTACCGCCCCGCCACAACAGCAGCAGCACTGCCCTCCCCTCCTCTGTCTCCCCACACGGGGCCTGGCTGTCATCGCTGTCAACAGCTTGAGATGCCACACTCTAATGGGAGGAGGAGGTGCACAGAGGTAGAGAATGTGGATGTGTGTGTGTGTGTAATGCACTCCCCCCAGACACACTGTCCAAGTGTGCCCCTTTTCTTTTCACACTGCCTCAACCAACTGCCATTGCTACCTTCTCTGGAGCCCTCATGGGAAACGTTGGCTGCTGCAACAATGGCACTTTCAGATGTTCTCCCACAAGGCGCCAGACAAACCTCGGAGCTTAAAAAAACCCAGTAAGGTCCTTGACACCCCACTGCCAAACAGGCCACTCTTCGCAAATTTCAGACGGCCAATGCGTCCTTGCCTGTTTGTTTTTTTTTTCTCTAACAGTGAAAGGAACAATGCCTTGTTCCAGTTACAAGATGTGTTGGAGACATCCACAAAGGCTTTTTAAGCTCATTGTCACTGGCTGAGGTGGCGCATGCTGCTGGAATGCATTCTCATAATATATGGAGCAAGTTTGAATTTATGCAAGCTTCATGGCAAACAGTCTCCAGCCAGAACACACTCTCCCTGATGCCCTAAAGTTGTTCAGGTCAAATGAAAAACGTCTACAAAGATGTTTTCTCAGATCTGGCGTATCGTTGCCTTCCTAAAATATTTTTCTGCCATCTGAGAAATCAAGACCCCAACACTCTGATAGAACTCTGATACTTCATCCAAGTTTTCTTCCACCGTTTTCTGGAGCTCCCACTGCGAAGGATGGACTCTGACAATAGCACTTTTAGACGTACTTCCACTAGGAACCAGAAAAGCTCAGGGCTTAAAAAAACAAGAAGGTCCCTGACATCCCAATGCCAATTGACGTTTGAATAGTGAAAAGATCAGTGCCTTATTTTAGCTACACAACATGTTGACAATATCAACAAAGCTTCTCTCGTTCATCGTCACTGGCACAGGTGGTGTATGCCACTGGAATGGATTCCTATATATTGAGAAAGTAGTCAAGTTCAAGACCATCAATTAATGACCAGCCAGATCTGGTACCTTTTCGAAACTGATACAACTGTACAGGTCAAATGTAGTCTCAGATTAGCCATATCTTTCCAAGGTCTATCATCCATCTATTGGACTGAAGAGACAAGGCATCCACAGGATACTACAGTTGTACATAAGTCTGTGCCTGTTTCACACCAACACAACCAGTTATTACTGTTTCTTTCTTGGAGCCCACATGAAAAATTCAGATGTTTCCCCATAAGGAACTAGACATACCTGAAACATCACCGTCAAATATCCTTCCCTTCTTGAATTCTAGATGGTCAATGTCCTTGCCTGTGTTTAAGCTTGAACAGTATGAGGAGCAGTCTTGTTATAGTTCCAGGATGTGTTGGAAACATCAACAAAGCCCCTGCATTCCCATAAGACACTGTGCAGACACAATGCAACGCTTGGCCAAGGTGTTTGGAAAGAGGTTCCTTAGATGTACTTTACTGCATTCTCAGCTATAATTGTTTGGCTAGAGAAGATGTGGTGTCATTATTCTTACAGATTTAAGGAATCAAAACAGTCCACTGACACCTCTTCTGAAAAACACCTAATGCTGCGACTTGGATCCATTCTCTGTGTTTTCTGAAAAGACCGAGGTGGCATAGAGGGGGTTGGAGTTAAACTGCTAAGGCTCATAATGGTTGACTTCTGTAGGCGATAACTTCACAACTTGAAGGTGTGATTAGCACAAAAACACAGTGGGAATACATATAATTTGTTGTCATCAGCACACACTGGAGGTGATGCATTTTAGTGCACTGAGGCAGTACAAATCACTCGCAGGCAGTAACTGTAGATCCAAGTCTGTGACGCTTGAAAATACAACAAAACGGAAATGAAGTTATAGAACTAGCTGTGTTTCCATAACGAATGTGCACAAAACTCAATATCCCACATATTTGAAGAACACAATGTTGCAATTGCAGTGTTTTCACTTAATGCAAAATGCAATAAAATCACATGGGAGTAAGTTTACTGACATAATGCCAATAAAGAACATCCAGTGCTACGATCATCCAACTACTTCCTGTTGTCTTCTTCTTCACAATTTGCTCCAGTGGCAATGTCCAGTTGTTGAACATATGACCAGTATGATGTGAAAAAAGTCTTTCCATTGCAGTTTTGCCAAATAAACCAGTTTCAATACGGCTGAAAAGATCACCTCATCCTAGCGCCAAAACTTTTCATACAAAAACAAGTTTTTTTTAAACTGATGTATTTCCATTAAGCAAACTTATTTTCGAAATGTCAAATTGTGTAATTATACAGTCAATGGAAACACAGCTATTGATGTGCCATACCTTTAGAAAGGAAAACAACCAAAACTGCTTCTGCACAACACTCTATGACCAAAGCTCATGCCTCCTTTGGTTCTGTAATGCCACATTAATGGTTTAAAGTCTCCATGCAGGACAATACCAACAGTGACATCTTAGCGAAGGATAGAGCCACTAAGGTTATTGAGATAGACTCAGATATAACAACTTAAAATGCATTTCCCTCATCCATGTGTGAGTCTAGGACAGCAGTTAGTCTCAAAGTGAAGGAAGTTATTGCTCTAGTGTTTGCTAAGGTTGTTGACGTTTAATGTCAGAGGTAAAGCTTTTCCAACTGTGATGTTTATAATGAGGACGGGGAGATGTAAGACATGATCTGAATCGGCCTCTCCCAGGCCCTTCTGAGCAGTTAGCGCTTTGACCCAGATTAGTGAGCTGCCAACGGTGCACATGGGAGAGAAACTGATGGAAGGCTGTGATAATGCCTGCATATTTCCAATTTTAAACACACTCGGAATGTGCACACCTCTTGTAAACAGGCACACACACACACACACACACACACACACACACACACACACACACACCCACACACACACACACACACACACACACACTCACATACACACACATATGGTCTCTGTTTCATACCTGTCCCTAGTGACTAATTGGCTGGTGATAAAAAAAACCATTATACCCACATCTCAGACACAAGACGATTAACCATTTGAATATTGCGAAAGGCTCTCTAGGGAAAAAAGATATTCAATTAGTACTTTGTTATATTACAGCGGGTTAATGAGCAGTGTGTCTTTCTGTACCCAGAGTCCCTACTGTCCACTGTCATGTGTCATAAGCATATGCTGCTACGATGCTCCCCCTGAAGCCATTTTCTACTTTAGAAAACACAGACCCATGTGAATTAGCAGACAACATCCTGTCATCATCTTGCTACCCCATAAATAAAGAAGCTGAACACTGGCCCCAGGCAAGGCAGAGAGCAGACAACACAAGAGGAAAAATGGCCATTGAAGAATTGGCCGGAGAGAAATTCCCTCTCCCGCTCTGTCTCCAATCGGAAGCCAGAGAAAGAGCCGAGGAGACTTGGCTCTGCCTTGAAAGCACTTAAAAAGCCAAGGTCACCTCCTGGTCAAATCTGTGAAATGAGAAAATGGCCGAAGGGGCATAAGGCCGGTGGCAGATAACATGAGAACGCACTATCTCCCCCCTCCATATTTAGTAAAAGGAAAGAATGGGGGAACTGGCAGGGGCTTTTCAAAAGGCTCCAGTTTAAATAAGAACTGTGCATACAATAAGATGGCCCAGTTTCAACCAGTATGACGTTGCATACATTGGAGAACTCTTAGGAAATGAGGTACTCGGTCAGGCGGAGAGTGGGCAGCCAAAGAGCTGAATGTGAGCTGACAGTCTGATCTCAAACCGAACAGCTTTTGTACGTTTATAAAGCTTAAAGAAATGAGAGCGTTGATTAAAATGTGTTGGTGACTCTGGGTCAGTGGGAAGAGCAGCGGTCAAAATTGTGGGTTTGATTCTAGCTTCCTCCTGCTACTTGTCTGTGCCCTTGAGCAAGGCTCATACACCCAGGTCTCCTTCCAATCTATGTAGAAATTGTTGGAAATTTGCTGCTGCGATTTGACAAATGTGGATCTAGACTTAGGCTTTTTTTAGTGTGTCATAAGACTAAAAACGTTCCACTTATGTCTTGATAAATAAAATCAATTTAGACTCCAGCATTGATATTTTTGACTGTCTAAAATATACAGGAATAGTTAACTTGTGTCTTGGTTGAATGGCTTTGGCATTGGTCTAACTCTACCAGGACAGTGATTTGATTCAAGGGCTGAAACAAAATGTCAGGATGTTAAAACCTGATGAGATGAAATCTGTCTCATGAGAGTCAAATCTGTCACAGCTTTTAAAAAATTTGTGTGAGAACACTTTCTTTACCCAGTTGACCAAACTGAGAAACAGAGAAAAAGACAAGAAACAAGTTTTTGTGAGAGAATGTTGGTGTGCACTGTGACTAGGTAACAACATAAAGAGTTATATCTGTGGTTAATGAGGAATTTGATCTCTAGTACAAAATCTAAGGTAGTTGTGGGGATCAAAAATGGACATATCCGTTATTGGGCCATTTCAGATGGAGTCTTGATTGACACTTGAGAAGTCATTTAGACCTTATTTTTGTTCTTTTTACAGATTAACTCACCTGGAAAAATGTCAGTCAGACACAACACAACATGTATTGTGAGCAAAGCTTTCGAATGGTTGGCAGACACATCAAAAACGACGTTTGATCGAATCATTGAAATGCCTCAGTAAGTCAACCACGAGTTGGAAACAATGTTGGAAACTTAAGACTTTAGTTTTGCTATAGCTCTGTAGACTGCCCAATGTTACTATTAGCAACAGGAGGATTCATGTATTGACAAGAATGTTGTGGGAAACTCTCAGGGCAGATCTGAAATAGTACTTCCAACATAACTTCTGGGAACTTGTGCATTTTTAATAAGCATATAAATAATTTGGAAACGGTTACAAAATAAACTGCTCAAGAGAGAGACAGAGAGAGAGGGAGTGTGATTAATAACTTAAACATCTCAAAATAATACAGATTTTAAATTTTTTTAGAAGCTGTTACAGTCAATCATTTCCACTCTCCCACGGATTGTAGAATCAAAGCAACAAGACCACAGAAATGTTCAGCATTTAAATCTGCACTCTGTAAAGGATTTTGACTTCAAAAGTAACCTTCACTGTCCTACAGATCACAGAGTATTTTTCTGCCGCAAGCAAAGAAAAAACAAAAAACAAAAAAAAAAAAAACAAAAAAAAAAAAACAGGAAAGATTGAGATGAACAGCACAATACCTCAATAGTGGAGCCCATGTTTTCTGCCTCGCCGGTCTCCAATAACAGACTTCTCCTGGATGCGGCTATCCACTCATCCATTGACTACCTATCCCCATGCTAGAGCGATGGGAGCATTATCTTTTACCTCTGCATCCTCTGAATTTTCTCTTGTCTCCTGTCATGAATATTTGATGAGGGGATGTGTAGGAAGGCCAATCACTAAAAGACATTTATCTCCAATATCCCCCTGACTCGGCAACCCAAGCTGAGCGTCTCCTTCGGTAATCAAAAACAAACCTTTCAGAAATGAAAAGGCCCTTTGGAGAAAATCATTGATATCACGGTAATATGCCAGTTTAAAGGGGCAGTACTATGTGTTTTCCTGGAACATGGAGCCATTTTATAGCGCAGTCAAGTGACTATGTTACCTTCAGTTGTTATAAAAAGGCTGTATATATATATATATCAAATATGACTTGAAAGAAAGTTGACTTCGTAATTTAACGTCTTGAAATTGGGCCTCTGGCTCTTTAAAAACTCCCTCTCTTTCTGAAGTTCTGCCTCAGGAAGTCATCACAATGGCTTCTCTATTAACCCTTTAGCAAAGTTTTTACCAGCGTTGAACTAAGAATTAGCTCCTAGAATGAGATTAGCAGATGCGCAGTTCCACCAGATGCTAACTGCTGCTGGCTAGTCTGAAGGATCTGGGAGGCGGAGGGCTGCTCTATGAGGCAAAAGGTTGGAAAATTGGAAACTGCAGTTCAGAGAAGGAGCTTCGTCATTGAAGGTTTAGGTCCATCCAGGCATTTTGCACAACTGAAGCGTTGTCATGACATATTAAAGGTTTTCTCAAAAATGCATGAACCAATCAAAGCAACACTCCAGGTATGTTTTGACGAGAGACTATCATTATAACATGAGGTAAAGCTCAAAAAAAGTCAATTTTACATAATACAGCCTCTTTAAGCCGAGGTCCACTGGATGCCTGAAAGCACTGAGGTTCAGATATGACCCACACTGCTTTAGTATTATGATCTTTATTTGGAGTTTAGTCAAAACAGAAAAAGGAAAAACTGCAGAGTGTTGTTTGCACGTCCATCCAGGCTGTGTGTTGCATGTCTGACCTCCCATGAGGCTCCAGCAGAACATGCTGGATGTTAATTAGTTATTCCGGGAACTTCTGTCTGTACCTACTCACCCGCAACGACCGTGTTTGCGTAGCGGCAACATTGCGGGGTGTTCAGCAAATTCTCGCGGTCACAGTCGAGACCTTGAGTTTTTTTTCCCCCTCCTCATCACCAGCCTATTATTTCATAACCTTGGTTATGCTGAAACCACGGTGGCATTTGTGATGACAGAAATGGGTGAGCAAGACCCCAGAAACCTCCATTTGAGTTCTGCAACCTTTTGCTAGTGCTGCGACAGAGCAATTTGTCACTGCGGTTTAAGAGCCGCAGCTCATTTCCTCTGGTAAAGTTGTGAAGTGTCTGTACAAAAACAAAGCTTAAGCTCTTGGACATGTTTGATTTTCATGAGTATCTGCTATAAATCTGACCGGTTCCTTGCAGATAAACTGCTTATTTAGAAAAGACTTTACAAGGGTTTGCTAGACAGAAGATAAAACTGAGCAAGCAACATTAGATGAATTACTAAACATTGGCCTTGTTCGACTAAAACACAAGCCTAAAGTCAGAGGAAGGAAGGGAGGGGAAAAGAAATGATTATATGCCTTGGCAGAATGGGTCGTAAAATCACTTTTACAAGCAATAACTTGAGGTAATTGTCTCCAGTATGACCCTGATCGCTGCTCACATCATTTGGAGAAATTCTGGGCAGGTTCTTCAAATAAAACCCTGTAATAACAATCTGAAGGGTGATGGATTCAGAATTTTGACTTGGTCATTGCACCGCACTGATTTGTTTCATTGCTGGATTTATGTTTTTCAGCAAATTGTGACATTTTTTGTGTGTAAATTTGCTTAATTCTGTGATATTGCCGTCCTCTCTGGGTTGAATGGTGGCTACTGCAGATGAACTTTCCTACTGGTTATAATGGTATAGATTGGTTGATGTCAGTGATTGGTGCTTTCACCTGACACCATACGTTTCCAGTAACAAAGAAAATTAGCTAGATTTGTCGCTGGTTGGCTTTTTAAAAAAAATGTTTTTTTCTAGAGAAGTCTAAATATGGTGACCATAACTGCACTGGTGACATGCAGTTATGGTGCATGTCACCATAACTGCATGTCATGGTGACATGCACCATAACGTCACCATGACATGTTATGCGACAACACATAACATGTCATGTTATGTGTTATGTAATATGTTATGTTACATAACATGACATATTATGTAACATGTTATGTTACATAACATGACATATTATGTAACATGTTATGTACACGCCCCTCGCCGTCTCTTGGCACTGCCCACTTTGGTGGAATTTTTCTAAATTTATGCTTTCACACAAAGCTTTAATTACACTACAAACAAAAGAACACGAAAAATCCATCAGGAGGTAGGTTAGAAAGTATTATAACAAACTATCTGTAAAATCTGAATTATTAAAGTGAAAGGAACTCTTGATCCCACAGGAGAAGATATTTTGGACAGATTCATGTCTCTGACGTGGGAACAGTTTGGGGTTGGCTCATTTGACATGCACTGATCAACAATGACGTGGACGAGTGAGTTTTGTATTGAGTAATTCCCATTATTATACATTCACTGATACGAAGGTGAGTTTTACTTAAACTTTGTGGCCTTAGCTTAGCTTATGCTAGTAGGCAATATTCTCGGACATTGTTCTTGTAAAAATGTGCTATTTAAGTATCTAAACATTCTAATGGACAATGTTTTTCTTATTTTCAAGTATATTATGTGTGTTTATTGTCGTTAGTGTCACAGACTAACGGGGTTCGGTTACGGTTCGGGCTTTTTACTTCCGAAGCCTGACGGAGCTCAACAAGCCTCATAGCTTAACAGTAGCGCAGCTCTGGTGTCAGAGATCTGGTTCAGCTGTTCAGGTTCAAAGTTGCTGCTTTTAGAAAAATATGACCGTGTCCCTTAAGGTATCAGTGTTATTTCATTTTATTACCTTTGCAAGTTTCTTGTGAAGAGCTCAGATAGGACGGTGTTTACAGCAGTGTGTTCAGGCGGATCAGTTGCTCGGCTGTCTGGCTCTGGTCTGCTCTCTCGTTCCCATAAACTCTTTCAGGCTGAATATAGAAGTGATTCCATGGAAATAACTCAGGGAGGCTCCTTTATTTACCATCCGTATCCCCGGTATTTTTAGGCTGATCCGGAGTGAAGGCTGCAAACTTTGTGTTGTGCAGCGTTAGCTTTGACTGGTAGTGACAAATATTTACAAGCCACCATCTTCTTAATTCAGGATTGCTTGGAAATTAATGAAAACTTACAAGCTCATTATATTAGGAAGACAACAACGTTCATAGTATTGTGTTTTTTGCATCTGAAATACGACTTAGTCTTTTCTACCAGTCATGGTAACTCAAAGCGGAAACAAGTGAGCGGCATTAGCTCCTGGAGATGTGACGTCAACGCCGTAGGTGCAAAGAGCCCATAGATGTGAGAGAACTTCTCGTCCAACATCAGTGTCTGACCTCAAAAATGCTCTCTAAGAATAATTGTCTATTCACATAGTGTGCAAACAATGCTAACTCAACAATAAAGTCTCACCTTGGCTTCATGTCTGTAAATGGTAGCATTGCTAACTACTGCTATGAATATATTTTAACTTATTTTCTGCTGCTGTTGCCAACTGTCCAGTTTCTTACAGTATAAACATTTTAATTAAATATTTATGTACATATCAATGCAAAAGTCTTCACTAATTGCCAGTCTCTTTTTGAGTCACTTGTTTTAGAAAGTGTAGAAGTAGTTTACTGGTCTAATCAGATGGAGCTAAACGAGGCAGTGAACCGACTGTAAGACAGTTTTATTAACAAGCATTTAACTGTGAAATTTATGTTCCGGGCTGAAAAAATGACAATGATTTTCACCAGTTTCTCTCTCATTAGATTCCAGAATTCAATGTGCCGATCCTTGTCTTGTACGAATTCAGACGTCTCACGTGAATATCTTTCTTCTTCGGCAACAAGAGAAGAAATTAATTTTGTTTTATCTACTGATCTGGTAGAACAAATGTACAGCTGAAACCAGATATCTGTGTACAGTGAATAAAAAGACACAAATGGGTGCTGTGGTGGCGCAGGGTTAAGCACAACCCACATATGGAGGCCTTAGTCCTCAAAGTGTCTGTCACAGGTTCGAATCCTGGTCTGGTGACCTTTGCTGCTCGTCTCTCTTATTATCTACTTTCCTGTCTGAGCAAAAAAAGAAACACGTTTTATATCCTCACTGTTTGAAATCAAATCAAACCAAACTTTTCTTGTTCTAGCTTAGTTAGAATTACCAAAATTATCCCTCAATGCCACAAAACTCGGTGAAAGCATTTTTCTAATAAATTTTATTCCAACTTTTGTTGAATTCAAGTAAAATGGAAATAAACCTTAAAAGTTGGACCCAAGTCATACATTTTAAAAAGACAAGTTATCCCTGATACCAACTAAGGAAAATTAGAGAAAAAAAAAAACTTGCGACTTAAATTTTCTAACCAAGTTTTTTGACATTTAGCAAATAGAAATAACTTTGGTAATTCTAACTAAGCCAAAACAAAAAAAGTTTGGTCTGATTTAACTTCAGACAGAGAGAGAGAAAAAATGTTTTCATCTTTTTACATGTAGATACATACCATACCATACCAACTTTATTTATAAAGCACTTTAAAACAACCACAGCTGATACATACAAATATTTTATGGGTTCTAACGATTTACAGTAAACTCTGCTGTGGGATCATGTTTCAGCACAGAGGTCAACACTGACGCAGCGCGTCCTTTATGAGCGGAAAGCCGAAGGGACTCCTCTGTCTTAGTAACAGAAGTTCAGTTTTTATTTTATTTATTTTTTTGCAATTACTCTCGAGGTGGATCTGCTGCTGTCAGTTTGAGATGCTGACAAAGGATGCCCTTTGCCTTTGAAGTGCTTCATCTTGCCTCAGGTAAAAGAGTCCATAACTTGGCAAAAAAAAAGAAAAAAAAAAAAAAAAAGAAAAGGGAAAAACTTTTTGTTTAGTTCTCCGCCTCAGGCAGGCTTTCAAACCGAGCGAGCATCTCTGATGTCAAAATATACACATTACACATCCAAAATACCACGTCAAAGGGAGAAAAGAGGAGGCAGAAACATCCCCGCTCATCTCATCAAAGTACGAGCCCTTCACTCTATCAGGAGAGTGTGTTGCACATTTCCTCCTACCTTTTGAGAAAGCAAATCAGAATCCACTAAAAGCTTGTTCGCCTGCATTATTAATGCGCTCGGAGTGAAAGAAGTAGCCAGGAGTTACACCTTGAATCCTAATCTTTACCCGACGACGTGGGGAAACAAGACGTCTCTATGAACATCCCGTGGATCGATAACCCTTTAAATGTTGAATATTTGATGTCCCGTTAGCATGATTTCATGCGGATTGATTTTAAAGGATCAAGTGGACACGCCGCCGTGTGTTTCCCAGAGGTCGGAGGTCAGCGCGGTGTTTCGGACGTTCTCACCTCCACGCCGGGTTTTGTTGTCATTCTGCGTTATGTCGGACGCGTCGGCGCCGGCTCCACCTTTTGGCTCGTTTTCTGAGCAATTTCCAAGCTTCCTGCAAAAAAATGAATATGCATTGGCTCTGCAGCGAATCCATTTGCGAGACAGAATGATAATGAAGAGAAAGTGCTTTAAAAAAAACAAAAAACATTAATCTCATGTGAAACGGCAGCTCAATGCCTCTAATGAGATGCTGTTTTAATAAGCCGGTGTGTACTACAACAAAACCGTTTGGAAAACATTATTGTTGATTTGTTTGATGACAAAAAGGCGACTGAGTGAACTGGATTCCCTGGAAGCAAAAACATTTATCGGTGCTTGATGTAAAGGAAATGTGCAATTTAAGTCCTGATATGTTTGTACTCTATTCATTTTACTTATTTATTTTACCCATGATGCTTTGCGTTAAAATTTGTTTTACAACTCCCAGACCACCAGCCGTACACATTCTCTCACAGAGCAAGAGAAGAAGAAGAAGAAGAAGAAGAAGAAGAAGAAGAAGAAGAAGAAGAAGAAGAAGAAGAAGAAGAAGAAGAAGAAGAAGAAGAAGAAGAAGAAGAAGATGAAGAAAAAAAGACTGTGGTAATATCAACTTTTTCCTAAATTGAATAGTGCTACCATGGTTACGCCCTCAACTTTCACAGACCGGGACGGTCAATTCTATGAGCAGCAAATATTTAGTCAACTCCACTCTTAAGAATGAGAGATGAAGGTAAAAATATCATTTAATTTGATAAAATAAGCCGTTAGGTTGCATTGTCACTAGCTGCGTTTCCATTAACCATAGAATTCTACCTATTGAAAATATGAGAATAAATTCACCAAATGGAACCATGCTAAATTTTAAAAAAAATCTAGTTTTTTGATGAAAAGTTTTTGTTTTAGGATGAAGTGTTTTATTTCAACCGTATCAAAATAGATGTATTTCGCAAAACTGCAATGGAAACACTTGTACTGCATCACATGAGTCACCTGATGAACAGCTGGATGTTACTGTTAGAAACAGGAAGTGGCAGGATGATGATGGGTTTTTTCCAGACAACATGCAGCTGGCTCCACCTGAGCTCTCATAGCATCACACTTCAGAAAATGTAGAGTTTGCCGTTCCAACATGTTGAATCCATAACTCTAATGTAAAATTTCCCCAAAACGCAGCAAATGTAGCAACTCCCAAGTAGGCGGAGCTTGTTGCTACAACGCCTGAATAACACACCAACATCTCCTCTGATTGCCTGATAGAGGATGAGCGCTAGCACCATGGATGAATTATGAATTTATAATATACATATGTATATATGTAACTGTTTACATTATGAATATTAATAGGTGATAAATTGTCACAGTAATAACTGTGATAAACAACAACATTGTTTTGAGATCATTTTCATCTACTATATTAGTAACGGCATGATAATGCTGCTTTGCTCTCTCAAAGACAAAAACTTTAGTGATGAAAGCTCAACACTGGAACTGGAAGACATTTTCAATATTTAAAATAAAACTAAACCAGCAAAATGGATGATGAAGTCTGTGTAAACAAAATGACCCTTCAAAAAATATGAATAATCCCAATGGAAATTGACATGCTGTTTATAATTTATCATGCTATCAGCTGATTAATTGCTTTTTGCAACAGGCTTAGTTTTAACATTTCTCGATTTTTAAAAGTTTTTCTGGGTATTATGTTGAACTTTTGAGATGTCCCTTTGAGACACGATAGACCTTAATCACAAACAAATTTTTCTGTTTTTGTTGTTGTTTATTTCCCACACAGAAGGGCAAACCAGACACGCAAAACTGTTCCTGCTAATTAGCTACAGTTTAAATAATTTAGTTAAAAGGAAAAATAAGCAAATTTCTACACAGTTATTGCATATTTCCCAACATTTTGTTTACCAGAAGCTGAGATTAAATCACTTTAATACCAAACAGCTTCTTTGAAGTCGACCTCAACATTTGGGCAGAGTCAGGTATACGCAATAACCACTGACTCACCGAAATCATGTTTATCTCTGTAAAGGAAAGCTCTTCCAAAACAGACAAAGATTTAGATGGAAGATCTTTACGGGAGTCTCATAAACAGCGCAGCGCATCACACTCACGAGCTAATTTCCCTTTTTTATTGCACCATGAAACCAAACTTTGCTCGCCTGAGTCGAACGCGGAGACAGAATGCCGCCGAGCTACCAGAGAGCCGGGCTGAGTGGAGAGCAAGCGAATGCTGTTGAGACACGGATCAAACCTGAGCGCTAATCGCCGCCTTGTAAACAACACGACTTTTCAGAAGAAAACAAATGTGCTTGTTACGGACCGGAGGCCCGCTGACTGCCTGGATGTGCTTATTTATTCATGGAGGTGGAGAGGGGCCCGGCTACTTCCTCAAACCCTCCGTCCCGCCAGTTATCCTCTCCCTGCTGTCCGACAAGAAGGGGGGCTGACCCAATTAAATATGCATGCTGACCATCCAGTGGAGATTAAAGTTCTCCAAGCTTTGTGCTTCCCTCGTTAAATATTGACGAGCTCGGCTCTCTCTCCGTGTGGCCTGAGCGTGTGTGTGGCTGTGTGGAGGTGTTGCATCCTGACCCAACACCCAGAAAGAAGAGAGGGAGAGAAACAGAGAAAGGATGGGGAGTATATAGTTGTTATAATATAGATTTTATAACAACTGGAGGTAACATAGTTACTTGATTGTGTTACAAAATACCATGATGTGGCTGGAAAATTCATAATACTGCCCCTTTAAAGCAGATCGACTGAGAAGTTCAATCAGATGCAGAGGGTAAAAACAACCAAAACAGGGTCAAAATTGCAATTTCAACCCAAAATGGCCGACTTTCTGTTTGTTGTAGGGAATTGGTGCTTGAGAATTTTGTGTAGGTTTTGGTAAGTTCTACCAAATTTCATGATTTTATGATAAAGTCAGCTAAACAAGGAGAGTGTTTCGAAAATTTCCAGGGGGCACTGTGGAGCTATCTGCGAAACCCTGAGAATTCTTAAACTTCCAGCACGATTCATGGAAAACATGGTGAGCTTTTATGAATGCTTAGGCATCCAAAATGCATCTTCAGATGTGTGATCTTCCATTATTACATCCAGATTCTGATGTTGGTTTTAGACTGGAGAGGACTCTAAATAAATTGGACTGATGAATAAACAAGAACAATCGAAGACCTCTGGGTTTTAGAGTTACAGGTTTACAGCATTTTGTTCTTAATTTTCCCAGAACAGTAAACGGACATTCAGAGCTTCAGTCAAAACTCCATGCTGCATCTGACTGCTGAATCTTCAATATTTCAAAGACTGGCTATAAAAGTGATAGTCAGGAGAAAGTCCTCCTTCCACATTTTTTTTCTTCAAAATTCTCCTTGGATCTAGTTAACATGGCTTCAAACTGTTCCTCATGGTGGTGCAATAAACAAGTGAAGATGGCTTAGAAAGAAAAAGACAGCTGTTGTCTGGGCCTTGGCACTTTTAGTTTAAAGCAGTCCTCAGAAAGATGAAATAAACATGGCACCCTCTCCCAGAGAACTGCATTTGTTTTCACTGCGTTTGTTCGTAACCCTCAGTAACCTCCTGTTTAATCTATCAAAGGCAGACTGATCCTGAGAACGCTTTAATCCAAAATTATACAGCTGGACTTGTTTGGTCCAGACAACAGACCTAAGGACTCTTGTACTTCTCATTCAGACTGTTCTGAAGATCAAAACCTCTGGTAAGAAGCTGCATTTCCATTAAAAGCCTTTTCCTATATTCTGCTAATGTTAAAGCAAAACAAAAAAAACAAACCAGAATTAAACAATTACAGTGTTTCTATTAAATAAGAAATTAAATCAATGTAACACGTGAATAAGCTTGTTGCTCCAAAAAGTCACTAAAAATCATTGTAGAGACAAATGTAAACAGTTACATAATACATATTCATGTTTCAGCCATGGTGCTAGCACTCGTCATTGATCAGCCAATCAGAGGAGACGTCGGCATCTTACTCAGGCAATGGAGAAACAAGCCTCTTATAACTGGGAGTGGATATGCATGCAGCATTCTGGGGACATTTTTACTAGCTACAGATTCAACATTTAGAATGACATAAAACTTATGACTTTTCCATACGATTTTTTTCTATATATGTTTGATATATATATATAGAATTTTTATAACAACTGAAGGTAACATAGTTACTTAATTGTGCTACCAATCATGTAACTGCACAATGCACAAAACAGTATCTGGTGGAAACAATCCAAGATCCAAAAACAATCCATTGTCTTCGTACCACTTCCTGTTGTCTTCTTTGTCGTCTTCGGCAGTGGTAACATCCTGCTGATCACACGACTAATGTGATGTGAAAAAAAGTGTTTTGATTCAGCTGAAAAACCACCTCATCTTAGCGCCAAAACAATTTTTTTATCCAAAATCTTGAGGTTTTTTTTTAAGTTGCCACTTTTCCTTTAAACAAATTTCTTTTTGTCATTTTAACTTGCGCCATTCTGTGGTTAATGGAAACACATCTAGAGACTCCAACAGATGTAAGGCGACAGTTGCATGGCCTCCACTAACTAAGCGAGCAGCAAACTTCACTCAAGATGGTAGGTAGATGTGCACAGATGAGCTAACGACAGCAAAAGCCAGAAAAAGTTCAGTTTTTGTCACTCTTGTTACAATCACCTCCAATATATTGGTTTCATTCGCCCTTTGCTGTTGTTCGGCGCTACCTGTATGTCGAGACCATTATGTGACCCAAACATACAAAACATAGAACAACAGGGCAAAACTGGTCATTCGGACTATGCTAATAATTCTAATAACTAATAATTCCTCATCATGCGTCTTCCTGAAGTCAAATGCTGATGAGTCAGCTGGAGGGAATATAATGTTTAAACTTTAGCACTGTTAGTTAAAAACCTGCATGCTCTAAGACATAAAGTTGCATCTCTTTAGCATTAAATCATCTCCAATGTTTTAGCTTTGGCTTTTGAAAAAAAAAATACTGAGGCTAATTCCGCAGCGTATCTGAATAATTCATGGCATTTAATACACTTAATAGAAAAAAAAAAACATGGCCTTGTTTAACCTCGTCTGGCAAAAATTATTTTAAAACTAATCAATTTGGTTTTTGTGAGCATTCAAAAGGGGGTCGTTGACGAGTGTTTCAACCTGAACAAACCTACACTCTGATTCAAGGACATCGTCATGTTCCGTGTTTCTGTGTATTTATTTTAAGGTTTTCTGTGTTCAGTTTCTGTCCCGAGTCTCTGTTTCTGCGTCTTCCCAGTTGATTGCTTCCCAGGTATGTCTCATTCCTTGATTACCCTCCCTGTGTATTTAGTCCCACATGTTGTCTGTCTTCCTCGTCGTACGTCTATCGTCGTATGTCATTTGTTGTCTGTCTGCCTGCCATTACAGTCGTACTGTAAAGTCCTGTGCTGGTTATCTCTCTTATTCAGTCCTAAGTTTTTCAGTTGCTACCGGTATTTAGCTGTGTGCTATTGTCTCTGCCGTGCTGCCTGATCTGGACTGTTTTGAGCCTCATTCATTATTAAATTCATCATCTTCATCACAACCTGGGTCATCAGCGTTCTCTCTCACCACCACAAACCACACCCCCTGACAGACATGACCAAAACAAATAATATTCCATAAGTGAAACTGATTCAGATGTGTCACCACTAAGCTGTAGTCTGGAAAAAGAGACAAACTGTCACAAAGTGGACAAGTCAAATGTCTCCGGGAGAAAAGCTCAACAGCCAGACAAGATGAAGACTGGCCTCAGGGGCCACAATGACAGGAAGTGTCTTTTTGAGGAGTCAAAATGAGGGCTCTTAATAAAAATAATGAAAACACTGTACAAACAGAATCAATTCAGCACAGAGCATTCTGGGTAAATACGACCAAAACAAAAGCATGAGTCTGGAGACAATGTTTGTGTATTTTACCAAAGACAAAAGAAAAATCCTACAACCGCTACATTCTGATGCTCCATCTTTGTTTACATTTTATGAAGAGGGAAGTTGTGCTCTGTGTCTTCTGAGGTTTTTGTGTCCTCTCCTTCTGTGGTTCCCTTGTGCAGCGCCAAGGCAAGGAGGGGAATAGGTTTTTAAATTAGCTTGGATCGTTTCATATGGTCCAGTGTGAAAGCAAAGTGCAGCAGCTGAAAATGTAACAAATGTTTCAATTTTGGTTCCCATTCAAACCTAGTCCACCGGACTATCAGATGTAAAAAAATAAAAAATTAAAAAATTAAAAAACGCTCTTAGTGTTCCTAGGATATGAGCTTTGCTTCAACTTTAATGTTAAAAGGGTTATTTGCGTGAATTTTCATTCTGATATCTACAGAAGTGATAATTTAGCTCTGGTCCTCTGCCACCACTGCCATGTATTTATATTTAATTTCAAAGCTTCACAGTCCAGCTAATAAGTCATCAAAGAAAGTCTATAAATATCCCATAAGCCTCTTTATTTCTGCTCTATTCTTGACTTAACAGAAATATGACAAATTATAGTCAAATCTCTGTGGAACTGCTTTAAGCAGCTCCTACTCTGTCATTATTCTTCAACCTCTGTAAAATCCCTCAGCTGCCTCTAAAACTAGTGTCACCAACGCCTTGACGTTACAAACCTGATCTAAAATTACGGGGTTTTCCAAACCATTCAACCACATGGTGCAACTAACTTTTATGTGTTTTATTAAGACTCCATGCGATGGATCAACACACTAGTGTATAATTATGAAGTTGAAGGAAAATGATAGACAGTTTAGAAAATGTTAAATGCAGAAATCCTGAAAAGTGCAACATGGATTTATTTGTACACAGTGCAACTAAGTGCTCACAGAAGTCCACCTGTGTGTAATTTAATGTGATGCATTCTGGGTACAGAATAAACATCATTTGCTGCACCGAATCATAGGTAGAGAGGAAATGGAACTGCTTCGTAAGCAGTCTTTACCCACTTAACAATAAGAGCATGAATATAAACGACTGACTACTTAGCGAATTCTTAACAGTCGACAACAAAAACTTCAACTCAGATGTCAGACTTTCTTCAGTTGAAAGTTCATAATGTAGCCTAGCAAATTAGCTCTTTAGAATTTCTCTGGAAAAATGCTGCACTAAATATTTTCAAAGATAGCTAAAGCGCTAAACGGAAAATTAGCTCCACTGCGGCGTAGTGAAAGTGTGCCCACCACAATTTATCTGGAAAACGAATTTAGGGGAAGCTTAGTCCGCTAAATGTTTATTCAAGTTGGCAAAACGGCAAAGATGGTAGTGAATAGTTAGCTATTAGCACATTAGCAGAAGTGGGCAAATGGAGGTTAGCTTTTCACCACACTGTGTTTTGCAGGTAGTTTCTGTCTGATGTTACCAGAGCTTCTTCCATTAAATATTCAGCGTCCTCATCATGACTTTTTACTCTTTATAGTCCAGATTTGTGGAGAATGTGACTAAACATTGTCCTGCTGAAAGATTCTTCACCTGAGTCATGGATCTCTGGAGCTCCTCCAGTGTTGTTAGGCCTCTTGGCTGCTTTAGTGGATTTTTATGGACTTCATAAAAAAGCAAGAAAAAGAAAGCTGTAGTTTGAAAAATCCTCACATGATGGTTAAAGTCAAATCCAGAATTAATCTGTGGCAAGGCAAGAAGATGTCTGTTCCAGATTTCTGTTCCCAGACAATGTCACCAGTACACTAATGCAATTTTTATACTGGACACTTAATTTAATTTGACATAATTGCCGCTGTAGCAGAAGCCTCCTAAATACTTTATGAAACATTTTAACCTATTTGACGACTATTATGAATACGAGGCTATAATTGCAGCGGCTTGCAGTGTGCCACGACAAAGGGGGAAAAAAGAACAATAAAAAACAGGTGAAGAAACAACTCAGTCAAATATTTTTTTTTTCCTTTTGTTTCCGTGTCGGCTTCAGCTTTGCACACCCATTGCCATGGCAACTGTCTGACAACAGCTCTGCTAGTCGACAGAGCAGAGATTATGTTCAAGTGACTATCAGGAACCTCAACACCAAAAAAAAAACAAAAAAAAAAACACGGCAACATTTCCCACACATTCAGTGCTTTACAGTTTTATGTTTTAAAGATTGTTTATTTTTGTTATTATTAAAAACCTACTGGCCTGGACACGAGCAGTGGTTGATTAATTTGTGAGCATCCAGCAGGAAAAAGATAAATCGGCACCCCTGAATGTCACTTAAGCTTAAGTTATCCAATTTGTAGGCCTACTTGTTTTATTTATTTATATATATATATATATATATATATATATATATATATATATATATATATATATATACATTTTTTACAAAGCGCAGTGATGCTAAATGTGTCAGATGTGTCATTGAAGGTCCCTTCACATGTACTCCCCCTGGAGTTGTGCCATGATCCTCGTTTTCACACCTTGTTTTATTCTCAGTGCAAAATGGCCGCCGTCTGTTGGGGAAGAGCTGAGCCCTGGCCTGTTAAAGATGCCATTTGTTGACTGTGTGATGAATTCTGCTGTTTCACAGAGACACTACAGCCCAGTCTATGACACATGTGAAACTTAGGAGAAGCTCCTGTTTGTTTACACTGACATTTTTCACCAATTTAGCAACAAAAATTTGAAGAAAAAAAATGTATGCAAAGTAGAAGAAATCAGGAAAATGTCTAGTGATAACAGTCTGAAACATGTTAAACTGGTAGTTCCAGCAGCCTGGGTTGAGCTTAAATGAGGCTTTACCTTAGGTTTTATTTTGGGTAGGGGGAAGGTATTTCATTATTATGCCCCACTTATCAAACTGGGACAGTGTATCTTCCTGACACGCTATGGTCACCACTCCCATGAAATCATAAAGCAGAAAATCACCATCCATCTGACATTTCTCACAGGGGAAATAGCAGCAATAACTCCTGACTGAGTTGGCATTTGGAAGTTCGACGTTTGTGCCTCGGGGACAAGACAAGAAGTTGTGGGATGAGTGTGGTGAGGGAGCAACAAACAAGTTTTTTTTTTTTTTTCCTCTCCTCCTTTTCCTGTGGAGAGAGGATCCGCTTTATTGGTCACAGCTGTCGGGAGACTGGCCCTGTTGGGCACAGACGTTTGGTGAAATCCCTGCATTTCTCTCCACACACTCCGTAGCGGGAAGCCTCTCGGAATAGAAGGCAATAATATGCATGGTGGGGCCTTCTTGGAGGAACTGCACGACACCATATGGGGGAAGCAGCCGGCATAATATTGAAACTCCGAGTTAGACGTAGTTATCTAATGCTGCTGATAGCAAATGTTGCTCAGCCGAACCCAGAAACGGGGAATTCTTTCAGTGTCTTTGCTCAATCTAGAATATCACTCCACAGCTTTAAAGCCGCAGAATGTAACTTTTACAAAAATGTTTTTTTTTCTCCCCACATTTATTAACATTGTCTCTGTGTCGTGACAGTATGGTATGAGATGAGATGCTCCTTAATGCATAATGGAGGAAAAACAACTTACTGTTAGAGGAAAACTGTTTATCTGCTGTCGTCAATGGCTACTCTAACTAGCCTTAGCATTCATGATATGCTGTGTTGTGGGGATCCAGCTGTAGCATAGCAAAGAGCAAGCAGGAGAGGGTGAGCATTAGCATGATTGACAGCACTAAGACCCTCCTCCTCGCTCTGATTGGTTGTTTCTGACTGAGTGGTGTATTTCTGCAGTTGGTACTGGGAGAAAGCTGAGGAGCTACATTTTTTTTTTACAGATTATCTTGGCAATTTCTCAAGAACAAGCGTAGAACAAGGCTCTGGTTTTTACCAGGCTTGGTCAGATCTAACGTTTTCACTGTAATTTGAATTCAATACATGTTCCAACCGGTAAGAGTCACCTAACATTTTGGTAAGTGAATTATTTAGTCATGTTGGCTTCTTGAAATCAGATTAACATTTGTGCTTTTACCATGGATGGACATTGATAGACCCAGACGACCTCCCTTTCCACTCTAATCTGTACTTCCACTCTAATCTGTACTTCCACTCTAATCTGTACTTCTAGTAAATTACTATGAACCTCACACCGTGCGCAAAACTATATTTAAATGAACCTCAGATGCAAAAAAAAAACAAAGAAAACTAGACTACATTTCTTTCTGGGTAATATGTATGTATTAAAGTCTTGTCAAATCCAAGTCAGACAGTTTAATTAGATGCTGAGCTTCCTCCTGGAAGTGAGAAGCACAGCAACGATCCAATCAGGAGGACAGCTGGCTGGTTAATAAGGCCCGTCACGTCTCAGCTCCCTTATCTCTCAGTAATGCCACTCAATGCTGAAGCAGCCTGGCAACCAACTGGTTCCAATTGATTTTGAGAGCATCAAAAACAAACCACCGTTATGAGGGGAAACACTCACCCAGATGAAGTGCAAAGATGGCTGAGGTGGCTTTCAACTAGCCCACATGGTTTAAACTGTCAGCGTTGCTTTGACACACTAACCGCTGACATTTAGCAAAGACAGCAGCGTGACCTATAGGGCTCCATTCAAAGGAGAAAGGTCAAAATTTGGGTTTTTTTTTTTTCTCCAAACTTAGAAGATAAAACACTGAAGGCTATTTGTTATATGATAATACTCGTTGATCAGACGGGATATTCCTTCTTTTTATCTTCCAGATGTGACTCAGATTTGGTGTATTAGAAATGTAGGGGAGCCGACCTTGGCGGATGTCCTTTACATAGAACAGCAATATATTTAAACAAATTTCAGCAAGCCATTCTTTGTTTCACATTTGCTTTTTTATTTTAATTTCAGCGATCTTAAGCATGTCTTTTGGTTCATTTGAAACATGCATATCATATGCAATTGAATATTCACTTAACTCCACCTTTTTAACACTAACTTTTCTAACGGTTAAACAGAAGTAATTGTACTCTTGAGTGCAAATTACATTTGAAACATAAAAAAATATCTCACCATGGCAGTTCAATATTTACAGAATTTTTAAAATAAAATAACAGAGAAAAGAGCAAGTAATAGTCATATCAACAAGTGCAGGGCTGATTTGAAATATGACATATTAGTAACTATAAATGTTAATTATATTTTTAAAAGTTTATTATTCTGGGGTGAAAACTGAAAACTTGTCTGAATTTTTAACTGATTTTGATCTTTAAAAAAACAAAATTTATTCAGAGACTTATTGTAAATGACAAATGACTTGTCTGCATTAAAGTGATGGGAGATACTGAGATCTGGACTGCAGCACATAGGAAAGGTCTGGCTCAAAGGCAGTGGTATTGACAGGCCAGGTGGCATGGGCGGGCATTGGGGGACATTGCCCGCCCAGAGTCAGCCGTGACCCCCCTCCTGGACTGAAAGCTGTTTATTGTTTTTTTCCTCAGAATGGCCAACAGTCTGTTATTCCTATATCAATTTCATACAATAGGAGGTTCCGCACTTCCCATATCTGTGTCCTCTGTCACCTTTCCAGCAGTTAAAACAGTTTAATCCGTTGTTAACATGTCGTAACCTGTTTTTCCAGCCGCCTTTAAACGCAACATGAACGCTGAGATGCTTGCGCTGGGTTTACACCTGTGAAGGAGACCTGGTGCTGCTTGTCAAAGCTACAGGTGTGTTAGAATCATGGCAGCAAACCAGCAAAACGTAAATAACTTTGCACAGTTTTTCCCCCCAAACTAACCGACTGTTGAGTAAAGCTGTTGGATGAAGGTAATGTTAGCTAAAATATGACTAGCTAATAACAATACAGCACCTTAAGCTTGTTAACAAGTAGCCTGTAGGGCTACTGATGTTGTCTATGTTCAGCTACGTAGATTCATTTTACGTAGATTCATCTCTGCGTCACACTGCAGCTCAATGAGCTCCAGCTGCAAATGGTCTGAGTCACACGGGCTGCTGCCCTCTAGTGGGTAAATGAGGAACAGCATTTAATGTGTAAGCTACGCCCTATGCAGGTAACAGTACTGCTGCCCAATGTATTACTTCTACGTGCGGGCCAGACGTTATTGATTTTATGACAGAGGCTGCGGGCCGGATGAAATTTGACCACGGGCCGGACTTTGGACATGTCTGCTCTAGGACAACCTAAGATGAAGAGAAACAGTTTCTATAACTACTCTTTTCTCTTTAACATTAGATGCCAGGCTTTAACAAGAACCTGACTTTTACATACCGTTTTGTCCACAAAGCATTTATTTCAGCCCTTAAAATGAAATAAAAAAATTGCTGTTGGTACCTTGAACTGTGCCCTTGGCTCAATCCTCTATGAATAAACCATGCGGCACTATCGCAGCAAGGGAGTCAGCATCTCCCGCTCATCGGTACACAAGGTCTGATGTGCTGTCTGTTGAGCCAATGTCCCAGCATTGACTGGCGGTTGTAATTCTCTTAAGAGATTGGAGCTGACAATCTTCGGCGTGCCAACCGCAAAATCCTGTTTATCTGTCAAGGCGAGCCGCAGTAGTCCACCTCTCTCTCTCCCTGCTCTCTGTAAACTCTCTCTCCAGACAAAGTCTTAGACAGCATGAAGATGGAAACTCAGAGCCGATAGTAGAACTGGACGCATCAATTCACTCTATGAACACCAGATGGCTTAGATGGTGGAGGTTTACTCTGGACTGCATTCACATTCTATTTTGATACTTAAACTGCTGCCATGAACTAGATTTAGTTTACAAATGTGCATGAGACTGTCAATATTCTGCTAATGTCAAAAAGAGTCCAATTTTACAATTGCGGTTTTTCCATTAAGTAAGAAATGTGATCAAAATCACACGAGTGAGATTGTTCAAGCGACATGTCAGTAAATTTGAATTAGTTTCTCTTGCAAACAGAATTGGGTGGTTTTTAACCAGATGTACTTACAACAGGAGTGAACATTTTGCTCCACTAAAGACTCTGAGGTGTGTTCATTCTTACATTCTTATTGAGTATGTAACAAATCTGAGATATGTCACTTTTGAATTATGGAATTTCTATAAATACATATAGTTGGAAAAATATTATATAACGTATCACAGAGTGAAATTGTTTATTTAAATAAAGTGTTAAACTGTTAAAAATTAATACAATTTCAAACCATTTTGGTTTGTGTTTATTATCAATTTTTTTTCCAGATATGCGATTTATAAGGTGAAAAAATAATTTTCCTTTCACGATGATGTAATGCTAAAGAATATTCAGATACATTAAAAAGACCTAGTTAAACACAAATTCAAGAATTCTAATAGTTTCTTTGCTTAGCAACAAAAGGGAAGAAAAAATGACTGAAAAGGAAGGGAGAGGTGGAGGGGGTGGGGGTGCTCCAGACAAAGGAAATCAGTCAGTGACCGGAAATTACCAATTTGTCAGCTTGACTTGCCAGACACTTACAAATCCAATCTACTTTCGGTCAGTGATCGCACTATGACTAACTAACAGTTGGCACCAACAGTAACTCTCCTCGGTGTGGAAGTTGTAAATAAATGAAGACTTTTAAAGTTAGCTGTTCTGAGTCTCAGTAAGATGTTTACAATAATGACAGACAAAGCACAGCAGTGGTGAGAGGCTTTGTAAGAGGAAACTGCTGTTTATGGATTGAGTATTAGAAGATGTGTCATTTCCTTCATTTATTGTTGCAAATCATGCTGAACAAAGAAAGGAACTTAGCTGAACAGATATCAGAGCAGATGTTCTCTGTTGCAGGTGCTATGCTGTTCCCGCCAGAGAATGACAGATATGTTTAATTAGCACATTCCCCCAACCTCACAATCTCAATTAGGTTTTAATTAATAAATTGCAGAGATTTTAAAGTGTTAAAATTTTTAACTCAATTGGACAAGGCGATGGCACAGGGCGTCGCAAGTTGGAGTCCCGGCCCGTTGACCTTTTGCCACATGTTTCCCACCTCTCGAGTAAAACATTTCATCCCATTTCCTCCATGAAATGACTCCTGACAGAATGTAGCCTCAACAGCAACAGATTTTCAGCCATATCAAAACACTTTTCTCCATCACAGGTGTCACGTGATCAATGGTTGGATGTTACTACTGGAGAAAAGGACGAAGACGACGACAGGAAGTAGAAGTAGGATGATGGTTTTTTTGTGTTTTGTTTTTCCAGACAATGTGGAGCTGGCTCCACCAGAGCAAACACTGCATCGCACAATTCATAAAAAAAATGTGTCATTCCAACATGTTGAATCCATAACTCTTCTGTAAAATTAACTACAAGTCTCCTAAAACACTGCATACAAAGCTGCTCCCAAGTGGGCGGGGCTTGTCACTCCAATGCCTAGATGACGAGCGCTAGCACTACAGCTGAATTATGAATATATCTTATGTGACTGTTTATGTCTGTAACTGCCATGATTTTTAATGACTTATGGCGTGAATAAGCTTATTCACGTGAGATTTTAATTCCATTTCCTATTTAATGGAAACGCCACAATAGCAAAATCGTGTTTTGTCAACGTTAGCAAAATATAGATAAAGACTTGCATCTGTTTGCAATGGAAATGCAGCCAGCGTCACAGTTTATATTAAATGACCTTCTCTTATAATCTTTTTGGTACTAAAAATAAGAAGTCAGCAGGAACCACGTGAAGGCATCAGACCACTACAGTGTCGAGTGTTTCTGGTTTAACAGCTTACACACACTTGTTGTTGTAAGATGGACTCAAGACAGAGGGATTACAAAGCACAAGACATTGCCAGAGCGGACAAATGTGGAACTGCGAGAAAGATGGCAGCTGGGCCTGCTTTGGCGAGCGAGAAGGGAGGGCTGATGGACCTGCTGGGTGGAGAGGAGTGATGCGAGGCTGAGGTCGGGCAGATGGTGGCCGATAATGAGGGTGTAAAGGTGTGGGGAGGACAGGAGTCGTGCTGTTCTCAGGCTACAGCTCAGCAACAGAGGCTCCGCACTCAGAACGAGTCTGCAAGAAGGCGGTGTGGCAGCCGAGGCGGGGTAGAGAGGGAGGTAGGGAAGAAGGGGAGAGGGTGAGCCCCGTAGCTCGGTGCAACCTTTAACGAGTTCCCCCCCTGTCCTCACCAGATATCTGCACTGCCAGGCACCTACTGGTCTCAAAATGTTAGGAATATTCTTTATTTCTCCACGATTATATTTGCTAATTTTCTCCTGTCATGAATAGTTCATTAGCATTAATACATAATGAATGTATAACAAATTTTATGAGAGAGAGCGAACACACTCATTATGCTGCTGGGTCCAGCTCTTGGACAACATGCTCTCACATGCTACAGTTAATAATTTGGGGTAAAATACAGCCAGATGGGTCACGTCTGGGACAATTAGAGTTGTTTGTTTGGAAGAACTATCATGCAATCATAGTGAGTCTGGTTAAAAATGTAAAACTAAAAAATGTTTTTGTTGGGGTGTCTGCTTATGGAGTTTAACATTTTTGAAAGATATCAACGTTTTTAAAGAAATATTGTGAGACATTGTGTTTTTTTAGGTGTTTCTCATTCCTTTCATCTTTCTGCCTTATTTGGACATGACCATGGTTGATGAGCTCCACTGATTCTTTTCATTAGCAGCTCGTATCATCAGCACCGCGCCGGTGGTACACAGGAAATTGTATTCCGAATGGCGTCTCAAACACAATGCATTTCAAACACGAGCCCCCTCCGAGACATGATCCCCAGGGGCGAGCCGCTGATGAACACCTATTATCGTTATTGATCAACTAGCCGAATCACAGGGTCAAAGTCGCCTCCTGCTGAGGTTCCTCCATGTAAGATCCAGCTTTGCTTGTCATGTGTTCCTCCCCAGGTACCAAGGTTTATTGAGCTTTTGAAAAAGAAAAAATCTACTGAAATATTCAGATGGTTTTGGGCCTAGTCCACATGTAGTTGGGGGAAACTAACAGACTCTTATGCATTTTGGCCCTTCATCCTCGTGAAAACTCTGTTTAATGTTACTAAAAAGGATTGTAAAGGAAAAATATGGTTGTGTGGAAATGTTTCTGGTTGTGAAAGACAGACAATCCTGGAATGCTTAGGAGGAGCTAAGCATGCTCCTCCTAAGCATGCTTGGCTAGCTCTGTGCCTGGCTATGTTTTCACCTGTTAACTAGTTAAAATTGACTTATTGCACTTATTACACAATAAAAAGCTAAATTAGGACTTGAGCATGAAGAACTTGAAACATACTTCTGAGTTTAGCAGGTTTTGATCAATATTTTCTTAAGTCTTCATATTGAAATCTGAAAAGCGAATCAATCAAACTGATAAAATGATCATAACTTGAAATTTAAGCACTGTTGTGCCAGAATGAATTGAAATGAGCACATTCATGAGTGGAGCTTACATATTTTAGAAATCTGAACTCAACATCGGCGTTTTTAAGTGGACAGCCTGAAGGTAGCACACCTTTCATTTACGGCGCTCTGTTCGGGGGTGAACCAAAGAATCACACGTGGGCTTTTGGCAGCGAAATTTAGATATTTCACAAAGAGAGAGCAATAGCATTTCATGTCAAGTGTGCAACAGTAGAGATGCAGTTCAGCTTTGTGAGTTCCTCTATTAGTAATTTAAGCCCATGTGTCTCATCTTGTTTTAAACTGGAGTCTGTCGCCTTTGGCTTTGCTTTCTGTGTGAAACCTGAAGGCTTAAACTCCAACCTCTAAAACTGTCAGTTGACATTCAGGCTTTTCCAGCTGTCCGATGTTTTATTTCATTACTTTAGGGCAAAAGGAGAAGCTGCAGATAAAGACGCCTCTCTCCGACTGCTCTGCAGGTAAGGAATTGAAAGAACAAAACAAATGTTCTCAATTTACATGACAAAAGATGTTGTCAGCAAAAGTTTTAAAGCAGAATCAGGATTAAAGAGGAACATTGTGGTGTGTTAACTCCCTCACAAGCACAATTGTATATAGAGACCATCTGAATTTATTACGACTTTAATGGCTGTGAAATGCATAAAGGCTTTTTACTTCAACTTTCAGTCGTTCTCGTTTTCACAGTAACTCTCCGTTCACGTGCAAAAACGGCATTAGAAGAGTTAAATGTCACCGATGTTTCTAATGCAGCCTAAGTGGAACACTTTTCTGTAAAAAATGTTTTAAAAAAGACACGCACAGATATACACACACATACATACATAGTAAATATAAATTCAATTTCCCTTTGGGATTAATAAAGTATTTTTGAATTGAATTGAATATACATATATAGCTAAGTTATATATACAGCATCATACAGTATATAGCTCAGCTCCGGGAACAGAATTAAAATGTGAACAAGATCAACAATTTTGGAAATGCAGTCCTCATAAAATACATTTTTCTTGATATAAGGGGAAGAAATAGATGCTAGGCAATACCATGACCCATACGTATTTGTTAATGACATGATGACCAAAATTATATTTATTTTTAAATTTTATTTCAGACAAAATACAATACTTTTAAGAGAAGTAGTTCAAGCTGGGGCTGTGAACTTTAGTTTGTGAACTATGAACACAAATCATTTTGTTTCAACCTCAGACATTTCCTTGTTTTTCCTAGAAAAGATTTTTTGGTGGAAACTTACCTTCAATGGTTATCGTATACTAGCCTTTGAGTACACATAGCAATATTTTTAAATATGCAAATGATGCAAATCGCTTTGAAATGTTGCTGAAATGTGCTATACAAATAAACTTGGCTTTTCACCATATTCCTCTTTTCTCATTTCACAAGGGACTCCCCCTGTACCGCACAAAGATACTGAGGATATAAGACACATCAATCCTGAGCTTTGTTTAGTCCTGCTCTGGGTTTATTGTACGGGAAAGTTCCCCACGTTCTTGATCTCCATCTATGACACTGCAGCTGATACACAGGTATGCTCCTGGGCCCTCTGAGTCAATACCAGCATCAGTTTAAAACCTTTCATTAAGGTAGGTATAACACTTCACTGGCTATCTTATTTTCTCCTTCATCTTTGAGGCCAGAAGCAGGAAATAAAGCACAGGCAAAACCCTCAACTCCGTACGGGATAAAATCTATTCTCTATTATTGCACTGCTGTTGCTTGAGGGCCGTCAAGCTAAAGGTAATGGCATGGGCTAGTGATAAATTTATGGCAGAGTTACTCCGTGTCCATGAGGGGTGTAACGGGTTGGGAATTGTCCAGGTTGTCGAAGTCGTAGCGAAAATGACAAACGACGCTCCGGTGACCAATCAACGGAGTAGTTTGCGATGCCATTTGAATGACTGAGTGGGCAGCAATGGCAGCTAACACATTGTATTTACACAATGCTGCGGGAGCAGACAGTAAAGCTGTCAAGCCTCCAGAAGTGGTTTCAGGGAAGAGGATACAGAAAGGTTTGATTTTGCGCGGCGCGAGTTGCCTTGGAAACCGGCCTACGAGAGAATGCCAGTGGACGGCCAGCGGAACAGCTGGCAAGTGGTGATGCCTAGCCGAGGGCTCCGTGCGGACCATCTGAGGAGCTTGGCTTGCATCCGGTTTGTTACACCTGCTCTCAGCGGGTTGGACGCCGCGACTCCTCCACCTCAGCCATTCCCATCCATCCATTTGCCTGCTCCTCATCCTGCCAGGCAGAGAGACGGATCCTGTGCCAGTTAATCAATACTGAGGCTGAAAGTAAGCTGGCGCTACTTCAGCACAGCTAAGCTAATGGGGTGCTAAAATGCCTCCACATTTCCATCTTTTATATGGCATAAGACCATCTATTAAAATAGGGACACGGATCCTCAAGGACCTAACTTTTGTCGTCACCTACTCAATAATGATTGGTTTACCAAAGGTTAATTGCTCAATAGACACTAGACCATTGGAATTTAATTGTGCAGTTAAAAGCCTCAGTTGCAGCCCATTCTTTTGTAATAGCTCATTTGACTTGGAGTGAATGGAAAAACCGTTGGGTCCCCAGATGACTACTAAAGTCGCTAACTGTTGCAAAGAGCCTATTCCGAAATCAGACGCTATGTATCAGTGGTAGTTATTTAAGAACTACCTCCAGTGTCTATAGTTGAGCCTCTCGGAGCACCAACTATCTTTCATTTACTAATTAAGCACTTTTGATGATTTGTTTTCTGCTCCTGCAGCTTTTCATCCCGCATTAGCACCGGAAGATATACACGAGTCAGCAAGATCAGCTGCACATGGGAGACGTCTCTCCCTCAGCAGATAATGGAAGCATTAAAACGCCAACCTGGGACTTCACGAGCACATGCTTTATGCATATTAATTCTTACATCCCCTCAATGCTATCCGTTGCAAAGTAAATGGGAATTATTTCTCTTGACTGGAAGGGAATTAATGCAAATCTACGAGAGAGATTTGCTCTTGTGTTTAGCGGCAACTTTTCGGTTTAATAAAAGATAAAACTGTCTTCTTTCAGTGTCCTTCAGTCTGAAAGTTGACTCAGTATTCTTTTCTTCTTAACAAGACTTTGTTGTATAACATCAGAGAGCGACAAAAGATGTACGTTGGTGTTTTTGTACACGTGGAAAACATACTCCAGACCGTTGGGGAGGTGGCAAGGGAACAGTTTTAAGGTACACGCTGTTGAGAACACATCATAATGGAGGCTTTAATAAATTATAAGGATAGCATCCATTCCCTCTATCAGCTCATTTCCAAGTGGCTGAGGCAGAGCTGTATCAAATGAAGCTGCAGCAGACGTCTCGGGCCTGTTTATCAAACGTCCCCTGGCAGGTCGGCAGGAGCTGCACGCTATCGACTCAACTAAAACATAATTACTTTGTTTATGTGCTTCCTCTGCCCTGCCTCAGAGGGCAGATGTGACCCAATTATGACAAATGAGTGACAAGTTGCATTTTCGCCGCATGCTCTGGCAAATCAAAGCCGGTTACATTACAGAACGGGGGTTAATGCGCTGGTTGATCTCAGGGACGAAATGTTCATTGAGAGATCTGTGCTCTTTATTCTGAAGGAGACCTCTGATCTCGATGAAAACTGACAGTTTACTACACCCTTCAAAGGGCGAAATCTCAAAACTTTCCCAAGGCCAGACTCCAGACCTGAAAACATCAGGAAGCCCTGAGATAGACTGTGTGTTTTTGAACATATGGATGAGCAATACATGTATCCACATTCCATTATTGACAGACTGAGATATAAGAATTAGGAAATCCTGGTAATCTCTATATATATATATATATATATATATATATATATATATATATATATATATATATTCTTTACCTATGTTGGTAAAACAGGCCCCCTCTTTAGCAATTTGTAAATCTGCTCTTAAGACTTACCTTTTTTCATTTGGCCTTTGATTCAGTTTGAGATGCTGCTTTTCTGTATTAATCTGGGTATGTTTATGTATTATATAGAGTGTTTTACGTCACTGCACTGTTGGTTTTGATGTGTTTTAATTTTGATTTTTATTTGTTTAATCTTGTGATTGTACAGCACTTTGGTCAGTGGTACTGTTTAAAAGTGCTATATAAATAAACTTGCCTTGCCTTGCCTATATATATATATATATATATATATATATATATATATATATATATATATATATATATATATATATATATATATATATATATATATATATAATTTTATGTATTATTTTCTTTTCTTTTAGATTGTGTGCAGTGACTAGAATGGGCTGTTAGGGCAAGAAACTTTTAAAACACCTCACAATTGAAAGGGATGAGTCAGGCAAACCTGTCTCAGATCAGTGTTATGAAGCCTTGGCAAAAGTTCAATCTGGAAAGCTCTTTAGCCTCACCTGCCTCATCAATCAGCGCTTCCTCCTCTTCAACCTGGACCTATTAACGGTGGATCAAGCCTCGGTTCGGCCAATCATCGTTCGAGCTCCAGTTGAAAGGACCTCCTGGCCACGGCCTCCTCCGCTTACCAGCTGCGGTCAACCCACCTCCACCCCATCTTCACCTTCTGCTCCTGGCTCTCAGGCCACATCCTTCTTCGACCTCCGCCACCAGTATAGGTCCCGGGGAGATTACATTCCTATGCAGCATCAGGAATGTTTATCGAGTTTATCGAAATTTCAGCTCGAGATCCCCGGCCGGGGCCTGAACGCCAAAGGACGTAATGTTTATTTGTCATTAAACTTTCTTTAGTCGCTTTCTTTCTCTGTCTCTGAGTCTCTCCAGATTGAAAATAGTTAATAGGGTTACACCGTTAGCCAAAGGGAGTAACACAATTAGGAAGTAGGCACATTTTTATAAGTATTTTTTGTTTATTGGGTAGTGCATACTGATTAAACCACTTTTTTCCAGAGATGAATAAATTGAAGAAACTTCTAATGGGGTATCCTATTTTTTCACATATTCTTGCATACATCACACCTTCTACAAAGGAAGGAAGCTCATTTGACACATCTGAGTGCAGGCTGCCATGAGAAGTGATGTTCTTTTCCTGTTCTAAGTGATCCCTGTCCTGGCTTTTTCTTTGTTCTCTTCGACATAGCTTGTAAGGCTTCATGATAAAAAGCAATTTCCTCTGTTATATCAACACCGTCTGACACACAAGTGTTGATACCAGGTGATTATTTTTCTTTTTTTCATTTCACCGCGTGCCTTGTTGTATCACTGGAAAGGTTTTTCCTTTCAAAGAAAACCGACAACAGGTGCAGGAGAAAGTCAAGGCTATAGTGTCTACATCGCCTCCAACATGTTACAGAGGTAGAAACAACCCCCCGAGGCCAGCCCGTATGATTGAGGCCGGTGAAATTAGATTAACCGTCAACTTCCTGCTGTGGCTGTTGTGAGAGATCCTGCCGCCAAACGTTTGACAAGAATGTCACGCAGGAAAGCTGCTACCACCTCGGCAGGGCCGCCTGACCCCTGCGTGCGTCCGAGAGGCAACAAGTGCTTTCCATCTCATGCGACTGCTCCACCTGTCAATCTGCTTATTCAGAAGGTTCCCCTCCTTTCCCAGGAAAAGCTCATTTTCCCCTTCCTCCTCCTGGCCTCGGCAGTTTGTGTCAAGTCAGTTTTGATTTAACCGCATCCCTGAAGCCTCGCGCTACAGCTCCTGCAGTGGGAGTTCGGTGCGCCGTTGTGGACCTTCAGTCCAATTAGCACTGTAGGGGACAGGGGATTTTACAATCGGCGCCGAAGAGCCTGGGCCTTGCCCTGCACATCATCAAGACAGGCAGGAAATGTGTTCCCACGTGGAGGCTTTTAAAAAAATATACCCCAGCAAATCAAGTAAGAAGGCATAAACAGTTGAAGCAAATATCCATCCCCCAATCAGTCACATTAACCAATCTTTCAGTCATGTTGATAGGATCGCCGTTTTTTTTTTTTTTTTTTTTTTTTACACAGTAATATGTCTCTACTGAACTGCCTGCTTACTAGAATCCCGTTAGGCCCGAGGTCTGCCAACATGGCAGAGAAGTTGAATCTTAATAAAGCCTGAAGCCTGGTGTAGCTCCCAATCTGCAGCAGATTGAGGCCCTGTCTAAAAGAGTAATGAGAGACCTGTTCTGCCACAGAGATTTCCTCAAAGACTGGAGGATTAGGAATTCACAGGACTCACTGTTTCTGCAAGACAGCAAGCCCCGCTTTTCCCTGCAAATCAATTCTAATTTTGCTTTCTGCGTCGATATCCTGCTCGCAGCCTGCTTTTGTTTGGCCCAACTTGCCGTTTCCCATCATTGAGTTTCTTGCCATTGTTACTTTTGTGAACCAGACAACAACTTCCAGATTATTAAGCAGTGAGAAGACTCAATTCATGAGACAACCTCTAATTTTTCAGGGCCAGTAATTTGATTAGGCCAACAATTCTGAATTAAAAGGAAAAGAAAGGTAGGTACAATTTTACACATTAGACTCTTAATAGTCTGGTTATCCATTTGTATGCAGCCTCTTCAGCCTGACACCCCTACAACATCCACTTCACAGCTGTTCCGTGAAGTTAGTTGGAGAACATTTCAGAACACACAACATGATGGTGACCAATGACAATTTTAGACCAGCTAGTTATTATATAATTTGAACACTTCAGAGAGCTCATTTCAGTTCACTGTCTGAAAATGAACATGTTGCCATCCACCTTAACTGAAGCACCCAAGAGGCCTAGTAACACTGGAGGAGCTCCAGAGATCCATGACTCATGTGAAGAATCTTTCAACAATATAATGTTTAGTCACGTACTCCACAAATCTGGCCTATAAAGAGTGAAAAGTCATGATGAGGAAATTTGAAGGAAGGTGATCTGGTAACAGACAAAACCTACATGCAAAACACAGTGCAGAGGTGGGCACACTTCTGCTAATCTGCTAGTAGTAGAGATCATTTATTTTTTGTTTAGCGCTTTAGCTAACTCTGAAAATGTTCACCTCACCTTAGTTAGTAAATTTTTCTGGAGAAATTCAAAAACACCAATTTACTTGGCTGCTTTGCAAACTTTCAGTAGAATAAAGTTTGACATCTGTGTTGAGGTTTTTGTTGTTCACTGTTAAGAATTTGTCAAGTAGTTAGATGTTTATTTTTATGCTCTTATTATTAAGGGGTGAAGACTGCCTACGCAGCAGTTCTGTTTCCTCTCACATTCTCTCTTGTTGTCTTTCAAGGGCAGATATCATTTGGATTGAAGTTATCATTGTAGCATTAGCTTCTGCTAAAATCTGGGTTAGTGTAGTGCTTTAGTGTTAGCAGAAGTAATGTTTATGATTAGTTCTTTAGGGTTAGCGCAGCTATCGCTTTAGTTAGTGGTATGGCTACTGCCCTAAACAAACTATTTCCCTGATCAAACATGTTGGGTTCCAGGGACAGGGAGATGGTGAAGGTTGATGGGACGTGAAATGGCTTGAAATACAGGATAAAGCTGGAAGAAACGAAACTGTCTGTGGCTCCAAAATACCAACAACCCTAAAAATACAGCCAGAATGGTTTAGCACAGAGCTTATTAATGTGTGAGAATGACCCAGTCATAGTGCACAATTTAAGTCAAATGAGAATATATGCCAAGACTTTAGCCTCTAGATGTGTAGAGCTGGTAGAGACAATCTACAAAAGACTTGCAGTTACAATAGTGATGAAATTTAGTTTAGGATATATCGCCTGACAAGGGGTAATGCATAAAAATGAAAAACTATTTTTTTTCTTTTTTTTGCAAAATTACCTAATAACTACCCATCATTTTATTTCAACTTCACAATCTATCACACAGAACCCCAATAGAATACATTAAACTTTGTGACTGTAGTGTGAATATGAACTGAGTTGTGTTTTCAAACTAAATATCTTGACATCGTTTGAATTATTTCATCAAATTGGAGAACACAAACGTGACAATTAAGCCATTTTGTAAATTCCTCACATAAACTATCATTAACATTAGCATCTATTACAGATGTCGTCATCCTGATCTTCTGTTTAAAACTTGTGAAAAGCACCTGTAGTTCTCCTTGGTGCCCTTTATTTTCTTCTCTTTTCTCCCTGAACAGTCTGTTCTGCACATGTTAAACTGCTTCTTTTATTACAGGTGACATCTCAGCTCGACCGTTCATCTTTATTCAGCTCAAAAATGTATCAGCCATATCTGCACACTGTCACATTTATTATGCTGTTTATAATCAGGCAGCAAGCATCTGTTTAAATTACTGGCTCCTGAAGCCAATGGCTGCAAGGAACAAAACCGCAGGCAAGTAAGAAAAGGTAGCCATTTTGAGCAATCGGGACTTGATGTCATGTAGGGATGTGAAAATCTTTTTTTTTTGATGCAACTGTTGCTAATCTTTACAGGCAAATTAATTAGCATTATTGTAGTTTGAAAATGACAACGCTTATAATCGAATCCCGAAAACAAGCGAGCAAAATGAACTTCCTCCACAGGGGTTTTAGACCCACACTTCCACAGGAGTTAGTTGAGGTAAGTATGTTGGCTCAGAAGGGTCAACAAAATGCACAAGCCACAACACAACAACAAAAAGCCAAAACAAAAGTTATGCTAAAACTGTAGTTAAGCTTGCAAGTTCACCATGATGTCAATTTTATCATGAATTTTGTTTTAGCATAACTTTTGTTTTAGTAAAAATAATTGTTGCTATGTGGCTTTTGCATACATGTCTACAGGACTGAGTTGGTCTGGAAATATTTGTCCTGTCTACAGATGGCATGTGTTCAGGATTTGTGATGTATATTAACAGTAGTTTAATTGATTTGACGTATAAAACTTTTCTGTCATGACAGAAGTTCCTTTTTGACAGGAAATGCGACAAGAATACTTCAAAAGATAAATAACATAAAAAAGACATGTCTAAAAGTATCTATAACCCTCCAAAATTGCTACTTTCATTACTTTCATTCGATCATTAACTTTCATTAATGATCGAATTGTAATAAGAATTCCTGAGAAAAGATAAATCTGCAAAAAATTGTAAATTTATCTTTGGTGATACATTTATTCATTTGAAGTGGGAATGAATCCATTCTGTCTTGGTTCTCCAACCATCTCCAGTCAGAAGAAATATGTTGATAAAATACAAACGGTTACATTAATCTATATCTTCCAGCTGTATGAGCATGTTTTGCATGTAAGTATTTTCCTACTTAAAAAAAACAAAACAACAACTTCTTGTTTTAGAAGAATTCGAAAAAATTTACCTTTTTATCTCACACCCAGTATTACTGGAAAAAGGTTACAATATAGATTGTAGATAGTGAAGAACGCAACTCATGAAGATAAACGATGGGACCTTTAGAAATGAATCACAAACTCAAAAAAAATCAAATTATGTTTTAAAATCAGCGAAGATTCCCCAGCTGTGAAGCTTCATGATGACACCGCCTGTTGTCCTTTGACCTTTGGGTTTAGGTGTCATTCCCCCACGACCTCCAAAAAGATTAAACCGGTACTGAAAATGGACAGACGCTTCCCCCAGAACCCATGTACTTCCTTCTCTTCTGTGGCTCACTGCATTTTATTGGTGGACTTGATACGAGTTTGTCAGGTTACTGTACGACTTGCTGCTGCAGTGAAGAAACCGCCTCAGGGCAACATATTAAAACAAGTTGATAGGCTAGCTTTCCCTGGGGCGTCTTGTCAAAATAAGGTTTTGATGTCAGATGTGTGCATCACTCGAGGGTAGACTATATCACTAGAATAAGAACTGATGATTCTGACCACATCGATAAATTAACTAGAGTTACTTTAACTGACCCCCGATTGTATGTTTGTACATTAAGACACTGGCTAAATAAGAAATGCAAATAAAATCACATGTAAATAAGTTTGTTTACACAGTAAGTCATTAACAAACATGCCATACCTTCTTCCTCCCACCACTTCCTGTCGTCTTCTTTGTAGTTTTTACCAGTAAAACCATCCAGCCACTGATCACATGACTCTTGTGACACAAAAAAAGTTTTTTCATTGCAGTTTTGTGAAACATCTATTTCAATACAGCCAAAAAACTTGGCCTGACGCAAAAACTTTACTGTAAAACATAAGTTATTTTTTGTGTGTTTTTTTTAATCTGACGTGTTTCCAGTCAGCAAATTTATTTTCATACTTTCAATTTGTGCAATTTTATGGTGAATGTAAACCCGTATGCTTCAGAGTGAGCTTATTTTCTTTTTTCATCCTCTATCAAGATTAAATAAGTGCTAGTCAGTCATTTCAAACCGATGCACAGAACACGCATGATTCATAAAATTGTCCATCAAATTGAAGGAGAGAGGCTCCATTTACAAAAAAAACCCAGACATAAACACACTGAGGATGTTTGAAAGCTCCGCTGAAAGCCAAAGGCGTATCAGGGTAATTGTGACTTTCAACAACTCCTAATGCCAGATCTTGTCCTCTGGCTACAACGTATTGCCCCCTAAACACAAAAAGTCAGTAATTACGATAAACAGCGAGTCGGATGAAAGGCTGTTGGAAGGGGAGGGGGATTTTGGAGAAAAAAAAAAGAAAGCTGGACAGTCCAGACATAAAAAGGACAGCTGTGGCTGCTATCAGACGACAGAATGTGGCTATCAACCCCATAATCACAAAATTGGCCTCCGCAAAGGCAGCCAAGGTTTTTTTTTTTTTAACTAATTTCCTGTAGGTTCCGAGTCGCGCTGAGTAGAAAATTGCAGGGCATGGGCTCATAGATGCGTACCTGCTACTGTAGCACCTCTGTGAGATTATTTTGTTTGTTGAAGCCCATTTCTCATCCTCTGACTCACCGACTTTCATCAAATTTTCTGGATGGTGGCTTTTATCACAATAGCACTAATCACTTCTACTTCCCCAGGCTACAGTCATACAACACCAAAGACACACGGCATAATGATTGGGAAAACTGGGAGAATGGGAGAGGTATGATTTATAATCACATAGACTGGAGTGGCAAAAGAAATAAAAGAAAAATACATGAACATACCTTTTTAATCGATGAAAAAATTTATTTGGGCATGACGCCTGGTTTGATTGATTATATGTAGTAATCTTTTTAGGCAACACAACAAAACTACTTATGAAATGGGACATGCAATGTCTCAAATGGTGGGGAAAAATCATGGTAATTTTGTCATTTTTCTTTATCTAGCAGTTGTCAGACAGGAAGGCGGGTAATGAGAGAGGGGGGAAATATGCAACAAAGGTCATTCACATCAGGGCTCGAACCTCCGACAGCCATGTTCACTTTGGGCCTGCACCACCGCAGCACCACGTCTACCTGTCGTTTTATGGCAGCGGAGGAAGTGAACAAAGCTGTTCAGTCCATGTTGGCCACGCTTCTAAATATTGAGTTCACATTAACAGCCGCCTCGTTCTCAATGCAGACCAGAAGCTTCATAGCTGGCGCACTACATATGTCTGAGCCAAACGTTAGTGATATGTTAAAACAATCGCTTCTCAACAGACACAGCCCACTTTGGTGGAATTTTTCACCAAAGTTGAAAAGTTCAACTTTAAAATCCAATCCAATCACTAAATGTTAGTGACTGGGTAAAACTCCAGCAAACAATAATTCGTCTTCAAGAAATGTAGAACAAAGGACTGTTTATTTTCCCAGGTTAGCTAAACATAGTCCAAGACTAAGATGGTTTCATTTTTGTAGAAATATCCTATAATTTCCAAAATGTTAAAGGGAGTGAGTTTAGGAAAAGTTAGGAAGTACGAGTCACAGAGGGTTCACTTTGACAAGGTTAGACGAAGTTGAAAATGCTCTGGGAGCCGCATGGACACTTCCGGTGGTTCGAGTGCTAAACCAAACCACAGATATGATGCAATGGAGATCTGATCCAAAAATGTATCATAGTGAAGAAGACACTCTCAAGCGAATAAACTGGTGAGTTGGAAAGTTTCCTTCGTTTGAAGCCCGGGACCCTGAAAGCTTTGTCTCTGAAACAGCTAACGCACCGCTCTGCCGGAGAGAGGATCCGGCTCAGCCACGATCAACGACGCCAGCCTGCACCTACTCCTCTGTCGGATACGCCGCTGTGTGTTATCAGTGATCATCAAAGCCTCTGTCAAAAAAGTGTAGGACGCGGTGGAGGGGAGCTTCCATTGGCTGCTCGGGACGCGGCGCACATTTAAATGAGACGGGCTGAGTAATTCCTGAAAAGCCACACCACGTTTTTTTTTCCTCCCACAAGAGTCATTTTGGTACATTTAAAGATGATAAAAGCCTGGCCAGAGAGCTCTCTCTCTCTCTCTCTCTCTCTCTCTCTCTCTCTTTTCTTCCTCTGCACATACATCAAACATAATGTAGGCACACATCTTCATCTGATCACAAGATGATTACATCTCGCTTCAAAATGGCTGTCAGGATTTAGAACCTTTTGTTAATAAAGAAATAAGGTCATGTCAGCGTGAAAAAAAAGGATCTAAAACCACGAGCGGTGGATGAAACCTGCGGTTTGTATCTGCAACGCAGCTGGGTCAGACGGAGCTAAGTAGTACATATTTTAGGATATTTTCACACATCAAAAGGCGCTGAGTGCTGAGTGACGTGGATGAGTATTCTTTAAATCATTTCCAGAGGCAGAAAGTAAGTAAAGTAAAAAAAATAAAAAATTCTAGTCGTTCGGTTCGCTCTGATCCGGCTGCAGCGCTGACATGCGAACAAGGAAAAGTAGTTAATTCTGGAAAGTAAATCGCGATCGGAGAGAAGAGAAAAGGACAAAACCTTAAAACTTCTCAGCACCCCTCTCCCTCCTCAGCCGCGCCGCTCTGCAGTGTGTTATATGTGGAACATCAAAAGCTCTAATTTTCTTAATTACTCCTCCAATTGTAAGCAGGAAAGCTCCTTGAGACTGAAAATGGATGCGTTCCTATTGCAAAACCAGTCACTGAAATGCGTATAACTATGCAGTATGAGAGGCTTAATTGGTGAATTCATGGTTATCAAGGGGGTCTTCTTCATTATAATTCAAGAGGCTCCTTCATGGTGGCCATATTTTCACATAATGAATGTAATGCTTTTCCTGCCTCCGTGCAATAACTAATTGCAGCGACAGGAAGATCACCCCACCGCCCCCCCAACCCACCAACTGAACACGACCAACATGAAGTTCTCTTTGTGTGAAATTCAAAGCATAAATTAGAAATATGCTTTTTATTTGTGAAATAGTTTGCATAGGGTGCCAAGACTTCTCATACATAGCATATATTTTTTAACTAATTAGTTTCCATGATCATCATTACCAACATGGTGTATGAGTTACAACTGGAGCAACAGGATGCTAAACTGGCAAAAGAAAAATTCTTAAAGAGGCAGTATTATGTGTTTTTCAGCCATACAGAATAATTTTATAGCCAAATCAAGTAACTATGTTACTCTCAGTTGGGGTAAAAATGCTATATATATTAAGTATGACTTAAAAGAAACTTGACTTTGTAATTTATTGCCTCGAAATTGGGCCTATGTCTCTTTAAGAAACTCCTACTCTTGCCAAAAACTCCACCTTCAGCAAGTCATCACAACATCACTCCTCTGTTAACTCCTTAAAGGTGAAGTATTGTGTGATTTCCAGGCACATAGTGCCATTTTAAACCAGTCAAGTTACTATGTTGCCTTCAGTTGGTTTAAAAATGCCTCAGATATCAAGTATGACTTAAAAGAAATTTGATTTTGTAATATAACACATTGAAATTAGGTCTCTGTCTATTTAAGAAGCTCCTGCTCTTCATAACATTGCTCCTCTATTAACCCTTTAGCAACGTTTTTACCAGCTTTGCACTGAGAAGCAGCTTGTTTAGAGTTGTTTATAGATTCTGACAGTGAAGATTCTGAGCTTTCCAATAGATGTCAAACCCATGGAGATCAAGAAAAGATACAGCCGGTTGAATGTTGGCCCTTAGGAAATCAGATTTCTGAGAAGTTTCAAAAGATTTCTCCCCAAACCTGCTCAGCAACATTTACATTGCACTGACCCCACTCATCAAGCAACTGGTATGACTAGAGAGGCTTTTGTCTTGGTTATTTAGTTACAAATATCTACATTTTTATAAGCTTTCAGCTTATACTGAATTCTTTTACAAGGCAATATAGTACAAAAAAACAGTCAAACCTAGAAAAACCTTTTCATTGATACGTTTTCCAAGTTCCTGTACACATGTGGGTTTTCCTAAAACATAAATATTGGCTAATTTTGCTACTCTAATTTGGCCTTATGTAAGATATCCACACACAGCATTATGTTGCAGTGTTGAATTATTTTTTCAGTCAATATAACCTTTTGAAATAAATGTGTTGAAGATGATTCTTTGCCTAAGAGTTGTTACATATTAGCACTATCAACACCTGCAGCGGTTTCACATCGTACATGTCTGTATACAGACATTCCAGCTCTGTTTTCATCAACACAGAACGGGTTTATAACAGCAGAATGTAACAAATGGCCGGCTGTTTGAGTCCCTTCAGTTAGCTCCATCATGTAGCAATCCCTGCGTTACCTACAGAACCTTTGATCTCATCATAATTGATGTCATGTATTCAAGTATTATCTGTGTGGGTTTAAAATGGTGGCTACCTTTTGCTCACATGCTGAAAACATATTCTTTTTCCTGTAGAAAATGGGCAGAATGTGTTAATTTCTGTGGTGAAGAATCACGGTCCTGACATCTGCCCTTTTTTATTCAATCCCTTCTTGAAAATACTTGTGACTCCTCTTCCAACCTTGTTACCGGTTCAAAATAAGTTTTAAAAACTTTAATGAAATGTACTGAAAACAGGGTTAAGATATTTTCTTCTGGTTTAAAAAAAATAACTCAATTTAATCTTACTCTGTGTGTAATTGTCAGTCACACACTGGCTGCCAGCGTAGCGTTTACCAAAAATATAATTCAGATAGATTTTTTTTACTTCGTAAAAGGATCTTGTCCTTTGGCTGGAAAGTAGCTTTTCATTACACTTTCTGCTGCAAATTACTTAAAAGAAAAATAATAAAAATAAATAAATAAATAAATAAATAAATAAAACAAATATAAACTTATTTTTTGTGGGATTAGACTTGGGGTGATTTCACTCCTGATCGTCTGGTAGATTCAGTACTACTGGGGATCAAAGTTGCAACATTTGTTACATTTTCAGCTGCTGTGGTTCACTTTCTCACTCCAGTGTGTCAGATGATCAAAACTAGTAGAAAAACTTGTTCCCCTCCTTGCCTGTGGTGGCGCTGCACCAATAACTACTTGAAGAAATAACACCAAAACATCTGAAGAAGCCCTGAGCACTTCCTTCTTCACCAAAGGTAAACAAAAATGCAGTCTCATCAGCTTTGGAGGATTTCACTTTTGTCTTTGGCAAAAGAGGACAAGCCATCACTCCAGCTACAGCTGGACACATGGGTTTGTTTAGGTTGCTTTTACCCAGAATGCCCTGCGCATATAGTCTGCTTCCTGCTTTTGGATCTGTCTTGATAAAACTCAATTTTGTAATTGCGTAGTTTCCTTTAAATAAGAATCGCAATTAAAATCACATGTGAATAAGTTTGTTCACGCAAAACAAACTTATTCAAACACGCTGTGCCATCATTCTCCTACCACTTCCTGTTGTCACCTTCATCTTTTCAGCCAGTAGTAACACCCGGTTGTTGAGCACATGACTTGTGTGATGGAAAAAAAGTGTTTCCATAACAGTTTTGCGAAATACACTAATTTTGATACAATCGAAAAATCAGCTCATCCAAGCAGAAAAAACTTTTTAGAGAAAAACATGAATTTTTTCCAACGTTGGCGTGTTTCCATTAAGCAAATTTTTTGCATAATTCCAAGTTACGCAATTATACGATCAGCGGAAATGCAGCTATTGACACACAGGACAAACAAATGTGCAACATTTTTGGAGTAGTCAGTTATGTTGGTAAACATGACTATGAGGCTGGGATTCAAACCTGGGATCTTCTTGCTGCCAGGCAACAGAGCAGCAAGCAAAACCAAAGAAAACGTCTAAATTCTTCTTTTGAATGCCTCTGTGCACATTTAATAGATCAGTTCAAGACAAAATAGCATTATTTGCTTAAACTGGGAAATACTGCTTTGAGTTCATCGTACATGAGATTACAAGCAGAAAATACAAAGAGGCAGTGAAGAAGAACCAAACTTAAAAAGGCGCTCTGACCTGTTTTTCGTAAGTGTGATGAATAATGTGGCTGGACTCATTATGAGGTGCTTTGGTTCTTACAACAGGAGCAGAGGACAATTACAGAAGTTGACACTTCAGGGGATAAAAGCCCAGGCCAGTTGTTCAGCAAAGGCAGGAGTGACTGTCGGGGTTTGGGGTTAAAGGTTAGTGTTAGCTGCTCTGGGCCACTGCTGCCCGTTGACTCTGAACAGCAGGGTCAGCTGTGGGGGCGTGGAGACCTTTCCTCAAGGTGCGGAGTTCTAACCAGAACAAGAACTGAACATTTAAAGAAAAGATGGGAAACACACAAAACATGCTTGTTTTTAGCATGGAAAAAATCAAGTGTTACCAAAGTATTGTAGCAAAAAAAATCCAAGTTATTACATATGAAAGTATTTATAAATATCCCAAAGGATGAAAAATGGGTAATCAATGAATACATCAGAAACTTCAGTTTTAGCACAATTTCTTTTAGCCTGACTTGACCACAGAAACGTCCTTCACAAAGGAAATCACATTCAACTTCTCACACACTGATCAGCAGATTGATCAGCATGGAAGAGGACTGTGATCACTCAATAAAAAAGAATTCTGACTTTAATCTCAGAAGATTAGAGTCAAAATTCTGAGATTAAAATCGGAATGAATTCTGATAATCATTATTTGTGAACTTCCCCCACAAAAAATGTAAATAAAACTATTACATATAAAAATGGCTTGCTGCTAGAAAAAACGTACATTTTCAAACATGAATCATTCAAAAGACTCTTTTGAAGCGAACGGTTCCCTTCAAAGACCCATAAGTCGCACCGCTAACATACATGCTAATAATCATTTTGCGGCAGCAGAGGCGCAGATAACACGCATGCCGACTATGTATTTGTGCATCGACTGGAAATATGCATTACAACCTCCAGACCCCGAGTGTATTAACAGCAGAGTGATTGTCTTGTTGCGGCCCCTCAGGCTCCCGCGCTGAATATACTTGAATCTGAGAAGAAGAGGGGCTCCACGGTCGAGGGCTCCTCCCTCGCCGGCCGCCTCTTCAGCACCAACAGATAATTGTCTCCTCCTCTACCTGGAGAGAGAACGCCGGGTTTCTAGGACCTCCGCTCGGCGCTCCCCCTCTCTCGCGCAGCCCGAGATGTCACCGCGGTTTGCCATAATTACTTTTGCTGATAGAGGTGAGCGCGAGGACATTTGCATCAGATGAGGCGCCGAGAGGTTCAAGTCTCCCCCACTCGTCATACGCGGCTTTTAATGTCACCATAATCTCTAAAGGTTAGCACCGGCACCGCTACCGCTGGATCTCCACAACTAGCTGAATCAGTGATTTGGAAATAGGTTTGACATTGAGTTCGGCGAAACTCCAGAATGCACACAGTCTTGGGAACACACATACACACACACGCATACATACATACATATATATGTAAATACACACACACACACACACGCACACGCACACACACACACACACACACACACACACACAATGATAAGCACAAAGTAAATAAAGGGGGAAAACATGGAGTTATGCTGTTTGTCTTCCGTTAGTCTTTTGAGCCGTATCCCTGAACTAACATATCACACTGAGATTAGGGAGGTCAGGGTAACATCAACAGCCCCCTCCTTTTATGAACCATGTAGGCTGCAGGGATAAACCCACAACAGAATCAATAGATAATGAAATGTCCATTTGTTAAAAAATATAGATTTTCATGGGATCCATCTTCCTGTAAATATTTTCTCCCTCCTACTCTTTCTGAATCTTTAGGAAGTCATCAGAAAATCTCTCCTCTATTAACCTTTTAATAACGTTTTTACCAGCGTTGCACTAAGAAGTACCGCCTATAATGAGCTCAGCAGATGCATCATTTCACCAGGTATTTGCTAATTGCTGCTGGCTAGTCTGAAGGACCCGAGTGAGGGAGCGCTGCTCTGTGAAGCGGAAGTTTGGAAACCGCAGCTCAGAGGAGGAGCTTTGTCCTTGAAGGCGGAGCTAGGTCCAGCCAGGCGTTTTACACAGCTGAATGTTTGCTACGGGAGATCAAACATGCATGAAGGAATCAAAGCATCCAACACCAGTATGTCAAAAAAACTACCGACGTCAGCCGACAGTGATGTTGATGCCAATATGTCCCACATCCCTAGTTTTAATGTCATAGATAAATACTGCTCTCACATTACACTGGCACACATTTCCCACTCTAGAATGCACAATTTGAACAGCATATAAACTACCCTGCCACAGATTCTTTTGGACACGTCAGAAACTTTTGCTCCAACAGCGCCACAGTAAACAACCCATACAACCTACTGCTACAAATTCAATGCAGCTGCAACTAAAATCAGATAAAGATGAAAGGGAAACTTGTACCATTGCTTACTTGGCTAAAATCGGCTAATTCTGACCACACAGGTAAACATCAAATTGTCCTTCCCAGACAGTCAGTTTATCCTTTAATAACAACGACTTCAAATAAACGTAACACACCTGGTCATGGCACAGCAGAATACTGCAAATTGCACACCATTGATCCCAGTATACATGCACTACTCCGATCAGGAGAACATCAACAGTGACACACAGATTGATTGATATGTCAGAAATTTATATTCCACAAACTTTCCTTTATTATGTGTCGATCCACGTGATTTGGTAATCACCAAAATATGTGGGAAATAGGAAAAAAATCACAACAGAGGCAGTCAGTCAGGTTTGTATCAATAGTTCCCCCTACTTGGTCCACATAATAAATGATATCATCCTTTGGAAAAAAAAAATCATATTCTGATTATATTTGTTTGATATCAAAACTCCTTGATGACCTGGAACACTTAAGAATGACCACAAAAAGCAAAAACAGAAGGGGGCAAATACTCCACGGCACCGCACAACGCCTGTCAAAAATGTCATGCTGTTGTCATGTATGATCAGAAATGATAAAAATATTTTTTTAGGAAATTTTTATTTTTGGTTCCCACCAGGGCACACAAGCATGTTTTCAGGTTTTCTTGCTCGTTAGAAGGCTGGGAATGGAAGACGGTAACCTCAGAGAGATGCAATTTGGAAATGTCCTTGAATCCACTCGGCAGCTGAGCACCGACACTGCAGAGGTGTTCAATAAAGAAAACCTGCGTCTTTGCCTTTGTGTCACGGTTTCTATTCCTCCCGATCATCCACTCAGAGAGAGCGACTGCTTGCCGTAGACTCCAAATCCCACACCTCCCAGAGCACAGGCGTCTGTTCCTCACACTTTCCTCATTCTCTTCTTAGTTTTTTTTTTTTTTTTTTCTCCTGCTTCTCAGATTCTGGTGACATTTTCCCAGAGCCAGATCTTTGCCTTGAGACATTGTGCATGTGCCCACACCTCTCCAACCCCATGGAAGTACACACATGCGGCACGCGCAAAAGCAGACACACACACACACGCACACACACACACACACACACACACGCACACACACACACACACACACACACACACACACTGTTCGCCTGGAGTCAGGCCCCTCAGAGAAGCTGGAGCCCGGCGCAGAGCAGAGGCTCCGGCGAATTCTCTGCTCCGCCTGCCAGTGCTGCTCTTTTGATCTGCAGCCAGCTGATGACAGATCTACATTAGGCTCATAGTCTTCCCTGCATTCGCAATCCCCCCCCTACTCCCGACACCCATCCTCCTCTCATACAGGGAAGGATGCCCCTCTAAAATGTACAGCATTAGTAAATCTAGATTCCAGTGAGGTCACGACTCTTAAGAGTTTTCTTACATCAGACAGAGAACTGTTGGTGCAGACTGGCTTCCAGATGTCAGAAGACAACAGAATGTGTGTGGACTACAGATCCTGTAGAGCAAAAAAAAAGTCTGATATATTCATATCAGATTAAAAAAGATACTGAACTATGTTTTGTTGCATCAATCTGCATCCAGAATTCCTAGCATCCATCCATCCGTCCATCCATCCATGGCAGGGTTTACTTCAATTAAACCGAGATCAAAGTTTTAGGCGGATCAGAGTTTAGTTTTTGGTCTGCATCAGAGTTCGATTACACATCCCCAAACGAACTGGACCTTCAACACAAATGAGTTGATTAGTTGATGAGTTCGATTAAAGTGGACTAAACAGGGCCGCTGTGAACGCACCCGATTACAATGTTAGACATATACAAGTAATACAAACTTTTAGTAACTAAAGGTTTTAATTCTCCAACCCATCACATTACCATTCAGATAGTCACATAAATGTGTATCTTTCTCTAGAAGTGGTTTCAATTTAGTCAATAATTCTCTTAATAATAATAAACATTTTCAGTAATCCTTAAAGTTTAAATTTTATCCAACTTGGAGACATTGAACTCACAGCTGCTGAAGTGCAGTGAGTGACAGACAGCGACGGAGCAAAGAAAACCCAACCAGCTGTTCTGTCTGAGAGGCTGCCCCTGCCTTTCACTGCACTGAGCAGCAGGAATATCTGTTATTTGTCTTGGTGAGCATGTGGAGGTTAAGACCATATTGCTTCTGTTTGTTACTACAGACCTGTACTTTGATTCACTGAAGCAAAGCCTTTGTGCTGGCTGTAAATTGCCAATCAACCCTTCACATTACCATTCAGACAGTCGCCACGACGTCCCTATCAAAAGGTCATGGCCTGTCTCAGAGGAGTGCAGAGCGTTATTATGTCACACCCTCATAGGTCGTTTGATGCATTTTCTTGCCAGGAGGAGAGAGAGGTGCTCACAGATGCTCGGCGGCGTTGTGTTTGCATCTCAGAGCTTCGATGACGTCGGCGTGATGGAGATTTCTTTTGCCAACAAAACGAGGGTGGCAACGGAAGAACGAGCGCATCAGGACACACGGGAGCAAATTAGACAGAACAAATGTGAGGAAACACAGGAAACACGGGAGTCAGGGTGAACTGGGGTGGAGGGGGACTGCGAATGACGTCAGCAATGGATTCAGCATTGCGCCTAACGCCGAGCGCCCATCTGCAAATATCATACATTATCACTGCATCTGTCGCAAAACAGCCTAAAAATGTCAGCTGAATCGCAGGCGCGCCTTTTTATCTTGAGCCCTGCACGAGGGTGCCGCTTTGCTATTCAACAGGCGGCCAAATGTCAAGCAAAGTGTTGTATGGAAATGACTAATTTGACCTATATCAGCTGCTTCTTTTCTCTGCTAACACGGTTCACTCTGGTCTGCTATCAGACTGCAGGAAACACAGCGGTCCTAAACAGGTCTTATAAAAATACAGAGAATTCGTAAAGTATTCACGGCCACTATAACGCCCTGTAACGTTAGTATGGCTGAGGTGATGAGTCGATTTTTGAAATAATTCTCAACTAATTTAGGAATCAATTATTTACTCAAAAAAGAAGGCCATTTTCTAAAAGAACAACATACAGCTTAGTGATTACGGTAAAACTTTACAAATATAAATTTTTCTAAAACTCCTGAAGTGGCATCGTTTTGGCTAAATCTCCAAAAAAAAATCTCCTATTAAGCACTTTTTGCTACCAATTATTAATCTTTGAATAAAAAAAAAGATCAGTAGATCAACGCTACACTGTACTGATGTTAAGTCAAACAAAAAAGGCTGAACTTTTCACATGATGTTCAAAATGTTCTGTTAGCTGCAGATCTTTGTCCCTCTAAATGACAGGCCATTTACAGACAATGTGTTTTTTATACAGGTTTAGCTTAATCACTGACCTCAGTGTGTTGTTCTTTCAGAAAATGGACTTTTTGGAGTCTGTAGCGATTACACGATTACTAAATTAGTTGTTGATTATCTCAATAATCGATTAATCACAATTAATCTAATTAATCGTTTCAGCTCTAGTCCCTCACCTTAAGCTTGACAATTATTTAATTATATAGAGGAAAAATTTAGAAATATTAAACACTTTTCTGATTCACAGTAAGATTCCCAGAAGCTTGTTTCAGTGGCATTTTAAATCCCTACCCAGTTTTCGGACTATCTGTTGCAGGAGAGCATGCAGTCACTTCTTGCAAACAAATCAGCCGCCTTAGAAGCAACGCTCTTTGAAACTCTGCTCCTCCAAGGTTTCCCTCTCATTTGGAATCTAAACCTCCCTTCATTTTTCTGGGTAATTCTGTCCTGTAGGAGCAGCAGCTGTTTGCATGAATCTTTAATGTTCACCCACACTAAGCATGCCTTTCCAACAGATGAGAACCAAGACGATCACCTTGATTTGAAGTCCAGAACCCTTTCAGAATTTCAAATACCTCATTGAGCAACACTTTCAAATGTTGCAAATTAGTAGAAGAAAAACAACTCCAGTAAGAACGGTATGAAAGCGAGCCAGTCCAAAAGAAATGTTTGAAGTATAGAGAATAAAATGTTGGTGTTTAATCTCGGTTTACTCTTAGTTCACACTACATAGGAAAACAGAAAGCAGCACCTGTTTTTCCTTACTGTCTCACATCAAATCCGACCAAACTTTTCCTACACACTTTGCAGATTACATTTTTCTGCTCCTGGTCTGATTATTTAACTCTTCTTCGGTTGAAGATTGTGTCATTTAAACCGCACAAGCTTTTTATTCTGTGTACTTTTCCAAAGTTCATTTTTTTGCATGTGTGAAGTTTCAGAAAGACCGTCATACCGTCACTCCGCCCCACAGTCACTGTCTAACCGTGACATCTGCCATGCTCCTCCTGAGCATGGTGCTAAGACTGCAGGAGGATTAAGAGACTTTGGTCCATTGGACCCCTTTAGCTTTACCCCATGTGCGTTGTCCCGGCGGGGGTCACACCGATCCCGAGCGCGCTTTTACCCCCGACATTCCTCCTATCTGACCGTGACATATGCTGCACTCCTCCTGAGCGTCACACTAAGACCGCAGGAGGTTAAACCTGAATTAGATCCAGATAGTTGACGTTTTTGCACCTACCTCTTTAACAAGTTCTTCCTTTGCGCTCTCAGCCGTGCTGCTTCCCGCTAGTTCTGTTTTGATATCGACCAGTTACATCATCAACAAGTTTTAGCCGAAGGTTAGCCGGAAGACTACAGATCTCTATCATAGGCCAAATTTTTATTGTTTCTGCTGTATATATCGTGCATTATTAACGTGATAAAAGAAAAAGGATGAAATGGTTTGCTACTAATTGTCAACACTACGACAACTAGATAAGGCATCACATTTCACAGGTCAGGAAAAAGTTTAAAAAGAAACAGCAGGGCAGTGGGAAGTAGGTCAGTTATGCTAGCTTGACTTTGACAAGTTAACATGTAAATGTGCTGTGGAATTTGGTGTTTAGGTTCCGTAAAAAAAGAAATAAAAAAACTGATGACCCATACACTCTGACAGATCATCAGTAGAGCAGCTGCATAAATGAGCTAATCAACCACCGCTGTGTTCATACTATCACTTATTAATAATGGCAAAATAAACATTGAGTCTGAAAACATAAAACTGTAAGAGAATGAAGGTTATATTCTTTGTGTGGGAAATGTTTATGTCTTTTTTGGTGTTGAGTCTTGATAGATCAGTGTTGTAGCTACAGGTAGCGTAGTCAACACAGAGCGTGAGAAAATAAGATGAATACAAGCAGTTTTCAGTGTTTCTGCATTATTTTTCCAGTTGCTGTGGCACAAAGTTAATACCTATATCTCCAGGTTTCATTTTGTTAGCAGAATCGTCCTAGCGTGGCTATGGATGGCGAGTAAAAGAATCGTCTTTTGGTCCTCCAACATCACTTCTGAACAGAGAAGGGGATGATTTTGAATATGTTTTGAAAGTCGGACAAGCTTAGAATTAGACAAGAGTAAAAGGCGCAATAGAATTGTTAATCCTACATTGGAGTACTTTGTCCCAGGACCTGAATCGATCTCTTCCTCTCCACAGAATAACTGTATTTCTACATTTACTTAAGTTAAAAAAAGGTATTATCTTTTGCTTTTAAGGTGAACTTTCTTTGAAACAGTTGTTACAAGCATAACACAGCAGTATTAGGTTCATCACAACACAACAAAATTACAGCATCAACAATTCATGAAGCTGCCTCTGCTTGTTGCTTTTGCATACATGTAAGCAGTGAAATTTGAAGCTCATAATTACAGCAGCAGAGGGCCATGTGACGGCAGCAGATCCGCTGTGATGAACTAACGTCTTCAGCACGCTAATAATTAGGCAAGCTGATGTGCAGGGTGAGCATACTCAGAAAAAGACATTTGCACACACCCAAACATCGTTGTGTAATCTAAATTTAGAGGAAAATTAATCAGTTCTTTGGGTAAGTTGTTTAGCTATCGTACCAGGATATTTGGACTTGTTTAAACTTTATAAAAGGTTGCAAAAGAAATTTTAAAATAGAAAAAGCAATAATGGCACCAAAGTGCAACTACTGCAAGTCACTATCTTCGTCCATCCAACACAAGCATGGTTTGGTACTTTCAAATTGTCACCATAACCGAAAGTGAAGCCCAGAAGACAATCCTAAAATCATCATTTCTATTTACGGCTCCTTGTCTTGCCCCACAGCGCTCAAATACATCAGGTATAAAACTTTCAAGCTAAGGATCAAATCATAATCAACTTCATTGTTGAAAGCATAATAAACACTTTGCTTAAAAGCAAATGTGTTTTTATTGCAGCTGAGGCGCGTTTGCCTTTCCTAAAGCCTCCTCTCTGTGTGAGAGCAGCATTTTCTTTTTTACTAAAGCAAACGAAGGCAGCTGCAGGAAAACCCATTTGAACACAAACTACAAAGAGAAGAAGGGATTACCTTGAGAAGTTCAGATGCGTTTGTATGAGAGACTGCGTCGGGTGGCATGGACGGGACACATGAACACGTCTGCTTCTGCTGTACCTGGCAAACGATGACAGTGATCAGACATCAAACATCACTTTATCAATCCTGCAACACAACAGACAAAGAAAATGAAGAAAAGTTTGAACAGACAGTAGTCCAACTCACAACACACACAGAGTCATTCACACACACACACAGCGACGCACAAAAAAAAAAAAAAAAAAAACGATTAAAAAATGCTTTAAATTCCCAAAGCGGCCGTAGACTCAGCAGACTGCGTCGCCTGGCGCCTCACTGTTTAGGATGAATCTCCAGAGCCCCCCGCCCAGAGGAGAACAGCGCCGTGCCAAGGATGTCCAGAAACGTTAACTGTCGCCGTCTGTATTCCCGCTCAGACACTGAAGGCTCTGACGAGGAGGCGCTGCGCTCCCTACGCCGGGGCAGGGTAATTGGCTAGAGATGATGGGCCATAAACATACATCAGAGGGGCGGCGGAGCGCCAAGCAGACAGCTAACTAAAGGCTCCCCTTCTGCCGAGTGGCTCTTGTTTGTCGTACGCACATGTATACACGCGCTCTTCATTGTCTTGCTCTCCCTGGGCATTCACGCTCTTTGAACACATGGGCTGGCCCTCCGCTACTGTAGCAGAGAGAGGAAAAAGCCCGCCACTCCCCTCTATTTATCACCATAAACCCACATTGGCATGCTGTGTACGGTATTCTGACTGTTTCCTCTCAGCGTTACGGCCATGCCCGTCTCCGCCAGAATCCTCTTTCCTCCTGTTATCATCCACTGATAAAGGTAGTGCCCCATTCAAAATGCATCATAACCATAACTGATAGGATGTACCTCTGTCTTACCATTACTACCAGCACACAGCGGTGGGTAATAGGCTATCCTGTTCCTGCGGTGCTATCACCGCCATGCAGACTTCACATCCCATTACCATAAAAACTTGTGTCATAATAAGCAGGGAGATCCCACTGGTCATGACCACAACTCTTCCAGAGGAGTTCAGCCATGTCAGAGGGTCTCTGGGGGTTCAGCGAAAACAGGGCTGTGTGAGGGTGTTTCCATCCTGTTCCTTCTTATACCCCAACACAAATATTGAAGACACTCTTAAAAAATCTAAAAAATAAAAAAAAAAACTTAGAAAATGCCCCATGCTTCTACCACTCTAACTGGTTCTAAAATTCCATTTTGTAAGGTGACGTGTGGCGTGGTGGGTAGAGCTAAAGCCCCGTATGCCAAGGCCACAGTCCTTATTGCGGTTCTCCTGAGTTCTCCTGAGTTACATTCCTGACCTTGGTACCTTTGCCACATGTCTTCGGCCCCTTCTTTCTGCCCTCTTCCTGTCTACCTACTGTCAGAAAAATTTAAAAAGTTGTGTGTGCTCTAAACAATCATCCCCCACTGCAAATAGAGAAGTGCCAGGCCAAACAATATCTATGCCAGCAATAAAATGCTTCATGCTTTAATTGCTCGATATTTAGAAGCTGTCATGATCCGTGTTTTTCTGTTTATTTTGAGATTTTCTGTGTTTAGTCCTGTTTCCCTGAGTCTCTGTGTTGTCCTGTCAGCCCTTGATTGTTCCCAGGTGTGTCTCGTTCCCTTGATTACCCCTGTGTGTATTTAAATCTACCTGTTGTCTCTGTCTCCTTGTCAAACGTACGTTGTATGTCATTTGTCTGCCTGCCATCACGGTAGAACTGTAAAGCCCTGTGTTGGTTTAGCTCTCTTTTTCAGTCCTTTGTTTTTCAGTTGCTACCGGTAATTAGCAGTGTGCTAACGCTCTGCCATGCTGCCTGTTCTGGACTTTTGAGCTTTCTTCATTAAATCCATCATCATCTTTATCACAACCTGGGTCTCTGCGTCTCTCCTTACCACCTTGCAACCACCACACCTGACAGAAGTGTGGAGAACTCTGACTTAATAGTTTTGTTCACTTCCTCTGTTGCCTTTGTCAAACTACACACCCCAAGATAGACAAACTTAAATTCTAAAACGGCACAGAAAATGAACATCATCATTCACAAATTCTCCTAAATTGTCAATCGCAGGCAGGCTCAACCACCTTCACTCCACATAGTGTCAGGAGTCACAGGTGTTATAAATCTGGAAAAAAAAAAAAAACAGAAGCACACTTCTTTTGTAAAATTGTAGACTGTAAATTTCTGCTAACAGCGTTATATAAAACTGAGCGTTTTTCCACCATACATCTGATTAGCTTCGTTAGCCTTCGTGAGACGCCATCTTGTTACAACAGGTAAAAAAAACTGTTATCAATAATAACTTCATAGAGCTTTCCTCCAACAAAATCTAAACTACAATAAACCAGAATGGGATTCTGGAAAATTTTAGATTTAGAACCATAAGATTACAATGTCATAATACTGGTAACTGGCATATCCATCTGTTCTGGATATTTGGCATGTTTTCGATCATGAAAATGATTAAAGACCTTGAAACCAATGCCAGCTAATTTGGCTGACAGAGTAGCAGGTGCATGTACCATCTCATGATGCTCCCCCTAAAGATATTTCTTATATTCAACACAGCTTTGGTGTGACTTCTGACTAAGGATTTCCCAAATGGATTGGAAGTGTTTCTAAGACTCTATGTTTTCCGGAGACAAGTGGCAACCTGGAGACCCCTCCCTTCTCACAGTAAACTGAAACTTCAAGGGAAAAAGTATATCTGATGGCAAAAAGCAAGAGAGAGGAAGAGAGAGAGAGAGAGACGAAGCAACACGCTCATTATTCAGAGAGACACTCGAGGCCACAGGAAATGGCACACTTCATTTTTCTTGTCAAACTTCTCCTGGCTTAATGGTGTGCTCACAGCAAGCGCTGAAACAAAAGGGATGGCACGGCCAGCCCCGATACGTAGGAAGGAGGGCCGACCACGACGGCGGCTGCCGCCCCAAATTCCTCCTGGCGGCGGACCACCTGTGTCGCCGAAGCCGCTGAAGGCGTTCCGCCGGCAAAATAAATGCCTCATCTTTCTGGAAGGTAGACGGGCGAATACGGCGCGGGGCTAGCTTTCGCAGTCCAAAATGAAATATGGTCTCAATTACAGTCTAACTATGGAGAGGCACAGATGTTCCTATTGTTCCTCCCATTCCACATCCTCCTGAACCGTCCCTCATTATTGCCTTCATTACCGGTGCCATCGATATGGCAGGCAGCTGCCAGAAAACCTAGATGTATCCACAACTCATGATGCAAACAGCAATTAATCATCCGTCCAGCAATTACACAATGTACCTCGTATTGATTTCAAACGCTGACACTTTTTCTATTTAATTTATACGCCGCCAGCCCCAACGACGGAGGATACACGAGGCATGCAAAGCAATCTCTCTCCACATCCACAAAACTCCGGCTGTGTTTTGATCTGAGAAATGATGGGGCAGGTGTTACAGTACAGCCTTCATTCCGCTGCATTCCAGTTTTAAAGCAAGGCAGTGGGGCTGCGGTGTCAGACAGCCTCTTTTGTTCAACTCCTAATTGGAGTAATTTATTGTCCTAACAGGCAGAGCAGCTGTAGCTTTACAGCATCGCACCAATTAAAACCAGATGCTGGAATGAAAAGATGGGGCTGAACGTGACTGGGGGACCAATCACTAATATTAATTCAGATCACTGTGAGCTGAATACGGGAGGCTCCCTTCAACACTCTGCTTTTACAGTCGCACCGAACATGAGGGGTTTCATGACAGTCAGACCACCGAAACGTCACGCATCATTTCTAATAATGGAGGCCATTATCTGCCAGACTTAACAATGAAACAAAATCTACGGGAACGCCCAGCAGCCTCTGCAATTGCTAGAGAAGTGACATTCACATACGATTCAATTCTTCTGAACGGCTCTTTACCCTGAATGACACGATGGAGTTAATAAGTCATTCTTTGTTTTTCACAACTTCCATCCATTTTCTTTACACCCCTGTCCCTCAGTGGGGTCGGGAAGGATCCTGGTGCCTATCTCCAGCTGACGTTCCAGGCGAGGGGCGGGGTCACCCTGGACAGGTCGCCAGTCTGTCGCAGGGCAACACAGAGACACACAACCATGCAGACACACACTCACACCTAGGGGCAATTTGGAGAGGCCAATTAACCTGACAGTCATGTTTTTGGACTGTGGGAGGAAACCGGAGTACCCGGAGAAAACCCACCATGCACAGGGAGAACATGCAAACTCCATGCAGAAAGACCGGGGCCGGGAATCGAACCCAGAACCTTCTTGCTGCAAGGCAGCAGCTCTACCAACTGCGCCACTGTGCAGCCCTGTTTTTCACAATTTTTCTATTTTATTTAATTTAAAAATAGATTTATTTAATCTGCCAATGAATGAAAAAGAAGAAAGCAGCGCATAATCTCATTGGTCATTGCTTGTTTTTGTTGCATCTCATTGGCTGCTACTCTACCTGCATTTCCATTGACAATAAAATTGCGTATTTCAACATTTCCAAAATGAATTCACTTAATGGAATTATGCAATTTTGAAAAAAACACACATTTTTCAATAAAAAATTTTTATTTTTTGCAAAACTACAACAGAATCGCCTTTTTAATTGTTTTTTTTTTTAATCAACAGAGTCACATGATCAAAACCAAATGTTACCACTAGTGCAAATCACAGTCACGTTTTCTGTAATTTCTTTAAAATATATATATATTCAATATTACAAGTAGCACCAAAATTTTATTAATACACAGATCACATAAAAAATGGGTATTTGACATATTTTGAAATGTTATAGTTTATGAAAATACATACATAAAATAAATTTGTAAGATTGTGGTTATTTACTAAATACAGACGATTCCATTTATATATGAACTTCACTTTCAAAAACAATTACAAATATTATTATATTACGGCTAAAATGGCCTGTTCTCAGAAAAGTTTTCAAAAATGGATCATTTCAAACGGCACTGAAGTGAACAGAATCTGAAGATTCGGTTCCCTTCCAAGAGCAATAAGTCACATCACTAGCAATTAACCAAACTTTGAAAATCTTTCCCTGCCGTCAGTCTTTAAAGTAGTTTGTTGCCACAAAATGTCCAACCGAGTGTCGGGTGAAAACAAGCACGAACTCTGAGGAGTAAACGGGAGCGGCTGGGGGGAAAAAAATGAGGTCGCTGTGAAGATCAGATCTCTCCAGAGCAGAGGTAGCCTCGCCGTACTGCGCTTGGCCTTGACTGCCTGTTTAGTTCAGGCGCTTTACTTAAAGAACCCTGGGGACGGACGCAAACGTGACTAACGCGGTGAGATGGAGGAGGTAGAGAGGAGTTAACACCTTGCTACTGAGAACAACTTCTTTGGCTTAATATTCAGAGGCAGAAGGCAGTGAATAATGAGAAGGACCCAGTCGAGGTGTCCGCTCTTTAGCTCATCTGTCACTTCTATGGCATTTTAATAAAGTGTTTGTTTCTTCTGGCACCATTTGCGCTTAATGGAGAGTGTCACATGTTTGGCTTATTTATCATTGTGCTTTCTCCCCTGCAACAGAATGCTGCCATTTGTCATATAATGTATTGTGAAAGAAAAAGAGAGATTAACATGTTATTGATGATATATTATGATGGATTTTATCACTATTGTGTCAAAAAGTACAGACATACTATTTCCCCCAGCTCGAGTTTAAATGTGACCTTAATAAGTAGAAAATATTTTGGAGCCACCATAGTGGCCACTTTATTAGGTACACACTTTTGCTACAAAGCTGGGCTATGTAGCTTTTATCAAAAATATAAACCTAGGTCTGGGTTCGACTGAAGTGAACTCTGGGGTGGTTTGAATGCATATGTGAATGACAAGCGGACCATAAGCAAGAAGCAGACTGTAGCGCAAGGCATTCTGGGTAAATACAACCAACACAAATAAGCACGTCTAGCAGGAGAAATGGCTCGTGGTCTTTTGTCAAAGACAAAAGAGAAATCCTATAACTGCTGAAATTGGACACAACTCAGTTTTTGTTTACATTCTTTTTGGTGCAGCGCCACCACAGGCGAGAAGGGGGAACAGGTTTTTCACAGGATTTTGTTTAACACAGTGCAATGTGAAAGCCGTCCACAGCATCTGAAAATGTAACAAGCGTTGCAAGTTTGTTCACCAATCAAACTGAGTCTACCAGACTATCAGGTGTGAAAACACCCTAAATGAACAGTAGACATTCTTCAGATAAAAAATATTGACTAGATATATTTAGTTTCAATATTTTCATGGGGCACAGTCTTAAAGGAACACCTGTCCTGACTTCTTGTTAAAGCCATAACTTCTCTATCTACTTAGCAAATTAGTACATCTCTTTTGCTAGAACCACCACAGGCTTCATTGTTCAAGTTAAATGTGAGAATCAAATCAGATCGAAATCATTTAATAGAGTGCAAGTTTGACACGACATGAGTCAAACTCCATTTCTATAATTCATCTATATTATTGTTGTTCCAAGCGATCTTCTGAGAAACAATTAGGGACTATCGAGTCTACGTGGAGATAATTGCTTCGTTGGGACACGAGTGACTGAATCACACTCGCAGTTTCCACTAATGAAGAACCCAGCGGAGAGATGATTCATGGATTCGTTCGGCTGTTTGACACTTTCCGCTATCGGAATCCCGTCTCCGCCCGGAGTGCCTCCGAATCCCATTCCACTCCTCGACATGCAACCATCGACTTGAAACAATGAAACGACAATTTGGCGCGTCTTTTCGCTGTGGCCATGACAACGGTCGCACTGCTCCTGAACTTGGCGCCTCTACACTCCAGCTCACACTCTCACAGGGAGTCTGACTGTTTGAGGGCAAAAGAGCTGTAAGCCTCAACTGGATGCCAAGTAACCCCGGCGCTTTACGAGGAAAAGGAGCTCTGACCCAATTAGCTTTGTTAAATAAAGTTCCAGTGGCTCTCACCGCGTCCCACCTCCCCTCTTCCTCTGCTTGTGTTTTTACAGTACAAAGTGATTACAGATTTAATTAGCTGAAGACCTCGCTTCAGGGAGACTCCTAAATCCATATTGATATTTCTGCAGAGTTTGAAAATAAAGGCCTTGACTCTTGTGATGATGACTTAACGAGGGAAAACTTGGAAAGAAGAAAGGATTTGCAACTTCTCCATGCTGCTGTTTACCTTTTCCCCCCGGGGGCTAATCATTACTGCTTGGGAAAAAAAAAATAAAATCCTGAGAAATATGCAGAGAGCAAGAAGCTGATCGATACTGTCTCTCAGACATGGATTTAAACAAACCTCCTGTCAACATGCCAGCTTTCCTCTTTTGAAAATATGAGAAGTTAATAACTACTGTTTACCTCCCATAACACTTGTTTATTAGAAACGGACAATCAGAATATGCGTTTGGAGTGAAAATGCCCAATGCAGATGTTGAGTCCACACATGTAGAACAATGGAGATGGATGAACATATTGATGGGACGACTGAACCATACATCTTCGATAGATTGTAAAATAAATAAATACAAAAAAACATTGCTGAGTGAAAAATAACTCTAACCTTCAGTCAAGTCGCTCAGTTTAACCTGTTCGGCTCAAATATGGATGAATACAGCTGTGAGTTGACTTTACTCACAAAACCAGAGTTAAAGGTTTCATCTGGCAGAAACATTAAAAATGCATCCAAGCAACTAATGTCTAACATTAAGACATAACCTTAAGCCAGTAATATCTGGACTATAACTGAAATATTTTTTAGTAAGAGGGCATTTATGTATATATATTTTTTTAGAATAAAAGATAATTATTTTGGGAAACAGAAAAATACACAGTTTTAAGCGCTCTGAATGTTCAGGGCGAAGCGCCAAAATCGGCTCTCAGTCACTGTGTTGAAGGTTCTGCTTTGGACTATTTATGAAAAGTGTTGTAAATGTTGATGTATTCACAAAAACATCAACTCTTTTCCAGCTGTATAGTATAGCAGATTTAGATTTAAAATTATATTCATTCAACCAAGAAGTTTGATTCTAACAGAAAACCAGAGAGGGATCAATTCAAGACCATAAGACAATTGAAAACGAGAAATGGCGACAAATATCTGTTTTTAGGAGGTATTTTGATTTTTAAAGAAGTTCCCCTTAACATAACTTATAGACCTCCCAATACTTGATGGAAAAATCTTTATCTACTCCATAGCTGACTCCTGGTATTCATAGAGTTTAGGGACCACAGCAGCTAGAATCCGTGAACACTTAGACCCCCCTGACAGCTGCCTATTTTAAGTTTTCACACAACAAACATACCTTAACACACATAACTAGGCAAAGTAGAAACAGTCTTTGCACAACCACTGAAGCTAGCATTAGCTATGATCCAGTGACCATATAATTGCGCAATTTGATATTCAGAAAATAAATTTGCTTAATGGAAACACGCCAGTGTTCAGAGTTTTGGAGAAGATTGTGTACATTTTTGGACACCAGTCATATAAAGAACTGTGTTGTGTATCACTAAACCTGCTCACAGTAACTACAGTTAGGGATGTGCCGATCAGGTTTTTTCCTGCCGATACCGATCACCCATGAGGGCCGATACACCGATACCGATCACCGATACCGTTCACATAATTTTTATTATTATTTTTTTTTATCATAAACACTACCGGTTACATTATGTGGAAAAAGAAACCATGAATTCACCTTAATTTAGACAAAAACTTGTTTTTAATAACTTTTTTCAAGAAGAAAACTAAACAGATGGCAAAAACAGGTTCCATTACAATAAACAATCCAGAGTTACTGAATGAAAACTTCCTGATAGCAAGGCGGCTAGCTGATTACTGCTAGCTCTGATTGGCTGTTTCTGACTGAGCGGAGTAATTATGCAGATCAGGGAGGAGATCGATTATGTTTTTTAGAGATTATTTGTCTCATGTTAGGACAGCGAAAGTTTTAATACGTATGTAAAATTTATTTTTTTAGGTTAGATGCTGCAGCTTTAAGCAGGTTCGGTGTGAGAGTCACTACCAGGTGGAGCAGAAGCGGCGCTCCGTCTGTCAGATATTACTACCTGTAGCGTAGCAGCGGTTCAACAGGAGAGCAGAACCAGCGTCTTACATCGCAGCTCGAAGACTTAAATAATTTTGCGGGTTATTTGTTTAGCTTTCTGACCGTCATGCTAATCCGGGTGATTGTTTGTAGCTGTGCGCTGCTTTACCTGCTATCTGATCCTCCTTATGTCTTTTTTACTGCAGTGAGCCTCGATGTAGCCAAACTCCGTCAAGTATGGGATTGTTTTTATGTCGTATTAGCTTCGTTGTGTTGATGCATTTTGACTGCTTCAATTTTCCTCCGCAACACGCAAACTTCCCCATTCACTCAGTGCGTTATAGTTACACATCGCTTAGGATTTGTTGCTGCGCGTTTGCGCAGAGTGAAGGAAAGAGGAGACCAGCTGCAAAGGCAGGCTGGAAATTAGATGATCGGTATCGGCAACAAGAGCCAATCATGAAAATCGGCCCGATTATGATCGGTGACCGATCGATCGGCACACCTCTAACTACAGTTTATCATATTTTCAAATTTATTGATATTTACTGATACTCTCCATTAATAAAGCAATGCAAAAATAATTAATGATAACTTTAAACATCATTAATTGAAATTTATTGCGGCAATGATGAATGAAAATTCTTATCATTATAAGAAAATTATCACAATATATGATACGATGTAAGCCATCCCCCAATTCCATTCCAGACTCTGGAACTGAATATGGAAATAAATTGAAATCATTTTCTTGCTTTTATTGAAAGACACGCAGCCAAATGGTAGAAGTGCACCCAATACAGAAATTTCCAAAAGATTCTAAGCTGAGATTGAAAGTGTTTCCATTATGAGAAGGTGAGAAGAATCTTAAACAGAATACAATAAATTGCCAATTTTAGCATGAAAGCCTTCACAGACTAGTGATAAAAGCTTCCAATGAAATCTTTTCAGACATTGTTCCTGACGATATGCGGGCAGTTCTATTTTTAACATCCTATTTTCTCAGGTAAGTAATGTAAAAGCAGTGTGTGTGTGTGGGGGTGTGGGTGTGTGTGCGTGTGTGTGTGTGTGTGTGCGCCGTGAGTTTTTTTTTTAATCTCGACTGTACGGAACGCGTGGCTCGTAGCCGAACGGCAGACCGGAGGAGCTGGGAGGTAAAGTGCCGACGCAAGAGAGGAAATGAAAATGAGGGTGGAGAGAGCGGAGGTGTCAGAGCGGCTTGTCAAACTCTCCTAGCACGTACCGTGAATATTCGGCAGCTGACACACACACACACACACGCACGCACACACACACACACACACACACACACACCCCCACACACACACACACACACACACACAGCAGCCAAGCTGCACCCCTGGAGACAAACAAAGACAAAGAAACGAAGACAAACAGATTCTGGAGATAGATGCAGCAGGTAGATAGCCGTATGGATAGCCCTCCTTCTCCTCCTTCTCCTCCCACCCCGTACCCCACATGGATGGCTGTCTGGGCCTTCATCTCAGAGCAGTGCATTTTATGAGGCAGGGCTGACGGGAAGAGTTTCCCCACAGCTGACAGCACTGCCGTCCCACTCCTACCAAGGCTCGGCTGCATCACACAGGCAGGTGACACCCAGGACAGGCCAGCTGATTAGCGCCGACGCGGCTCTCAGGAAGACAACGGCTACTAATGCAGATTTAAGCTACGCTAAGGGCGGTCAATCGAGATGTAGTTTTATTTCGGTATTCTGTAGTTCTGCTACGATAACGACAAAAGTGATGATAAATCATGGTAACAAATTTTGCTGGGCGGTAAATCGTCCCAGAAGTTATTGCGATACACGATAATATTGTTGCTTTGAGACAATTTTCAAGTAACATAATAATAACTGCATAATAATGCAAGAACACATTCTCAAAGATCAATAAACCTTCAGTTCTAGTGAACATTTAACATTGGAATTTTAAATATTCAAAATAAACAACAGAAATGACAAAAAAATGAATTCTGAAGTCTCGGCCATCAGAAAAAGCGCAAGTTGAGTGTTCTCTGGTTTTATCGAGTACAGAGTAACAGAGCGACCTCTACCACTCCCGCCTGTTGCTAGGAGTAAGCTAACCCTGACCCCAGGATGTCAAGACTAAACATGCAGTATAAAGTCACTAACTTCAAGTCTTGTGGAACAGAAGAAATCACTCTAATAACTGAGCTTTTTTTGCCTCTCAAATTTATTAGAGCCGTTTTGTATTTCATTTAGCAGAGCGCAACTTTCGCCAAGAAACACTTTTTTTCTCTCTCTCTCTGTGGTAAATGTGATCCTAGAGGATTACCAAACTGCAACAGTTAATTTCTAGCTTCAGTCAAAGCTCTTGGAATCCAATTTTCCCCTTGGAGAAGTTTATTAATTCTAAATTTAGGCAAATAATGAACTTTCTTCTGTTTTTCTAGGATGGCGAGAATATTCATTTAACTCAAAGACTGCACCAGAAAAAAAAAAAAAAAACTGCATCAAATATTATGTATCAGATCACATGTAACAAACCGCCATAGGTTTTAATCTGGATTCCAGAGTCACATACAAAGAACCTTTAAGATGTGTTGTAATTTGCAATTTCCCACAAAAATGTTCAAAAACATCAGGTTAAGTGACTAACTCCTTCATGCAAGTGGCAGTACCTCTTACTTCTGCTGCACCACATAAATTAGGTGATTTTGATTGCCAAGACAAAAATATTGCTAAAAGAAAAGCAGAAATTCACACAAAATCAATATATTGCCACACTTTTTTCTTGGCAAATTTTACAAAATAATTTGTGGAAAATTTCAAAAACATTGGGTTTTAGTGATCCTGCAGGTGGCAGGATTTCTTAAATTGCTGGCTCAGCCTTACCAAGTTACAGTCTGTAATTGAAACGGTGAGTAAAAGTAAAGTAACGTTTACCGATATACATAACCTCAAAAACAACTTCATTTCTTACAAATTTTTCTTAACTGACGCTGCAAAGTCCACGATTTTGATTGTAAAATCTCACTAAAAACAATCACCCATCATTTTGGGACAGACGAATGTGAAAATATGCTCAATACCATTTAAATTCAAGAATGTATTGAATGCAGACGTTGCTATATATTCATATTTCAACGGTCTGCTAACGGATTTTATTGGTACTCTCTGCCACAGGCGGCCCTTTTGCAACATTCTTGATCTTGACTTGGCCTAAAAATGAAAATGCATTTGACACCTCCTGCATTAGATAGTCCAAGGTTGAGAAGTGAATATATGTTTTCATTCCACCAGGTTCATCCAACCAGGCCCGTTATGATTTAGGGAATGCAATGTATTCTGATCAATAGGCGGGGGCCCACAGGGCAGCTGGGGTGGAGGTCCACCGCGGCTGTAAATCAGACAGAGAAGCACTTACACTTATGTCCACTGTGTGTCCTCTGGGCCATTATCGCTGGGTACGTTCACACATCAAATTGGCAGGGGTCTTCCAGGCTAAAAAAGGAAGAAGAAAAACAAAGGGCCATTAAAGCGCAGAAACAAACCCAGCTCTGAGCACACACTTAAGCACCACTGCACAAGGACTGTGAAGAGAGTTTAGGGCCCACAGAGAAGGATAGAGATCAGAGGAGAGAGAGAGGGGACGTAACATTGATTTTTTCTCTCCCCCCTTCTGAAGTGCCAGTTCATCATTCTGTGAGACACACACTATCGATCCCTCGCCTTTCGTTTGTTTGTAATTTTGGGGGCTCAAAACTGTTCACAAAGATAGATACTCTTATATGCCACTTGCAGCTGAGATGAAGAAAGGAGGGATCAAAGGATGCGGCGAGATGACCTCATTTAACAAGGTTCTCCTCACGCCACTGCTCTCTGTGGCGTTGTTTATTATGGAGGCTTTAAAGGGAGCACGTTGTTATCCTTCCTGAGTGAAACTTTCTGTTTGTCTGTGTTCCGTAAATGTGTTTTATGAATGTGACGCACATGATCTGCATTGAAAGATCACAGACTATGGCTGCGTTTCCTCTGACCATATAATTGCACAGTTTGACGTTTCAGAAATAAATTTGCATAATGTAAACATGGCAATTAAAAAAAACTCTTTTTTTGATAGCAAGTTGTTTGGCTGCATCAAAATCGGTTTATTTAGCAAAACTGCAATGTTAACACTTTATTTTTCTTTTGCAACACACCAGTCACGATTAACAACTGGACGCTGCCGCTGACGCAAAGTTTTGAACACACTGGAAATGGAAACATAGCTACTAACCTTTAAAATGAGCCAAATTTCACTTCTCCTTATGCACACAGTCATCACAGTTGGAAGTTTTACCTGGTTTTCTTGCCTCTTCCAAGTAAACTAGAAACTTTTTTTTTATCTCCTCCTCAACCTCTTGAGGTACATTTTCAATTCTATTCTCTGAAAAGAAGTTAGTGAACTAAGTTTGGTCTTGCAAGTCAAGTGAGAGCATTTGATTGTAAATTGGGACTGTGTTTTATGTGCTTGTGGTTTGCGGGTAAGGCTGGTTGCCAGCATTGTGTTAGCAAGCGCAGCATCGACTGCGGCCTGTTTTCCACCGCTCCATCCATTGCTTCCAGGGAAATTCTCAACCTGGGAAAAGAACCACCCACGTACAGCGTTACCTTAGCATCTCCTCTGTTCTTCTTCACACCCTCGCTCCCTCCCACCACCACGTATTCAGAGCAACAGAGCAGTATCACCTGACAATTCCTACGGAGGATACTAGAAAGGTCAGCGCTGCCTGGAAAGCATGCTTTACCCCGGGTTCTGCAACCAAAACAAACACCTCCGTGTGTTCACAGAAAGGACTAAGCTAATCCTGACGCTTACATAGCAACATTCTAATTGCTCGCCTCAATATGAAATCATGTGTGAAGTGGTTTGCATTTTTGTCGGCATACAACGATTTGTGGAACATATGAGGAGAGGATGCTGATTGCCGTGTAGTAGAACGCAAGAACAAGCATAAAAATGCACACTCCTTTCTTTTTTCTTTTTTTACCTCCAATGAAATCAGTTAAAAACATTGTTCAAGTACCTGGTATTTGTTAGTATTTATACACTAACATAAAAAAGACCCAGAAATGTAAAGGTATAAAACAGCAGCAGTTTATTTATATAGTCTGAGTGTGTCTGGTTCACTGGCTTCATGTTGATGTTGCTCAACTTCCCACTGTGAAGCCAACAGTGCAAAAAGAAAAAAAAAACTTCGGGTTTCTTTTCCCACAAATAAAAAAGGAACTGTAGCAGAATCGGCAGCTTTAATATTAGTATAAATTGTTGTTTTTTTGGGGGAAAAAAAAACATCCCAGAATTTTAATCACAATGTGAGTTTGAGGTGTTCTGTAGAGAGACGTTGAGCTACTTATTGTCTTTACTTTGTTTGACCTTTATAGTCAACGAGACTAAAAACGCTTACATAGAACATTTATATGCCAGGTAAAGACAGAGAAATATATTCAATATCAGTAAGATAATTGACAATACTGAAACCAATTTCTACATCTTTGTCATATTTGCAATAGATAGTTAAATTAAATAGAGGTCCGAGGTTCTTTACATGGAAGACCATGGTCTGAGCATTGACCTTCAGTCTGTGAAACTTGCTAAGCCCGTGTAGTCAGAATAACAAACCGCTGCAAAGGGAACGAATTGGATCAGACAGAAGAAAAACACCAGCTGTTCAAGAAAATGCTGTTTTATTGATTTCCGCACTGCCTTAACAGGAATGCATATTGGGAGCAGCGTGGCGCATCACACCTGTCAAAGGATGCCTTTACCAAACTTTGTAAACATAGAGATGAAAAGGAGATTACTGTGCTTTGGCTGTGGATAGTTTCTTCAGCTACAGCAACCCAACAGAATATAACATGTTACAAAAGATCACTGGGTGTGGGGTCAGATGTAGCTTTTATTGTTAACATTTAAATAATTTGTGCTTTTGGTTTGTTACACAGCATCGTCATTGTTTGGGTTCTTGTTCTCTGTTGTGTATAACCACAGTTTTCTATATCAGCAGGCCATCCAATGACAGCACTTTCTAGGTCTAGAAAGAAGTACAAGGACATTTCAGATTTTTTTAGGCGTGACAGAAGTCTTCAGTTTTGGTGAACACCTAACTGATTTTATCAAGGTAAAGATGCTATCCAGGTGCCAAAATTGGTCTGGCCAGGTGAGAGAGAGGAGCTTGTGTGTGTGTCTGTGAGTTTTGATCAAAATGATTGTAGGGTTGTATGTGTTTGTGAGATTTTTGATCAGTGCGTTTGTTTGGAGCCACCTAGTGGTGTGATTGGTGACTGCATGCAACGGGTCTATCAGGCACTTTCGCGGCTTCCTCCACCAGAATTCTGAGGAGCGCTGGTGGAGGTAGGTGCGAGAGAGGCAGCTCTTCACTTCTTTTTTTACTTAGGGTCATATTTTTGTAGTTCAACAACTAACGAAGTATTGTAAGAATATTTAACATCTACAAATATAATTTGTAAAGTTTTTCTCGTGGTTGGGCTGGAAAAATGTGACCCTATGAGTGGGAGCTGCACCGGTTGGTGTTTGTGGCTGACCACTCAGTCACAACGCTAACCATGTCTTTTATTTTTCAGCCTGTCGGACCACTTGCCTGCAGTCAAAGCCACATTGTGAAGAGTTTTTTATTCTGTATTGTACTAGGTGAGCGACAACTAGACAAGTTCTGGTCCACTTGAACTCGCAATACAGAAAGAATGTCGGCCCTTTGGTGGCCCACACCTGGCAGAGGTGGCCAACACCAGGGCCACACATGGCACCAGCTGTGGAAACACTGGTCTAATCTGGTCTATCATAGTCGAGTGTGATGAACCTTATGTATACTATAGTGCATTAAGACCAAACACAATTTGAGTGTCAGGGGCATCAGGTTTACATACAAAGTCTACGGTCGGACTTTGCATCTGGGATCCAGAAGTGCTGCGGCACATCTAGTGGTTCATTTTTGCGTGTCTGGCACTGCGTTTTTTCAGATTTTGAGCATTTTATGCACAACATCAACTGATCAAAGAAACTCTGTTATGTGGCATAGGGACCTATAGGTGGAGCCCTGGCAGGAGATGAACACTGATGAGGGTCAGCAAGTCGTCCAACTGGGCTCAGGTGAGACGAAAATAATGCCAAAAACAATGCTCAGCTTCTGGAGTACGTGGTGAAACTACAACCTCTCTCAATTTCATCTTCCACTGAACAAAGAGAGCAGCAGAGGAAAACAACCTAAAGTCAAGAGGATCCTCCCAAAGCTGTTCCACTCTTTTCTCATTAGTCCAGAGTGTTCTATTTTGTAAAGGCTGCACCTATACTCATAGAATCTGGGGTTACATTATGTAACCAGCAATGTTGACGCTCGATATCAAGCGTCCAACTTGAGATGTTGGTTGCCTTTCTGACGTGCGAAACGCTTTTGGTCGGAACGCAACATGAAAGACGCCGATGGATGTGTGTTTACCGACATGCTAATGCTGATTGACTTTCAGACTTCCAAAACGTTAACAGCATTCAAATTCTATCATATTCCATCAGAGACAGAGGTGAACTTACCGCAGATGAATCTAGACTTATAGTGGAGAACACAGTGAAATGGCTTTATTAGTGTGTTTCTATTAAGGAAATGTATTTTCGTCATTTGCTGTCACTAAAAACAGCTACTGTTCTGCCTTCTTCTCTCAGCAGCTTCTACACTAAAGAGTGTTTTCAGCACGACTTGGGCATTCACTGTTACTTTGGAGTTTCCAACCAGCCGGTCATTTGACGAAGCTGAACACGGCGAAACATTTAAGTGTCACAAAGTCACCAGAAAAAAGTCCAACTACCGTATTTCTTGGGAATGTGAGTTTGCATTCCTCTGGATAATCTGTATTTTTTGCGATGTATACATCATAGACGTCTGCATTAAGAATACGTTGAAGTCTTTTCTCCAACCACACGCTGTACTATGGAAGCTCTGTCACCTTAAAATGCTACGACAAAGAAGAAACATCTTTCATCAACTCATATGCCAAACGCAAAGAAGTATGAAACATGCTCATATATCTGAGATCCGAAGATGGGATTGATGTGACAGTTCCTCCCTAATGAGCCTTCATCACCCAAGTCCCCCTACAGTGACAGACCTCCACACTCCGGGTGGAGGTCATCTGTGTGAACTGAGTGCTGCATCCACCAGATGTTTATGGCGTATTTGCTGCCGACGAGGGGAGTCCATCCACGGTGCTTCTTCATTCCCCGCTCCCCAGGTTTTTAAAATGTCATTTATGCCTAATGGCCATGCTCATTAACTGCATCTAAAAAAAAAAAAAAAAACGCGCACACACACACTTTGGTCATTACCAGCAACATTTGCAGTCAGGCTTCATGCCGAACTCTCTTGTCTGAGTCATCCGTCACAGCCCCGTTCCTTGGCAGTCGGCATCATAAATGACGCAAAGCACAAATCTTTTTAATCATCTGCAACTACCTTTTATCTGCTTACACTGGTGGTGGATGTGTTTTGACAAGGCTGTTTTATCAGTAGCAGTGAGAGAGCGAATCTGAAACAACATCCATCACGCCGAGGATGCGAAGGCCACTTGGGAGACTGCACAGGCAGCAGTGCGCTAAGAATTGCACTTTACCTTGGAAAGAACCCTCCTCCCCCATGTGTTAGGGGCAATATGGCAGGAAGGAGGACTGCACGTGAGTGGGGCCACATTCAAACAATAGCACTCAGCTATCTTTTATTATTTACTGTAGTGTGGAAAAAATAGATTTGTCTTCTTACTGAGTTCTACTTTTGGTTTTCTGTCACACTTTTTCACTTTTTACTTACTTTTTTTTCCACACTTTGTCACATTTTATGTTTCATATCAAGATAAAATATACCATCAGACAAAGATAAACGGAGCAAATACACAATGCAGTTTTCAGATGAGGAATTTGTCAGTGGAAATAAAAGCCATTGCAATTGCAGCGTTTCCATTAAATACATAACAAAATTAAAATCACATGTGAATAAGCTTGTTCATAAGTCATTAAAAGTCACGGCAGCAACAAATGTAAACAGTTGCATGAGCTATATTTATAATTCAGTCATGATGCTGGCGTTCATCATCTAACAGCCATCAGAGGAGACATTTAGCAACAAGCCCCACCTATTTGGGAGCGGCTACGTATGCAGCGTTTTGGGGAAATTGTAGCCAGAGATTTTGCAGAAAAGCTATGGATTCAAGAGGCTGAAATGACACCCATTTTTTTAGGAACTGGTGGAGCCAGCTGCAATCTGAAAAAAACCCCAACCCAAAACAAACCATCATCCTGCTACCACTTCCTGTTGTCTTCTTCATTTTTGCCAGTAGTAACATCCGGCTGTTGTTCATGTGCCTTGTGCGATGTGAAAAAAGTGTTTCCATTACAGCTTTGTGAAATACATCTATTGGGATGCAACTGAAAAACTAACTCATCCCAGCGAGAAAACTTTATCAAAAAATGTGAGATTTTGTTGATCTTTTTTTTTAATTGCTGTATTTCCACTAAGCAAATTTATTTCTGTCATTTCAATTTGAGCAATTCTGTGGTTAATGGAAATACAGCCAGTGATTTTGTCTCCAAATGCTCTTGAACTTCTTTAGATCGAGGCATTCTGGGTTAGATTTGGAAATCTTTTGTCAACAGGGTTAGTTGGCAAGAATGAACAAGCAAAATGTTGTCAATACGTCAGTTGGTGATTTAACATGGAGGCCATTTTTTTCACCTAGCGTTTCCCCTAAAGATAATTTTTAAAGATGAAGATTATCTTTATCTTTAAGTTTTTCTAATAAAATTTAATTGATGATCATAAATACACACATTTGCAAATAAAAAACATCTGTAAGGGCGCAAAAACAATTTTAAGGCATCTTAGAACTGTGTAAGAAAACTGCACTGACCTAAAAATAATCCTTTCCAAACAATCCCATTGGAGTTAAGAGGATAAAATAATTAACACCTTTATCATTTCTTAGCTTAGTCAATCTCAGACATCTATTCCTCTTCCTGCACCAAATACAGCACAAACGTAATTAAGAAGCATTTTAAAAATGAAATAAATAAACCGCTAATATGTTTATTTCTGCAGAGCGGTGTTGTGTGGGTGTGCAACGCCCTGTCAGAGGAAGAAATAGAGTGAGGGGGAAGAGTAGGTGGGAAGCGCGCTGGCTATCCTTTGTCAACTGCTCAGTGCCATTTAATGGCCTGTAAACCCGTTTTGCCGGAGAAAGAACAGGCAATTAGCATACTGAGTGGATTACAAGATTGCTCTGACTCCTGGATTAATGTGTGCACTTAATCTTCTCTTTGCTAAGCGATTCTTGGATATAAAAGAAGCAGCGAGTTCCCTCAGCTTTCTAAACATGACACAAGATGTTATTTCTACCTGTGTCACCGTCCTTACTGTAGTGCCTTTACATAAAGCTGTCTAACGATGAAAAGCCTGTAATGTCATAAAACTGGTGAACCCGAGCAGCTCAGGTGTCCTTCAGCATCACTTTAGCTCAGTGTGAAGTTATCATTCAGAGACTCTTGAATATCGACATTTAGTCTCCTTTGGAGGAAATCTGTCAACATCCACAGCCCACTTCAGACGAGTCCACACATTGTGCATTTGAATTTAGACCTGGACTTTGACTAGGCTAGTATTTCATGAAGTCATTCTTTAGTCCAATTGGGGCTGACTGGATTCGCAGTGATGCTGAAATAAATAAATAAATATTTATTTTCATCTTCTTGGAGATAATTGATTCTGACTGGTATCAAAATCTCATTTCCACCAGAGCTGAAGTAACTCCAGAGCATGATGCTGCCATCACCATCTTTAAAGGTGGCTTTGGTGTTTTTCTAGAAATGTTTTTGTGCCACATGAACCAACGGAACAGCCTGGCTGGTCTATGTTAATCTGCGATTAAAACTTGCTCCACAGCACAGTCTGGGGTTTCTCCCATTCACTTGTACTTCTCTGGTAGATTTTCAACCGGGCCAATCAGTGAGCAGAAGGAGAAGTTATGAACAATGATGTTGATTTTCTGCTGTGTTTTAGAATTATAGTCTGCCTGTAGTTTTAACAAAGGCAGTGGAGGAAGTGAAGGAAGCCGTTCAGTCCTTGTTGGTCATGCTTCTAACGATGTAATAAATATTATTAGTCACCTGGTTGATGTTGTGCATGCTATTCAGAACCGATGAACAGTTTTGTGCTTGCAAAGTTAACCTAGCGGTTACATGGTTGTTGTACACATAGGTTGAAGACAGCTGGTCTGAATCTTGGCCAACAACAACACAAATGATGGGCATGATTTTTACCACAAGCTGCGTTTCCATTGCAAATGTGTGCAAAAGTTTGTGAATATTCTGCAAATGTTGAAAAAAGACAATTTCACAGTTGCTGTGTTTCCATTAAATAAGAAACACAATTAAAATCGCAAATGAATACGCTTGACCAGGGGTCCCCAAACTTTTTCCTGCGAGGGCCACATAGCTGTTCCCTTTTCTGGTCGGGGGCCGGTCTTAGTTTTTCGAGACAGAAACCTTAGAAAACTTTTGTTGACCGGGGAGGAGTGAAACTGTGGACGGGTGGGGAAAGGGGAGCTGGATTACTGCCGACGACATATTCGCGTTTGTAGATAGATTTTTACCCAGAATGCAAATGGAAAAAAACCGTGAGCGAAACGGTGACTGGTACTGACTAGTATATATTCCATTGAGGGAAACTAAGTTTCTCTGGTATTGTTCAGGGGGCCGGACCAAATGAGGAGGCGGGCCGGATCTGGTATTGTTCAGGGGGCCGGACTAAATGAGGAGGCGGGCCGGATCCGGCCCGCGGGCCATACCTTGGGGACCCCTGCGCTTGACCATGTGATAAGTCATTATAGAACAGCCACTTCCTGTTGTCGTCTCCATCTTGGTTTGCGCCAGTTGCAACATCAGGTTGTTAATTATGTGAGCAGTGATGTGAAAAGTAAAAAAAAAGTTTTCAATGCAGTTTTGTGAAATAAACCAATTTTGATACAGCCAAAAAACAACAAAAAAACCTATCAAATAAAAGTTTTTTTTTTTTTTTCAAAATTGCAGTGCATCCATTAAACAAATTCATTTTTGAAATGTTAAATTGCGCAATTATATGGTCAATGGAAATGCAGCTCATGCTGGTGGTTATTAGATTTTAGGCTTTTTGTATAAATCGCTTCACTTTGTAAAAAAAAGAAAAACAAAAACAAAAAAAAAACAAACCAACAGGGCTGATCCCTTCAAACAAAAATGTCAAACTTAACAATATTTCAGTTAAAGTTACCACAACTTCCTTCATTTTCTCAAGCTACAAGCTTTTATGTAAATAATCCTCTTATGATGCAAAAATGTTAGGTTTGCAAATTAGCATTCAGATGAACTGGTGTGATGTTTTCGTGCAAATAAACAGTCTAAAATTCAAACTGACAAATTTCCTAACAGAGCTGTGCAGGACAGCACACGGTAGCCTTCAGCTCTCTAGAAACCCAAACTATTTATGAGCCGCAGAACTGCACTGCATGTCTTCACAAACTCCGGCTTCTCCTGCTATCGCTGCCATCGCTCCTGACTCGCTGTACTCATTCGCTGGCTTTGATATGATCTGTAATCCTCAGCTCCCCCACCTCACCTTGGAATCGAGTTGTCGGGCCCCAAAAATGAGGCGAGCTGATAACTTTGCATCACCATTGCTCTGTGTCAAGGTGGGGTATCTTAAAATGGCAACTTCAGCTGCTTAGATGCCACAGTCAGGATGTGGAGAGACACGACGCAGAGCACACTGTAGTTGAAAAAGTGTCAAAATCCAACAGTTCCACTTTTATTTCTATTTTTTCGTAGATGTTAAAAGGAAAAACATAAATACTTTATTCTTCTTCAAAAATCTCGGAGGCGCAAACAGGACTTTAAATGTTAGAGAAATCATGTGGTAACTAGACTAGCCACCGTTTAACAGTGCAAACAGGTTACACTAACTACAACACTCTTAAGTGTGGGGGTTGTAACTGTGAGAAAAATACAAAAAATTAGCTATTATCTGTATCAGTTAGGTTTTAAAATGAGTCAGATGAAGCACAGAGTAATAGGAAGCTAATTCAAAGGAAACTAAATGTTCTGTGTCTGTGTTGTTCCTTCAAGCAGCTAAAGTCAGGATGTCTGCGCCCTAAGACGGTATTAAAAAGCCTTAAAATCATGTGTGTAAAATTAATGGATTAAGATGTCTTAATTTCATTACAAAAGAGGTAATTTAGCCTTATATACAATACGGGTCTTAAACGTTGATCTGACAGGACTATTTCATCTCATCTATACTCGAATATGTTTTTTTTTTCTTTCCTGTCAGGCAAAAGTTTGAGTCACACATAGAAATCTTCATTGCGTTCTTGTGACTGGAAGTGGTTAAGACTACCAGTGACTAGCTGGCCAAATAGTCGTGCTGCCTAGCTAGCTAGCTTTTTTGCATCTATCAAGCGTGATTAGCTCCACACATGGTAGTTGGCGAATGACAGTGACAAAGCACAAAATTTCACATGTATGAATTGTCATCTTATTGTGCGAGTTTGGAGAGGGAGAGACATCGCCCTCTGTGTGTCGAGCGCAAATTTATCGCCAGTTGGCTAGACGAGGTTCGTTTTCATCACCGCCTCGGTTCTATTTCCAACTCGTATGAGGATATGTGGGTTCTGTCTCAAAAAATGTTTTAAGTTTGGTGCTATGATGGTAAATAAGGTTTAGAGAGCTGCTGCCCAGAGCCACAGACAGACTCCAGAAACTTCACAGTTTTTCTATTGCTTCATTGTATTACAGCAGAATACCCCCAAGCTTTCCCTTTATTTATAGTTTTTTTTTCTGTCTTAAATTTCGGTGAAATGTGGCATTAGAAAGGTCTTAAAAAATCTAAAATTTGACTTGCTGAAACCTGTAAACATCTAAGTTTCCCTCATGGATCTGTTACTCCCACAACCTGATCTCAGGATTGAAGATTTTTTTCTGGAAGGAGAGAGGCAGTGATGTGTTGCTGTATGGATTTTTTTGGCATCTTATAAGAAATACATTAAATAATGACGGCTGTATGGTGGGAAAATCTTGCAGATTTCAAAGCATACAGAAGTTTTACACTTTGAGAACTTTGAACAGTTTGTCTTGGTGAATTGTAGTGGAAGTGGACACTTTTACAGATTAATGTGATTGACAGTAAATAAGTAAAGCTGTTTAATCAAAAATAATTTTTCCAAATAGAAAAGTCTTGACAGGTGTGCTACTGCCATCAAAAGCTACATGGGCAGTTTCCCAGGGTGGCATTAAGGAAAGGGATGCCCAACAAGAAAGAAAGAAAGAAGCAGCAAGGTGAAAGACAAAGCAAGGCTGGATTTCCCCTCGCTTTAAGAATGCCTTTTCCTCCTAGCCAATCAATAATCGTCACTGTTGCCATCAGTTTCAATTTCTTTATGCATATTTTCTCAATGAGCCCATGGTAGAGACTCAATGTTTTCCAGCTCCTCTTCCTCCTCACTGCTTCGTCTCTACAGAGATTTCCAGAAAGTTCCCCTCTCTGCCTCTGGAACAACAATGTTTGGCTAAATAAAAGCTGCAAAGAGAGGCCTTGAAGCTGCTGTAACATAACCCCATGCCTCATTTCTGCAAACACATACAAAGTCTTGTTCTGTAAAGCGATAAGTGTTCCCAACTCAGCCCTCTGAATCTGCCTGTGTTTACCTCCAAGGTGCCCTGTGGCACAGCAGGGTTGAAAGCAGCATCAGACTGCCCAGCAGAGGTTTAATAAAAACTATTTACTCCAACCGAATTATCAACATTGACCAGAGACCGCGGGAATCTCTCAGACAGCTGCCTCTTGTCCCAAGGTCTCTCTCCAAAAACAGAGCGGAGGATGCGAGACGCACTCGCACATCACACACACGACAGCAAGCCTCAAACTGTGAAGTAAGCAGTCAAAAAATTACAGACTTCAGAAGCAACCTCGGGGGGGGGATAAACGCTTTCTGCCAAGGAAATGCAAGTGATAATTTTTCCATCTTGACTTGTAAAACACAGCTGGTTTTCCATCTGAGCAAAAGATTAAGTGAGAGAGTTGTTTTTGGGTTTTTTTTCTTTCTTTTTTCAATGAATCCGACAGAAACTTTCTGGAGTCTCGGAGGACCCTCGGCTGTTGCTGTACGCTCGGCGGGTTCCGCGTAGCCGTGTGTCTGTCTGTGGTGCGCTCGCTTCGCTTCTGCTGAGCGTAACAATACAGCCGAGCCGAATGTGAAGTCCTCACTCAGCAACTTTAGTGCTGGCTCCGCGAACAAAGGGGTCAGAGCTTACAGTAATTTCTGTTCTCTCCACATCGATATATGACGCTTCACTCAGGGCAATGAGAACCTGTCCAGAGCTATAAAACAGATCTGTTTATGTGAAGTCAAACGAACGGCCTCCGCCCGCGTGCACAGAGCAACCTTTTGACCCCTGGGTGTGAAATAGGGAGGCCATGTGTGGTTCAGTTCGACGTCCCCTTGGCAAAAAGCACTGAAGTCAGCTCCAGTTTATTACAGCTAATGTACCATCTGCTTCCCAGGGTGACTCCTCATTAAAACTGGAGACGATAAATAACATATCTCATGTCTGCAGGACTGGACCTTAATGTGACCACTGGTATAATACACTTGCCGCAATATAGTGCAAGCAGATACACTTTGAAGGGGGCAGTATTATGTGTTTTCCAGACACAGAGTGTAATTTCACAGCACAATCAAGTAACTATTTTACCTTCAGAATATAAAAATGCTATGTATATATCAAATATGACTTTGTGATTTAACGCTATGAAAATGGGCCTTTGTTTCTAGGCTGGGTCCACCCAGGCATTTCGCTCAGCTGAATGGTTGCCATGGGAGGTTGAAGGATTTCTCAAATATGCATGAATGAATCAAAACAAAACTTCAGGTATCTGTTTGATGAGTGAAGAACATTACAATATGATGTGAAGTTCAAAAAATGTCAGTTTTACATAATCCTGCCCCTTTCTGCAATTTAATATCACTCTATATTATCTCAATTGTGATGGTTTTTTAGTTACATAAATATTTACCCTTTAAACAATTTATTTAATACATTTAATCAGAATGTTTTTTTTGTTGTTGTTGTTTGGTTCCTGACCCGGAATCTTTGAATTCGTGTGTTTCAGGTTTGCCCCTAAATCCGATGCACAAACAAGCAGTGATGGATGACACAGCTACTTTTCTTGCCATTCATTTCTGCTTCAAATAGCTATCTGAGTGGACGCTGGAATGAACTATTGCTGTGTTCCAGTTGTACTAAAAGGAGTAAGCCCATAAGCAAAGCTAAAAAAAGCATCTCAATGTTAAACATTAGCAACACACAAGAAGGTCCAGGAACAATTAAATGATGCACTTTGCACTAATCTAATGGCTGAATAAACCAAAGAACAAACTGAAAACATAAGAATCTTTGTTGTTGAGCACATACGTTTTTTTTATTCAATAATTTAGCAGCAAAAAGGGATTTGAATTGAAAATGTTGCTTATTTTGCAGATGAATGGTTTTTGATTAAAATGCAATTAATTTAATTACAGACCCCGCAATTAACTCAATTAAAATTTCACCATTAATCAGAACGTTGCTGATGACTAAACACCTGAAAAGGCTACTTAACATGCGCTAAGAGACATTAAACCAAATATTTGTCAGGGTGCATATTTGAGGTTGTGTGTGTAATTTAGACACTGTGTCAAAATCCATCATGAATTCAACTAATTCAACAAACCTTTTTTTTTTTTTTTCTTTGTTGTATAGTCACAACCAAATCCAAAAACAGAAAAGCTCAAATGCATCTTTAAAAGCCCCAAATTACAGCGTCATTTACACCCCGTGATAAGTGGGTGTAAACTGCTTACTGGCTCCGCATTGTGTGAAGTCATCCTGTCACGGTTACACTCAGCCGGGATTCAATCGTTTCGAGTTTCACTCACTCCTATGAATTAATACGTCTTCTAAATATCCTGCTTTGCTTTGAAATGTTCACATTATGACATCAAAGGTGAGAAACGGAGACGGCGTGTAAAAATCCTTGTCAAGACAAAAGGCCCACTTCTCTCAGAGAAATTAAAGAATGCCTCTCCTAAACTAAATGAAAAAACGAGCAAGACCAAGCGTCATTTCAAAAGGGAAATCAATAACCAGATTATAGATGTGCCATCTCATGCAACACGTTGATTACCCAGTGGACACGCCTTCGCTATAAAATGGCCGTATAGTTTCTAGGGTTTGCTAGCTAAAACTTGAGGCAACACCGTTGTCAGCCTTATAAACTTGTCAATAATGAATCGTAATCTCGTCTGTTTACCAGCCTCCCCAGACGAGGAAATTAGCCATTGCTGTCACCATGAATTACAAGGACATATGTGTGTGGGTGTGTTGCTGTGTGTGCATGAAGGCAAAATAAACAGCAACTCCCTCAATGCTGCTTAATTTAAGTCAACCGGTTAGAGGGGGGTGAGGTGGTTTATATAAGCATCTGTTTGCCATCCAGACCCACTTATAAGATATGTACAATAAGACAAATCTAAAAGTGCAAACTTTTCTTAAAGGGGCAGTATTATGTAAAATCGACTTTTCTGAGCTGCTGTAATCTTATTCCCTCATCAAAAACATACCTGCAGTGTTGCTTTGTGTCTTTCATGTATGTTTGAAAAATCCTTGAATCTTCGCCTCCCCCACCACTCACTCACTCAGCTCCTTCAGACTAGCCAACAGTAATTAGCAAACACCTGGTGGAACTGGGCATCTGCTGAGCTCATTATAGGAGCTACTTCTCAGTGAAACACTGGTAAAAATGTAGTTAAAGGCTAAATAGAGGAGCCATGTTATGATGATTCCCTGAGTTTCAGACAGAATGACAGAGGCCCAATTTTAAGGTGTTTTGCAAAGTCAAATTTCTTTTAAATCATATTTGATATATATGGCATTATTATAACAACTGGAGGTAACATAGTGACTTCATAGTTATAAACCTTTAGAAGAAAAAAATTAAAGTGTTTTCTGTGTCACATTATCAGTAGTTACAACATAACCCTGACTATTCATTGTTTTTTATATGTACATTTTGAAGTATCGCATCGGAAAAGGTTGATGGAAATGGCGAAACTGGGAATCATTTCCTCAATTTTGCAAAAAAAAAGTTTCTAAGCTCGAGGAGATTTTGGCTTTTCCAAAAGAGTTGTAAAACCGGAAAATCGTTTACTGAATAAGTTCTGATGTAGTGAATGCTCCCATGGTGGTTCTGCGTCTTACCAGAGGAACAAAATCCAGAAAAATTTCAAAGTCCAAACCTCCAGCATGGAGAGAAGGACTGTCAGCCTGCAGTGGCCATCTGGAGGCAGTCTGGGCTGGGACGGGAGTGATGGAACAGTCCCATCCAGAAGTGGGTCTATGACTTAATAGAGGGAGAAAACTCTGAAAAATCTGTCCATCACATAGCTCTGACTCTTCATTTTTCTAAATTGTGTGGTCCATGCTAGTTTGCAATTGCTACTTCCTGTTTATTATAACCAGACGTAGCGTCAACATCAAATGAATTTACACTTTGAGCAACCTGGTTGATTCGCTCCAAACCTGAAAACGAAAACAAAGCTAATTTGCATTTTCTCTTGTTCTTTTTTTTTTTTGCAACTTTTTAACAGTTTGCTCAAAACTCCCATAACAACTGGATGAAAGCATAGCTATTAAGGAATTTCGGTCCAATCTTCCTCATCTGATGCAAGACCAAGTTTAAGCCTAGCTTTAATCGACTTAGACTCTAACATATTGTGGAAGGAGGTTATGGAAAACTGAATTCTTAGATTTGCTATCACATGTTTGTGCTAATATGTTGTTTAATTTTTTTTTTTTCCAAAAACTGACATTCCTATGTTTCCAGAGATGTTACGATTCATTCTGGTGCAGCAAAGCAGAACTAACCTGCAAGAAGGGCATTGTTCATTGTTTTACTGAGTATATTCGATTAGCAATCATGTTGTTTTCCTGCTGTATTGTGGTTCTGTCTGGTTTAAAAGGAGGAAGCGCTGCTGATTGCAATGTTTCGAAAAGCAACCTTGCTTCTCAACACGTCCAATAAATCTCTTTTCATTTGATACTGCACTAAATCTCGTGCAACACCTACAAGTGACGCAACGCAGCTTTCTTTCTCTCACCCCGAGAACAAAGGTTACAACGTAACCCTGACAGCTGACATTGTCACATAAAAGCTAAGGGGGGAACAGCATAAATCCCCAAGCTGTCACATCAGTTTACTCAGATCCAATGAACTCCTTCAGAGCACCATGTGAGAAATGATGCTGCAACGCTTCATCATCTATGACAAATATGCAGTAACGCCAACCAACCAATCATCGGTTGGTTCTTATCTCATCATTTGTGTTCATACCGTCCTCAAGATGTCAAAATGTAGCGTAAATTTAGCTTCTTTTTTTTTTTTCCAACTATGACTGAAATTACATATCACGAGGCAGAGATATGTCACAGTGAAAATCTATAGCAGGAATCAAGTTAAGAATCCTGCAGAAATGTGATTTACTTTCTGTTACACTTTCTATGAATACACTCTGCTGAACTGTGAGATGTACCCCATCAATCATGGTATTGCATCGGAGACGGGGGCATGGTTGGATATCACAGATGTTTCGTTGGAGAGAGGGATCACACGGGCGTTAACTACAGTAGTTGAAGCCTGGAACAGGCCATCATCAATATCAGAATGATCAAGTATTTGCTAGTAATTGTGTGCAAAACTGGGAATCTTGTCGATTCGATATCACACAAATGAGTACAAGGTAAGTATCAGAGATACAATAGGCAAGTTGTTTTCCATCTGCTAATTTTGCACATGCGCACAACGCTGAAAGGCCCAAAGATGATTCTTTTACTTGCCATCTATGGCAACGCTGCCATGGCAGAACAATTTAATTAGAACAAAACCTGGAGATGTAGGTATTATTAATTTAGTGCAATGTGTCACAGTAAAGGGAAAAATAATGCAAAAAAATTGGTTGAAGAATGACTCAAAACCACTTGTGCTCCTCTTTTTTTCTTGTTCTGTGTCAGCTAAGCTACACACAGACCCGTTGCCATAGCAGCTGATTGACAGCTACACTAATGTATCAGAATTCAACACCGACAAACAGGCAAACATCTCCCACACAAAGTAGAGAACAATCAGCATGCTTTTTTTGTTTGCTGAACCAAAACACACAGAATTCCACAGCACATATACATGTTCAAATTGTCAAAGTCAAGCTAGCATAACCAACGTACTTTCCTCTTCCTTTTTTTTCATTAAAACTGTTTACTGTCCTGTGAGATGTGCTACCCTTTGACCTTATTATCTAGTTGCCATAATGACAATTAGTAGCAAAGAACTACATCTTTTTTTCTTTTATGTATGACAGATTTAAGATTTAGTGTGTTATATTTACAACTTGACACTAAAACCATTTGTAGTCATGGTCAGAGAGCGTGACGTCACGTTGCAACGTGCTTATACTTTTTTCTCCTGACATGTCATCATTTGATAATTTAGTGATATGACTTCAGTTAGTTGATTATGAAACAATTTGGGGCAAAAATTTCAGGCAAATTTGTGTTTTCTTTTTAATGACCAACTAGAATAAAACAAAGTGGACCAGAAATAAATTAATTCCCTTTTCACCTTCTACTGCACACAATTGTTCATTAGCTCAGTCTTTAACTGTAATCTGCATGTAACCTAAATCGGAATGCTATTTTCTCCTTCAGTAATTAACACAACAGGCATGAAATCCTGCTCTCAAATTGAAAATGTAAGCTCTTTATATTTAGAATTTTAATTCTTGAATATGCACCGGAATGAACTCTGAGTAAATTTGAGTAATTTACTGGACACCTGGGAGAGAAACTGCAAACAAAAAGTACAGACCTCCTCATGTTAGCATCGATCCAATACCATTTGCTCACCTTAGTATATATAGGAGATCAAACCTGTGATGCCCATGATTTATGTGTTTTTACACCCACACTCTTGGACTGTATACAGCATACGTTCAAGGAAAAAAAGCTATTCACATTTCACATCTACTCCCAGCATTCTGTCATTCTTATAAAAAACAAAAAACACTTTTCTGTTTTTTGATCCATGCAATAGTGAGAGTTCACTGGCCCAAAAATCCGGCATGAGAAACTGCTTCACCCTCCCATTTACTTATACAACAGAACTAGCTAATATATTCCACAAGGATTTTTTATGGCTCTGTATAATATTATATTATTGGCCTGAAGTTCCCCACTCACAGAATTTCTCATCCAATTTCAGAACAGTCAATCTGTAGCACACAATATAAACCAGATAAAATTCACCACTTTTTAAAACCTCCTGAAATATTTAAACTCCTATTTTACACACACACAAAAAAAATATGATGGAAACTCAAATCTCACCATGTTAGACCCTCGTCTTTCAGGGATATTATGTAATTGCCTGATTGCAGGTATTCAAGCTAAAAGCGATGCTTATGCTCTGTATAATCATAAGAATTGTTTCCATTTAAATGAGTGAAATCAGCTGAAGAACACTAATGCAAATGTCACTTTACCATTCCTACCTCCATGTTGTCTAATCACAATCTGTGCCTCCTCGCATCTTTACAAGCAGCTACTGTCATAGACACTGTGGACTTAATTCCACAACGTCCTGCACTGCTCACTTTTTTTCATTTTTCTGCTCGATAGAAACAGAGCTCAGAAACATGAAGGTTTGCCGGGGGGGGGGGAGGACAGTTCTTATGCTGCCACTCTGAAACTAAATGTAGCATATAATGAACAAAAAATGACAACAAAACCATTAATCATAATTATGTGGAAGGTAAAAACAAAAATCAGGGTAGCGATCCTAATTACTAGATGCGATAAACTAAACGGTAGAAATTCTTCCAAAGTGAACTTTATATCTTTATTTTCTGTAGTGCGAGGGAAAACATTGAGATATAAATGAGTCTTTTCTTCTTGTTTTTCCCCTGTCACCAGTGGGGACATTGGAGATGGACACATACTGTGCAGCCTCCTCAGGAAAACACTGCAAGCTACATTCGGTGAGGCACAGTCTGCAGGCTGGAGGCTTCACTGAAAGCTGAAAGAGCGAAGGCTCATTCCAGCTTGCGTCCAGAGAGAACAAAAGCTGGCAAGAAGTTCCATTTGTAACTTTAGCAACAACTAGAAAATTTCTGAAGAAATTTAAATGGGGCCTGCCAAAATGTGCCCATTGGTTGGAACTCAGCGTTCTGATGCTACAAATTAGCCTCAATGCTAAAGTAAGCTGCAATGTACTCAATAGCATGTGGAGAGTCACAAGCATGTTGAGTAACATGGACTTATGCCATTCAGTATGTTGAAATTAGTGTACAAGTTAAAATGAGCCAAATTGCTAACATTCGCCTAAATGCTATCAGTAGCATGTGGGGAATCACTAGCATGTTGTCTGACATTGACTTACTCCATTCGGTGTGCTAAGCATGGCTAATAAATAAGAAAAATAGCTAAAAGCTTTTTTTAGAGAAAAGGCTAATACTAATGGAGGGCAGTGAAATGCTAATGTTTGTGTTAATGTTAATTCACTGCCTTGCACAGCAAAGCAGTGCTGTTCACAACTGTTGTACAGCCACGAACAGCACAACAGTTACCCGAGCTCCACAAGGGCATCTTATGACACGTTCCAGTAGCTAGTTGCTCTTTATAACAGGTTAATGTGTGATTCAGTTTGGTTCTAGTCCAGTGGGGGGAGATTATCCGTATTACGGTCTGAAGCGCAGCAGCTGCGGTCATTTCTCCGCTGATTTGCAGTAGCACTCAGCAGTGGAGAACCTCGAGGTTCTGGTTCTGATGGACAAAATAAACAAAGATATTTTATTTTGTCTTATAGAAATTTATTTCTGGCCCAAACATAATGATAAAACACACTTGCTGCAGCCACTTCATGAACTTTATTATATTTTAAATTCAAATTAAACATCAAATTCACATCACACCAAGCTAATATTATGTAGTTCTGCTGTTTTATACTGTCGGCACAAACCTGCAGCTCAGAACTTCCCTGCTTTTCTCGTCTTTATTACTATCAGCCCTTCAGAGAAACAAGCTGCTAGCAGAGCTGTTAATTCACAGTCATTCTGTTACAAAACTTAACGCTGTGTTCCTGTTGCTCCCGTGATTAAACTTATAATTATGATCCTCTGTACTGAACAGCTCTCTGAAAGCAGACAGCGTGTCCGTAAACAAGTTTTAAATATTATATTGTACAATAACCGAAAAGAGAGATGTAACTTCTATCATGAATACAGATTAGCCAAAAATCCTATAAATTACAATGACATAATGCTACTTCCGGTGGGCACCAGAAGTAAGACCCATAATCGATTCCCCAGTAAGCCTCCCAGGAATAAGGTGGATAGAATGTTCAGTTCCAATGGTATCAATGACATCAGCAGTGATGTCATCACTCTATGATGCCACAAAGGAATCTCTCTCTTGAATGTAGTTCACAGACAGCGTTTTCTCAGACCTGTTCCACAGTTCTATCGTGACAGATCACTCTTCAGAGCACGTTCGAAATTAATCGAAACAAGCGGGATATTGATTAGACATGAAGCAACAACAGATTGTTTGTGAACATGAAGCTTTTCCAGCTAAGCTTTCATGGGTCGACATGGTGGATCTCAACATCCAAGTCGACTATGACGCTGTCGTTTTCCCTTTTGAAGAAGACACAGACAGCCCCATTGAGCCGGAAGTTGAATCAGAGATCCAGGGGGAATCAAGTCCTTCCGGCAGCTTTGAGACTCCAACATCACTGGAAGTCGAGCAGGAAAGAAGTCCCTCTGCTGGCTTCAAGATTTCCCCCTCAGTGGAAGTCGTGGAAGAGACTAGCCAACACATCCGTGATCTCACAAAGCAGGTAGACGATCTTAAAAGAGAATTGCAGAGTAAGACATTTGATCTCCATGAGGAAAGAGACCGAAGGATTGCATGTCAGGCTGAAGTCAGATCACAGCAGGAGGAGATTAAAAAACTGCAAAGAATGTTAGAAAAAGAACGTCACATGCAAGGTAAACGTGAACATGAAAGAAACGTGAAAGAGATTACAGATGTGTCAAAGGTGTATTGCTCTTCCAAAGGTACAGCAGACAAGACCATTCTTCAACAGCTGGAGTACTTTAAGAGGGAGGCTGAAAAATACGCCTCCCGCAACAAAGGTTTGATAGAAGTAATGGTTGAAGAATACAGAGTGAGACTGAAATATGAGGAGCAGCTCAAAAGTCACACAGAGCAAGCTTCCAAATTCAAAGAACAGGAGGAAACAGTGATATCTTTGCAGGGTCAGGTTGCAGACCTGAAGATGAAGTTGAAACGTGCTCTGGAAAATGACCATCCTAGAGTCTCCGCCCAACCAGAGCGCCCCCTGCAAACAGAAGGCTCCCTACAACCAGAGCAAAGACAGACCTTCAAGTCACCGGGGGTCTCCATGAATAGCCTGGCTCGGCCTTTGCGCCGACTAACTCCCAGGTTGCAAACAGAGGAGTCCATTCACAGAGAGACCTCCAATCAACCAGGGAGGTCCGAGGAAAGACAGACCTCCAATCAACTAGGGAGGTCTGAGGTAAGACAGACCTCCAATCAACCGGGGGTCTCCATGCATAGCCTGGCTCGGCCTTTGCACCGACCCACACCCAGGCTGCAAACAGAGGAGTCCAAGCAAAGCCAAACCTCCACACAAACATGGAGGTCTGAGGAAAGACAGACATCCATGCGACCAACCTCCACTGGTGGCATGGATGGCCTTCATGTTGGCATTGGCATGAAAGACCTATGCCCGGCTAAGCCTTTACGCCGACCCACACCCAAGTGGAACTAATCTAGGTCACTATCCAAACCCAGGTTTTGCTAAACCCAGGTTTTGCTAAATGTGGGTTTGGCAAAACATTATGGAGATTTGAGGCTTAACACAAATTTAGGAAATAAAAACAGACACAGGCCTCAACGCAAATAAAATTCCTGACTCCAAAAGAAACGAGAAAACACAAGATCAGTTTCAGAGTTCAAAACAGCATAAGAAACATTATTAAAAAAATCAGAACCAAAAAGGCAAACTTTTGGTTCTGATTGGTTTCTAATGCGTTGAATGTGTCTCAGCACATTCAACGTATTAGACTACTAGTGTAGTGCAGCTATGCAATTGGCAGAAAAACACCCTAACATTATATCATCATTGGTTATTTGTAGAATGATTTAGAAAACAAAATGCTATGCAGGTTTGTCAAAACTATTCAGCCCATATTAGAACTTAGCATTGATTTCCCTTCATTTTAGTAGCTGCAATTTTGCCTAATCCAGACATTTTCCCTAACCCTAACCGCATACTAGTCTATTCCTAACCCTAACCCTATCTACACTTAATTTGCATCTTACCTCTAAACGCTACCCCTGACCCAAAGCAATGAGTCCATCATATTAGGACCAGGCTTTGGTCCTAATATGATGGAACTATTCTATGACACTGGACATATAATGGGTCATTCACACCAAATGCGTTTTGAGCGTCAGGCGCATCTGGTTTACATTCAAAGTCTATGTGGAGGCGTGTTGAGGCATGTGCGGCGCGTTTGAGTCGTCGATCGCGTCCAACGCTCCACATAGACTTTGAATGTAAACCAGATTCGCCTGAAGCTCAAAACATGTTTGGTGTGAATGCATCATTAGAATGTTCAGTTCCTATGGTAACAATGACATCAGCAGTGATGACATCACTCTTTGATGCATCAAAGGAATCTCTCAAGTGTAGGACACAGACTACTTTTTTTCAGTCTATGTGCTACAGTCCTGTTTCAGACTTTTAAGTTATAAGTTATGAATCTTCTGCAGGAGCTGTTAAAATTATTTGAAGGCACAGAATCAGCCCAGTACAGGTTCGCATTCTCAGGTGAGAGAGACTCACCTGATATAAAGTTAATTTTTCGGTATTGGAATTACACTGAAGATTAATTCGTTTAATCAAAGCACATCGTGAATATGTATTCATGTATTCCATCTTAAGTTCAGAGCATACTGTTTTTTTTGTTGCTTTTTCCACCACTAGTTGATATGCATGTAGGATATAATATAAACAGCACTATTCAGAGATTCAATGAGTTTATAGCATTTGTTCCACCATGTCTGTAGTTCTGACATTCTGCCATCACTGTAGTTCTAAAGAGCAGCTCAGGGGGAGTTTACACGACAACGATCCAACAAAAACGGCACTTTTGTTCCGTTTTTGTTGGCTCGTTTACATGACAACGTTCTAATTACGATCTGTGTTTACACAGTAACGGTACACATCGAAAACGTGTAATGTCCTGCCACACCACTAGTTGGTGCTAGATTCTTTGAAACTTAGGTGCACATGCGTAAAAAAGGAGTTGTACCTGAAAACTGTTACAACCGTTAAGATGGCAGCGAATAAAGTATTAATAATAAGTCGATGCCCCCCTGTTAAACTAGTCTGGAGCCGGGGCTGGTCCATAGTTGTCTAGATAAGAGCGCTGAACAAGCAGCCGTGTATTTTGCCACTTGGGCGGTGCGGAGCGGTGAAGAGATGCTGAGGGAACCGTATGTGATGGGGAAACAATAACACCAGCATTGGGAGAAGTTTCTTCTTCTTCTGTGGATTGTAGGAAGCAGCTATGTTTTGCATCATACTGACAAACAGATCCGTTTTCTCTGTTTACACGACAACAGAAAACGGTACATTTCAGAAACATCGCACTCTGGAAGCCGTTTTCAATCTGTGCCATTGTCAGAGAAAACATTCGGTGGTTTCCTGTAAATGCACACTACAAACGCAACAAAACTCTTCCATTTCCCCCCGAAATCGTTGTCGTGTAAACGGGGCCTCAGAGGAGCAGACCAAATTCTATGTCTATTGACCTTATTCCTGGGGGGCTTACTGGGGAAACGATTATGCTACTTCCGACGCCCACCGGAAGTAGTATTATATCATTGAAATTTGTAGGGTTTTTTGCTAATCTGTATTCATGATAGAAGTTACATCTCTGTTAATACAATATTTAGCAAAAACTTGTTTACAGACACACCGTCTGCTATCTGAGAGCTGCTCAGTAAAGATTATAATTGTGAGTTTAATCACGGGGAGCGACAGGAACAAGATCTTTAAGTTTTGTAATGGAATGACCGTGAATTAGCAGCGCTGCTAACAGCTCGTTTCTCTGAAGAGTTGACAGTAATAAAGAAAAAGCGGAGAAGATCTGAGATGTGTCATAGATCTGAGTTGTGTTGACAGTATGAAACACCAGAACTACACTACACTTGATGTGATGTGAATTTTATTTTCCGTTTGAATTTAAAAAATAATAAAGTTCATGATCTGAGTATTTATCATTATGATTGGGCCTGGAAATTTTATTTAAAAGACAAAATAAAATATCTGGATTTATTTAATCCATCAGAGCCAGAACCTTGAGGTTCTCCGTTGCTAAGTGTCGCTGCAAATCAGCTGAGAAATAACCGCAGCTGCTGCTCTCCAAATCTTGCACAACAGCTGAATCTCCCCACTGGACTAGAACCGAACCGAATCACACATTAACCTATTCCACGCGGCATTTATTTTGAGGTGTAGAACAATAGGTGCCTGCCATGCATCGCATGGGACTGACTGACTGACTGCTCTCCCTATGCATTGCTATGCCAGGCCCCAATAAACAGACTAAAAAAAGGTTTTTTCACATCAACCAGAAAACAAATCTTTTAATATTTACCACCAAATTAAATATTACATTAGCAAGCTGCATATACAGGCTGCTAGCTAAATATTTTTCCTTTATATTGAATATTTGTTAGCAAGTTAAATATATGGTTTGCTAGCTGAATGTTTAGTTTGAAATTAAATATTTGGTTAGCAAGCCAAGGACTTAGTTAGTAAGCTAAATATTTAACTTCAAACTAAATATTAGTAAGCTACAATTAACCAGACATCTAGCTCCAAATAAAGTCCAAAATAAACATGCATGTACATGTACTGTACCAGTGCGTAGAGTGCAAAGAGTGTTTAATAGAACACACCTTGCTTTGTTTACAACACCTTCGTTAATTTATAATATAAGACTTGTGTTGCAAGCGTGACCTACCATCTTTCAGCTAAGTGGCGACTTTCAAAGGAACTCTGCTGCCGTGACGACCCTTTGGCCCTCCAGCAGCTCCAGAGCCGGGTGACCCTAATTACAGAGTTGGCTTTGCTGCCAAACCATCTCATTGGAAACCAGCCACAGCCGTGGTGACCCCCAGCATATGAGCTGCTCCCGATGGAAAGCAATTTAATGCTTGGCCGCTCAAAGAACAAAATATACGCGGGGCAAGAAATCCCTTAGATAAATTAGAGAACATGCAAGTAAACTCTGGGTGAGCTGTATCTAAGGCCCTGAGGAGCTGCCTGCCACCTGAAGAGGTGACATGGAACCCCAACATGGCAGACAACATCTGAAGACTGTCGCCAAGCAGCGGGTGGAGGGTTCCCCACGATGGAAGACTGCTGGGAGTAGAGCAAGGCTTCAGAGTTCATTGGTGTTTTTGAACAACAGGGAAACTGGCGACTTGAAGAACTGAAGTGGGATATTCTCATCCCGCTAAAACTGATCAGAAAACATTTCAACTTAACTTAAACGCCTTAGAATGTTTAAAGGGGCAGTATTATGTGTTTTATATTATGTATTTTCCAGACACATAGTGCCATTTTATGGCACAATCAAGTGACTACATTACCTCCGGTTGTTATAAAAATACTACATAAAAATATGACTTAAAAGAAATTTCATTTTGTAATTTAACGCCTTTAAATTGGGTCTCTGTCTCTTT